>NW_026915943.1:2460000-3060000 GCF_034315485.1 Pezoporus occidentalis
GTGACTTTCGGAGCCAGCCCGAGCACACAACCTCCCCGCCGCTCATCGCGGCGGCCGGGCGCTGCCTCCCGGCGCTCAGCGCCCATGGAATGCGGTGGGAGGATGGATGTGCGGATGGATGGATGGGTGGATGGATGGATGGATAGATGGAAGGGAGGAAGGGAAAGGGGTGTGTGTGTGTGTGTGTGTGTGTGTGTGTGTGTGATGAGCGCCTCCCCCGCCGCCGCCGCCGCTCGGCTGCGAGCGGGGAAGCAGGAAACCGGCTCCTTCCCCGGCTCACCACGCCTCCCGCCCGGCCCGGCTCCCCGCCAGCCCGCTTTAAAGATACAAACCCCTCGGGGAGCGAGGGCTGCCCGGCCCCCACGCTGCTCCCCCTCCCCGCCGACCCGGGGTGTGGGGGGGGTTGGTTCATCCCTGCTGCCCTCCGCACTCATCCAGCGCCTGTAAACTTTGTACGCACCGCAGGGGTGATGGGCAGAGGGATGCCTCAATGAAGAACCCCCCCCAAAACCCTTCAACTATGAGGTTAAATCACTGCAGCCCCAGCAAGGACCCTTCCACTGTCTTGATGGGAAAGCTCCTTCTCTGGCTTTCACCCCACTGCGCTCTGGGGTTTGTGTGCGAGATAGAATCATAGAATCATAGAATGGTTTGGGTTGGAAAGGACCTTAAGGTCATCCAGTTCCAATCCCCCTGCCATGGGCAGGGACCTGTAGGAAAACAAAGAGGTTGAGCAAGAAACAGCCAAACCCCAGTGACAGCAAAAAAAAAACCCTCCTGGAGGAAGAAAAAAAAATATATATATAAAAAATGGGGGGAATCGATAAAAGCTTCATATTTTATTATTGATTTTTAAATAATGGAGCAGTGCCCACTGCGAAGGGATGCGACTGCTGCCGGAGCCTCATGCAGACAAGCTCAGGTTTGCATTACAACGTTGTTATGCCCTGGCTGAGACGAACTATCATCTTCCAGATCTGGGAACACTGTGTGTTTTAAAGTCTGATCCTCTCAGCAGCAAGACAACTTCCCTCCACAGCCCTGTAAGGAGGATTATGCCCTAATCCTCCTTGTACAGCATCCTTCAACCTGGATCTAGCACCCTAAAAGCCCGTTTCCAACCCATGACACACTTATGCCGCCCACTTAGGAACATACAACTCACGGCTGTTTGGTGGGGATGGAGTTTTAAGACCTGCCTCCATACAGCAGCTCTGCCCCAAACCTGCTTGGCCACATTCATCCCTGCCTTGACTTCCCTGCCTGTCCAACCTCTGTGGGCAGGGACGGTCCCTCCTTCTGTGTGTGTGCTGTAGCTGGTGCAACAACAGCTCCACGCTGGCTGGATGCTGTTGCATGTCAAACAACAACCACCTTCGCAGCACGCCGCTGGAGAGGGGATCTTGCATCACTTCAGAGCAGTAATTGCAGCTCGCAGTGCCTCTGGGAGGGAGGCAGGACACCTCTTCAGGATGGGGACAGCACAGTTAAACCATATGTTGTTTATCATCTCTGTGGCTGCATAAAGGAGGGGGGTAAGCCCTTAAAGAGCAAATATGTCATTTGTTAGGAATGTATCTTCTCAACAGCTTTGTTTTTCTGCCAGTGAAACGCAAAGGCTCAAAAAGGTTTCTCTACCTTTTCACTGCCCAAAGGAAGGCCTTGATCCTGTTCAATCTCTGCACAGATGCTGGCTACAGGCAGATCAGTTTGACTACGGTCAGATCAGCTTGGCTATGGTAGGAACAGCTTGGCTATGGCTGGATCAGCTTGGCTATGGTTGGATCAGCTCACCCAGGGTGCTGTGTGTGATGCAGCTGAGAGCAGGGGAGGATGGAGAAACCAGCTCTGCACTGGCATCAGCCAGCATGACCTTATTCAGTGCACTGGAGCTGTATCAGTTTACACTGAGAGTCTTGCCCTCAAACCCTGCTGTGTTAGGATTTGCGGGGAAAACTGCATCCTGGCGACCTGTGCTTGAGGGATATTCCCAAACCCCAGAGCAATTTCAGGGATGGTGGTGACTTACTGGGGATTTATAGAGACCCAATCGAGAGCAGACGACCGCGATTAATAGGCAGGTACCGTGCAGAGCCATCCCGTGGTGTATGTTAATGATTCACAGCCGAGGAATTCGCTCGCACTGACACCAATGCAAAGTGGTATCAAGTCTGGAAACCAGTTGCAGAGAACCCCATCCACATTTTTATGTTAACAGCTTCCACTGCTCCACTGAACTGCTTCCTTGGCCTATGGGTGTTTAAAGAAAGGCTCCATAATTAGCGCTGTGTGAACTGCAATGAATTATTCTACATATTCTGTGACAGCCTTTGCTTTATTACCCTGCTCCTTTGCTGCACTCCCTTTCCTCTCCACCCATCCCCTACTCTGGATCACATTTATTGACTTGGTTATATCACAACATAGAGCTGAACAGCGTCCAAAACACGAAAACCCCCTTTTCTCCATGCTTTTAGTGATGCCTGACACATGTACCTCAGATTCCTGGGATTCTGGATGGGAAACAGGTTGCATTTTCTATACACTTCAATATGCTGCCATCTCGAATGTGAAACACAAGCTCTGCGCAGGAAAACGCTCAAAACAAAGATGCTCCGTGTGAACGTCCCTACCTAATCCCGCTGTGGCTGTACACAGAGTGGGAACAGCGAGATAACGCTGCCAGATTCCATACGATCCAACGCATGCAACGTTACAACGGGGCAAAATGCTGGCCCTCCTTAAAGCGTTTGGCCAGGGAGATCAATATTGCCCCAATGCCTTTAGGAGCTACAGACGCTGCACGTCATGAACGCAGCTCGGCTTTGGCAGCGCTCACACGTTCGTAGCAGCTTTACCAACTTCAAGCTGTTCCTCCGAGGGGCGATGGAGCCTGAACTCGAGCTGGCCCCGGCTGCCGGTGCAAATCCCTGCAGGCAGCAGAAAGCTGTGAAAGCCACAGTGCCCTGTTTGAAAGCGAGGAGAGGCTCATTTGGAGCCATCAGGAACTCATCCCTGCCAGAGGAACAGCAGGGCCAGCAGGCGTAGCAAGGGGGGAATGAAGGGGTGCCATGGGAGAACACACACCCAATAAAGGGGCTGCAGGAAAGCTGGAGAGGGGCTTTGGACAAGGGCCTGTAGGGACAGGCCAAGGGGAATGGCTTGAACCTGCCCGAGGGGAGACTGAGCTGAGCTCTTAGGCAGAAGCTCTTCCCTGTGAGGGTGCTGAGGCACTGGCACAGGGTGCCCAGAGAAGCTGTGGCTGCCCCATCCCTGGCAGTGTTCAAGGCCAGGTTGGACACAGGGGCTTGGAGCAAGCTGCTCCAGTGGAAGGGGTCCCTGCCTGTGGCAGGGGTTGGAGCTGGATGAGTTTTGAGGTCCCTTCCAACCCAACCCATTCTATGATTCTATGATAAGAAACCCTGTTCTTTGCACACAATAGTGCAGAAAGAAAACATTTTTCCATGGAAAAGACCCCTTCTTCACGTTCAACGTGCGTTTCGCTGCCTCTGGCAGAAACCTCGAGGTTTTCACTCACGACCTTCAGCGCCGTTCCTTGTTGTCTGAAACCGAAATCACAACTTCCAAGAACGACCCCGCAATGCCTCCGCTCCTCCCCGCCTGCTCCGCGCTTACTTAAATGAGCCGTGCCATCTACCGGCTATAGGGAATGCTGCAGGCAGAGCGATTCCTCGCCCCGGGAAGCAGCAGGGATGGATGGAGACACCGGGAATTTCCTGGGGATTAGGGACCAGCTGGTTAAAACGCTCTGGGCTACTTACCCCAGCCAGGCACTAATCCCATGGAAGTGCCCTGTGCTGAGGTTAATATAAACCGAGACATGCTGGGGGGGGAGGATTCAGGTCAGTGCTGCCTGGGTGCTACGTGCCTGTTTTCGGATTCCAAGTGAATGCTCAGTCTCAGGAGATGCAGCTCCACAACAATAGGACCTGACTTTATCTTCATGCAACAGCGGAGCAAGATGGAAGCAGCTTTTCCTCCTTGATTTCATCAGGAACTGTCAAGGTTAAAGAGAAAAATGAATCGTCTCTTTCAAGAAAGGGAGCCTTTTCACGCTTTCCACCCTGTAAAAGAGCACAGCAACGGAAAGCAAACCACAAGATGGTCCTTTCCTTCATGTGATAGGCAGGAACTCCAGCAGCGAGCATGGGGAGGGGGAACAGTAGCACAAGGTGATCTGATCAGATAGTGAGACAGTTTGAACATCCTCACTACAGCGTTGTGGCAAAGACGGGGCACTGATGCTTTAATAGGGACTTAAAAGAGAGAAGGGATGGCTTGTGGGTCTGCAGTGCTCAAGGTGCTCATTTGGATTTGCTGGTCCAGTTGCTAGGGGTGGTGATGCGAAACAATGGATTAAACCTGCTTTGTCCTTTCCCTGTTGGAAATCCTGGCAAAACCCAGCACATCCCATCAGGAATGGATGCAGACCCCTGGATGGTGTTGCTGGATGCAGCCATGGGGCACTTCCAGTGCTTGCACTTGAACATTATCAAATATTAAGGACATGGAGCTGTTGGAGCAAGTCCAGAGGAGGCCGTGAGGATGCTCAGGGGCTGGAGCAGCTCCTGTATGAAGACAGGCTGAGAAAGTTGGGGCTGTTCAGCCTGGAGAAGAGAAGCTGCGTGGAGACCTCAGAGCAGCTTCCAGTGTGTGAAGGGGGCTGCAAGGATGCTGGAGAGGGACTCTTCATTAGGGACTGCAGTGATAGGACAAGGGGTGATGGGTTCAAACTGAAACAGGGGAAGTTTAGATTGGATATAAGGAGGAAGCTCTTCCCTGTGAGGGTGCTGAGGCGCTGGCACAGGGTGCCCAGAGAAGCTGTGGCTGCCCCATCCCTGGCAGTGTTCAAGGCCAGGTTGGACACAGGGGCTTGGAGCAAGCTGCTCTAGTGGAAGGTGTCCCTGCCTGTGGCAGGGGTTGGAACTGGATGATCTTAAGGTGCTTTCCAACCCAAACCATTCTATGATGAATGGGGTTTCCTGTTCTGAAACCACAGCCCAAGCCAAGGCTCAGCCCTGCTTCCTTCAGTAAACCGGGCAGTTGGGAGTCATTTCGTGTGGAGCTGAGCTGGGACAGAACATTAGTGAAGCATTTCCCAGGTAGAGCTTCTTCAAGCCTGGTCCTTCCTCCTTGCATGGACGAGCTCCTCATGCAACTCTCCCGCCTGGCTCCAGATACATTTCATGTTTACCCTGTTGCTTTCCACTTAGGCTGTTTTCACCACGGAAGAGAAGGAAACTGGGAGTTCTCCCATGTTTTTCTCACCTTCTCAGCACAGAAACCCACTGCTCAGTGGGAAGAGCACCAGGCAATGCTGCAGGCACGGGCACTGTTCTGGTTTAAGCATCAAGGCCACTTCATCCCTGTGTTTTTCCTGATGAGCCCAGAAGCTCTGTATGGAAAAGACTCCCTCTATGGACACTCTTTGGCACAATGCTGGGTGCCCAGGGCAAGCAACCAGAACCCGAGCGATGCTAAAACAAGCAGGGAGCCATCTTTGCCCATCCAACCCTGCTCTGCTCTCACATCCTTAGGCATTGCTTCAAAGAGCAGATGGTGCTCTGTGGTAGAGCAAATGAGCAATTATCCTCCTGACACCCTGCAAGGCCCATCCCCTCCCCATGGAAGAAGTTACTTCACCCCAAGCTAAGAGCTGTTGTCTGGCTTTTCAGCATAATGGGATGTAATTGAGTTTCGTTTGGTTGGGGCAGTAACTCTGAGGACTTTTCTAACTGCATTACTGTCAGCTCAATGGTCATGTGCTGTTATATCTGCTGGACAAAAACAGAAGCCAGAATAAAACCAGATGCTTTCCTCTCTACTCCTCCGTGCACCGACACCCCTTCAGGATATGAGCTTGCACGGTACAGTCAGGATAATGCTATTAGAAGAAGGAAGTCATTGCTGTCATATTACATCCAGGCCTCCCCTACAAAGTGTAGATGATGTAGAGTGTGTTTGTTTACAACTGCAGACCATGCACAGCTGAGGGATGAAGCGACTGGAGCATAAACCTGGGATGCACGTGAGCTTCGGGACATATAAATCTTATTCTTCTTACTGTACCAGTAGGGAAGCATGAGCAGGATGAATGGATGATGAGGGACTCCTCCCTCAGGTCCTATTTTTCCACTCTGCACCACCAGCTGAGAACAAGGAGTAGACAAAATGCTGTGTTTATAGGAGACTTAAAGCTCTACTACAGGTAGCTTATAGCTGAGAGAAACAGAGCCAAGCCAGGAGCTTATCCTGGAGAAGAGCAGGCTCCTTAAGGGAGACCTTAGAGCAGCTCCAGTGCCTAAAGGGGCTGCAGGAAAGCTGGAGATGGGCTTTGGCCAAGGGCTGTAGGGACAGGCCAAGGGGAATGGCTTGAACCTGCCAGAGGGGAGACTGAGCTGAGCTCTTAGGCAGAAGCTCTTCCCTGTGAGGGTGCTGAGGCGCTGGCACAGGGTGCCCAGAGAAGCTGTGGCTGCTCCATCCCTGGCAGTGTTCAAGGCCAGGTTGGACACAGGGGCTTGGAGCAAGCTGCTCTAGTGGAAGGGGTCCCTGCCCGTGGCAGGGGTTGGAGCTGGATGAGCTTTAAGGTCCCTTCCAACACAAACCATTCCATGATGCTGTGACTTTCAGACCCCCCCAGCTCCCACCAGCACTGAGTCAGGGCAGCCGCACATAAAAGCCTGTTCCCATTACACTGCAGGTCAACCTCTGCAAATGGCCTTTTCCAATGCCCCCACATCGCTGCGAGCTCCGACACACGGATCCCCTCCTGACACAGAATGAGGCCACGCAAATGGAGACGGAAACACGGCACTTGTTCAACAGTGAAAATGAACAGCGGAGTGAGGGGTGGAGGTGATAGGCTCCTGTGGTTTGAAAGCATTTGGAGGCATAGGAAGTGAACTGTATGCCTGGCTGAAGCGTCGATTGCGTTTTAGACAGACACCTCCTAAAAGTCAGGTCAGTTTTGAACTGCAGATTAACCATAAAGAGACCAAAGTGCGAAGAGACCTCTCCAAGATCAGCACCGAAGGATGCTCTCCAGCTCCCAAATGTTTCCGAGCAGCCGCCCTCACAGCTGAATGCTGCTAAGCTGTAGATGCAGCCATATGCATGCCTGGGTCTGGCCAGATGGCTGTTCCAAGTTTGTAATGATCTGGGAAATGAACACTTGATAATGTTGTATCTCAGAAGGGTTAGCACAAACTTTCTTCCTTTTTTCCATACCAGCACTGTTACAGATGGCATTAGATCTCAGCCAGGGACTGCAGTAACACAGTGCTAAACCCACCATGGTTTCGCATATAACGCAAGGCTGCACCAGGGCAGGTTTAGATGGAGCTGAGGAACAATTCCTGCCCCAGAGGGTGCTCAGGCATTGGAACAGGCTGCCCAGGGCAGGGCTGCAGTCACCGGCCCTGCAAGGGTTCACACCCCGTGGAGACGAGGCCTCAGTGCCATGGGGCAGTGGTGGCCTTGGCAGTGCTGGGAATGGTTGGACTGGGTGAGCTTAAAGGGCTTTCCCAGCCTGGTTGGTTCTGTGATTGTATGACACAATGCAATCCTGCCCAGCAAGTCACCCATCAAGTTTGTTAAGAAAGAGGCTCATGAAGTCCTTTAAATACTTGAACCCTAAATCTTGAACCTAACTTCCTAAATCACCCTGAACACTAGCAATTTACTAATACCATTAATAAGAATGGGATTGGAAGACTGAAATCACTGCAGAAACCAGGCCTTTGGATGTGATGTGCATGGTGATTCAGGTTCTGCGGGTGGCAAGGCTCAGACGTGCAGGGAGACCTGGGAAAGCAGCACCCAATGCCTGTGTACACACAGGCACCTATAGCACACCCTGCCCAGCACTTCAGCTGCTGCACGGAGCCCCTTCTCACACCTCTGACCCTGTGCACACGCTGCTGGGCAAGCCTGGACGTACACAGTGATTCATTGACACTAAACAACCGCAGAGGTCACTTCAAGTGCTTCATGGAGATGCCGTTGTGCGACTTGAACCTGCCACGACAAGGCAAAGCGATGCCAGCATGGCTGCAGAAGGCAAGCGCTCGCAGCTGCATCTCTAGAGGTGCAAACTGGCTATTGACTGAGCACTGATTGCCATTGCTCAGCGCAGAAATGGGAGAAACCTGCTCCTGACTCAGGCAGGGGAGCCTGGAAATCCATCCCTGATCCTCTCATGCTTCTCTCCATAGCCTCTGCCAAGCCCCTTTGTTGCTGACTTTCCACCTGGAGCATCCCAGCTATGTGAACAGCCCTGGCAGCACCAACACAGAGGTCAGTAGGCCTGGAAGCTGTCTATGGTGTGTGTCTGGCTGCCTCATGCGTGGATGGGCAGCCTGTGGCCATGCCTTCATCAACAGGCAGAAAACAGGAGATGTGTGTCTCAGCCAAGTATGGATCACAAGCCTGCTTCACACAGCTTAATCACAGCACTGAGTGCTTGGAGCCCAGGATCAACAAGGGGCCACAAAGATAGCACTGAGTTAATGCTCAAAAATCACTTTGGTGGGAAAGACACCATAAAAGCAGTATTACAAAACTGTTGTGCCTATGAAATACAACTATTTCTCCTTGTGGATGGAAATCTGGCTCTTATAGAAGTCATGGCAGAGAGTAGATAATAATGTGACACAGAAGCTTATAGAATCATGGAACCAACCAGGCTGGAAAAGCCCTTTAAGCTCACCCAGTCCAAGCATTCCCCAGCACTGCCAAGGCCACCACTGCCCCATGGCACTGAGGCCTCGTCTCCACGGGGTGTGAACCCTTGCAGGGCCGGTGACTGCAGCCCTGCCCTGGGCAGCCTGTTCCAATGCCTGAGCACCCTCTGGGGCAGGAATTGTTCCTCAGCTCCATCTAAACCTGCCCTGGTGCAGCTTGAGGCTGTTTCCTCTTGTCCCATCCCTTGTTCCTTGGGAGCAGAGCCCAGCCCCTCCTGGCTCCATCCTCCTGTCAGGCACTTGTAGGGAGCAATCAGGTCTCCCCTGAGCCTTGTGTATTGAGGCCACCTCCCAGACCACACTGATTTCTTCTGTGCATTTTGCATGATCAGTGCCTTCTGAACCTTGAGACCACCGCTCTTACAGGGCACACGGGTGTCAGCACATTAACCTGCTGAAGGCAGTAAGATAAAGAGCTACTGGTGAGGAGCAAAAGGAAGATCAGGCTTTGCAAAGAGAATTAAACACGTACTCTCTTGGCTGCCTCGAATTATTCAGGAATAAAAAATCAATTGTAGGAGTACTAAAGCTGAACAGCAGGAGTGCTGCCTCCGAAGGGCCTCGGGACATGTGGGAGAGATAAAAATCACTGAAGCACAGTCTAGGAGCTTAGAAATGCCAAAAATGCATTTGAATGCGGAGCACTTGCAAACATCCTGCCTGGCTCTTGGTCTGGCAGCGCACCCAAAGGCAAACAGAGGGAAGTCCTGTGGGGAGGTGCTGAGCAAAGAGTTGGGTGATTTGGGTCAGTTCATAGAATCCCAGAATCCCAGAACTGTTTGGGTTGAAGGGACCTTAAAGCTCATCCAGTTCCAACCCCTGCCACAGGCAGGGACCCCTTCCACTAGAGCAGCTTGCTCCAAGCCCCTGTGTCCAACCTGGCCTTGAACACTGCCAGGGATGGGGCAGCCACAGCTTCTCTGGGCACCCTGTGCCAGCGCCTCAGCACCCTCACAATAAAGAACTTCTTCTTTATCTCCAACCTGAACTTCCCGTTTCAGTTTGAACCCATCACCCCTTGTCCTGTCACTACAGTCCCTAATGAAGAGTCTCTCCCCAGCATCCTTGTAGCCGCCTTCAGACACTGGAAGCTGCTCTGAGGTCTCCACGCAGCTTCTCTTCTCCAGGCTGAACAGTCCCAACTTCCTCAGCCTGTCTCCATACAGGAGCTGCTCCAGCCCCTGAGCATCCTTGTGGCCTCCTCTGGACTTGTTCCAACAGTTCCATGTCCTTTTTATGTTGAGGACACCAGAACTGCACACAGTGCTCCAGGTGTGGGGTCTCCCCTTCACACAGCAGAGGGGCAGGATCCCCTCCCTGAGCTGCTGCTCACGCCCAGCACACGGGGGGGTTCTGGGCTCAAGCGCACACTGAAGCCAGGTAATGGGGAGCTTCTCCTCACCCAACACCCCAAGTCCTCCTCAGGGCTGCCCTGAATCACTTCTCCACCCAACCTGTAGCGGGTTCTGCCACATCTTTCAGTACCTTGGGCAAGCAGCTTAATTGCCCCATGCCTCAATTTCCTGCAGTAAAACAGTGTCAGCAGTAAGAGAAGCACAGATTCTGCAGTCATTTCATCCACGTTTCAACCATAACTCCAGACTGGTCTGGGTTGGAAGTGACCTTAAAAGCTCATCCACTTCCAACCCCCTCCCATGGGCAGGGACACCTTCCATTAGAGCAGCTTGCTCCAAGCCCCATCCAACCCACCCTTTAAATGGCCACACAGTCTTGCCCTACTCTTGCCCTTCATGTGAAAGCTCTCCCTTTCCAGCATCTTTGCCGAACACCTTGTGCAGCACACAGAGCCACAGCTGCAGGACAGATAATAACACGTTTCACAGCAGCAATAAAACAACGGGAGCCATAATTTCTTTGAACTTTGGGTCAAACTTGTTGTTAGCCAAGTCTGTAAGGACTCCTGTAATAAATTACATACGTCTCTTTATCGGCAGGACCATAAAGTAGAACTTTACAATCCTTCTGAAGGTCACGACTCTGCCACAAACAGTAAGAGGAGACAATAAATTCAACCCCAAGACCCCCATTTCTGTGGCTTTGGAAGCATTGGTTAGATCTGTGGAATGAGAACTTGGACAATCTTCATGCCAGCTCTTTTTTATTTCTCCTTTTGGACCCATCTCCCAGTTCACCCTAAACACAAGGCAGAGGTGAAAACAACAGCAAGAACGGCTGCTATTGCGCTCAGCAGCAGCAAAGCCACCTTTATCTCTATACACACATTTAATGGAAACAATGAGCAAAGTGTTTCTTGGCAAATTAGTGGCTTCTCTCCCCCCCCTTGAAGCAAAACACATCTATAAACTACTTCCAAAACAATCAATATGAGTCCAGCAAGCAAAACTGAACGTTTCCCATCAGCGCCTTGGCATTCCCTCAAACAAGGGATGCTTTAGAAATCACAACTACTACCAAAGAAACTGGAGGGAGGAGTGCTGAGATGGGCACCTTGCTGCTTTCACCTTTTCCCAAAGGCAGGTAATCCAGCTAAAATCCCTGCGCTGCTCTGTTGGCTTCTTAACATTTGGCCAAGAGATGCATCTTTTTGTCTGTGCTCCTACAGAAGCTGGTGCGACCGTCCAAGATCCAAACACTGCAATGTAAATCATAAGGGAGAGAAGAGCAATCTCTGTTATTAGCTTCAGAGCACGCGTTTGCTCTCCTGTGGATTTAAAAACGGGAAGACCGAGACACGGTGTTAGATCTGCAGGTAGTACTCTTTTAATTAAAACCAGAGGACTTTGGGATGCTTTGATCCTGAGCATAAGGATATTAAGTGAAGGGATTATCTGATACTCTTGAAGTGAAAACAAAGGTTTTCCCTCTAAACACTCTCCTGAGAGGCTGGCATTTGGTTATGCAAAGTTGATGGGATTGCTCTTTTGCTCCCAGCGGTGCTGCTCTCCCATCCCTCTGTCCTAACGTTGCAAAGCCACAGATGCGGTAATCAGTGATGCTGATTCTTTCCTCTGATGCTCACACTGAGGATAAACCTGCAAAGAGGCTTTGAGGAACTGGAACCTGAGGAGATACTCACCAAAGGGATGCTAGAAGAGGCCGTGCTGGTTACCTGGGCTGGAGAGCTGACCGCGTGCCGCACTGAGAACACCCCAGTGTAAGGCACTGCACTGGATGTTCAGGCTAAGAGAGGATTCCTGTGTGCAAAGAATAATGGCTTTTTATTTGAGGAAGTGTCAGTTTTGATGTGGCTTCAGCCTTTCCCACAGTGCAGGCTCTAAGAGAAGAAATAGCACAGAAACCTGCTTCCATCTGAGCAGTTCGCAGTGTGTTCCCCTGCCTACAGGTCCAAGAGCAGTGACCTCCCCTCTCCCTCCACATTCACTTCCGCTTCATTCCGGGAGAGGAGATCCGAAGGAAATACATGACATTCCACATGGAAATCCCAGGGAAAACACGTCGCATTCCTTGGCAATACCAGCCCCTGTTGTATATACAGAGCCCGAGGTGAACAATGCCAGCCTGGAGGGAGAGAGCAGCTCCCACTCTTGCTGAGTACCCAGAAATCAGGCTTCTCTCTCACAGGAACAAGTCTCAGTATGAACCCTAAGCAATATCATCACACACGTGGACCTCAGCCTCTCCCATCACTAGGAAAAACAAGGCATGTTTAAGGCTGTTTTCAAGACTGGACAACCCTTTCTTCTCCCTTCAGAGCCTGAATGTTCCTTTGGTTAGTTCTGGGGACAACCCTGCTCTCCTCCTGCTTATTCTGCCATATTATTATGGGTAGTTCTTTTCGGATGAGCTCTTAGACCCAAGGACAATGTCCCCTTAGCTCAACCCTGTCCGTCGGATCTCCAACTCACCAAATACCTTTGAATGAAACAGAAATACATGTAGAAGATGAGGGAGACTGCTCCTCTTGGACACCTAGTTGGAAACACATGAAGAATCACTCACAGTGCATTCTTGCTCCATCTTTCTTACCATATACCATCATAAACCTACCACCTACAAATCAAAGGTTCAACCTACTCCTGTCCTGCAGTGACCTCTTAGCAAGGCAAAGAATGAAGGGTGGATTATAGCAGTTCTTGGTTCTTGCAAGCTGCCACCTCCTATCGGGGCCTAACAACCACTGTTTGAAACAGCCCTGCCATCCTTCCCTGCGACTTGTGACTCATGACACATTGTCCTAAGATGTTTTGGTACCTTCAATTGTCTTCTCTACACCTTGTTTTTCACTTGTCCTTGGTTAGCCCCACCCTGCCCATCAGACCTGGCATCTGACAGCGGGATCAACAACCTCCTGCCGATGCCAAACCCAGCACTGCCAGCCCAGAGCTGCAGTGGGGATGAGAGCAGACTGAGCAGGGGATGGATTTGCCATCCATCCGCTCTGTTTTCAGAGATGGGCTTCCAGTTCAAGCACTCTCATTTACAGCAACTGTGGCAGAAGCAGTGACTAAGGATCTCAGTGAGGACACTGGCTCATCACACACAGTGTGGAAGGGGCTGTTTGGCAGCTGTACTCCTTCCACATCTTTCTGCTGAGAGAAGTAATTCCAAAACATAAAGGCAACAACATTTAAGACAACGCATTAAAGGGAGAGATGGTCCAAATGCAGGAAGACACTTGGGTGTCTGATGTAGGAACTCAATGGTTGAAAGGGAAGGCGGGCGCTTGAACTGTTTTGTGGAACCAGACTTACCAACTCAGCCTGGAGTTCAGCCTGGAGAAGAGAAGGTTCCTTAAGGGGAGACCTCAGAGCAGCTCCAGTGCCTAAAGGGGCTGCAGGAAAGCTGGAGAGGGGCTTGGGACAAGGACCTGTAGGGACAGGCCAAGGGGAATGGCTTTAACCTGCAGAGGGGAGACTGAGCTGAGCTCTTAGGCAGAAGCTCTTCCCTGTGAGGGTGCTGAGGTGCTGGCACAGGGTGCCCAGAAGAGCTGTGGCTGCCCCATCCCTGGCAGTGTTCAAGGCCAGGTTGGACACAAGGGCTTGGAGCAAGCTGCTCTAGTGGAAGGGGTCCCTGCCCGTGGCAGGGGTTGGAACTGGATGAGCTTTAAGGATCCTTCCAACCCAAACCATTCTATGATTCTATGAACCGTACCAGGCAACACAAACCAGCACATGCACAGTTAACACCTGCCTGATCAAGCAGACAGACAGAGGGCATACAAACCCAATCTCGATATGCAGGGGTTACCCCAGTGCAGGCAACAACCACCCCACAGTAATGACCTTGTGGTGATGTTGTCTGCAGGATCACATCACTCAAAAGCCCCAGCCTTGGACCAAACTGAAACGTGGCAGGTGCCACATGACATAAATATGTATTTTTAGGCACTCCAGGTGCAGTATTATCCAGCCTTACTCGAGAGAACTGTGACTGCAGCATCACCAGCGCAATGCTTGTTGATTACCCCTTTTCAATCTCTTTCATCTACTTGGAAAAGAAGTCTTCAAGGCTGCTCTGCAGCCACTTCACGTTGTATGTGCCAATTTACACAGCACATTGCTAACGTTCATTAGCAACAAAGCTGTCACCTTGCTTTTTCTTTCTATATATTGTTTATACTGCAGCAGGCTTGGGCTCCAGAGCGGTAAGCACTATGTAAATGTCCATGTGTTGGGTTGTGATAATTTGGAAGGGAAAAAGGATGCTGGAAACCCTCAGTTTAAGTCCCAAATAAACCACTGGTTTCCAATTGCCTTCGGCAAGTCACTTGATGTCCCCATAATCCTGTCTTCAAAACAGAAATGAGTATTTCTTTACCTGGCAGGGAAGCTGAGAGAATAAAGCCATTACAGACGGCAAGGAGTTCAGATCCTAGGGTGATAAGCAATTACTTAATACATATGCAATGCTTGGGAGCATATGCTGGTTGTTTCAAAATACAGACAGAACTTCTTGGTCTGATGAGCACACAAGAGGTTTTCTCAATAACCACAATAAAAAAAACAGAGCAACAAGAAAAACACCAATAAATTGCAAACTGGCTCTGGAGAGATGAATGAACTCTCATATAACTGAGTATTTCTTTGTGCCATGGACATGGGCTGTCTCAGGGACAGAAAACAGATACCTCCTGCAGAAGCTGGGTAACTACTTCGGGTATACAGAAAGGAAACATCTACCCAAGACAATGGAGAGAACACTATGATGCCAAGTGCTATGGTTTTAAAAGAGAAGAAATCATGCAGAGTTACAAAACAACCCAGCGTACATCTTTATTGATGATTCACAAACTCAGACATCATTCACCTAATTCACTCCAGTGGTTCCAATGTGGTGTTTTTCCTTGCTAGATTTGGCTGATTCTTCCAAGGTAAACAATATCTGCTTTCAACTCGGGGTGGGGACATTCATGCTTTACAGTAGCCGTTTCGCAAGAGCAAGTGCATCACAGCCATGGCAATACTTCCCAATTTTATAGCACTCAATCTTCAAAGCACCGTTCAGGCATTTAATGAATGCCTGTTACAACCTCACAGCATTCCTGGCTCCCAGTCCATTTTAGGTCACACCTCTTTATTAGTATTTCACATAAAACCCTCACTACTCCCAACAACGCTTATCCAGTACTCCCATGGCTTGTACTGGTCTCATGAGTATCTTAACCCTTTAGTTAAATGGGATTTATTAAAACTCCTGAAGCACACTGAGGACACAAACCGCTATTAAACGTGCTTCCATAATCTTACCAGAACACCTATTCTTTTCAATAAGCCTTTATTACATGGACCAAGAGTTGCACTGATACAAAAATGACCTTGATATCCCACTAACCCACACTTTGTCATACCTTGCCATGCTATACCCATTTAGCACACCAGCAGTTTTCTCCCCGTGAGTCAAGCGCTACAGGAGACAGGAGTGAGAAAACCTGGGGAAAGGAATGACATCTTTGATGTTGTCCACTCCCAGGATGTACTGCAGGTAGCGTTCAAAGCCCATGCCGAAGCCTCCGTGGGGAACTGAGCCGAACTTGCGGAGGTCTAGATACCTGTAATTTAAACACACAGTTACATTTGCAGCCTGCTGGAGAGGGGCTCTTCACCAGGGACTGTAGTGATAGGACAAGGGGTGATGGGTTTAAACTGAAACAGGAGATTTAGATTAGATATAAGGCAGAAGTTCTTAATGTGAGGGTGCTGAGGCACTGGAATGGGCTGCCCAGAGAAGTGGTGAATGCTCCATCCCCGGCAGTGTTCAAGGCCAGGTTGGACAGAGCCTTGGGTGCCATGGTTTAGTGTGAGGTCTCCCTGCCCATGGCAGGGCGTTGGAACTGGATGATCTTAAGGTCCTTTCCAACCCGAATCATTCTGTGATTCTATGTAATCAGAGTGAGCTTTTTATTGTGGGTTTTGCTTTTCATCCTCATCACTTCCCTCTGATCACTGTGGATTTCTGCCAGCACAGGTGGTGGCGGTCAGGGATGCGAAGAGAAGCAGCTCCCTGACAGGCACAACCGTGTTAGCAGAAGCCCTAAGTGCAAACACAGTTAAAGCAGCCCAGCTACGCTTTCCTAATACACCGGAGCCTGTCTTGGTTAGGAGCAAGAACTCACTTGTGAATGCTCCATCCCTGGTGGTGTTCAAGGCCAGGTTGGACAGAGCCTTGGGTGCCACGGTTTAGTGTGAGGTGTCCCTGCCCATGGCAGGGAGTTGGGACTGGGGGATCTTAAGGTCCTTTCCAACCCTAACTATGATTTTATGATTTGGGTACAAAGAACAGCTCTGCCCATACTGAAAGCATCTTGGTAAGTTTTAGGATCTAAAATACTCCCAGCAGAGGCACAAACCCCAGTTCCTGTAGAATCACAAAACATTTCCGTTGTTGCAGATGGGAGTTGCCTGCTTGGGTTTGTTTAGCTCTTGCCATGCTGGTGTGGAAATCTGCCCTACGCTAGTCTTTTTCTGTCTTCTTTTTAATAGTCAAAGTCATTTCCAGTAATTTCTCAGAAGACTAAACAGGTCTTGCTGTCCCCCCTTCAGATTTCCTTTTGTCTCTTAAGGTAATTACAATGGGGTTTTGTTGCTTTTTCCCTAATCACTCTTACGGATTGAGTCATTTATTTCCACAGTAAGTCAGCAAAAAATCTTGGACGTATCTTCTCCACAAAATGAGACCTGGAACAAGACATTTCATATTGGAGAACAGCATCTGAACAGCACAGGAAACTCAGAAAACATTTGGAAGCAGATATTCCAACTATATAGATGTCAACAAGACTATGATGGAGAAGAAGACTTCTCTGGAGAAGAAAAGCCTGCGTGGAGACCTCAGAGCGGCTTCCAGTGTCTGAAGGGGGCTACAAGGATGCTGGAGAGGGACTCTTCATCAGGGACTGCAGTGATAGGACAAGGGGTGATGGGTTCAAACTGAAACAGGGGAAGTTCAGGTTGGATATAAGGAAGAAGTTCTTTACTGTGAAGGTACTGAGGCACTGGCATAGGGTGCCCAAAGTGGTGAATGCTCCATCCCTGGCAGTGTTCAAGACCGGGCTGGATGGAGCCTTGGGTGCCATGGTTTAGTGTGAGGTGTCCCTGCCCATGGCAGGGGGGTTGGAACTGGATGATCTTAAGGTCCTTTCCAACCCAAACCATTCTACGATTCTATGATTCTTTAGAGTTCCCCATTTCCCAGCTGGACTGTGACTGCTGTGAACTATATTTGCAGCTATAAATTGTCACCAACAGTTTTATTTTAATAGGAGTGAAAAACATCTCAGTGGTTCTATTGATTTATGGGGCCACTTCTGAGCTTGCTGTGGCCACAAAGTTATTCTTTATATGAATGCCCTATAAAAAGGATTGAGTGACTCCAGATGCGTTACATGCTTCTAATCTTTGTGTGTATTTAATCATCCCAGTTTAAAGAAAGAGAAATCAAGTACACTGTAATATAAATGCAAATATATGTTTTACTACTTAGGCAGTGGAGTAGAGGGGGAGAAACACTGTGGAAAAATTGAAGATTGGATTGATTGCAGTAAATGGCTTCCCAGGTTTTAACTGCTGCTAATGAACTGTGAGGAAAAGAAGTATATTTGTGTGTATATATATATTAATATGTAAAACATACATTATTGTATGGCTTAAATATACATCTATTTAAGCATACTTGCTTGGATGTCAGAATTTTGTTGCCTTGAAGACTACATTTTAAGAGTGAGGTGGAGGTATGAAGACAGGCTGAGAAAGTTGGGGCTGTTCAGCCTGAAGAAGAGAGGATGCGTGGAGACCTCAGAGCAGCTTCCAGTATCTGAAGGGGGGCTACAAGGATGCTGGAAAGGGACTCTTCATCAGGGACTGGAGTGATAGGACAAGGGGTGATGGGTTCAAACTGAAACAGGGGGAGTTCAGGCTGGATATAAGGCAGAAGCTCTTACCTGTAAGGGTGCTGAGGCACTGGCACAGGGTGCCCAGAGAAGCTGTGGCTGCCCCATCCTTGGCAGTGTTCAAGGCCAGGTTGGACACAGGGGCTTGGAGTAACCTGCTCGAGTGGGAGGTGTCCCTGCCCATGGCAAGGGGTTGGAACTGGATGAGCTTTAAGGTCCTTTCCAACCCAAACCATTCTATGATTCTATGAAGTAATGCCACTGATCGACTCTACTTGTAAAATAAAACACTCTCCAATAAATTCTACATCTGCAAGAGATCGCCCTGCCAAGCTCAGTTTGACACTGTGCCTTTTATACCATATAGAATCATAGCATGGTTTGGGCTGAAAGGGACTTTACCATGAAATATTGTTTTCCTTTGCAGGTCATTAGCAGCAGTTAAACATCTGGGAAGCTGTATTTATTACACTCAATCCAGCCTTCAGGTGCTTTTGCCCCCAGTGGTTTTCCCCTCTACTGCCCAAGTAGTAAAACCAGAAGCAAACTTTGTAAAATCATAGAACTTCGTAATTCTTCCTACTAGCACTGACACAGACTTAGACTCTGAACTTAAACAGGGGAAGCTCAGGTGAGATTTAAGGAAGAAGTTCTTTACTGTGAGGGTGCTGAGGCACTGGAATGGGTTGCCCAAAGAAGTGGTAAATGCTCCATCCCTGGCAGCGTTCAAGGCCAGGTTGGACAGAGCCTTGGGTGACATGGTTTAGTGTGAGGTGTCCCTGCCCATGGCAGAGGGGTTGGAACTGGGTGATCTTAAGGTCCTTTCCAACCCTAACTATTCTATGGCTCTATAAAGTGCAGTTATGCCTATACTCCAAGTTGTGCAGCAGGCTTAAAAGTGAGAGATTCATAATCTTTTGAGGTCCCTTCCAATCTCTAGCATACTGTGATACTGTGAGTTTCCATTAATACACAGGAACTGCCCCTGGGGAGCTCCACTCAGCAGCTTCTCAAGGCTTGACAAGGAAGATGATGGGCAGATCTGATGCTGAGGGTGGTGGTGACTTGTGAAACAGGAAAGACCTCGTAAATGTGAGGGATGTGGGTGCTGGCCCTGGCAGATCAATCTGTACCAGCCCAGCAGTTCTGAGCAGAACTGGTGACAGCTCTGGCTGAAACCAGTCACACAAATAACAGCACAACCATTTCTGATGACGTTTGTAAGCATATCTCATCCTTTGCAAAGACAGTTGAGACTAAGCCCAGCATCCTTCCTCTCCCTTTTGCTGGCAGCAGAGTTTATAAAGTCATTCTAAGGAGATGAAATAACTCAGCTTCTTCCAGATGAACAATAATAATAAATTCTACCCTTTCTTATCCAGGGCTTTCATCTGTAGATCTCAAAGCACTCGGAGAAGCCATCCTGGCAAAAGGAGCAAAACAAAACCCATTAAAGCTAATGGAAAAAGTCCATTGAATTAAACATGCTGAGGATCAAGACTGTGAATCCTTTCTGATGACTGTGCTTAGAAGAAGGAAAAGAATTGAGAAATTTTCCATTCTTCCCAGATGAAAGAAAAAGTAACTGCCTGCAGATGATGAGAAAATTCCCTTTAGGACAGAAAATGCTCCCTGAGGTTTTCCTTCATTCAGCAGTCTCCAGACATTGGATGTTTCTCACCTCAAACACAGTCATGAACTAGTCTTGCTATTCCTCCTAATAGCTCATACTTAAGAGGAGAGCTGAGCCCTCTCTTGGCAACTGGGGGACTGTGGAGCATATTTCCACGGGGAAATAAGTTTCTGTGACCCCAGCTAGCCCCAGAACTCATATTCTGGACCTGGAGGTCTTCAGAGATTTGAATCTTACTGAAGTATGTGCTGCAACAACATCCCCCAGCAATGAATTCCAGGAGCTTGTTATGTGCCAAGTTAGAAGAGCATTTCCTTTCATCCTTTTAAAAACCTATACCCTTTTATCATCATCGCCAGCTCCTGTGCTGCATGGCAAAGCACTGTGAACATCAACACTCTCTTAGTGACCATTCATGAGCAGAGTGTATTCTCTTCGGTCTCCTTTCAAAACAAATCTTGATCTTTTGTGTAACCCCTTCGTTCTACTGAAGCCTCTGCAGCTGGTTGGGAAAAAGGAAAGCTGAAAGAATAAAGATATTGTGGTGCATGAAGTTTTATATCCTACTGGAAAATAATAGCTAATGAAAGGCTAATGAAAAACTACTTTGAAATGCCATTTGCAGGATCATTTTGTTGAGTGTTTCAGGACAAACATCACCAGGCTCTGATCCTGGGTTAAAGGCTGGCTTTTTTTTCAGGCTCTGCTACAACTTCTGGGGGATCCACAAAGAAAGCATTCAATCTAAAACACTCCCATTGGCATGAGAGGGTCTGGGCATGGTTTGGCTGGCTTTAGCACTGACTTTGTGCCTGCATCTGTATGGCCCAGCACAGCGCTCTGGTTTCTCCCCAAAGCAGGAGCAATAGGATTAGGAAGCTGCCAAGGACAGTGGTGGGCTACTCATCTTCACTGGGCTCTGGAGGACGTTAAAGGTAGACTGAGCTGAGCTCTTAGGCAGAAGCTCTTCCCTGTGAGGGTGCTGAGGCGCTGGCACAGGGTGCCCAGAGAAGCTGTGGCTGCCCCATCCCTGGCAGTGTTCAAGGCCAGGTTGGACACAGGGGCTTGGAGCAAGCTGCTCTAGTGGAAGGGGTCCCTGCCCATGGCAGGGGTTGGAACTGGGTGAGCTTTAAGATCCCTTCAACCCAAACCAGTCTGGGATTCTACAACATGAATGCTGTCACTGGCCATGGATTGCAAGTGGCTCACCAGTGATGCTGCTCCTGAAGTCCAACTCCTTCTTTCTACCCTGCCACATAAGGACCCAACGGAACACTCTGGCTTTAAAGGAAACTAGGAATTAAAGAGCCAAACACATCTCAATCTTCTCCATCTACAGCAGGAGCAAGGCCAAGACAACACAGTAATATAAACTGTAAGACAGCAGATAACACCTGGTCTGCCACTGTGTGCCTTTATCCGTGTTACACCAGAATATAAGGTACCTAGGCTGTAAAGGGCTCAGCATAAGGCCATCTTCTTCACTGATGTGCATGATGATAACCAGAGTGAGGAAATGGGTACCTTGCATGTAGAAAGACTGTCTAAAATGCTGCTCAAGCTGATGCTAGTGATGTTCATTACAAAGTACCTGCTCCATTATTGCTTGTGCTAAGCTGGCACCAGGAGGCTGCAAACAGGATCAGGTCCCCTGTTTACAAGGCAGTGAACTGAAGAAGATTCAGAGGAGTTTGACCATGTCCCTTTATCTACTTCTGAAAAGCTTTCTAAAAGATAAGGATGGGCAGAAGCACAACAGCATTTCACATCATCAGTTGCCTCTCTGCCCACTGATTCTTGCACAAACAACACTCCTGAAGCCGCCCTAGAAGTCAGCCTCCACAATATCCTCATGCTTAATGGGAGAAGAAAACAGGCAGAAACAGAGATATGGCAATATATAAGGGATATCAAAAGGGATAGCATCTCATACAGCAGACCACTATTAGTCAGCAAGTATTATACCGAAAAGGGAATGACTCAACTGTTCTTCAAGGAGTTTGAGAGCCAACTTTGGAGACTAAATTCAATCACTAAATTGGAGGAGATTAATCTCGGTCTCTCCTGCCACCTCCACTGAAAAGATGGATGCTGGCAAACCATCTCCCTGTTTTCTGGCTTAGTGTGGACTGTAGTCCAGAAGCATTCAGGATTAGTCCTCCTACCCTGCACCTCCCTAGCACATTAGACCCTACTATGTCAAGGAGTAACAACAGTATTTTCTGGGAACGTGCATCCTATGTAATGGAATGGAGGGAACAGAGAAGGAAAGAGTCTCCAAAACAAGATGACAGAAGGAAAGAGTTTCCAGAATGTGATGCAAAGGGGTGATGGGCAATGTTGTAATCTTCTCTTTTACAGGAAGCATGAGGCAGAGCTGTGCTATCCTAGTCATGCTGGAAGGCTCTTCCACTGAACACCAGGCTTCCTAAGGCTGTATCGCAGCATCTAACCACACAAGTGATCATCCCAGTTCAGGATAAGCCTTCCCTCAGATGAGGGAAGTGCTGTTTGCAAACAGATGACATAAAGGTCTGCCACGCACTGGGCTGCTCCCAAGTGATTCCATGTTGTGGAAATAGGAGAGTGAAGCATCTTACACTTACTCTGCTTTATTTCAAGGCAGCCTCCCTAATGAGCAATCCAAATACTGCAGACTAGTTGAATATACTCTTTTAAATCCAAACTTCTCCACAGTAGCTATTACAAAGTACATCCCAATAAACACTTGTCAAGAGGAACATTAGGATCCTTCTGTCATTTTAATAGGCTAACTTGTTAATTCAAAGGTTGAGCTGTCTCCTTTGCTGGACAGTTTTAATTGCTTCAACTGCTTTGCTAGGGAAGAGTTTTCCACCCAACTGCCCTGCCAATTGCAAAGGGAGTTATTCACAGAGCTGCTAAAGGTCACAGAGTGCTTGTGGTTCTCTAACCTGTTTATCTCATGCAACGGCGGTCAGAATCTATTCAACTCTGAACACAGCCTAATGATTTAATATCAAAAATCATTATGGGTTGCAAATTAATCCACTTCATGCAATACTGAAAGGAATGACCTGTGCTGTGAGTGGACAAATCAGGAAGACAAACTAAACAGCATTAGATTAAATGATGTTTAAAGGAACCGGCTGTTCCACTCGGACTAGCAGCGATGGCAACCGGGCCAAGAAATGTCCCCTCAAGAACAGGATCAACACAGTTGTTTAAAGAGTCTCAAAATAAGAAATAGAGCTTGAAGACCAAGACGGTGTCTTACCATTGGTAGGTATCTGCGAGTCCTAATCTGTGGAACAAAAAGAAAAGCCCTTGTAAGTTAAGGAACAGCAGAGATCCACACAAGCAGCACTTGCCTGGAAGAGAATGCTACAAGGAAAGGGAGGCTCTGATGATTAAACTCAGTCCAAAAAGGAAAGGCAGGAGATGAAGGGAAGACATGCTCAGTGGCTGGCAGTTCTGGTAATTAGCAGACAGTCTTGAACAGGTTCCCACCATGCTTCTTAAAACATGAAGTTTGTTTTGTCAACATACAGGGTCGATCCCAGCTTCATGCAAAGACTTGCGCATGCTCTTAACTTCAACCATATCACTAAACTCTGCTTCTGAATGTTTGGAGAGTTCAGGCCTGAATATTAAATATACAAAGACATGCAGCCAATAAAACCTCATTTGTGAGTGACTCAAAGCCTCTCCACGTGTGGCTACGTGGCTCCCCTCCCATAGTGCACGAACTCGCTGAACGTCTGCAGCTTTATTAATGTGGGTAACTGCTGTAAAGCTACTAAATAAAATAGGCTTTTCTCCAGGTGCCACCAGTGAACCCTCTCTCCTTTTCCTGCCTTGGCAGAACCAGAGCAAAGCTGGGCTTTTTCCTATTTCTCTGAACATGAACAGAAAACCCTGAGAGCAGAGACCAATTCTCTCATCTCCAGTGCACTGCAGCTGTCTCTGACTACAACTCGGAGAGCTACTGTATGAAGCGTGTACTAAGGAGACAAGAATCCTCCTGTTCTTTATTTCTCTGAGTTATGCTGGGTCTGCAAGAAGCAGAATTTAAAAGCTTCAACAAATTACTTGGGCTCAGCAGATCAGCTCCTGAGTACTCAAAACTGGGAAAAACATGTGAAAAGAGGTGTTACTTTTCCAGGTCATCCTCAATGCACAGCTGTACTTAAAGGTCACTCAAGACATGCCGAGTGTGAGGTGTCCCTGCCCATGGCAGGAGGATTGGAACTGAATGGTCTTAAGGTCCTTTCCAACTCAAACCATTCTGTGATTCCACGTGCAGCTTGAAACACTTCCTATGGCTTCCCTGACAAACAAGGAAGTCTGGCTTCAACTTCCACATAGACCCTTCCTCCAGCCCCACACCTCGAGGGCTGTAAATTCCAGATCTCACTGGCAAACACTGCAAGTACAAATGTGCAGCAGGCAACACCATACTTTGCTTCAGCTGAAGCATACCTGCTTTGGCAGAGTTTGCAAGGAGAACAGCAGGAAACACAGGGAATAATATCCTATACTACAGACTGAGAGCCAATGGTCTGGTGACTTTAATGGCCCTGCGCCTTTTGGATTCGTTATGCTGAAATGGATTTTGCTCTTCTCCATTGACTAGATCTCTCTTTGTGAGCACGTGGCTGAGTTAAGCAACAAATTTAGGGGGCCTACAGGGATGCTGGGGAGGGACTCTTCATTAGGGACTGCAGTGATAGGACAAGGGGTAATGGGTTCAAACTGAAACAGGGGAAGTTTAGATTGGATATAAGAAGAAGTTCTTTACTGTGAGGGTGCTGAGGCACTGGAATGGGTTGCCCAAGGAGGTTGTGAATGCTCCATCCCTGGCAGTGTTCAAGGCCAGGCTGGACAGAGCCCTGGGTGCCATGGTCTAGTGTGAGGTGTCCCTGCCCATGGCAGGGGGGTTGGAACTGGATGATCTTAAGGTCCTTTCCAACCCAAACCTTCTGTGATTCTATGATTCTATAAATTCATTCCCAGTGTGTAAATGGTGTGACTCTGGGATTAATCCTCCTCCCAGAACTGCTTTGCACAAATGTATGACTGGTCCAAATGGAAGCGTTCAAGGCCAGGTTGGACACAGGGGCTTGGAGCAAGCTGCTCTGGTGGAAGGTGTCCCTGCCCATGGCAGGGGGTTGGAACTGGATGAGCTTTAAGGATCCTTCCAACACAAATCATTCTGTGATCCTATGAATAGTTCTTTTGAACAATCAAGGAATCACAGAACAGTAAGGGTTGGAAAGGACCTTAAGATCCTCCAGTTCCAACCCCTGTGCCATGGGCAGGGACACCTCACACTAAACCATGTCACCCAAAATGACATGATTAATTGTCTATGGGACTAATTGTCTATGGAGAATTATTCCATCTATTATGTCAATTGTTGTTACCTAAACATCAGTTTTGATATTCTGACACTGAATTTAGCCCAAAATTACTTAAAGTCACATCACCCAGAATAAAGCAACAGGGAAGGAGCCTGTATGACACAGTACAAGTCCCAGGCTTCCCACAAAGCTATTAGTAAAGAACCATATTCTCTGAAATGATGGCACTGGGGCCAGCTGCATCACAGTGAGAGAAGCTTCTGACCAAGACTGCAGGTCCTCGGTTACACAATGTGATGACAAATATATCCAAGCTCTGCCTACGTGACAGCTTCCACCTTTGCAACCCAATCTCAGCCTCAAAAGCTGCGAAGGAAAGGCGAAAAGATGAAATGCCTCGCATCAGACCCTGATCCAGACAGTCCCAGCACATCTGAGGCATTCTGCTGCCTTAGCATAAAACAGACTTGTTCTCTGATGAGCTAAAGCAGAGAGGCAGTTTGCATACCTACAGCAGAAGCACAAGAACTTCATCAGTTTGTGATCACCTACTCAGTTAAACAGCTATCTCAAAGACAAAACCAGGCTGCCTTTAAATACCATCACTTGCCCTTCTGCCCCTGTCCTACCAGCCACTGAGGGCTGCTGAAACACTCTTGGTCAGGCCATCTCCTGGCATCTGTGGGTTTTCCATACCTCTGTAAGCGTGACTCCAGGAAGGGCAGTCGCTCCTCTCTCAAGCTGCCTCCACACAACTCCCCTACTCCTGGCACCAGGAGATCAACTGCTGCAACCTTGAAAGAAAGAAAACTGCTTCAAGCCACACCATACAGCCATACGTCTATGGCAGAAGTACAGCTGACACTGATGGTTGTTTGTAATTAGGTAAAGTACTTGCATGTGCTTGAAAAGTCTCTTGTTGACAGGGGAAGGCTGGGAGGGAACTTTACAGTGATAACCATCAGTAAGTCTGCAGAAAACCTAAATGAGTGCAGTGATGCTCCAGATTGAGGACATCTACAGCAGGCAGTATGAACTGAATCTCACCAGGTCGCTCTGGAGACAACCTATGTGTGTAGGCAAGCCTGTGCAGGGTATAAAGAACCCAGTAACAACTCAGAAGGAAGCAAAGACACACTGGCAGCTTTCCTGAAACCCTGACTCCCTTAGAGTTTAAGCTGCTCTGATGCTGCAACTTGTGTTTATCCACAGCTGCCCCCATTTCTTCAGCCAGCACTAATGGTAATGATACCAATGGATAAATGGTCCCAGGGTTACCACTTCTGCTGTTAGGTTTGGGCTGGCAGTTTCCTCTGTATTCTAGAGATACTTTGCGTATCCCATAGTTGAACTGCTGCTAGAATTAAAGCACTGAAGTACCACAGTGGTACAATGTGGGGTAGTTGCTCCTTTCAGCAGAAGCAATGCTTCCAGTTGTCTCAGTTCAACTGGGAATCACACCTTCAAAGCATGAGACTTGTGAAAAAAGAGCTTACTTCTTGTGCCCATCTGCTGTTTGAGGATTACATGGATGCCACATTTGGACGACAAGAGAATCATGGACTACTCACAGCCATGCAATTGTCAGCATTTCACCCAGTAGTGCAAAAGTTTACCAGGAAAATAAACTACGGCAAACTTCTCTTAAAGGACTTAAACAAAAACTGAACACTATCCAGCTCCTGAATCTTCCCCATCCTGTTGTTCCTGCTTTAAGGATTTAGTCTACAACAGGAAAAAGATTGGAGAGGATCACCTGATGGTCATATCTTATATTCAACTTGCATGCATGCATGTATCTACCTATCTATAGGCTAAGACACATGCCTAGCCAAAGAAGCATTGGAAGTGTGACCCACAGACTCACTGTGTGCTGAGGTCCATCTTCATTGTCCCGCATGTAGAAAGGTTTGAGGTCATATGGGTAGTTAATCACAAACACTGGAACCTCACCACAGTGCTTCACCAGGTACTTTTCATGCTCCGTCTGGAGGTCACAGCCCCACTGTAAAGACAGCAAAAGGGACTTGGGATCCTGCTCTGGTGCATCTTGCCTGTGGCAAGAGACCCAGCAAAATCCCTGTGTAGGAGAGACGTGCAGCTCTGAATAACATGAAACAAAGCACAGCAACTTCTCACACAGGCCATCTGTTAAGCAGCATTTCATGAGTTTTAAGGCAGAGTAAAGCAATGAAAAGATCATGGTCTGACTTTCACAGAACAGGGACAGATCATCCCTGCATCAAGCCCAAGCATTTAATATCAAACCCCAACCAAACAGAAAATAAACCCCAAAAACACACTCCACACACCTCAAGGGGAATAGGCACCTATCCAAAGTCAGCTTGCTCAAGCCAGCAACACAGCCTTATTTTAGTATTACCGTTGGTGTATAGGAAGCAGCTTTGCTAGGCTGACCGCTCTCTTCCCCGCTGGGTCCTGTTACATGCTACATTAATTCTCACTTAAGAAAACCCAGCATCCCATTAACCAATTCTCTGCTATCAGAAACCATGGACATTTGCAATGCCCTTCACATCTCCTTACTTCCAGTGATGTTATAAATTCTGTGGCTTTTGACTAGAGACCATTATAGGATGTGCACAGAATACCAGGGGAGTGGAGAGGGAAGAGGGGAACAGACATTCTGCAGACTCCTTATCTGAACTATGTTTGCTGTCTCAGACCAAGGCAGTACAGACAGAGGATTTAGCGACATCAATTTGATGGATGGACCACTCGGTGGATAAAGAACTGGCTGGATGGCTACACACAGAGTTGTGGTCAATGGCTCAATGTCCAGCTGGAGGCCAGTAATGAGTGGTGTCCCTCAGGGATCGGTGTTGGGACCGGTCTTGTTCAACATCTTCATTGCTGACATGGACAGTGGGATTGAGCGTGCCCTCAGCAAGTTTGCCGATGACACCGAGCTGTGTGGTTCGGTTGATACGCTGGAGGGAAGGAATGCCATCCAGAGGGACCTTGACACACTTGTGAGGTGGGCTGATGCCAACCTCATGAAATTTAACCCTGCCAAGTACAAGGTCCTACACCTGGCTCGGAGCAATCCCAGGCACAGCTGCAGGTTGGGCAGAGAAGAGATTCAGAGCAGCCCAAGGAGAAGGACTTGGGGGTGTTGGTTGATGAGAAAATGAACATGAGCCGGCTTCAGTGTGTGCTTGCAGCCCAGAAAGCAACCGTATCCTGGGCTGCATCAAAGGGAGTGTGACCAGCAGGTCGAAGGAGGTGATACTGCCCCTCTGCTCTGCTCTCCTCTCGTGAGACCTCACCTGCAGCACTGTGTGCAGTTCTGGTGTCCTCAACATAAAAAGGACATGGAACTGTTGGAACAAGTCCAGAGGAGGCCACGAGGATAATCAGGGGACTGGAGCAGCTCCTGTATGGAGACAGGCTGAGGAAGTTGGAGCTGTTCAGCCTGGAAAAGAGAAGCTGCATGGAGACCTCATAGCAGCCTTCCAGTATCTGAAGGGGCCTATAGGGATGCTGGGGAGGGACTCTTCATTAGGGACTGTAGTGATAGGACAAGGGGTAACGGGTTCAAACTTAAACAGGGGAAGTTTAGATTGGATATAAGAAGGAAATTCTTTCCTGTTAGGGTGGTGAGGCACTGGAATGGGTTGCCCAGGGACGTTGTGAATGCTCCATCCCTGGCAGTGTTCAAGGCCAGGTTGGACAGAGCCTTGGGTGATATGATTTAGCATAAGGTGTCCCTGCCCATGGCTGGGGGGTTGGAACTAGATGATCTTAAGGTTCTTTCCAACCCTAATGATTCGATGATTCTATGATTTGAGGTTCTACACCCACTTGTACACAGAGACGAGACAGTTACCCACGGACTACGAAGGTGGCTTCAGCCCAGAGCGTTATCTTCCTCAAAGCATCAGACTGAGATGAAGATAAATCAGTATACATGAGATGCATGCTCTCCCTACTGCTCTATGTGTATGAAATTGGGTAAAACACAAGTTTTAGAAAACCACAGAGTCACAGACTTGTTGGTGTTGGAAGGGACCTTAAAGCTCCTCCAGTTCCAACCCCCTGCCACAGGCAGGGACACCTTCCACTAGAGCAGCTTGCTCCAAGTCCTGTCCAACCTGGCCTTGAACACTGACAGGGATGAGGCATAATACCATAACCTAAGAGTATTAAGAACAGTAGCATATGATTTTTTTTCCCAGTCAACATCCATGTGTTGGAAAGTCAATGGATTCCCTTTACTTACATCTTGATTACATGCAATTTTTACATGGTTTTGGTTTATTAGTCCTTGTCAAACTTGTGGTGCTCTCCTAATATTATTCCTTTACTTGATGACTATTGCAGCATCTCTCCTTAGATGATTGCTGCTGAATCCACAACACACTCAGCACTACTCACATGCAAGAACATGAAGCACCTCTGCTAAAGTCTTGGTCCTTGAACAGCAAACTCATCACTTCCTTCCCTGCATGCTCCATGTTCTCCTGCTACAGATCTCACTCCTTACATTGTTCCCATTGCAACCCTAAAGGGCAAAAGTGATACCTGGGTTGCAAGTGTTCAAACACCCCTTGGAGGGAGGTATGTTACTGTATGAAGTTAACACTTGTGGTATTAGAATAAAAGCAGAGCTATGAAGTTCAGGCTGGTTGTGAGCAGGCACAGGGACAAACCACCAGGGAACCACCTACCTCTGGCTTGAAAGTGAACGCTTGAGAAGCCTGCTTCAGAATTTCCACTGCTTTGCTGTAGGAAATGCTGCAGAGGAGGAAAAAAAAAGTCTTTAAGATAACTATGAGAGGAATAACAAAGTTTTCTGGCTAAGAGCCGCGCTGGAAAATGAAGGAGGCATTTCCTCCCCCCCCCACCATGCCAACTTGTGCTGTGATGTCAGACTTCCCAGCAACGCTTCCCTGGATAGAAACCAAACCCCATTTTATATGGCAAAGAAGGCTGTTTTCCTGTGCTACATGCAGGGCAGGAAGTGCCAAGCTCTCCAGATACTTTTGCTTTATTGCGATGTTGCATTTGAGTCAGAAGTGAGCTCTGCAGAGAATTGCTTCTTAGAAACTGGTGGAAAACATTTCCTCATTGGTATGGCTCCAACAACACCGCTCTCCTGTTCAGGATGGTGTTAGGCAAAAATAACAGCCCAGAGTGCAAAGGGCTTGGAGCTCAAACATTTTCACTTTACTTTGCGAAGATCTTGACATTTATCTCAGGCTGGAAGGGAGGAAAAAGTGCTTTACAATGAGGGTGGTAAAACACTGGCACAGGTTGCCCAGAGGGGTGGTGGATGTGCCACCCTTGGAGACGCTTAAAGCCAAGCTGGATGTGAGCAACCTGATCTAGTTGAAGATGTCCCTGCTCATTGCAGGGGATTGGAACTGGATGGGCTTTAAAGGTCCCTTCCAACCCAAACTATTCTATGATTCCATGATTTGCAGCAATGTTTCTCTTCTCCTCTGACTCATCTGAGAGTGGATTCTCCACCAGCTCCCACCAGAACAGAATAACAGCATCATGGCAGAGCAAACAGAGAAAGTGCAGTGGAAGATGCTGCAGGTTTGACAACTGGAAATCAAGACTCAGTGGAAGACACTTTTGCTGACACGTTTTCCATGTACCAAGCAAATGTTGTGGGCAGAGTGAAGAAAGAATAACCTGATCCCTATGATTTGATCTCTCTGTATCACTGGCTAAATCGCATTATAAACCAAATTCCCTAAGGGGCACAAGCTCCTTACACCCGGCTACGAGGTTTCACTAATACAGGGAAGGCTTCTGGTGGAAATACCTGAAGAAGAAATCTATTCCTCCATGTGTTTGGGTTATGTGAGGCCATGGTCCAGGTGAGGTATAGCACTGGCAGAGGTTCAATGCATGTAACTGATGTGTATAAGCCAGGAATGCCCCTGCCAGCAGATGATGAAGAGGGAAACAGAGAGGGAGAAAGAGATGGGCTGAGTCACTCTTTTTTCCCTTGGACCATGGGAGAAGCTGAGTGCAACTCTGTCCTCTTGGGAATACAGCTTAGGTTCAAAGAGAGAAGGACTGAGATGGGGAGAGACTGACTTCACTGAGGTCTCCCACAGTGCTTAATGCAGGCACGAGGCACAGGGAGGATCTATCATCATTGTATTGCCCAAGGGTGGCTGTAGCTTAACAGGAAAACCAGTGCTGGGCTGAGCAGCCCTACAGTGCTCTGGGCCATGGAGAGCATCACTATTTGAAGAGACAGGCAAGAAAGTGTAGGGAAGGAGACGTATTCTTGGGGGCCAAGGAGAGAAATCAAAACCCTTCAGTTCTTTAGCACACAGGGAACTGGGAAAAGGAGCTGCACAAGCAACTGGAAATAGAAAACTAACTGGGATGTTACAACAGCAAACAATAGCTTCATAAAAAGGGAGCCACTGGAGTGGTAGCTTGAAGAAAGGCAGAGCACCAAAGCCAAACCCAAGCAGGGCAGTGAGGAAAGCACTGTGCAGGTACATGCTGGAAGGAAGATATCCATATAGAACAAGGATCTTCCCCAGGGAAGCCAAAGCCAAAGGCCAGCAGATTCAGATGCCAGTCTCATGCAGTACAGTACAAAGGGAACAGCAATTCATGCTCTTTTGGAGACATCACAATAACCCAGAAGTCATTGAGCTGGGAAAGGAAAAGGACATGCACAAAATAGGAACTCTTCCCCCAAAAGCCCTCTTCCAGATCACTTTGAAACACAAGTACTTACATTACAAATCTCTTCTTCAGCATTTGTTCCAACCTGCCCTTGGTCAAAACAAGAGAAAATGAAAATGTAAAGCTACTCTTAAGGGTTCAAGGAACCAGAGGAAACTCAGAAAAGCACCTCCTTCTAAGTTTTAATGTGCAAGTCTGCATTGACATCTAAATACGGGCCAAAATCCCAGCTATTCAGTGCTTAAAGGGTACCACATTACAGCAGCTGATGATTCAGAGGTTGGATGATGTGACAGCGACAGTTCTGCCACATGAGCTACCAGCTATAGAAAGTTCTGTGTCCTCCCTCTGTTGTCCTGAACACTCACTCAGCCTCAAGACTGACCTGTAGCTCCTCATAGTTTGTTAACATGGGACAACACAGGAATAAAAATAATAACAACAAAATTAAGCCCCCTATAGTAAAAAGCCCCCCAAACGCATAAATTGCAGCTCTTTCCTGTCACATTTATTACCTTCTGGCCAGGAGCTATGTGTTTATGAAACAGCTCAACATCATGAGGGCATTTGGAGAGCACAGTGCTTGTTACAGTCTTGAAAAGATCTTCCATAACCTAATAGAGAAAACAGGAGGGCATGAAAAATTAACACCGCTTAAATGACCCAGGCTATAAATAAAACACAGTGCACATCAGCCAAAGGGTAGGGAAGGAGCTTCTGTCCTTCTGCATGGTCAGACTGCACAACAGGATTGCTCAGTAGCTGAAGAGGACTGGAACCTGTATTTCTGCTGTCTGTTTAGGGCTTCAGTGCCTGCTGATGGCCTCAGTACCTTCAGTATGATACCTCCAGTGAAAAAGGCACAGCTAAAGTGTTCAAGCAGCAGCCCTGGGCAGCCACAAACACCCACTTCGCAACCATTTGTGGTGACCGGTCTCAGATTAATTATTAGTGAGGTGCCTGTTCTGTAATGAGCAGTTCTGGGTTTGTGCTTTGTTGTTAGAAGAGGCAGAACTGAAGGAAAGGCATACTTGGAGCACTGTGTGCAGCTCCGGTGTCCTTAACATAAAAAGGACATGGAGCTGTTGGAGCAAGACCAGAGCAGGCCACGAGGATGATCAGGGGCTGGAGCACCTCCTGTATGGAGACAGGCTGAGAAAGTTGGGGCTGTTGAGCCTGGAGAAGAGAAGCTGCGTGGAGACCTCAGAGCAGCTTCCAGTGTCTGAAGGGGGCTACAAGGATGCTGGGGAGGGACTCTTCATTAGGGACTGTAGTGATGGGACAAGGGGTGATGGGTTCAAACTGAAACAGGGGAAGTTCAGGTTGGAGATAAGGAAGAAGTTCTTTACTGGGAGGGTGCTGAGGGGCTGGCACAGGGTGCCAAAGAAGTGGTAAATGCTCCATCCCTGGTGGTGTTCTAGGCCAGGTTGGGCAGAGCCTTGGGTGACATGGTCTAGTGTGAGGCACCCCTGCCCATGCAGGGGGGTTGGAACTACATGACATTAAGGCTCCTTCCAGCCAAAACCAGTCTGTGATTCTGTGAAACGTGCACTGTGTAGAGCCAACCCATCAAACAGATCCCAGCTAGAGACACTGCTCAGTAAGAGCAAAGCAAAGAGAACATGTGATGAGGAGAGAGCTAAAGCAGAGGACAGCAATGCAGGGAGGTTTGAGAAGCTAAAATAGATGTGGTTTCATTTCCCTAAACCCATGTGACTTAACTAAATGCCATTATCATCCAATTTGCATACACTTGTCCAGTAAAACGGGCTTCACCCATGGAAAAATCAAAATGCCATTTTGGTTCTGACCAAGAAAAGCCCCCATGTGGGATGCTGTGGCATTTTGATCAACTCTGAGAGTGATCTTCTCTTTTGGATAAGCAAAGCTGACCATCCACGACACTTGCTGTTGCGCAGGTTAAGAGTTCCCATGGCTCCTCACAGCCCTACACCTGCACGAAGAGTCAGCTGGTACCTGTGTAGTACTGATGATCCCAACTCTTCTTCAAAATCACCATCCCTATTCTTATCGCCTTAAGAAACAGAGCCATGCAACCGGGCTGCACATCTCCACCTGGGATAGGACCGGGTTCTTCCCACCTCTGAAAGTCTTGGTACATTCCTGGCTTTTATTGTGAGCATCTTTAGTTGTAGAGTGGAGAGAAGTGAAGTATCCACTGATGATATCTAAGTGAGTAGCAGTCCGTAGACACAGCAAAGCCCAGGGGAGACTAACTGTGACAAGACAAACCTGATGTTCAGTCAGCAGACCTGAGCACCAGATCTTAGAGGGTAAGAGGAACAAAAGGCACAGAAAAGAAGAAGCTGGGCTATTGACATAGCCAAGATGAGATTTCAGGCACATTATTCAAACTCTCACGCTTAGAAGAACATCCTTCATCACCTGAACAACCTCTGCATCCCATCAGCCCAGAAGAGCTGGTAAACCCATTCTGACTCCTCTGGAGCCAAACTCAGCATCTAGACTCCTGGATCAACGTGGGCCCTCAAGATCCGAATAAAGGAACAGCATTACCATATGCAGATGAAGAGTTTTCCCCCTCCTGGTACTCAAAACACAGAGGAAATGAAAAGCCAGCATTCCTGCTGCTGAGTAGCAAATAACCAACCAGGCAGCTTTGAACTTTCTTCAAAGTAGCAAGGAAAAGGCTTATGCAAATGAAATTAGAAAACTTCTTGGCATTTCATCTGGTTTCACCAGGCAGAGACAAAGGGATTTTACATGAAGCTTCCTCTTTCTAGCAAATGAAAGTATCATCTGGTTTCAGAAGAGCATGTTGTTTAATTAGCACTTCTTTTCCTCGCTGTGCGATAAAGTAACAGTTAGGTTCCCACAGCATTCCACATGAGCAGCTTCCTCCTGTGGAAAAAAGAGGTGGGTGGGATGGGAAAAACAATCTGAGGAACATTTCCAGGTTTGAAATGGAGGTTTTTATCCTGGCAAAAGAGACAGACGTGTGGGTCATGCGTTGGTCTCCTCGCTGCTCTTAGCTCTTATTCATGCCAAATGTGCATTAGGCATGAACAGGGGAGGGGGAAAAGAAAGGGAGGGGGGCGAAAGCTGTTGAACTGAGAAGTTCTGGCTTTGAGCATAATGAAGGACTGGAGAACAGGCTATATATGAAAATGAGTGGGGAAACATAAGCACTGCCCCGCTGGTTTGAGGGAAGACATGAGCTGGAGATAAAGGCAAAGTAATTGGTTTGAATATATCCTGAAAGAAACATGGGACTATAGTGACAGGACAGGGGGTAATGGGTTCAAACTTAAACAGGGGAGATTTAGGTTGGATGTAAGGCAGAAGCTCTTCCTGTGAAAGTGCTGAGGCGCTGGCACAAGGTGCCCAGAGAAGCTGTGGCTGCCCCATCCCTGGCAGTGTTCAAGGCCAGGTTGGACACAGGGGCTTGGAGCAAGCTGCTCTAGTGGAAGGGGTCCCTGCCCATGGCAGGGGTTGGAACTGGATGAGCTTTAAGGTCGCTTAAAGCCAAACCAGTCTGAGATTCTATGCTTGGTAAATGACTTAGGGAAAAAGCCATTAGAATCACAGCAAGTAGCTCATCCCAGAGCTGGGACTACTGATGCCCAGAAGCCCATTAACATGGGTGCTTCATAATGGGAATGTATAAGTTGTGCTGGTAGGAGGGCAGGGAAGGAGGACAGAGATGTTCCCCCTTCTCCCTCCCAGCCTATCTCTCTTCACCTTTCAAAGCAGTTCAGCAGTATCAATCCTGGCTTTCCCTGATGTTGCTGTGGAACTTAATGGTTAACCATTCAGTTTTGATGAGGAGCAGCTCCCAGCTGTATTGTTTAATGTTAACTTGGATCTTCTGATATTGCAACTTATCCTCTTCCCAAATATAATTATAACCAGAGCTGAAACAGAGGAAGTCGTCCAAAAACCAGCACTAAACATCAGCAGCTGCAATTGAAGGTGCTGTGCACTACAAGAAGGGCTCAAATCACCATCTTTATTGCACAAGACACTTTCAGGAAACTCTCAAGAGCAGCCAGTAGAATTTGTGTTGTTGCATTTACCTGGGCCATGCATGTGGATGCAGTGTAGATCACAGGGTATTTACATATGAAACATTCACCAAGTGGACCACTATTTCTTGCCTTCATGCTTGCTCACACACACCGTATGTGTGTGCACATATACACGCAAATACACAGAGGGGAGATTTGCATCTCATCTTGGTCATGAAGTCTCCTCTCTCAGCTATATAACACCTCAGGACCCACTCAGGAGAGATGCTGTTGTTATAGAATCACAGAATGGTTTGGGTTGGAAGGGACCTTAAAGCTCAACCAGTTCCAACCCCTGCCACGGGCAGGGACACCTTCCACTAGAGCAGCTTGCTCCAAGCCCCTGTGTCCAACCTGGCCTTGAATACTGCCAGGGATGGGGCAGCCAGAGCTTCTCTGGGCACCCTGTGCCAGCGCCTCAGCACCCTCACAGGGAAGAGCTTCTGCCTAAGAGCTCAGCTCAGTCTCCCCTCGGGCAGGTTAAAGCCATTCCCCTTGGCCTGTCCCTACAGGCCCTTGTCCCAAGCCCCTCTCCAGCTTTCCTGCAGCCCCTTTAGGCACTGGAGCTGCTCTCAGGTCTCCCCTTCAGGAGCCTTCTCTTCTCCAGGCTGACCCAGCCCAGCTCTCTCAGCCTGGCTCCAGAGCAGAGCTGCTCCAACCCTCGCAGCATCTTTGTAGAATGGGTCCAGTTTGTATGGAAATCTCTGGATTCACTGGAGCCATTGCTCCTCCAGTCTTGAACTGAAAGTCCAAGGTCTCCACACTCATCTGTCCTCTGAGATGCCTGCTGCCTCCCTCTCCTCCTCTCTTCAGTGCTGTGTCTTGTAGCTGTATTTATAGATTGTCATCTTCTGTTCTTCATTCTGCTGTCTTGGCAGTGGCATTGGATTTAAAGGATCCCACTTCACTCATGACACTAATGGGGTCTCAAAGAGGCCATACATGCAGTCATTATTGAATTCAAACACACATACAAACCCATGTTAAAATCCACATTATTTAGGCTGTAAAATTAGGACATGCCAGAAGGAAGTTTTCCTGTGGGAGTGTACGGATAGCGTTAGTCTTCCTTGACAAGGTCACATCCTAGCAGCACTGTCTCTTTAAGAGATGGACAACACATCTCTTTAAGATGAAGAACACAATTTAACACACAGTATTTGAGCTCTGTCCTGAAGGCAGAAGTATTGTCTTCCACTGGTTATGCACTTCATCAAAATTAGTCTGCTGTCATTACAGCCCAGTGACATGGAGCATTATTACCTCCATTTACAGAAGGGATTCGAGGCATGAAATGAAGTCGGCAGTAGTGCCGAACCTGGGTGTCTGTTTCAGGCCACCTCAGATCTGAAACACGGGTGTGGGTTGATTCCCAAAGCAGTTTGTGCTCCGAGTATTTTCTGTCTTCAGTGCCAAGGCAAAGGCAGCTGGGCAAATCTGACTGGAGACTCCAGGGAACAAACAGTGGTAAGCACGTGGAAAGGATATGCTGCGAGTGCCTTGCACAGGGCTCTATAGGGACATCTGGGTATCTGCAGGGCTACAGGTTCCTTCTATGAAGTGGCATCCAGCAGCCACAGCTGAGACTCTCTGTTCCCTAACCTCCATCAGCATTTATTGTTCAGCTTCAATGGCCTGTGAAGGAGTGGTCTGACAGACAAGACTCTCCTTTTCATGACAAGAGTCCATTTTACAAGGGCCTGTAGGGCCAGCCCAAGGGGAATGGCTTTAACCTGCCCGAGGGGAGACTGAGATGAGCTCTTAGGTAGAAGCTCTTCCCTGTGAGGGTGCTGAGGCGCTGGCACAGGGTGCCCAGAGAAGCTGTGGCTGCCCCATCCCTGGCAGTGTTCAAGGCCAGGTTGGACACAGGGGCTTGGAGCAAGCTGCTCTAGTGGAAGGGGTCCCTGCCCATGGCAGGGGTTGGAGCTGGATGAGCTTTAAGGTCCCTTCCAATCCAAACCATTCTATGATTCTATGATACTGTCTTAACTTGATCTTTGTGAAACTCCCTTCTCCTTCTCATCCAGTTTGAAAGAGAATCATAGAATAGTTTGGGTTGGAAAGGACCTTAAGATCACCCAGTTCCAACTCCCCTGCCATGGGCAGGGACACCTCACACTAAACCATGGCACCCAAGGCTTCGTCCAACCTGGCTTTTAACACCACCAGGGATGGAGCATTCACAACCTCCCTGGGCAACCCATTCCAGTGCCTCACCACCCTAACAGGAAAGAATTTCCTCCTTATATCTAATCTAAACTTCCCCTGTTTAAGTTTGAACCCGTTACTCCTTGTCCTATCACTACAGTCCCTAATGAAGAGTCCCTCCCCAGCATCCCTATAGGCCCCTTCAGATACTGGAAGGCTGCTCTGAGGTCTCCACGCAGCTTCTCTTCTCCAGGCTGAGCAGCTCCAACTTCCTCAGCCTGTCTCCATACAGGAGGTGCTCCAGTCCCCTGATCATCCTCGTGGCCCTTCTCTGGACTTGTTCCAACAGTTCCATGTCCTTTTTATGTTGAGGACACCAGAACTGCACACAATATTCCAGGTGAGGTCTCAGGAGAGCAGAGTAGAGGGGCTGGATCACCTCCTTCAACCTGCTGGTCACGCTCCTTTTGATGCAGCCCAGGATACGGTTGCTTTCTGGGCTGCGAGCGCACACTGAAGCCGGCTCATGTTCATTTTCTCATCAACCAACACCCCCAAGTCCTTCTCCTTGGGCTGCTCTGAATCTCTTCTCTGCCCAACCTGTAGCTGTACCTGGGAATGCTCCAACCGAGGTGCAGGACCTTGCACTTGTCATGGTTAAACTTCATGAGATTGGCATCAGCCCACCTCACAATTGCGTCGACGTCCCTCTGGATGGCATTAAGTGCCTTAGAGGAACCTGACTCGACTATTCTGGAAGAGACCACAGAGGCCTCTTCTGAGATACACTCACATAAACCCTGTGCACTAAAGTAGTAACACTGTCACCCAGCCATGCAGGCTTGAGTACTACACTGAGCACATGGGACTTTCCACAGAAAGTATTGTGAAACCAGCACCATGAGAGTTTAAGCTCCTTTGTAGCTCTAAAACACATTTTGGCACAAAACACACATTTAGATTGCATGATCAAGACACATGAGACTTCACAGGAATTGTGCTACTAATTTAGGAATAACTGAGCACTATTCCAGGCTATTACGGTGGGGAAAAAAGACCGTTGATCCAAGATTCCAGGCCCTTTGCTCCCAAATACATGTAACTTTGTTATTAACTCTTCCTTTTCCTTTTATTTTGTAAGGAAACGGGTCTTTTGGAGCTTTGGCTGAGAGAAAGCTCTCAAGCCGGTGAATGGTAAACACGTACCTCTTTGCAGCAAGGCACTTCTTTCATGGTGTATAAGCACACACCTCACAATGAGCATTCCCAGCACACTGACTTGTTGCAGTTAAGAGGTATTCAGTGCAAATGTTGAATACCAGTTTTAAAACTCAAGTTTTAAACAATCCAGCTCTTATGGCAGGACAAAGTTCAGATGCTCACCCTGGCCAAGAGCCCCTGAGGGTGCTCTACACTGAACAAAGAATATATAGATGACGGCAAACCAAGTGCCCAAGGGGCAGATCCATGAGAAAACAGTGAATTTAGGTCAGTGATGAGGGGAAAGAGAAACTTCAGTTTAAGGCTTTAGAGCAGCTGTCAGGTTTGTTTTGTTTTGAAGGAGAGATTGCCCAATGGTTTAAAAATAAGTGAAATGGGAACTCCACTTCTGCAAATGAGAACAGTACAGAAGTAAGCGTGTTGCAATGCAGGCTCGTTATGAGGAATACACAATTATGGCTCCTGGGAGGCTTTCTGCTATAGGGTAAGACTTTGGGACAGAGGGAAGAAGAGAAAGAGAAGAGCACAAGCAGAGACTTCACAAGATCTTTAGCAACAACAAAAGGCAAGCCAAGGAGGGAAGTTCCTCCTTTCCCTACAATAAAAGCCCTACACAGTCCAGAACAGTTCTCAAATCTGTGAATTGTCTGAACTGGCTATCTGTACTTTAAAAAGCCAAGAAATGAGGGTTCTCAGCACAAAAGTACAGATACACAGAAACACAGTACTGAAAGAGGGGAGACTGAGATGAGCTCTGAGGCAGAAGCTCTTCCCTGTGAGGGTGCTGAGGCGCTGGCACAGGGTGCCCAGAGAAGCTGTGGCTGCCCCATCCCTGGCAGTGTTCAAGGCCAGGTTGGACACAGGGGCTTGGAGCAAGCTGCTCTAGTGGAAGATGTGCCTGCCCATGGCAGGGGTTGGAACTGGATGAGCTTTAAGGTCTCTTCCAACACCAACAAGTCTGTGACTCTAAGATTCTACATCTTAATGATGTGCTCAAGGGCTCAAAGGGAAGATCCTGCTTATTATACCAGATAAAGGCAGTAAAGATTTCAATCAGTTCCTTATTACCTAGAGAAAGAGGGAGCTCAGGAAGCATAAACGCAGACTTATGCCATGCTCTAAAAATACACAAAGCTGTCCTGGAGAAAAGGTGAAAGAAAACAAAGAATGGGATGCTATGAATGACGGAGCAGAGATTCCCAGCAGGTCAGCGCACACAGCCCATTGCCATCTGGACACCCAAGATGCAGAAGCAGCACACACAAGGGATGGAGGATGTCAGCTCTGCTCAGGCCATACTGACTCAGCAGCCTGTATGTGATCCAGGCTGAAGAAACCAACACATGGATGTTACTTTTTACAGTGCCTCAGGTCTTTTTCTTTTTAAGGCTGTTTCTCCAGTAGCTCCCCATAGAGCTTATCTGATATATGAGAGCATGTGGACGTTTACTTACAAGTCCTATTGGGAACAAGCTGGCTTGTGCTGAGACTAGTACAATGCTTTAGCATCCATCGTGAGGTTAAACTGCAACCAAGAGGTCAATCCTGAAAAACCAAAAGCTGGCTGACTAAGGATTTCTTTCAGTCCTCTGCTAAAGCCACAGTGAAGAGTGTATGCCAGGAACTGCTGTTTCTGCTTCAGATTTCAATGCAGGTTTCAAGGAGCTCCTTCCAAGCACACCCAGGGACACACTGCATAGATACTGCTCACTCACTGGAGAGATGCTGCAGAGTTGGAAGGGGAGAGTGCCACTTTCATTAGCACATTTACACATTTCCTGGCAACACAGCCACCATGCAGCCTCCCATTCAGATGAGGTCTGTGTCTGCACCTATCCCCTTCCAAATTCCCTCTGTGGCTTCACTTCTGCTGAGCAAACCCTGATCCCCTGGGAAGTCTCTTTGCAACCTCTACATAAGGCGAAAGGAGCTACGACCTCAACTGAGGGCAGGAAACACAGCTCAGGGAGGAAGAAGCAGCTCTGGCACTGGTCCTGCACAGACACTTGGAGTGCTCACCTGCATGATGTCTTGAAGGCTCTCAGTGAAGGACAGCTCAGCTTCCACCATATAGAACTCTGCCAGATGCCGGCGACTCTGTGAGTTCTCCGCTCGGAACGTCGGGCCAAAGGTGAAGACACGGGTAAAAGCCCTGCAAGCAACAAGAAACAGGCAGGTCAGGCCCAGCACACAGGTGAGTCTGTTTATAAAGCCCTCAGGTTTCTCCCAGGAGACAGGAGCACTCATGTTTCTGTTTCATCTTTGACCAGTTTAATGGCACTGCTGGGTATGCTGCTGTTACGCTCCTTCATGCAGGGATGGAGAGGGGTTATTCACATGTCTCCACGACTCAGGGAGGTTGCACAAACCCTATTCAGCTTTCACTTAACACCATTCATGCTCAAAAAGCTTTTTGTAGCTGTGCAGGAATAAAAACTGCTGTTCTGCAGAACTACATCACTGGAGAAGCACCCAGACATCGCACCAACCGGGCTCCCCTTGCCCAGGTCCGGTTTTGGCTGCAAGGTCTGACCTTTATGGGTGCTGTGACATCCCAAAGCTCAGCAAACCAGAGAGGGTCCTGCTACTGGTGTTAGTACTGAGATGTGGCTGGGGAAGGCCCAAGGATGCATGCACGGTGTATGGCCTGCAGTCCCCCTCTAGTGGCAAGCCCAAAGCTTATTGCTGATAGAGCCTTCCAGCCTGGACTCCTTCCACACAACTCAAAATGCTTCAGCTAAAAGAGGCCCCTGCTGCAGAGATCACATCTGGGATATTATGTTATGCAGAAGCAACCAATGCATTTCCTATTATGAAGCTATTTCTCCAGCAGCCTTCTGGGGACTCTATTTAAACACATTCTCTCTTGTTCTGCAGCCACATCATGCTGTATTACACAGGATACAAAAAGCTTTCTTGACTCTCCACTTCCTTAGTAAGAAACCTTCCTATCAACAGCAACATGCCTTTCAAAGGTTTATTTTTGCTGTGGGGAAGCCACACTCCAAGCAATACCTTTTACACTGTGGGCTCTGAGCACTTGGGCTCCTGGACATCCTCAAGCCAGTGAGAGCTTCCCAAAGACAGTCAGCTGTGTTTCCTCTCATGCTGCACGGGAAGCAAACCAAGATGAGGGAGCGAGCTGCTTCACAAACCCCATGGACTGGGCAGCTGCTGCCTCTGGGTACATCTTTAACTTGACATTATTACAGTTGTAGAGAGCATGTAGGAGCAAAAGAACCTGATCAGTAGAGATTGAGCCTGCTCATGAAAGGCTGCGTGCTAATTGCTGGGGTTGGCATTTGACTTGCATCTTGCTCTGCAAGCTTTCAACTGAAAGAGGATGTTCACTGGAGTTTCTGCACAGGCTGATTTTGTACAACTGAAGTTTAAATAAACACCACTACAGAAAGCAGCATTTTCCCTTCACCCCTGATGGAGGCATCTACACCACAAATAAAGGAACACACACATTCAGCTTCTCTCATCTGTTCCCTCTTGTCACATGATGGTTAAAGGTTATGATCCAGAGACACAGAACTTTCTTTTCCCTTGGGTTTCTAGTAGTGAACACACCAGAGGAAAGTTCCAGGTCAAGCCTGAATACGTAGTGTGCCTCTTCCCCATGGGCTCTGCTTTCCCTGTCCAACAAACACATGTTCTGTCTCTGCTTTGTTCCAACACCTGCACTCATACATGACCACAGCACCTACGATGCTAACCACATTTAAGGCAAGTATCTTTCCTCGAGCATCATTTTCAGTTGCCTCTTTCCCCTCTGCTGCCCTTCTCTCTTGCTGGGATGTTGCTATAAACTTCTGCTGTCACTTGATCATCCTCCTTCAAGCTGCCCTTTGTAGTGTCTACAAAACCTCAGCAGTGTTTAGATAAGTGACGTACCAAGACTATTACTCACTGCACAGGTCAGTATTATCTCATCAGCTCCTTGTGCTCCCCCATCTGGAGCCATCTGTTGCCTTGGGTCACACAGAAGTGCATGTCCTTCCTCACAAGGCCTTTCTGGTTTGTTTTCCAGTTTTCCATGTTCCTACAGCACCTGGCACAACAAGGTCTTGGATGCAAAGCTTAAGAGCCTCAAATGCTATGGCAATACAAACAACAAACATGAACCAATGAGTCACTGGCCAAAATTGTTCAATATCACTTTTGCTTGCCAGGCCACAGAGGTCAGCCTGCAGTGGGAAACAGGAGATGCAGGTTCTCCTGCTACCTGTGCCCAGGTTTTAGGCTTTGCTGAAACATTTCAGTTTAGGGCTCTTCAGTTAAAGAATTTCCCCTAAATACATAACTAACAGTTGTGACTGAGCCAGGACTGGGCACAAGAGAAGAGCATGCTGTACAGCTTGCAATTGCTGAAGTACCCACTTGGGTCTGCTCGGTTTGATGTGCAGGGCTCTAAGGTCTCGCTGATAGGAAGTCCTTAAAGCAACACTTGAAAGCGTGCTACCAGCTGCCTCGCAGGAGATCCTGTCCCACAGAGCAACAGGATTCAGTGAGACACACGTTTCTCACAGTTCTTAGGAAAACTGGGGCTGCTCAGCCTGGAGAAGAGAAGCTGCATGGAGACCTCAGAGCAGCTTCCAGTGTCTGAAGGGGGCTACAGGGATGCTGGGGAGGGACTCTTCATCAGGCATTGTAGTGATAGGACAAGGAGTAACGGGTTAAAACCAAAACTGGGGAAGTTCAGGTTAGATAAAAGGAAGAAGCTCTTCCCTGTAAGGGTGCTGAGGTGCTGACACAGGGTGCCCAGAGAAGCTGTGGCTGCCCCATCCCTGGCAGTGTTCAAGGCCAGGATGGACACAGGGGCTTGGAGCAAGCTGCTCTAGTGGAAGGGGTCCCTGCCTGTGGCAGGGGGTTGGAACAGGCTGAGCTTTAAGGTCCCTTCCAACCCAAACCAGTCTGGGATTCTGGGATTCTGGGATTCTGGGATTCTATGATTCTCAGTGGCTGTCCAGGCATGGAATTGACAGTTCAGTGATGATAGGTTACAATGACAGATGAGAGCCTCCAGCAATGCTACTGTGCACACTTTGACCTGGTTCTTCTTTCCTACTGACTAACAGCCCAAGCACGATGACTAGTTATCTTCCAAGGGGCTTGATGACTGCAAGATATCCAAAAGTAATGAAAAATAAAGCCCTTATTGCTCCCAAGATGTCAACCATGGTCAAACGCTTCACAGTCACAGATCGATTTTGTGCGGCAAGAATAAAGCCTCTCTGTGCCCGAGATGGAGCTTTTGGGGAGGACAAGTGCAGAACAACTCTCATAGGAATTGATTTCAGTCTTTTCTCAGCAACAGGCATCCTGTGAGGACCAATCTTCTCTAACTTGTACATGGAGTACTACCTACGTGTACAAAACTGAACCATCAGCATCACAACTTCATGGGCTATCCCAAGGCGCTCAACAACAGCAAGGGTAAGGGCCCTGGGATAGCCTGTAGAGAACCTCACACCATTAGTGTAGGGCTGGATTTGGCTGGAAAGAAGAAAACAAACCCCAAACAAATAAAGCCCAAACCCACATCTACAGGGAGAGGAAGAACCATTCATTGCTCAGGGAAATCGTAAAGGGAAAAAGATAGATACAAATAACTGTGAGAACCTCACCATGATCCTGGGACCCTGGCAAAGAGAAACTAGCCAGATGTCATGCTGGCAAAGTGATCAAAGGAGGGCTGTAAATGCAAGTCATGTGGTCATGGCAGTGTAGCACTGATCAGAGGCCTGCACTTAACAGAAAGAGCTAAAAATACACACAGGCCCTGTTATCAACTCTAAGCATGAACAGTTAGGTTTCATCCAGGCATCACACACTGTTTACTGTCCTCTGCCATTCCAGACATCAAGCAAATGCATGCTACACAAATCCCACCCTTATTTGTAATTCATCTGCTATTAAAAAACATATCAGTGATTTGATATGCTTCTGTATCACACTGAGCATGTATAAACACATCAGAGAAGAGGGATGGGAGCTGACTCTGGCTCCGATTTCAACGTACTGAGGGCAAAAGCAGTGACTCTGTTCTGTGTGCATTCAGCACCTAGCACAATGGAGTCTCAGTCCAGGGCTGTGACTCTGATGCTCTCCGATGCAAATAATCAATCATTTAACATTCCCAGACCTCTGCAAGACTTCCAGCATTCACAAATGACTTGAGAACTCTGCCTTAAGGATCCCAAAGTGCCTAGGTCAGATGGGGCTGTGTGCACTCAAGAGTCTTTGAAATACATCTCCAACAAAAGCACATACACACAAGCAGGAGAAAAGCAAGCCCAATAATCTGTCGAGCTTCCTTAGCCATTCCAAGCAGAGCAGTAATGTCTGTAACACTGTCCTTGTACATGCTAGCAAAGAAGACAAGAGAGGCTTTGAAAGGAGACCCTTTGCAGCTCAGCTTCCCCCAGATCAGAGCTCTGGACAGCAAGGCCAAGTGCATTTATGCTGCTCACAGGCACTGCCAGGGTCGACACCAGGAGAAGGCACAGAGCTCCTTAATTAATCGCTCCTTTTCTGGGGCTCTGTTTTGCTCTGCCCAGTTCCCAGGGAAAATTTGAGATCTTAATGGGGAGGCCAAGAGAATACCCACAGCGCTCCTTCCGATACACTGAAATGCTGCGCAAGGCAGGGCTCCTTCCTGCAAAATGGGTTTAAACTTACACAGGGGAAGTTCAGGCTGGATGTAAAGAAGAAGTTCTTCCCTGTGAGGGTGGTGAGGCACTGGAATGGGTTGCCCAGGGAGGTTGTGAATGCTCCATCCCTGGCAGTGTTCAAGGCCAGGCTGGACAGAGCCTTGGGTGAGATGGTTTAGTGTGAGGTGTCCCTGCCCATGGCAGGGGGTTGGAACTGGATGATCTTAAGGTCCTTTCCAATCCAAACCATCCTATGATGCTGTGAAAATGCTGAGCTTGCCTGCTCCAGCCCAGTGAAGGGATTAGCCACCTTCCAGGTACAGGCTCACAGGAGTCCCTCTGGAAGCAGACAGCAGCACTTGGATGCACTGCTGGAGCACAGCATCCTCCACATGGATGATCGCTTGATGGAGGCTCACTCTTGCACTGGCTGAGTTTGTGATCCCCACCCTGTGAACACTCAGGAAGGGAGAAACCTCCCCCCTTCTCACCCTTATTTCACAGACTACTAAACCCCTTTTCAGAAGCAGCTCCTCTCCCCCTTTGAGAGCTTTACACCACACAGAACGGAAGCTCATTTCATTTGAACTCGTTGACAATTCATTACTGAGGCAGTGATAGAAACCAATGGAGAAGTATACAGGAGCTGTGCCCAAAGCTGCTCAAAATCACTCTGTTAATTAAACTCACACAATGGTTGTAGGCTCGAGCATCTCTGCCTTTTTACACTGCAATCCCAATATAATTAATTGTACTGAAAGTTCCCAAGCCAGGAATGGATTTGTGCTCCTTTTCCGAGCCAGGACTCCATGCTGCTACCGCGGTAATAAAGACTTATTTGTGCTGTCGAACCAAGGGGACAGAATTCAGAGCAAAGCTATTAATCAAGAAGATGCAATCCCTGCACAGTCAGCTCACAGCCTATGCCAAGGTCACACCACATTGTAGTGACACAGCTGGAGGCAGAAGCTGCTCGCTCTGACTCAGGGTTAAGAACTAAACCACACCAGCACATGATATCCATTTGTACGGTGCGCTCCTGCTCACCCCAAAATACAGGTGTCTACATAAACACAAGTGCAGTGATTACTCTGACAAGGTCTGCAGTGAAGATCAGCTGAAAGCGGTGCCAAATCTTGCATACAGTGTGCTCCCCCCACATCACCCTTCACCAGCCTCCCAATCATGCACACAAATGTAGATGAAGAAGAGACAGCTCCTTAAGGGGGGACCTTAGAGCAGCTCCAGTGCCTAAAGGGGTTCCAGGAAAGCTGGAGAGGGGCTTTGGACAAGGGCCTGTAGGGACAGGCCAAGGGGAATGGCTTTAACCTGCCCGAGGGGAGATTGAGATGAGCTCTTAGGCAGAAGCTCTTCCCTGTGAGGGTGCTGAGGCGCTGGCACAGGGTGCCCAGAGAAGCTGTGGCTGCCCCATCCCTGGCAGTGTTCAAGGCCAGGTTGGACACAGGGGCTTGGAGCAAGCTGCTCTAGTGGAAGGGGTCCGTGCCTGTGGCAGGGGGCTGGAACTGGATGAGCTTTGAGGTCCCTTCAAACCCAAACCAGTCTGGGATTCTATGAAACAGTAGTTTCTAATGCAAGGACAAAATGACATATGATGTCAGCAGAGGAGGAAAGGAGAGCAAGGTGACCCTAAAGCCCAGGAGCTCAGCTTTGTCAGCCACATTTTCCTTTCCCTCAGGAAGGGAAGAAATTAATAAAGTGAGCCACCTGATTTAATTCCGCTCTGTTCTAGCATGACCATATTCATTTGGAGCATGGAGGACCTACCTGCTCCATCGACATAAGTAAATGACTTTGCTGTGCTGCCAAGAGACACCAGCTGGCAGCAGTGCTTGAGCCCAGTACGACTGGGATTGCTGAGGGATGCTGAAATTTGCATGTTGAAAGATGTTCTGGCCCCATTCACAAAACCACAAGCATACAGACAACAATTCAAACATACTGATTCGATACCTCCAGGGTCTAGTTTTTGGAAGAGCTGGAAACCCAGAGCTCCTAATGCTGCCAGTGAGGTACAGGTACCCAGCAGTTTGGAGAAGAGAAAGAGAATTTCGTATCATTGAGCTGGATAGACTGTACTAAAACAAAACTTCAGAGTTGGACAGAGATACCTGCTTTTTAACCTCAGTGTAAAAATAATACTCCCATTACTATTGTTAGGTAGCTTGGATTTTGAACAATAAAAACCCCAGACTGATTTGGGTTGGAAGGGACCTTAAAGCTCATCCAGTTCCAAACCCCTGCCACAGGCAGGGACACCTTCCACTAGAGCAGCTTGCTCCAAGCCCCTGTGTCCAACCTGGCCTTGAACACTGCCAGGGATGGGGCAGCCACAGCTTCTCTGGGCACCCTGTGCCAGTGCCTCAGCACCCTCACAGGGAAGAGCTTCTGCCTTATATGTAACCTGAACTTCCCCTGTTTAAGTTTGAACCCATTACCCCTTGTCCTATCACTACAGTCCCTAATGAAGAGTCCCTCCCCTCCCCAGCATCCTTGTAGCCACTTCACATACTGGAAGCTGCTCTGAGGTCTCCACGCAGCTTCTCTTCTCCAGGCTGAACAGCCCCAACTTTCTCAGCCTGTCTCCATACGGGAGGTGCTCCAGTCCCTGATCATCCTCCTCTGGACTTGCTCCAACAGCTCCATGTCCTTATGTTGAGGACACCAGAACTGCACACAGTGCTGCAAGTGAGGCTGAAAAGGCAGTTGGGGGATTCAATTTCATACAGCAAAAAGGGGTTTAAAAGACTCCTCACTGAACAAGCCACCTCTCTCTGCCCTCTGAAGATGTGAGATGAGAAAGGCTGCATCTTGACATGGACTGTTGTAGTAGGGCGTGAGGCTCAGGCCTGGGCAGCAGAGCTGGTGTGCTGTGTGCTAAGGTTTCAACTCACGCTGCAATGAGATGGGACTGTGCTTCCTTTTGTAAGCAGCCAAAAATAAATACATAAATTAAAGAAAAAAAGATGCTGTCTAAGTTCCCAGACAGGGATTGGAAAGTGCCAACTTCCTCTCCAGCCAGTCAGGCTGAAGCAATGCAGCAGTTTGCCTTACTGCAACCTCCACTAAGTCTTACCATGCCTGCAAGGTCTTGTGCAAAGCATCACCCTCCTGCCAGGCTCCAGGAGCAGCTCTCACCCTGCCACATCCTCTGCTCCAGGTTCAGCAGCAAGAAAAGGAGAAGATGGGACAAGGATCCTGCCCAGGTCATCCACCTCTGCCTGAATATAATCCAGGAACATCTGACTTATTAACAATGTGACCCATCTACCATAATTATCTGGCAAAGCACCTGCATTTTCTTTATTAAACCTCACAGCACACCTAGGCACTGAGGTGCTGGTTTACAGATGGTAGGAGAAGAGGGGAAAATGGAGACAAAGGAAATAGGTACTCAGAGCCATACAGGGTCTTCTGTCCCAGGCTCAAGGATCTCATCAACCTGCATCCTCTGCCCCTTTATGTGACACTGCTGTATTTTACTCTCAGTGGAGTCTTCTTTTGTCCTAGTTTTGGTATTGTTATTTCTAATTAAAGTGAATAAAACAACCAAATTTTGATGGTTTATATAATAATAAACATATTATTATATAATAAGCACTAACAAACCTCAAGTTGGGCTGATGAAAGCCATCAGAAGTACTTAAGCATGTTTTCAGATAACCATTCCCCACAGCCCGACTAGTAGAGAACTTCTACAAAGGAGTAATACAAAATGCTTCAAAGCTTGAAATAAAACAGGGAGCAAAGATGGCTTTGAAATCTCAGTCATCCCAGGGACTTCTATTTTAAGGCAGAAAATACATTACCAACATGGGATGGGGGGAGAATTGGCTTAAACCTTTGTCCTCTCAGACCAGAAAAAACATTTCCTCCAGAAATTGCATTATAATACTTACAAATAGGATTTTTTAAAGTGAATTTATTTTTCAGATGGTCACTGCATCTACGAGCTCTATAAATATGAATCACAGCAAGAAACTTCACTGGAGTGTGCATTGTGGCACAAAAAGAGTCACAGTTCAGGCAACTTAGAAAGTTTGGGTGTCGTTACTTAAACTCTCCAAGGCCTCAAATTAGAATCCCAGACTGGTTTGGGTTTGAAGGAACCTCAAAGCTCCTCCAGCTCCAACCCCTGCCACGGGCAGGGACCCCTTCCACTAGAGCAGCTTGCTCCAAGCCCCTGTGTCCAACCTGGCCTTGAACACTGCCAGGGATGGGGCAGCCACAGCTTCTCTGGGCACCCTGTGCCAGCGCTTCAGCACCCTCACAGGGGAGAACTTCTGCCTCAGAGCTCATCTCAGTCTCCCCTCGGGCAGGTTAAAGCCATTCCCCTTGGCCTGTCCCTACAGGCCCTTGTCCCAAGCCCCTCTCCAGGTTTCCTGGAGCCCCTTTAGGCACTGGAGCTGCTCTCAGGTCTCCCCTTCAGGAGCCTTCTCTTCTCCAGGCTGACCCAGCCCAGCTCTCTCAGCCTGGCTCCAGAGCAGAGCTGCTCCAGCCCTCGCACCGTCCCCATGGCCTCCTCCAGACTTGCTCCAACAGCTCCATGTCCCTCTTGTGTTTAGGGCTCCAGAGCTGAGACTATAAAAATCCTGACTGTAAAAATGAAGTGCAGGTAGCAACAGCAGGAGAGGTTTTACATTCATCTGGTGAAAGGTGGCATCAGCTGCAATTATTGGTCCTCTTTCCACATTTCTATGAAAATACAGGGCATACAGCCCAAGACACTGTTAGGATTGCATTTCAGCCCTTCAGTATCCAGCCCATTCAGGGACACCTCACACTAAACCATGTCACTCAAGGCTCTGTCCACCCTGGCCTTGAACACTGCCAGGGATGCAGCATTCACCACTTCTCTGGGTAAAGGAATTTCCTGTTTCCCCTCCCAAAAAAGCAGAGGAGGTGAAAGGACCAACAGCATATCTATGAGAACTGCAATCTCCACCCAGCCTAAGTGACCCTAAGCTGAGGGTTGCACCTACCAAGTTCATGTATTCGGCCCCTTAGTAACACAGAATCATTATCAATCCCTGCAGCAGTCATGAACCAGACTGAAGCCTGTGGTAATTGATTAAAACGAGACATGTCCCAGTTGCTTTTTATAGCTCCCATTAAGTGTCAGCCTAATTAATGGAAGTTAGTGCTAATTATAAGAGTCTGCCTCGTGAGTCAGCCTCAACCAAACGTTGTGCAAGAAATGTCAGAGAGGGGCTTGTTTTTTTTCCCAGGCATCCAAGATAAATAATTACACTTATTTTGTCTACTTCTTAGCAACAGGAATGTTACACAACTGGACACCATTCCTGCAGCTGCATTCAGAAGCATTTCAAATGGTACAATGGAGAGCAAATATTTGCTTAAAGACAATGCAATCTGTTCCATCATTAGCAAGTCATTCTGGAGTCAGATTTGAAGGCTGTGTTTGCCAGGCTGCTGAAATTGAAGCTTCAAACACACCTCTCTTCAGCTCTGCAGGGTTTTCTTGAACACCAACAATGACAGCTCTCTCCATCTCTTCCATTTAAAAAGTGGAATCAGCGTGATCTCAGTATATTCTTTAACCAACAGGAAATTCACTGCATTCAGCTCTCAACAAGCTCAGGTAGACACAGCCAAAACGGTATGGATGTGTAAGATTGTTTTAATGCCTCTCTGCAACCAGAAAACTCAGCTGAAGGACTGCAGAGAGTATCTGGAATAGGCAGAAAATCCATGCTGGTTTGGAAATCAAGGGCATGTGCTTGAGAGGGAGGAATGGGATTAATTCTATTTCAATTAAGCCATGTTTAATAGCTAGACGTCAACAGGCAGATGTGAGTATGAAAGGCTGAGATTTTAAGTTAGGCAGAAAAATACAGGTCCTGGGGAGAGATGCTGAAATGAAAGTGAACTAGAGGAAAAATTCACCACGATGGTCTTGTGGGTGAGACTGGTGGAGAGGAAAATGAGCATTAAGCCAAGAATAAACTTGTGAGGACAGAATGATTCAGGCTGGAAGGGAGCTCAGGAGATCACTGGTCCAGTCTTCTCTTCAAAGCAGGGTCAGCAAGAAGGCCAGACCAGGCTACTCAAGGCTTTATCTAGCTGGGTCTTGAAAACCTCTAAGGATGAAGAGTGCACAGCCATGCTCAGCAATCTTTTCCAGTGCTTGACTGATCTCTTGGTGATTTTCCCCACACTACATCCACACAGAATTTCTCTTGTTTCAACTCTGGAGCAAGCTGCTCTAGTGGAAGGTGTCCCCGCCCATGGCAGGGGGCTGGAACTGGATGAGCTTTAAGGTCCCTTCCAACCCAAACCATTCTATGATTCTATGAGAAACCCCCTGAAGGTCTGATAAAAGAAACAGAGCTAGGATAGAAGGCAGGGAATGAAGAGATGACTCATTCTGTGACTTAGGGAGGGGATAGCCCCCAGAGGTTTTAGGAAGAGCAGTTTTAGTTAAACCTGTGATGCAAAAGGCAGAACAGACAGTGCATGGGATGAAACGTGGCACAAGGAAAAGCAATGCAAAACAATGATGTAAGCTATGAGCAAGAGGGATTGAAGGGAGAGGAGCAGGTTGAGCTTGTGGGAGGTGCAGATGGGTGAAAGGAGCAAGAAACAAACACTAAAACCAGAGTAAATACAGCCAGTGAGCTGCACTTCTTGGCAACACTTGGTTTTGGCTGTCTCCAATAGGCCTCTGAATCATCTTCAGCTGTCACAAGCCCTCCAGCCTAGATCAGGTCCCCAAAGGGGCCTTTATCCTCACCAAAGGATCACTGGGCAAGGAAATACCACAAGGACTTCACAGTAAACCAATGACATTTAAATGCAGTTATCAGGACCCACACAGTCCTACAAGCTGCTACCACATACACTGGTTATTGACTCAGCTGAGACTAAAACCGAAGGGGAGAGTTGTATGAGTGAATAAAGACTTTTTGGAGAACTTAAAGAGCCTATAGATTTACAGCTGACAATGACTCAGACACCCTGAGCAGCCAACCAAGATGCTGTCACTGCAACAGTGATGTACAATGAAACAAGTTGTGCCAACTAGGCCATTCGTGTCATGCTGAGAGATAGAAAGAACTTCTCTGACCTTGCCTTCAATAGGAAGCATACACAGCACAGCAGACAGACAGTAAGTGCAGGAACACTGCTCTCCACACCCTTCCTCATGGAAAAAGGATGATGAGGGGACTGGAGCACCTCCCATATGGAGACAGGCTGGAAAAGTTGGGACTGTTCAGCCTGGAGAAGAGAAGCTGTGTGGAGACCTCAGAGCAGCTTCCAGTGTCTGAAGGGGGCCTATAGGGAGGGACACTTCATTAGGGACTGTAGAGGTAGGACAAGGGGTGATGGGTTCAAACTGAAACAGGGGAAGTTTAGACTGGATATAAGGAAGAAGTTCTTTACTGTGAGGGTGCTGAGGCACTGGAATGGGTTGCCAAGGGAAGTTGTGAATGGTCCATCCCTGGCAGTGTTCAAGGCCAGGTTGGACAGAGCCTTGGGCAACATGGTCTAGTGTGAGGTGTCCCTGTCCATGGCAGGGGGTTTGGAACTGGATGATCTTGAGGTCCTTTCCAACCCTAACTATTCTAGGATTTTATGATTATAAATGGCTCAAGGAATGACATATCAGGAATGATACAAGCAGCCCTGCCATAAAACAGAGCTCTGAGCCCTGGACACCACACTGGCATGTGTACTCAGGTGATAGCCTGTGCGCTGCAGATGAACCCTCAGCGAGGACAGCAGAAGACCTGGTTCCAGATACATCTGCTAAGTCTTCCCCTTGCCCAGCCTTTTCCAACCACAACTTCAGCTCTACAAAACTCATGAGCAGTCTCCAACCTCACTCCAGAGATGACTGCCAAGCTGACTTTCTGTTTCCTACCACATAAACACCATGGACAAATGCCTCCCTGCCTGTCATACCTATCCTGCTTCACCCCTGCAGGATCTGTCTCTATGCTCCCATGCCCCACAGCAACTCACAACAGGATTACAGGCCAAGACTGGATGGGGAAAGGGCTCCCAAGCATTCCTACCTTGCTCTCCTCCCACAGATTCTCAGGGAACAGCTGCTCCTGAAAGCTTGCAGCAACGTAACCTTTTTATTTAAGCTATAGTTCCTTTTCTAGGCAGGAAAAACTCCATCTGGCTAAAACAAAGGGTAGATTGCACAGGACCAAATCCAAACCACATAAATCTTCACTGTTTTGGCTGCTTTGTTCATTGGGAAGACCAGAATATTTCCGTTTTGGGGGCAGAAAGACTCCCACATCCATCACAACACATTTCATTTGCCAAGTGGCTCTGGTTGCTATTAAGCACTTAACATTCTTTGATCACGTAGGAGTCCCATTCACAGAGTATGACCCAACTTGATAACCTTCACAGATCTAAAGCGTTTCACAGCATCTAGAGGGTTAATACTGCGATGCATCACTACGGTGCTTCTGCATCTAAAAGAGCTTGATCTATTTTTGCAGAGTGAAAGCATTCAATACCACTTGAGCTACAGGGTCAACAACTCAGTGTGCTTAAATAAAGGAGCAGGTTCACAGAGTTGTACCCCATTATGAATAAACACATCTATATTTAGATGGCACTGGATCCATTTAAAATGCCTGTAAGAACAACATGCTACTGTAAAGTAGGAACATGAAGCTTAATGTCATGTACTGCACACTGAAGAGCATTGATTTATTTTTACCTATCCTTAGAGGCCAAGGTGCACCTGAGTGATATCAATGGAAAATACATTTACCAGGCAGGTCTTGCATCTGCCCAGTTCAGCCTTCACTCCATCCCAGAGCAGGCTGTGTGCTATTTAAAGGGAACAGACTGATGTAACAGAGTGAGATTGTATTTCAAGTTAATCATTACAATCCCTAGTTTTGCTTTGGACCTACTTGATTTGCGGAATTACATCTTTCAATAGAGGTCACAACATCTGACAGTCAATTCAATCCTACAGGTACAAACCCATGTCATCCCATCTTCTTTCAGGGACACACAAACACCATCACCTTCCAGTTAAACAAACCTCCTCCTCATTAGCTTTCCCCAGCTAATGGCTGAGATGATGCATCAGCCTGTCGCTGCCAAGTGACCTGTGCTTCGGTCGCAGCAGCCAGGGCACCACATGTTAAACATCCTGTCCAGTGAGAACCTTTAGCTGGAGCATGGCAGCAGATGATAATCATCTAGGTGGTCTTAGTGTCTCGGAGAGAACAAGCCAGGCAGAAAAAAGCTTTCTGAAGACATTTGTACCTTCTGATTTCTACACAAAACTCACACTTTGAACCGCAGCTATTTACCAGCAGCCAACTGAACTGTGCAACAGTGATTAAATAGAACCCATTAGTCTCAACTGTGGATATGATGCACAGTTAACACTAAGGCTATTAGAAACATTCATCAGAACCTCTTCATCAGGGGCCGTAGCCACAGGACGAGGGGTGATGGGTTTAAACTGAAACAGGGAAAGTTCAGGCTGGATATAAGGAAGAAGTTCTTCCCTGTGAGGGTGCTGAGAAGCTGTGGCTGCCCCATCCCTGGCAGTGTTCAAGGCCAGGTTGGACACAGGGGCTTGGAGCAAGCTGCTCTAGTGGAAGGTGTCCCTGCCCATGGCAGGGGGTTGGAACTGAACGAGCTTTAAGGTCCCTTCCAGCCCAAACTATCCTATGATTCTATTCTATGATAAAGCATCAAGTGTAAATGCCATGAAATAGGAGAAATGAGAACTGCCAGAAGGAAGAAACACAGCAGGAAGACGAAAAAGGAAGCTTTGGAGAAAAAGAGTAAAGAGGAAAGGAACATGATAACTAAAATGAAAGAGCTTTTCTTGCTGAGACATGCCAGATATGAACAATAGCAAAAAGACATTTAAGGTATTACAGTGATTAGCAACAATCCTACAATCATTCCCATAAAGATTAAATTTCCATCCAATATACCCAATTCATGGCAAGCAGCAGATTCCTAGTATTTAAAACTAGTTCATAAACCAGAATTAAAAAGCAGTCTGATTTTGCCCTGCCTCTCACACCATCATCCAGCCACTGCTGCTCTATTGGTTTCTGGCACACATGGGGCAGTTATCTAACTGATACCAATGGGGCAAAATCAAGAAGATCTCTCAGATCAAGCTAAAACCTTCTCATTTTACTCACCCTGCCATCACTTCCAAATGGAGCTGTCCAGAAACAGTCAGGAAAGCAGGCACATTGAAGAAATGGGTCTTTTCTGCAGATTCCTTTGCCTCATTTGCCACCTGTAAGTCAAACCAATGAACAAGAAGTCATCCCATCAGTGTTTCATTAAAAATCACAGCTCCTGGCTTATTTCTCCTATTTTCTCTCCGGAAATTCCATGGGATTCAACCCAAACACTGCTGAGATGGAATCCAACAGTGTGGGAGGTCACAACACAACACACCCCCTCTTTGCTCAGACTGGCTCTAAAACCTTCTCAAGCAAAACACATCAAGGTAAGGCATTCCTCAGGACTTCTCCTTCTAGGGGTCCCACACAATGATGTGTCTATGTAACGAAAAGCCTATTTTAAGTGGGAAACACCACAGCTCCCAGTTCCACTTTAAATGACTCATGAGGACATGGGTTGTGGGCATCACAACAACTAGCAGAACAGGTTTGTGAACTGCAGCACATACCCCCAGTGTCACCAGCAAAGCTTGGACACATAAGCACAGAGGAAGGATACACAGTTCTTTCATGTTTCTCAAACTAACAGGGATTGTAAACTGGATCCCCAGTTACATCAGTTCAGGTGAGTGGGAAGTGACCTAATACAACACAGCTTCATGGAGTTTACTGTTTCCCCATAACTTTGTGGGCAGCAGAGTTCATACAAAGCTAAGATAATCTGCTGCTCTTCACCTCTCACCTTCACATGTGGGTATGTCAGGAGCTCTGATTCTTACTCAAGGAATTGTGTAACTTCTGTGTTTGACCATGGATGAGCTGAATTAGAAAAGCCATTGTAGAAAAGTAGGAGATAAAAAATGTAAAATAAAATGTCAGGAAGGACAGGGTTCCCAGAGAAGCTGTGGCTGCCCCATCCCTGGCAGTGTTCAAGGCCAGGTTGGACACAGGGGCTTGGAGCAAGCCGCTCTAGTGGAAGGGGTCCCTGCCCATGGCAAGGGTTGGAGCTGGATAAGCTTTAAGATCCCTTCCAACCCAAGCCACTTTGTGATTCTATATTCACCATTTTACAAGCAGGGATGAGAACAGAAGTGATAGAAATTAAGATTTTCTAGAGTAGCCTCTGATTTTTGGCTCCCTTGTAAAGTAACACACATAGAATCATAGAATAGTTAGGGTTGGAAAGGACCTTAAAATCATCAAGTTCCAATCCCCCTGCCATGGGCAGGGACACCTCACACTAAACCATGTCACCCAAGGCTCTGTCCAAGCTAGCCTTGAACACCAGCAGGGATGGACCATTCACAGCTTCCTTGGGCAACCCATTCCAGTGCCTCACTACCCTCACAGTAAAGAACTTCTTCCTTATCTCCAACCTGAACTTTCCCTCTTTCAGTTTGAACCCATTACCCTCTTGTCCTATCACTACAGTTCCTAATGAAGAGTCCATCCCCAGCATCCTTATAGGCCCCCTTCAGATACTGGAAGGCTGCTCTGAGGTCTCCACACAGCCTTCTCTTCTCCAGGCTGAACAGCAACTACATAGCTACGGGCTCCACCTCTACCTAGGGGTTTGGGAGTGGGTGAAGAAAGCACATCCCATGTTTTTGGGAAATGTAGATAATACAAAATGAAAATCCCTATGAAACATATGATGAAGAACATTTTGCCCAGCAACGAAAGAAAGATGCCATCCTATCAACCTGGTCTCCAAATATAAGCAGTGATTTTCACTCATTCCTACCAAGATGGGCAATCTGATCTAGGTTGCTCTAGTTGAAGATCTCCTTGCCCACTGCAGCAGGGTTGGACTAGACGAACTTTGAAGATCCCTTCCAACCCAAACTGTTATATGATAAGATGAACAGTGAGGGGGAAGGGAGAAATATCTATCATGTTGAATTTTGAAGCTTCACACAGCATTGCCTTCAAAATCCATTTTCAAGTCTGATGATAAAATGGAGGAGCAGGTGCCTCGACTTTTAGCAAAGACTTCTCAAACCACTGTTATTTCCTTTTCATGGGCAAATGAATTTGTTTCCATTGCAAAAAGACAAAGAGTAATCAGAACAAAGAAAAAGGAATGCAATATCCTCTTTAGACTTGTTATTCAGGCTTCAAGAAAAGCAGAACTGAGACAATACAGAGTTGGAACCATCACAGCTTACACATCATACAGGCACTGAAGAACAAGCTACGTTTCATGTTGGCTTTTGCATGTTTTTTCAGATCACCAGATATTTTCAGCATAAAAATCAGGGAGTAATGGAAAATGTAACAAGTTGAGTGTTTCATGGTGAAAAAAACCTCTACAAACCAAAGTGCCTTTAAAGGAATGGTATATTTTTGGGTTTTAATTTACAGGCACAAAAGCAAAAATAGAAGACCTCTGTGTCAAGCACTTTGAACGTAATTTGAGCATAAGGACTGAACTTCACCATCTCCCTGCCAGAACCAAGCTGACCACAAGACAGTGAGGAGCACACATGGCAAATGGAATCATAGAATCAACCAGGTTGGAAAAGCCCTTTAAGCTCATCCAGTGCAACCGTTCCCCAGCACTGCCAAGGCCACCACTAACCCATGGCACTGAGGACCTTGTCTACATGGCAGTACAAGGCAGGGGATCCCTCCCCTCTGCACAGCACTGATGGCTGAAGATCACTGGATGAAAATGCTCGCTGCCCCAGTACAAGACGGACATGGACATACTGGAGTGAGTCCAGCAAAGGACCAAAAGAAGATGCTTAATGGATGGGAGCATTTTCCATATGAGGAGAGGCTGAGAAAGCTCTGGTACTATTCAGCCTGAAGAATAGAAGGCTCTGGGGGGACCTTATACTTGTGCATAAATACCTGATGGAAGGGAATGAAGACAGAACCAGACTCATCTCAGCTGTGCTCACTGGTAGGACAAGAGGCAGTGATTTTATAAAGAGATATGTGACATTTCATTTGAAAACAAGAATAACACTTTTTCATTTGCTGTGAGGGTGGTCAGACACTAGAACAGGCTGTCCAGAGAGGCTGTGAAGTCTCCAACTGGGGAGATATTCAAAACTTAACAGCACAGATTCCTGGGCAACTTGCTCTAGCTGCCTGTCTGAGCACAATGAGATGGATGAGATGCTCTCTAGAGGTCACAATTCTGTGACTTTTAAAAACCCATGAAGATAAATGAGATTTTTGCTTCATTTTTTTCTATATTTCAATGTCATCCCTAAGCTTTGGAGGAGTCAAAGGTTCAGGAGCAAGACAGAAAGAAATTTTGAAGCTAATTTGATGAATCCTTTCTTCTGAGATAAGTCTGAAATAGAATCATAGAATGGTTTGGGTAGGAAAGGACCTCAAGATCATCCAGTTCCAACCCCCCTGCCATGGGCAGGGATGCCTCACACTAAATCATGTCACCCAAGGCTCTGTCCAACCTGGCCTCAAACACTGCCAGGGATGGAGCAGTCACAACTTCCCTTGGCAACCCATTCCAGTGCCTCACCACCCTAACAGTAAAGAACATCTTCCTTATATCCAATCTAAACTTCCCCTGCTAAAGTTTTAACCTGTTACCCGTTGTCCTATCACTACAGTTCCTCGTGAAGAGTCCCCAGCATCCTTGTAGCCCCCTTCAGACACTGGAAGCTGCTCTGAGGTCTCCACGCAGCTTCTCTTCTCCAGGCTGAACAGCCCCAACTGTCTCAGCCTGTCTTCACACGGGAGCTGCTCCAGCCCCTGATCATCCTTGTGGGCTCCTCTGGACTTGCTCCAACAGTTCCATGTCCTTTTTATGCTGAGGACACCAAAACTGCACACAATGCTCCAACTGAGGTCTCAAACACCCACTTTTCAATGTGTACTTCCTAGGAGTTATGCTGAGTGTTACCAGCTCAGATAAGCATTGCACCACCTCCAGCCACTTGACTCCCCAACTTAGTTACAGGGATGTTGCTAAGCTCAGGCTTGTTTCATAGAATCACAGAATGGTCTGGGTTGGAAAAGACCTTAAGATCATCCAGTTCCAAGTCCCCACCACGGGCAAGGACACGTCACACTAGACCATGTCGCCCAAGGATCTGTCCAACCTGGCCTTGAGCACTGCGAGGGATGAAGCATTCACCACTTCTTTGGACAACCTGTGCCAGTGCCTCAGCACCCTCACAGCTTGTTTGCCAGCCTTTGATATTGTACAACCTGACATTTTCCCCAAAGAGTTTGAAGGTGTTGCTTTAGTTCTCAAAGAGCTCTGCTGCTCCTCTCAAAGGTAAAACGGAGGCTGCCAAAGCCTTCAGATCACAAGGCATCATAGCATCACACTAGAGGGAAGAGCAAGCTTGCCTTGTTCCACAGAGATCAATGAAAATATGACAATCTGTGGCTTGCTTCCTTTGTTTCATAGGTTTTGCAGCTCTAAAAATCCCCAAAGAACAAATCCCAAGGATGCAGAAACAGGCCCCTATTGTTTTCTTCAAATAAACCCAGAGTATTTGCTCAAAACCAATAAGGATATTAATAAAGCATACAAACATCCACATGCCACAGCCCCAGAGCCATGGCCAGAGCACGAGAGAGAAGAGCCATGTATCATTCTAGCTCCTCCTACTGCCAATTTAGCTTTGCTACATTCCTCATTCCACCAGTGAAAAATCCCTCCTAATCATGTAGGATGCAACTTCTAAACAAGGAGAAAGAGGCAGACTGGGAGCAGGAAAAGAACAGAAGGGATCAGCCATGAAATCTCCACACTTCCCCGCAAATCCCCAAACAGGATACAGCTGTCTGCAGGAGCTGGGGCTTGGTTTATTTATAATGACTTCATGTCATTTTTCATTCTCCAAATCAGATGGAATCTCAGGGAGGGAGAAGGAAAACAGACACAACAGCGAGGGACTGAAGGAAGAGTGTGAGAAACTCTACAGCTCAACTGGGCTTAGAAACTGCAGTCAGTTTGAGAGGCCACTCAGAGATCCCAGACACTCATCTGCTTTGGGAGCAGCTCCTGGATGGCTTCCAACAGAAGATGAAGAGTGAAGAGAAGGTGAATGTTATTTCCCCATCACAATCCAATCATCTCTCCACAGCTGCCCACTTTCTCTCCCTCATTTTGAGACAGAAAGCTTAATGAACAGGGGTTGTGAGCTGCAAAAGACAATCCATTTGCTATGCAGGAAGAATGAAGTTATCTCCCTTTTCCTTCAGAAGGGACCCCTTCAGGAAGGAGGTATCCTGTAATCAACTTCACACATTCAAGCACAGGATCAGGCCACAGTTTTCAAGTGCCTGTGCCCCAGATTTATGCTCAACCTTCTATATCAAGTGTGTTTCTTCATTATACACAACCATAACCACTGCTAGAAGATAAATAGTAAGTGATGCTATCCCTTCACTGCTGACTCTGAGATTGTTTTTCATGTCCATGATAAGCAAAACAAAGTGACAACATTGTGATGCTTTTATTTCAATTTGATGCACTTTCCAACCCCAAAATACCTATCTGGTAAATGATTAGAGGGGAATAATGTGTTTGCTGCCAAGTTCTCTCCATTCCCTAGTCAAAAACAACCCAAAACACAATGGGGAAAGAGGGAGAGGAAATCTGTATGAAACATTTTGGTGTTTTAGAATAAACATGCTACAAACACACTAGGATTCAACATCAACATCAAAAGCTTGTCATTCTCATTCTAAATACAAGAACAACTGGATTTAGTACCTGTTTTGCTCTCCATCTCCTCAAATGGCTAATGATTTCATTTAAGACGATTCCCTTTGATGTCAGTCTTGTATTACCATTTGCTAGAGGCAATTAGCTTCAGGAAGGTATAAACCATTTGATTCCGTCTTTCACTTGATGCAAGCTAAACGCATGAAGGGATCAGAGAAGATCTGAAAAGCCCGTAGAAATCACTGCTGTAGCTCTAACCCAAGCCCACGCCACCATCCTGATGAAGCTTCCCAGCACCACATCTTTAATCCAGACCTGCCCTCTGTGATGTCCCATTGTAAACATGTTTGGGTTTTCCTTTTCAGATAGCCACTGCAAAACTCCTGACTTCCAAGAAGTCCTCCTTGCAACTCAGTCCTAATCCCAATCAGATGGGCTTGCACTGGGCAACAGCAGCTGCTGAGACAAACACCTCAAATATGGACTGTAATTACAGATAGAGATGAACAAGGTAGAAGTGAGCAGAAAGTGAGAGGGCCAGAAAATGCAAGAGCACTGTCCTCAGCTCAGCTCCATCTTACCCTGCTCCCTGCTAAGCACCTCTCTGAAGTCCTTGTCTCTCAGGGCCTGGCTGCCTCCCAGGCTGTGACACATCTCTAAAGGGGAAAACACCTGACAGACACTAATACTGCTGCCTTTAACTGCGATTCTCCCCAGCAGATCCTTCCTTGGTGCTGACAAGGCTGTTTCAGCAGTACCAAAGGAACAGTGGATGATGCCTGCATCTTTTGCAGCAGACACGTATCTCTGGTGCCACAGTAGGCACAACCATGAACCCGAACTCTTAAGGTATCAAGAAACATTTACATTCTCTCCAGTGAGAGGGTATTAAAAACAATCCCAAAAGCCAGACTGCCTGGATTTTGGAGAAGAATAATGCCTGGATGTTTTTTTCAGGTTTACACTTAAGTATCCCAAACTGTATGGGCTGCATCCTCAGAGCATGAACAGCAGACTGAGGGAGGGGATTCTACCCCTCTGCTGCACTCTCAGAAGACCCTGCAGTCCTGATCCAGCTCTGAGGCAACAGCACAAGAGGGATGTGGAGCTGTTGGAGCAAGTCTGGAGGAGGCCATGGGGACGGTGCGAGGGCTGGAGCAGCTCTGCTCTGGAGCCAGGCTGAGAGAGCTGGGCTGGGTCAGCCTGGAGAAGAGAAGGCTCCTGAAGGGGAGACCTGAGAGCAGCTCCAGTGCCTGAAGGGGCTGCAGGAAAGCTGGAGAGGGGCTTTGGACAAGGGCCTGTACGGACAGGCCAAGGGGAATGGCTTTAACCTGCCAGAACAGGGGAGACTGAGCTGAGCTCTTAGGCGGAAGCTCTTCCCTGTGAGGGTGCTGAGGTGCTGGCACAGGGTGCCCAGAGAAGCTGTGGCTGCCCCATCCCTGGCAGTGTTCAAGGCCAGGTTGGACACAGGGGCTTGGAGCAAGCTGCTCTAGTGGAAGGTGTCCCTGCCCGTGGCAGGGGTTGGAACTGGATGAGCTTTAAAGTCCCTTCCAGGACCAACCATTCTATGATTCTATGATGATGATCCTTTCACATAATGAAATCGTCTGATCCAGACCCTGGATTTAGTTAAACACCACCGAGATAATGAGGTATGTGTGAGGCAAGAGACAAGCCTGATAAAGAGCACATACCCTCTACTGGAGCCAACAGGTAGAGTGTAGCAGCTCTTAGGCACAGCACAATGTCCTGAGGAAGGAATATGGCCACAGGCAATACGAAACACATGTGAGACCGACTTTAAAGAGCTGTGAATGCCAAGAGAGCTGCTGTGCTTGGTAACTCACTGCATGCCGAGTTCTTCTAAAAGGCTGCATTGAAGCAGCATGGAAAGCGGCTGTCCAGGGCCTCTTCACACGAGCTGGAGTGTCCTGGGCCGGAAAGAGGAAAGACTGCTCCTTAGAGGAGCCTCCACTTCTCCGCAGCAGCTGAGGACACTCAAACAAGGAAACTTTCCAGGGAGCAAAGTGAAAAAGACAAAGCAAAAGACCCAGAAAACAGGGAGCCTTCAACACTGCAGACAGAGTGGGAGGCTACTGAAAATAGCCGGGCACAGACAGGCAGCTGGGTCACAAAGGAATGGCACATTTCCTAGGAAGCAGCCCCAGAAGGGGACTGGGTAGTTTCTTGCACCATACAAAGCTGCAAAGAATTTCAGACTTCAGAAGGAGAAAAAAGAAGAAAGGAAAGAATCTGCCCTGAAGTGCTGAGACTGCTGCTACAGAGGAACTAACTCAGATTAAATTCAAAGGGCTGTCTCACCCTGCTGATCTACGCTCCCCTTCATTCTGCTACAACCCAGCTTTCAATATTCAAAGCTCTTTTGGTGTTTTCAGTCCATTTACTTTAAGGAGGGCAGCACAAGCAAGATGCTACTCCCCCTCCAAGGTTCCACCAAAGGCAGGGACCGTCCAAGGTGCAGAAATCCACAAGCTGGTGCTGCTGGTGTTCTCCATGGGGGATAGGGGCTGCCTGGCTGACCACTTGTGGTGGTGTCTCCCCAAACCTACACTTTGCAGGTGTAGAAAGCCTCAACTGCAAAAGATGTCTTTGGAGTCCTTATGATTGATTTCTCTTTTCATATCTCCTCTGCTTACCACCCTCTTTCCACTGCTGCATGATAGAAGTGTTTAGCTGAGTTGATTTGCCCAGCAGACAGGGAAGGGATTCTCCCCCAGCCCAAGCCCTAGTATGGGAACATCCCAGCCAAAGCTATGCACAGACTAATCAGTACACCCCAAACCAAACAAAAATAAGGAAGCTGAACATATAAACAAACACAAATCCCACAGGATTAAGAGGGCTAGAAATCAAAGATCACAGGCCTTCAGAAAGCCTTTTCCTTCTAACTTTAGTTTTCCACCCCATCTCTTCAAGTCTCATGTAAAAACAGATTCCTCCTCACTTTCCACCATTTCCAAGGAATGCAGGGGCCTTAGCAGCCCTCAGACATTAGTCAGAGGATTACAATTGTGCCACTCAAGAGAAAACAGCTATTAAAAGGCAGTGGTTCACACCGAGTGCAAAAGCAGCCTCTGCTTGGGTCCTAAAGGCTTCTCAGCCAAGTTTTCACCTTAGTCCACCTGCAGCAGGGCAGGAAAACTGGGGAGATTATCACTTTTATACACATAAATCAAAGCAGAAGAACCAACCTGTAAGTAGCAGGTGTATTAGAACTACTGTAAGTGCAGGAGCAATAGAATACCAATTTATATTCTAGTTGCAACTGGAGAATAGGTCTTAAAACTTGAAGTAGAGGATTTAAACATTTGTTAAGCTGAAGAATGTAACATGCAGGTGGCTTTCACCATAATTCTTGGCTACTGCTCAAATATAAGAGGAACAGGAACTTACTTTGTTCCTTGGTCTCTTCAAGCAGGGAACTAAGTGCTAGTTTAAAAGTGACTGAACACAGCAGATGGGGAACATCGTGATGGTTGTTTTGATTAAAAGCATATAAAGATTCTGGGCTTGCTGCAAATACCACACCTTATTTTCATGTCTGACAGCCTTCTGTCATCCTTCTTTTTATATCTGACAGCCTTATATGCATGGCCTAAAGCAGGCTTAATCTTCCCCATATTCCACTCTCAAGAAGCAGTGTCACTGTGAAGTGGTTTTGGTCTCTGCTAGCCAAGACCAACTCCAACAGAGCTTTGCAGAAACAAACCCAAGTCCTAAACTAGGCCAGACAATGAAGTGGTACTTAAAGAAGAAACAGGAAATCAGGGAGAACTTCCTACTTCCAGGCAGCAAGTGGGTTTCTGAAGCCTCTTCTTTGTGGTATAGACCATTTGACAGGATCTGGCTTGGCACCTCTCAAGTATAGCCATCACTGCATTTCTCCAAGACAGGTATTACTTATACCTAAGCAACAACACTGAGAAAGAACAAGGTATTTGCCTTTAACTGCCTATTTAGTGTTCATACAAGTTTTTATTATAATACAGCTTATACAAGTTTCAGACTCACAATTTAGCACCTCACTCAACATATGCATCAGTGCGTCTGTTACCACCAGCCACCTACGCTGTAGTCCTGCATCCTCTCCAGCTTTCAAGTGGATACAATTTGTACCAAAGACGTAATACATGTACAGCTGCAAACTGTATAATGTTCTCATCATTAACTCTCACTTGTTTTCACATCTTAATTTACATGCAACAGCCTGGAACAAACCTTTGGTAGCTTTAAGGGATCTCAATTAAACCAGGAACAATTTAGCTAATCAAACTCTATTGTCCCAGCAAGCGAAAAGCTGAGCTGGGCTGGAAGGGAATCACTAGCAGTGCAGGTTAGACCTTAAGATCCTGAAGAGCCAGCACATGGAGGCTTTTTGTCTGCAGAGAGTGGAAGACACGATCCTGTACAAGCAACTGCTACCTCAACATTTTCTTTTGCTTACAGATGATTCACCAGCAAGGCTGGAGCCAATAAGCATAAGTGGCAATGGATGTAATTGTTTGAGACAGATGAGTGAATTTCAAATACACGAGTATAAAAGGCAGATGGAATTTCTTATGATTCATGGAAGTAGGGGTTAGGAATCATGAGAGGTCTGTGGGGAAGATCTTTGTGGTTTAGCTGGATTTAAGTTTCATGGGAGGTTTTGAACCAAGATGTGAAGTACTGTGTATAATAACAGATTGTGGCAGTATTTAGGTGGATGGATGGGGTGACTTGGCAATGCTGAGGGAGACTTCTAACATGCAACAGGAGTAGCATATAGGGATAGATACACAGGTGGCAACCTGATCTAGTTGAAGATATCCCTGCTCATTGCAGGGGGGCTGGATTAGATGAGATTTGAAGGTCCCTTCCAACTCAAACCATTCTATGATTCTTTGTGCAAGGGGGTTTAGGTATTGCTGACTTTAAGGAGTTATCTCATAATGAATTATAGCCTTCATTAAAAAGTTAAGAAATCTGTGTGTCACAAGCTGTCCTGAATGTCCCATGCCATCTCTTGGCCTCTTATAATCACATCTTCCTGCTTAATAAGATGTTCCACCTGCCTCTGTTATTCTCTGCTGGAAACTTCTCCACAGCACCAGGGACAGAAAAACTTCATCACTGCAAAAGGAGCTGAGTAATGTCCAAACCAGCAATAATAATAACAATAAGAATATAAAGTAATGTATCTGTTTAACTCTGTCTAAATTATTAGTTGAGACAAAGGACTGCTATATTAAAGATACATTCACAGGAGTACATAAAGGAGAAGTTTTGCAAAGACAAACCTTTCTTCCAGCCTTCAGTGACTCCAGAACTCCTTTGCAAGCAAAAACCAAACCAAACTTTACACAACAAGCCAACTTACCCCAATTTGAAAGAGTTCTCCAGCACCTTCACAGTCATTTGATGTAATTATGGGGGTATGAATATGCACGTAGCCTTTGTCCTGGAACAGACAGAACACTCACGTTAAAGATACCAAATTCAAGGATGGCATCAACCAGTACCCATCCAAACTCAGCTATCAGACCCCAACCAGGACAGAATACCTGCTCTTTCAGGCAAGTTCTGCCTTCATGGATTGAGGACTACCTAAATACTAGCATGATTTACAAATCCATGTTTACGACTTGTGCTGTTTCTTCCGTGTTTCATAAAGAAATGAGATATATGTCATTACTATGGGGTTTTGCAACTGTCCATCTCCACTTCATTCCCAATTCTTCTCCAGTAATATTATATTTTGGGGCAGTTTCCATCAAATTCACCTCTATGGCCTCAATACTTCAATTTCTTCCATGTTTTTGGAAGATGGTGGTTAGGCAGAGGATACTCTTGTAGTGTCCTCCACTAAGAGAAATGATCAAGTGTGTTACGTAACACTGCATAGGAAAGAAGCCTTAAGAACAGCCAACCACCATGAAAACATCAATTCCACCTCACATCATCTGAGATATTGAAGTCAAACTGATTTTGAGAGACAGGGTAGACCCTGGCTTGGTCATATTATAGGTACCTGGAGAATTAATTACACATTCATGTAATAGTTCACAGATTCAGCAGAGGACTCCAAGGCTGTATGAGGAAAGAGCCCCTACTCTCTGGGTTTGTCTATAGTGCAGCCATGGCTTTTAAACCAGCTGCAACCCAATTTTCAGTGCATGGGTACATCCAGCTGACCTCAGACAGTCCCATACAGCATGTTAAGAGGCAAAACCAGGAACAGAACTCTACTGACCATCACCTTCCTGATTCAATGTCACTCCAGAGAGTACTGCTGGAGGACAGATCATACCTGTGCATGTCAAAGCAAACAAGAACCTAGAACAACCCGATTTCAGCAGTGAACAAGGGATTTGTTCTTCTCTCTTGCATCACTGCAACAAGAGAATCCCTTTAAATCAAGGTGTACCAGCATTATCAGGACACAGGCAATGATGTAACATAACCCATTGTCTATTTACCCAAAACACTGATAAAATGGAAATGTTTTTAAAGCTGTAGTTTCACAGCTTGTACCAGATTCATACAAACTGACCACTCACATGGTCCTGGTCCTTACCACCAGCTAGTTAAAAGGCTGGAAAGACAGGAACAGTATTTATTTCCCGTCCTGAAAATCAAACTAAAACTACTTTGGACCAAAGAGGTCATAAGGACAGGCAGTGCATTTTGTGGAAGTACTACAACACAACAAGAGGGAGCAAAGTCCCTACTATCAGCTCTATGCTACCTTGGTTACAGGTGAAAGACCTCAGCTTGCTCAGTGCCTGGCAGGAGCTCCTCACCTAGATTCAGTTACTACACAAGAAGTTTTGGAGCCAGCAGTACTTGCTTTGCCAGGGGAGGGTGGTTTCAGCCTATTGAAATCCAGGTCTGCCACAATTCCATGCATACTCCAGAGACCTGCTGCTCATGTGGCCTCCCAGCCCTATATGAGGTTTGGAAAATTGCCTAAATTCCTCAGACAGTGGTAGGAGATGCAGTAAAGAAGCACATTTCACACAGAAGATCCCCTACACGCTTTGGAACGTGAACTGCACAGGTCTCAAAGATGAGAATCCCATGAAAAGACTCCTGGATAATTCCCCTTATAAAAGCTCCTAAAACACTTCAGTATGATTCAAGTCACATTATTGGTTCTGACAAACCTGGAAGTCAGTGGAAGCGCAAAGTGGAAGTTGCCATTCACATGGTGACTATTTCACTGTGCCTAGGAACAATGTGCCTATCCCACACGGACCACAGGACTCAGAAGAAGATTTAAAGATGACATTTTAAGCTTCAGCATCCAAACCAAAGGCATTTGGCATGAGACATTCACTGATGGAAATGAATAGGCTACAAATGTTTCTGAAGTTACAGAGAACCTGGGTAATTTCAAGTGTGTATTAAAAAAAAACCCACTTCTTTTCTTCCAGCATCAGGCTCTTCACAGCTCTGCACAGTGAAAACACTCAAAAGAATCACAGAATGGTTTGGGTTGGAAAGGACCTTAAGATCATCCAGTTCCAACCCCCTGTCATGGGCAGGGATGCTTCACACTAGACCATGTCACCCAAGGCTCTGTCCAACCTGGCTTTTAACACTGCCAGGGATGGAACATTCACAGCTTCCCTGGGCACCCTGTGCCAGTGCCTCAGCACCCTCACAAGGAAGAGCTTCTTTATATCCAACTGGAACCTCCCCTTTCAGTTTGAACCCACCACCCCTCGTCCTATCACTACTGTCCCTGATGAAGAGTCCCTCTCCGCATTCCTGTATAATCCATTCTGATTATACTTCCTGATTATGGTATGTTCTGACACTGTCAAGCTGGAAACTGCAACATTTTGGGGATGAGGGCAAACAGTTTTGGTAAGACGCAATATAAAGGCAGTTTTCCTTCCATCAGAAATGGAGCAAACTACAGATGTTCCTTGTGAGAGGAGAGTCATGACATAAGTAACTGTAAATATCAGGTCTGAGACTAAATCTTCCTCATCCTTTTAAGTATAACTCTAGTGCAGTTGCTACTACTAAATTAATGATACTTTATATATTTTAATGCTGCTCAGCTCTTGAGCATCTTGAACAGGAATTAATTTGAAGTAAAACCTTTGGCACAGTAAGATGCTTTATCTGGGCTGCCTTCCTTGCCCGTGTTTGAAACCACAAATGGTTGTAGGCGATGCCATCTAGCGGCTCCACACCAGTAAAGACTGCTTCCCAACAGGGCTGGGCTGAGTCTTTCCAGCTGGCACAATGCTGAAACAGCAGCAGCTTTACCTGACATGCTTATTCTATGAGGAAAGGAAAATTAAAATTTAACTAAAATTATATAAAAGTCTTCCAAATACCATCCGGTTCCACACACATAACTTCTAGAGCAAGCAAGCCTTCTCTGCCACTGCAGGAGACACGTACAAACATATTTGGGACCAGAAAATGAGCCCCACTGATTTTCACATTATTCAGGCTGTACTCATCATGACACACAAAATTTTTAATCAGAATGCTCCTAATATTATACTCAAACTAAAACCAGTTGATCTAAACTAAAACATGCATCAAAAGGAGTGTGAGCAGCAGGTCGAAGAATGAGATTCTCCCCCTCTGCTACACTGTGGGGAGAGCCCCCCTGCACTCCTGATACAGCTCTGGGGCAGCAGCACAAGAGAGATGTGGAGCTGTTGGAGCAAGGCCAGAGGAGGCCATAGAGATGCTGTGAGGGCTGGAGCAGCTCTGCTCTGGAGCCAGGCTGAGAGCTGGGCTGGGTCAGCCTGGAGAAGAGAAGGCTCCTGAAGGGGAGACCTGAGAGCAGCTCCAGTGCCTGAAGGGGCTGCAGGAAAGCTGGAGAGGGGCTTTGGACAAGGGCCTGTAGGGACAGGCCAAGGGGAATGGCTTGAACCTGCCCGAGGGGGGGCTGAGCTGAGCTCTTGGGCAGAAGCTCTTCCCTGTGAGGGTGCTGAGGCGCTGGCACAGGGTGCCCAGAGAAGCTGTGGCTGCCCCATCCCTGGCAGTGTTCAAGGCCAGGGTGGACACAGGGGCTTGGAGCAAGCTGCTCTAGTGGAAGGTGTCTCTGCCTGTTGCAGGGGATTGGAGCTGGATGAGCTTTAAGATCCCTTCTAAACCAAACCAGTCTGGGATTCTATGACTTCAATGAACAGCTTTAAAAGAAAGAGCTCAGGTGTGCTAGAGGAATTGCTACCTTTATCTACTCACACAGCAAATCACACTTTCTCTATACAGTATCTGTGGAGTTAATTTGCTGCCTCCACCACCTGAACACAGCCTGTGCCATGCCCACAAGTTGAATGAGACGCATTCATAAAACACAGGTGCTTCCCACCCATCAGTTTGTAATGCATCAAAACAGGAGTCTTCCAGTCTCAGCTAACAGCATTCATACAGACTTGCAACCCAGTAACAGGTAAGAACTGAGAAGCAAAGTGTGAAGCTCTGAGTCAGTCTGTCAGAGCCTTCTTGCATCACAGATTTTTCTGTGTGGGATGAGGCGCCTATCCAAGGACTGTAAGGTCACTGCAGAGGATGGGTTAAACAACTCCATATCATGTTGTGTTCCACAGATGACACACACTCACAGGCAAGTATGTTGCAGCTTAGGGAAAGGGATAAAATAACTAACAGGAAGTGGGTGGAGAGATGCTAAGACCACAGATGTGCTGACCTGATCTTAAGCAACACAGTGACCAAGGCCTCAGCCTGGCCCAAGCCTAGAAATAAAATCACCATGTCTAAAATCATCAAAACCCAGACTGGTTTGGGTTGGAAGGGACCTTTAAAGCTCACCCAGTTCCAACCCTTGCCACAGGCAGGGACACCTTCCACTAGAGCAGTTTGCTCCAAGCCCCTGTGTCCAACCTGGCCTTGAACACTGCCAGGGATGGGGCAGCCACAGCTTCTCTGGGCACCCTGTGCCAGCGCCTCAGCACCCTCACAGGGAAGAGCTTCTGCCTAAGAGCTCAGCTCAGTCTCCCCTGTTCTGGCAGGTTAGAGCCATTCCCCTTGGCTTGATCCTATAGGCCCTTGTCCAAAGCCCCTCTCCAGCTTTCCTGCAGCCCCTTCAGGCACTGGAGCTGCTCTCAGGTCTCCCCTTCAGGAGCCTTCTCTTCTCCAGGCTGACCCAGCCCAGCTCTCTCAGCCTGGCTCCAGAGCAGAGCTGCTCCAGCCCTCACAGCAGCTCCATGGCCTCCTCTGGACTCACTCCGACAGCTCCACGTTCCTCTTGTACTGTTGCCCTCAAAGCTGAATCCATACCCTGCAGTCAGGATAACACATTCCCTCCCTCCCAGTGTGTTCCCAGGAAGCCAGACTGGGGGAATGTTTTAGACCTAAGCTCAGTACAGAGGGGAGTACCTGGAAGAACGAGTGGATGCTTGCAGTGGCTTCACTGCGGATCCTCAAGAGGGAGCCGAGCGTGTTGTTTCTGCATCGCAAGTGAGGGAACTGTCGGACATACTCCAGCGGGTGCCTCTCCTTCATTTTCAGGGGGAACAACTGAAAACAGGAAAAGAAAAATAAGAGGATGAGAACTTGTAGTCAGTATAGTTTTATTGCTGTTCATGGGATACTATTTCTGTCTACTAAGACTCAATTGTCGTTAGAGAAGAACTGGATGCTTTTGCCTATCCTGTAGTTATTCTGTGGATTTTATAATGCTTACAGCAGAGCAAGAGCCATGAACACAAGAGAAGGTAGTGTTCTGAAATGCTTCACCCTTTTGGACATTGAGTCTTCTTGAAGTTCATGTCACTGCTGCAACATGGAGCCGGTTCCAAACATGCCTGTGGCAGGTATGGTTCTTCCTCCTGCATAATCTGGAGTGTTTTGCCTGTCCCACTGCTTCTCCAATTCACATCCCAGCCAGACTGAATCAGGTGAGCCACCTGGCACAGGCAAGTGCTTCTGGGCAGGACAAGCTGCTAGCATGTGTGCCAGTTTCCACATAGAAACAGCTCTGCCCCAGAAGAGCTTTCATGGTGATCCCATGTTTCACCCTTGAGGTACCCTATAGACACTGCTGACAAATCAAAGCCTGCAGGATCAATCAGACTTAAAGAAACTACAGTCTGAGCATGCTCTGCTGCATACTTGGACCTTCTGAAATCCGTTTCCAAAGTGGTCCTACCAGTTGGGATCCTGCTGCAGTGACATACCAAAGCATTACAAGGTCCCACCACGCGGATGGTTTCAGCTTTCAGCTCCATGTTTTGCATCTTATGAGGACTTTTGACCAGTTTCCCTTGCACTTCCACTGCACTTCCAAAAGTCAGGTCCCTAAAAGACCAGGGAAAACCAACATTCAGAAACAAAGACAACAACATTCAGAAAAGAAACTCCTGTTCATGTAGCTGGACCACTTTAGATCACAAGAGATACTGCAGCCATAGGGCTTAATCCATGAACTGAAAGTTTATTAAATGCTACAAGTGGGAATGTGAATAGATTCACAAAGCTATAGAAAAATTCAGGACAAGTTAGGAATGTTGAACAAGCAAGGGGAAAAGAGACAAGGGGCTCTTGTGGGAACAAACCAGGCTTAGGGAGAAATAAAGTTAAAACAATCAAGTTACATGCTGAAAGTTCCTGGATCATCCCAGAACTCCCAACCCCAGCCCAAAGAACAATCGAGAGTAACAAACAAAATGAAGTTGTAAAACAAGTGCATTCCTTTATTACAGTACAACAGACATGCCTATCTAGGGGTTATGCCTACAAAGGCTGCCCCAAGGTAGTTATAGGAACAACAGCCTTCCAAAACCTGAGGGACAGTTATTCCTGGTTATCCCTGGCTATGTTGTGCAATATCCAAGCAAGTCCAGCAGTAGGCCAGAACGACCACACTGCTACAGCTATTAAGAAAATGAGGTCCAAATTAATCTCAGAAGACAAGAACCACAAGGCCTCAGCTTGGAGACACAGTAATCAGACATGTTCCATCCTAAAAACACATCCAGAAAGGCCAGAATGCCAAAGGGCCTTTCCCACGGTTAGGTGAGTGACTGGCAAGAGGAAAGGAGGCTTGAGCAGATTCCACCAAGCACTGGTCACCACGTATTTCCTCAGGTATCTCAAACAGACCAACCTGTTTTCCAGGCTGGGATCAGCAACGATCTGGAGGCTTTCCAGAGAACTCCCATCATTTATGTGCAGGAACAAAACTTCCTTCTGGGATCGGACAGAGCGGACCCAGCCCTAGAGGTAAAAGAAAAAGGAATCTGTTATTTCTTGGCACCAGCTCAGTGTTGTGATAATCTTTTTCCAGCTGAGCAGGACAAGCTACTTTAGCCCTATTTTAACTTCTTACTGAAATCAAAGGAAATGTTTCTTTACGGACAACAAAAAATTAGAAGAAAAATAATTAAAAGGAAAAATCAGTTTCAGTTTTTCTACTGACTTCAAAGCAAAGAGAAAAAAATCCTTAGGCAGAGACATCAAATCTCCTCCTGAGTCGAGGAGGGGTAGCCAAGACCAACCTGCAGCTCTGAGGTGCTGAGAATACAGAAAGTGTGTTCTGAAGATGAAAAGTGTTTTAGCAAAGTACATATTCTTATTAGTGATGTCCCTTCAAAACACTTCTTACTGAAACAGGAGAGAGCAGGGATGCACAGTCCTTTATAACACACTCAAGACTGTTTGGATGCTGTTCAGCCTCGAGGAGAGAAGCTGTGTGGAGATCTCAGAGCAGTTTCCAGTGTCTGAAGGGGCTACAAGGATGCTGGGGAAGGACTCTTCATCAGGGACTGCAGTGATAGGACAAAGGCTGATGGGTTCAAACTGAAACAGGGGAAGCCCAGGTTAAATATAATGAAGAAGTTCTTTACTGTGAGGGTGCGGAGGCACTGGAAGAGGTTGTCCAAAGAAGTGAATGCTCCATTCCTGGCAGTGTTCAAGGCCAGGTTGGACAGAGCCTTGGGAGACATGGTCTAGTGTGAGTCATCCCTCCCCGTTACAGGGGGTTTTAACTGGATGATCTTAAAGTCCTTTCCAACCCAAACCACTCCATGATCTACGATTTTATGATTTTTAGTATCAATTTTTTTTTACTGTATCACCTGTAGGGAGGTTCTGACTGAAAACCTAATGCCCTGGATGCTTCCCCTTACACTTCAAATTCAATACTGGTATGAAAAGATGCATTAAGAAAAAATCTAGCCATGTTCGTGTCCAGTTTGATGAAAAGAATTTAAAGAGTAGCACAGCAGTTCTTTATAACAGCAAAACAACAGCACTGGCCATGTACCTGTTAGGTTAACAATTGCATTTGAGTTTTCAATGAAAAACAGTATTTCCTTTAAAAGAAATTAAATTTTAAGTCAGCACCAAGCCACCAAGCAAAAGAAACAGCATCTGAAATACAACTTCCTCAGCTGCTCCTCAGTTCACAAGTGTTGAGACAAAGCTGCCCTTAAAAGCAAAACTATCTGCTGGAGAGCTTCCAGCTAATCTTACAATAATACCATAGAGAACAACCAGAACCAGGGCTGATTAAAGAACCAAACTGCCTCTTTTCCCAGCAGTTTTGTCTTTTGTTTAACTGGAAGTGTCCAAATTGTTCCAATAACTTCACACTGCTTTAGGGATTTTATGCCAAACAAATGGGAATCCATCAACTTCTGTTGTCTAGACTGAATCATCTTCAGGCATTGAATAGTACAAAAGCACTCTTAAAACTACGACATTACCACTAACACACACAAGGCATTAGCCAGGTTTGTATAGAAGGAAGAGGACAACTGCATACAAGAACTGTGGAAGGTTTTAAAGCCACAAACCCAATAATCAGTGAAACTTCAGCTTTTGCTCCAGGCTCATGATTTCACACATTTACCTAAATGACCTCTGCAGGGTGTTTTCACCTGAAACAAGAACTACTGCAAGAAACAAGAGTCTAAAACTAAAGTCTGATCCCTCACATTCTTATGACTAAAGAAGCAGGTGTTTAAAAGGTATTTCATACTGTAACATACCTGAAGCTGTAGTGCTTATCCTCTGCATTCCACTAAATCCCCAGAACCTGTCACAGACGTTATACTTGATGAATGTTTAATGTATAATGGCAGATGGTTTTCTTAATTTCTTTCCTCTTAAGTGCTCCTTAACAAAACACACAAAACCCCTGAACAATGAAACATTTTCCACCTCATCAGGCTGTTCTGGGATCTGTTAAGGAGCCGAGTCTTGCATCCTGCAACAGGAAATAAGAGCATACCCACAGGCCTGTAGGGGAGGAGCAGGGGCTGCGGCAGCACTGCTTTGACCACCTCACACTTTACCAGAAGCAATGTGTAATGACAATCCCAACTCAGAGCAGACTGCACATTCCAACAACCTGGCTATAAGAAGGTTGGGTTTAAGCCAGAGCAGTTTCCCAACCCAGTTTAATACAAAAACACCCCCAGTTTTGCCAGCATAGAACCAGAGCAACAAAGCAGCAAGGACCTGGGGTGCAGTATTGCCAATTTCAGTATCAGTTTATTCCAGCTTGCATTATTCACAGAACTACAACAGAAAATCACCTGTACTGGATGAGCTTCTTCCTACCCCATTAGGCTTCATCTATGTGTGTGCATGAACACCAGTGTGTTTGAAACTGGTTTTTGGGTCAGCAGAATCCCAGACTGGTTTGGGTTGGAAGGGACCTTAAAGCTCATCCAGTTCCAACCCCCTGTCCACTAGAGCAGGTTGCTCCAAGCCCCTGTGTCCAACCTGGCCTTGAACACTGCCAGGGATGGGGCAGCCACAGCTTCTCTGGGCACCCTGGGCCAGCACCTCAGCACCCTGACAGGGAAGAGCTTCTGCCTAAGAGCTCATCTCAGTGTCCCATCTGGTAGTTCAGTTTAACACTTTTACAAGTAGCCCAGCCCTTTACAGATTCACCCAGAAATACTGACAACTACACTGTCCTAGCCAAGGGCCTTGCACTAAAACAGGGACTATAGACCTGCAACCACTGCTGTCTGTGAAGAGCACCCGAAAACAGGGGGACACACAACTGTGTCCTGAGGAAAGAGCAAGAGCTCCATTGCTAAAAAGCCCATTTACCCCAGTTTACCTTGGTGTACAATAGGAGGTGGATATGAACACCAGTGAAGCTGTTACCATTGCTTTAGCTGACACTGCTATAAACCTAGACGTAGAACAAGGCTTAAAGCAAATCACAGAATGGTTTGGGTTGGAAGAGGGTTGGAAGCTCATCCAGCTGCAAGCCCCTGCCACAGGAACCCCTGGATCTTGTGGGAAAGCTGCATTTACACAGCCCGGCAGGAATCTTGCCCTCAGAGCTGTAAAACCATCAGCACAGAGGCAACGTTTCACTCTCCCAATCAGGTGATAAAACCCAACGTGTAAAGAGCACGTTTCAGTACAACCCGTTACAGTAGCAGCCTCTCGCTGCACATCCCGAGTAACTTCACAGTTTTGGAGCTGATTTAACAATCTCAAACTGAATTAACACAGCGAAACCTGGCTCTGCAGACTGCAAAGGGAATCTCTAACCAAAGGAAAACGCTCTGCGGAGGCTCTATCTCGTCTCCCTGAAGCACCGGGGTGCCCAGCCCAGGCCCCTGCCGCCCGCTAAGGCTGTGGGTGTCGGTCGTTACCAGGCACACCGCGACCCCTCCGCCACACACCTGCACTTTAACCTGCTCCACCGGCTCCGGGGCCTGCAGCGCCTCACGGACCCGCAGCGCCCGCGGCAGGGAAGCGCAGCGGCGAAGGCCCCGCCACCACCACCCGCCCCGGGCCCGCAGCATAGCGCAGGCCTAGCGGGGCCGCTCCCGCCGCCAGCCCGGCCGCATCCCGCCACGGCCGACCGCTCCCGTGAGGCGAGACGAGACGATAGCATCATGTGACCGCCTCAACCAATAGCCGCAGGGGGGGCTACCCCAGAGAGCCAATCGGAACCGAAGAGCACCCATCGCGAGAACAGCCTCTCGCGCAAGGGCTTCTGGGAAATGTAGTTCGTGAAGTGCCATGGCAGGAGGCCGGCATCGCCATGGCAGGAATCCGATGGCAGGCGGGAAGGGACCCCTGTTTTGGGACACAGGGGGTCCCTATGGCTCGGGTAAGGGGTGCTGCTGCTCTCTGGGACCTTGGCAGTGCTGTGGCTGCCTCCTGTGCCTCAGGAGCTCTGCCTGGTCTCCCGTTGCAGAAGGAGGGGAAGGGGCCAGGTTGGAGCACCTGAGGAACAAGACAGTTCCCGTTGGGATCGGAGCCAGGCCAGGCTGCAGCCCTGCTCCTCACCCAGCCCTTGTGGGAGCAGGATGGAGGGAGAAGCTGCCCTCCTCAGTGTACAGTGCCCTGTGTATTTCAGGGATGATCGGTAACCTCCTGTGCTGCTGAATCCTTCTCTTACACAGCGGGATAAGCACTGGATCGACCTGTGCTTTTCCTAATCAGGGATGCAGGATGTGGTTCTGCTCTGCAGGCCTTGCTGGAGGACAAGGCCCTTCTGTCCCTTTTTCAGCCTCACAACCCTCTGCCCTTCCAGCTCTGCAGAAGGAGAAGTGTTTCCAGCTCTATGGAGAAGGATTTGGGAATACTGGTGGGCAAAACCTGGACAATGCACGCTCGCAGCCCTGAGATTCAACCGGATTGTGGGCTGCATTAGAAGCATGGCTAGCAGGTCTAGGGAGGTGATTTTGCCCCTCTGCTCTGCTGCAGTGGGATCCTCCCTGGCGTTCTCTGTCCAGCTTTGACATCTCCAGCACAGGAAAGACATGGACCTGTTAGAGTGAGTCCAGAAAATGATCAGAAGGCTGGAGCATCTCTCCTATGAAGAAAGGCTGAGAGAGGTGGGATCATTCAGCCCCCAGGAGAAGGCTCCATGGGCATCATATTGCAGCCTTTCAATACTTAAAGGGGGCTTATAAGATGGAGAGAGACTTTTTGCTAAGGTCTGTAATGACAGGGCTCAGACAGTGGTTTTAAACTGTAAGAATGGAGATTTAGATTGCACGTGAGGGAGAGCTCTTCCCTGTGAGGGTGCTGAGGCGCTGGCACAGGGTGCCCAGAGAAGCTGTGGCTGTCCCATCCCTGGCAGTGTTCAAGGCCAGGTTGGCAACAGGGGCTTGGAGCAAGCTGCTCTAGTGGAAGGGGTCCCTGCCTGTGGCCGGGGTTGGAGCTGGATGAGCTTTAAGGTCCCTTCCAACCCAAACTGTTCTATGAAAATGGGATAATATCAGTCCTGCTTCCCCACCCAGCCCAGGCTTTGCCGCTTTACTCTGACCTTTGCCTGGTCCATGTATATTCCTCTTCTTGTGCAGTCACACCGCAGAAAGGCAGCAGCAGAACGTATCTGCTGTGCTTGTGGTCAGAGATTGTCTCATTCCTGTGCAGTGATGTTTGGAGTCGGGTGGGTGAAACAAGAGACAGCAGCAGTGTGATGCCCCAGGGCCAGGAGATGCTGGGAGGCAGCTTTGGTAGGGAGGCAAATCCCTGCCTCGCTGAAAGTCAAAGTCTCAGGTACAGAAAGAACTGCCAGCCAGAGACCTCGTTTAAAAGGAACAAGCTGGGCTTATGGGAAAGAGAAGAGCAAAGCTTTGTAGATGCCTGGTTTCAGCTTTCCCCTGTGGTGCTTTTTATCTGTGCATGAAAAGCTGCTTGTCCTCAAAGTCCCCATGCTGCTTGCCAGGCCCTTCCTTCACCTCTGCCTTTGCTCCCAGTAAGCCCATGTCCCTTCCTGTATCTCTTAGTCTAGGCCTGAGCTCTGAGCTGCCTTGAAAGGCCGTCCTGAGGCATTAGAGCTTCAGGGCAAGGGCACAACATAACTGGGTGGATAAGAAACAGGAAGGACAGGAGACTGCAGGGAGGGCTGCAAGTGCATCCTCAGCCAACAAGGACAACTTGTCTTTTCCAGGCTGCTCCAAGGAATGAGGGAGACTGCCTGTACACATGCAGGTTAATGCCTTAGCACTGGGGTCAGGGACACACATGTCTCGGTACTCTTAAGTGAACAAAATGAGTTTTGTTTTAATGCCAGGCACCATCCCCTCCTGTAAGGGCCAGCATTGAGCTTTTGGTGGCTGTTGGTACAGCGATGTGATGTGTTCTCTGAGACCATCACAGCTCACAAAGGAGCTGGCGCTGCTTCAGTGTCGGTGTCAGGCAGAGATACAGGATGTAAAGTGGTAGGAAAAGAGGGCTCAGTCATTCAGGGAACTCCTGGCTTAATGTGAAGGTTAAACAAGTGCATGATGACTGTTCAGTGCATGTTATGTGTTCTTTCTGTCCTATCACAGACAGTGCATTTCTTACTGCTCTCACCTGTAGGTTTTTCTCTCTTGTCCAGCCTATACTGCAATAGAATATCTTTTTCCAGTGTTATTTGACTCATAAAATCCTTTTTAGGGTAAATAAAGAATTAATTTAGGGAAAAATTAGGGAGTAACACCAATGACAGTTTAAATACACCAGGAAAGGGGTAAGGTCCTTCCCCTCACACCCATCTGCTCCAGGACCAGCTATGGGTCTTTGGAAGGAAGAGGAAAGTCTGGCCTCAAGTTTATAGGACTGGAATTGAAGTTCTTCCATCTGGATGAATCTGTTTCTTTCCAAAGACCAAATTATATCACTGGAGAGGGCAGGAATTTGTTCCCCAGAACAAAAAGAGTGATGAAGTAAAGTGCAAAGCTGATGATCTCTCAGATGGCTTTTCATGGAGTCACAGAGTGGGTTGTGTTGGAAGGGACCTTAAAGCTTGTCCAGTTCCAACCCCTGCCATGGGCAGGGACCCCTTCCACTAGAGCAGCTTGCTCCAAGCCCCTGTGTCCAACCTGGCCTTGAACACTGCCAGGGATGGGGCAGCCACAGCTTCTCTGGGCACCCTGTGCCAGCGCCTCAGCACCCTCACAGGGAAGAGCTTCTGCTTAATGTCTAATGTAAATTTACTTTCTTTTCTGCCTTTTCTTTTTCTTTCTACCTGTTCTGCTTGGTCTCAGCTCTACGTCAGCTACTGCTCCATGCACCCTGATCTACACCATACTCGCTTTTACCAAGTTCCTTACCTGGGGCTGATGTTACCAGGACTTTCTTACATTGCTGTGAGCTTTTCCAGGCTCTTGGACTGCAGACAGTGCTCATGGGCTGACAGCAATTTGTATTAAGATGCCAGGAGCGTAGGCAGTGGTTGCTGTGTTCTCCAGCAAATATCGGTTTATTCGAGAGCTGAACCATGGCCCCAGTGAAAACACTAGATCTCAGTTTGTTTCTGTAGGTCTGTATGGGTCCATGCAGTGGTGGAGCTTAGTTACTGCTCTGTTCCTTCTCTTTTACATGACCTGAGCGTTTTAGAGCCATTTCAGGTGTCTGCAAAGACATGGCAGTGTCTGAGCATACATTTTGTTTCTTTCCCTGCAGAACAGAGCTCTTCTAACAGCTCTCCAGAGGGCATTGCTGCTGTTTGTGGCTGAGATCTTTAATGTAAGTCTAGCTGGGAGGCAGGAAGCTGGTTGTCAGTGTGTCTGCAAGGAGGGAGGTTTAAAGGGTGGTGAGAAATAATGACGCTTCTCTACTCTCAGTGGGGTGTAGGGGCTGTAGAGAATGCATGGAGCAGTGGTGGGAAAAGGGCATCAAACAGGCAGGAGTAGAGAATCAGCCTTATGCTTGTCACCCTGTTGGCACCATCCATATAGTAATGTCCAACCTGGCAGAAGTTCTCTGAAGTGCCTCCTCTGTGGATGTTTCAGCCTGATGCTTTAGCTCCAGACTGTCTCCACATGGAGCCTCCTCACCCGTGCTCTCTGCATCTTTCTGTTCCTTCACTTTGTCCTTCCTGCTGGATGGAGGAGGAAGAGCTCCACACAGTCCTGCCATTGAAGTGAATCTGTCCTTGTTCCATTCTGACTCGGAGATCCTCCAGACCTGGCCAGGGAGTGGGACTCTAACAAAGGCAAGAAACAGAGTGGGAATGGTACAAAGCAAGAAATCAGATCCTGCCTCCTCCGTGATGACACTCACGTGACTGGTGTCTGGTTTGTCCTGGTTTGTCCATGCAGTTTGGAATTGGAGATGTTGTTGCAGAATACCTCTCCCCTCGGGGCTAGGTGTGTGGAATTCTTTTCCATGTCTCCTCCTGAGAGCCCTGAAGATGCGTTTGCCAGCAGTGGCGCCTTTCAGGGATGTGGAACAGTGGTTGTCAGAACGTGGGCATATGAATTATGAAGGGCTGGATAATCCAAGTCCTGACTGTTAATGAAGGCCTGCACAACCCGGGACTGGAGCTGAGTGAACGACCTTGAACTGGCTGTGATGCAGCTGAAATAAGGAAGTATGGCAGTGGAAACAAGAAAACAGGACGTTGAAGCAGAAACTTGCTGACCACAAGGAATGTACTGTTCACCGCAAGGAATGTACCCTGTTGTTACAGAGATATATGTAGAAGATTTAGCTTAGCCAACAGCAATGTCTAGATAGGCGCGTGGACAGCTACATGTAACCAATGAAAAGTGTGTTGCTAGCGTGTGAACTATGGTTAGCCATATAAATATGAGTGAATCTGGGCAGTAAAACGAACAAGAAGCATAACTCAGATTGAGTCGTTCTCTTGATTCCGGTCACTCTCTCCGACATTTGGTGCCCAAATAGGGACTCGAGGATCGACTCGGACTTCTTCAAACTGTGTCTGGCCCTTGTTGCAAAGACACAGACAGGAGAAGTGGAGGAGACGATGGTGCAGGAGCGTCTACTAGCAAAAGCGGCGAAGCTCGGCTAGAAGAGACAGCTGTTGTGGACTGCGCACCCACACCTGCACGGGTAAGACCGCACTCTAAAATCTGCTATGGATTGTCACGCACACTTTTAGAACAATTACTTGCTAAGCGAGAGGCTAGTGTGAGTACGAAAAAGCTCGGAGAGCTATGTCGTTGGGCTAAGGAAAAAGGACACTTTAAGGACCCACAGCTGATGTTTAGCGCTACTGAATGGAGGGAAGTTGGGACCTCTTTGTGGGACGCTACCATTGAAGGGAATAAAACTGGAGGAACAGGCGGTGGTGAAGCTCCTCCAACACATTCTCTCTAAGAGAGGACTGCAATATGATAGTGCCGCCTTACAGAGGCTGTTAAAGTGGTCCCGTGATCGCGAGGTTAGTAAAGGGACCAAAGGTGCACAGAAACACTCTACGCTTTGGAGATTGGTGTTTGAGACTTTGAAAGAGATGAAATCGGAAAGGGCGGCGGTAGCTTCTGTGTTTGCCGCCACAGCTGCAGGAGGGGCTGTCTCCCCTAACCCCCATCGTAGTGCTGCGGCTATGACTTTTGCACCTCCTGTGGTACCTGGAACGGCACCGAAAAAATCAACGCCCCGAGCTGATGAAAGCAAGAGGCAGGTCCGCAGATGGCCACGTACCGAACGAGAGACACCTGACAGGAAAGACATAGCTGCGAACAACGGAGACCCTGAGTTCGACCCAGGATCGGACTCCGAGTCCCCTGAATCCGAGCCAGATTTATATCCTCTGCTTCCAGACTCTGACTCGTCGTCTCCCGGGTCGGTCTGCTCAGCTCATCAGCAACTACTCACTGGCCTTGGAGACACTCAGCTGCAACAATTGATGAAAAAGCTTGAAGCCCTCGAGACTCGGATTGACACATCTCTATCAGCACCGCCACCTTGTCCTCCGCAAAACCCCTTCCTTAAAGAAGGCAACCAGGGGAGGGGGTGGGAGAGGTATCGGGGGGCACAAATCCTGCGCACTGTTGGCACGGGTTAATCAAAGATGCAATTATTACAGGTGAATTTTCTGCAGTGGGCCTCTCTGCATATCCTGTGTTTACTACACAGCAGGGGGCTAAAGAGTGGGAAGCTTTTGATCTCAAAATAGTTAAGGAGGCCTGACAAGCGGTGACCACCTATGGGTTAAAATCCTCTTATACTCAAGCTGTATATATTACGATTTTTTTTGCGATTGACAGGAGACTTTAATGACCCCCCTGCTATAGTACATGGTCAGGCATTAGGTTCAGGTTATATGACTAAAACTCCGGGTATTCTTGTCCAGTACAAGGATTTGGAAACCAGCATTTGGAAAGGTTCTGCGGAATTAAAACTAACTGGTTGAGGTTATATGTGTGTAAGTTACAGATTCCTGTCTGCAGTGGGTGCCAGCTCGATGGGTGAAACCCTGGAAAGAGTCAGCCCCACTCCAGGACACCCCCCTTGTCAGTGATTGAATGAATTGAAATTTGAGCTTAGGACATCCGTTTTATGGATGCTTTCAGTCCTTCTTAAAGTGAAGGGAGCAATCTTTTTTATGTTAAAGTAAACAAAAAACAAACAAACCCAAAACCCAAAAAGAACCACCCTCCATCCCCACGCCCCCGAACCTCCAGGGAAGCAAGACCAGCATGGGATACAGACGTATTGTGTGATTTTCTGGTGGTGGGAAGGTCTCTCCTATGCTCTTATCAGGGGTATTGGGCATACTGTGATGGACCGTGGACTTGGGACCCCTTATACAACTCATTTGATACAGTTTCTCTGTGGTACACATGTACTAGAAATTGGTAAATATAAATATGTCCAGGTTTCTATCGACCTTTGGAGACCTTTATAGATATTGCTGGCCACTTCTTCCAACGTAGGCTGGCCACCTGTGTCGGAATGAGTGTGCATTTTGGTCAGTATAAAAGCCCAAGCCTCATGCGATGTGGGGGAGGCAGAGCCTCTGCGGGGATGCCCGCTAAGGATGAGCCTGCCACCTTGCACTGCAATGATGCTTCTCGGAGCTGGTTTGCTGTTAGTCTCCACAGGGTCCTTGTGCCACGTTCTGTACGTGGGACTGTAGTGGGAGTACTGATCGTCTGGATTTTGTGCTTCAAATATTGTAGTTGTGTGGCGTGTGCTTGTGGGATCCCATACGTGTGTGTGTGTGTTGAGGGCAGACAGTGTTGTGTGTATTTTTTGTTGTTGGGTTCATGTAAAAGTTTTTAACCGGTAGCAGTTTAACATTTCGGGCAAGAAAGGGTTAATGCAGAAGTGCGGTTGCCGGCAGGTATTTATGGTTGCTGCTGAAGCAGGCAGGCAGCTGTAGCTGCTGCCGAGCAGGCAGGCTTTTATAGCTGCTGCCGAGCCGGCTGGCGTTTGTAGCTGTGCAAAGCAGGGTGAGCGACTTTTGGAAAAAAAAAAAAAGCAACAAAAAAACCCCAAAAAACCCCAACAAAACAAACAAAAGCCAAAACCCAACCTCTCAATCTATTGAGGTATTGAGGCAGTCTGTAGAGACGCCACAGACAAAGCCTAAAGAGCACCTGCAACACAGTGGGTGCATGCTTGGAGCCTTGCTTAGTATGTTTAAGGTAACCTGGGGGTGAATCCAAGACTTGGAGGAATAGATAGATAGGTTGAAATAAGAACTGCTAACTGAAAAAGCGAGAGGGGTAGTGCAACCACAAGCTTTATGAGCCGTCACCTGAGCAGCATCAGGGTGGCAGAAAAAAAAAAGAAAAAAAAAGAAAAAGAAAAAAGAGGCAATGATGCAGCAAACTCCTCGACAGTTAACAATGTGCAGTTTAACCTGTCTGCTTCTCAAGAACTGATAACCTGGAGGAGGGGCTATATTTGTGTCCTCCTGCCTACAGGTCCATGGCGACTGCCTGCAAAGTTTGTCAAGCCTTGCCATGAGCTGGACAGACGAATGGAGGAACCTGATGCCTCAGCTACAGGAGCTGACCGTGAATACCCCAAGCAGAATGAGATAGAGGAAGAGAAAAACGAATGATTGCAAAACATCACTTGGGGGCAACTGAAAAGTAACATCCTGAATATGTGTGCTTGTAAAGCAGCTATTATTAGAGGCTGTGATTTTGTGTATGAAACCACCTGTATTTACTAGCTGGTTGCTAATAAGAAACTACACCTTGTATTATATAGATTTGTCACTTGTAAAAGAGATGTCAGAGTATGGAAATTTGCAGTAGCTGCTAGAAAATGCTAAGGCAAAAGCTGGGAAGATTCTAATACAATGGTAGTGTTATACTGGTATAATGGTAGTTGGGGGAGTGTCACGAGGATGGAGCCAGGCTCTACTCAGTGGCAAACAATGACAGGACAAGGGGTAATGGGTACAAACTGGAACACAAGAGGTTCCACTTAAACTTGAGAAGAAACTTCTTCTCAGTGAGGGTGACAGAACACTGGAACAGGCTGCCCAGGGAGGTTGTGGAGTCTCCTTCCCTGGAGACATTCAAAACCCGCCTGGACACATTCCTGTGTAACATTATCTAGGTGTTCCTGCTCCAGCAGGGGGATTGGACTAGATGATCTTTTGAGGTCCCTTCCAATCTCTAGCATACTGTGATACTGTGATACTGTGATAAAGCAGGTAATGGAACAAATTAAGAGGGTGGGAGAATTCTACTGGTAAGAAATTTCTTTGGCTAGTCCCTCACTGCCATCAGCATCTTCAACATGCTGCTGCACCCTGTAATAGTTACTCTGCTAATGTAAATTTGTGTGTGCCTTGCTGTAGTAGCAACTTGTTACTGGATAAAGCAAGTGAAACTGTGCATTGACAGCAAGGTGCAAGGACTGAGGCTGACCAAATGCCTGCTACCACAGTCGAGGGCAAGACTGGGTTGGCCTCTGTGTTTGCCACCAAGAACAACCTTTAGCTCGGCTGTTGGCTGCAATCCAGCAGGCGTGGAGCAGGGGGGACACATGCCATGCCAGACCTTGATGTGAGGGATGGACTCCCCTGTTATCAGAGAGCCATACAGCAGATAAAAGGGGCAGGCCCAGCAGCCTGTAGTTGGCGTATGTTGGAGATATAATCTAGCCCAGATCCCCTGCTCAAGTAGGGTCACCCAAAACATATCTAAAACAAAAAGGGGGAGATGTGGAGGCAGTGTTCTCATGGGAGAATGCATAATTGGTACTTAAACTCTGAATAATCCTGTAAGATACAGCAAGGCCATGAGAGGCCCGAAGAAGCTTAAGCAAGCAAGATAAGAGGCTGGGATTCACCGAGTTAATGAGAACTGTGGACTGTTGGCAAGCTTTCGAGGTCAAGTTCTCACACCTGTGTTTAACCAATTACATGTTAGTCACTAAGGGTCTTCAGGACATGTATCCAATCATAATATGCCAAATCACTATGCGTGCATGTAAGAAATAGTAGATAAGGGGTTAAGGATTTGTATAAAACGAACAAGAAGCATAACTCATATTGAGTTGTTCTCTTGATTCCGGTTGCTCTTTCCGACACAGGGAGGGCTTTTATCAGCAGCAGGGTCCGCTGTTCATGGATCTCTGTCTGAAGTCCTGAGTATTCCCAGAGAGTCCAGCATCCTTTTGACTATATTAGGACATCAACTTGTACTTCCTACTTAAAGCTTGATATAGCGGCTTCAGGGCAGATAAAGGACTATGCATGCAGAGCATGAGCATGTCCTCCCAGAAGGAAGGAGAGAAGGCAGATAGATAAATCCTTGTTAACCTGTGGATAATATGCAGTTCTTCAACCTGACAGACTCCCTGTGGTTATGAAATCTTCTCACTGTATCAGCAGATGCCCTTTGGTGTCCTTAAAGGTCCTAGTTTGAAACTTAGATGCACGAGAGAGCCAACATCCTGCTGTGCCTTCAAGGTAGGAATGGGCACACTGTGGTTAGAAAGTGCTGGCTTTTTTTTTTGCAGTGGTACCTTGGTAACCTGAAATGAAGCGCATTTGTCTTTATTCCAAAGTAAAGAATCTGTATTTCTTTGTTTCACAGTAGTAACTTCCCAGTGAGATGAGATACAATATGTAACATGTTCCAATAAATATGGTTGATTTTCCCTAAGCAAACCACTAGTTTAGATGTTTCATTCTTTCTGTCTCAAATTCCAGGTTTTTTTCCTGAATCCTTTGCTGAAAACAAACCCAAAGCAGATGCAAAAACTTCCTACCACGTCCTTTAGGTTTTCCTTTATGTTTCCCAGGAGATAAAGGGGAGGTGTTGACCCTCTGTCAGAGGGTGTTGTGGTTTAACCCCACAACTAACCCCACACAGCCGCTCACTGACTTACCCCAGTGGGATGGGGGAGACAACTGGAGAAGTGGGAAAACTCGTGGGTTGAGATAGAGACAGCTTAACAGGTAAAGCAAAAGCAAAACAAGGGATTCATCCACCACTTCCCATGGTCAGGCAGGCGCTCTGCCATCTCCAGGACAGGCTCCATGACACATAATGGTGACTTGGGAAGACAAACGCCATCACTCCCAGCATTCCCTTTTTCTCCTTCTTCCCCTAGCTCTGTATGCTGAGCTGACATCCTGTGGTGTGTTATGGGAATGTATTTCCTTCCAAAGACCAAATGATATCACAGGGGAGGGCAGGAATTTGGTCCATCAGTCCCAAATCAAAATGATGATGAAGCAGAGTGCAAAGCTGACAGGCTCTCTGATGGCTTTTCATAGAGTCACAGACTGGTTTGGGTTGGAAGGGGCCTTAAAGCCCACCCAGTTCCAACCCCTGCCACAGGCAGGGACCCCTTCCACTAGAGCAGCTTGCTCCAAGCCCCTTCCAACCTGAACTTGAACACTGCAAGAAGATGACTGTAATGCTGGGCTTTGTGCTGGGCTTCATCATGGTGGTATTCATCATCTCTTAGAAGAAGAAGAAAGGTGAATTATTCATGGGCTAAGTAGAAACCCATTCTTAATGGGGCTGCAGAGAGATGTTTTAAAGCCTGTAAGGCTTCGCTAGAATTCAGATTTACCATGATCATTTCCTCAGGTTCCCAGCATTCCAGTGGGTTTTATATGGCCTAATCCAATATCCGCAGAAGCCAGTGATAGCTTTTAATTTATTTTAACTGATGTTAGATTGGGCTTTCAGTGATGAGGAGTCATTTTAGAACTATCATCAGCTGCTGAAAGGTCAGCCCAGTCCCCTGAGATACAGTCCTAGGCTATGGTGATGGCTTCTTACTAGTACCAAATTAGCTACTCCATTCGCAAATGTCTCCACATTGCTTTGGTGCAGAAGTATTTTGTGCTCTCTAGAGACAAATACATTCCTGCTTATTTATGGAAGGATTAAATTCCTTTCATTTGAAACTGAGCAGGGGAAAAAAAAAGGAGAGAACATTATCTTCCAGGAAGAGGCATTCTTGTTCTCAAAATGTTGGCTTGAATAACAGCATCTTACCCAGCTGTTGCTTTCTCCTTTCTAATAATTTAAGACTATTAGGAGTACAAACAAGTGTTGGGTAAGTCAGTGTTGTGTGGTATCTTTCATGGTTCAACAAGGAATATCACTCAGCTTCATCCTATACTGTTATTTTCCTTAAGCAAACTCCCTTAAGCAAGCCACATCCAATATAGCCCTTTGCTCAAATTAATTCTCAGCCTATGGGTTGAGGTCACCAGCATCAGAAGGAGCTGAATTCCCTGCCCACCATCCCAGCTGTTAATAACTAGGGAAGAAAAGGCTTGGTGCTGAAAATGCTGAAACCCCTTTCCTTCTACCCAAATATCAGTTTCCCAGTGAGCTATGATGAGAACAGTGTATAGATTTGACTCTATAGGAACCAGTTTTCAAGTCAGATCAGAGCCTGAGCTTGTTGCACTTCTGTTGTTCAAGTTATCCAAGGGATAAATGCCTTAGGTAGGTCTCCGAGGTCTCTCAGAAATGGAATTAAAAATCATTTGGGTTAGAAAGGACCTTAAACCTCATCCAGTTCCAACCTCTAGCCAGCTTGGATGTGGCTTGGAGCAGCTTGGTCTAGTGGAATGGGTCTTCCCCATGGTTGGAACTGGATGATCTTAAGGTCCTTTCCAACCCAAACCATTCTATGATTCTATAATACTGCTGCAAGGAGCTGCAGGAGGAAAACCAGAGCTCCCCAGCCCTGCACTCACCTTTGTGCTTTGAGCAATAGTCTATGTGTCTGCAAGGATTTAATAACTGGGAGCCAATTAAATGAACTAATTAACCCCGTGTTTAATCTCAGCTCATTGCTAGCTTTCTGTGCTGTGGAAGCAGAGATGTCGTCCCATATATCATGACATCCAGCCACGTTGCTTAATTGTGATTCCTCTGCACGTGATGCAGGCACTGAGCTGCTAAGGTGATGGGAGGAACACGGAAGCCCATGTACAGGAGACAATGAGAGGGGAGAAGCCAGCCCTGTGTGACTAACAACCTGGGAGATCGTTTCCATGTAGAGGATGCTGACAGTCTAATTCTAATTTCCCCTCCCCATTAGCACTGGTTTGTTCTTATTGATGCCACTGCTTTGCTAAGGGTAATGGGAACAATCTCCTGATGACAAGATGGCCATGGTACTCCTTGGCTCCATCTTTGTCACCATGGGCCCAAGCTGCTCTGCTACAAACGAGAGGAGGATGCTCACTCTCCCTTCTCACCATAGTTCCCCATGGACTTGTTTTTCTGTGAGGGTTTATAAGGGTAGTACAGGTAGTACTTTGGTGTACAGCTCACACAGCCAACTCTCAGATGTCCATGAGCTGTTTCCTCAGTGCCACAGGAGAAGGGACATCTGAAGTGACTGCCCAGAGCCAGCTCAATCCAGCAGTACATCGGGAACAATGGGGTTTTCCTGCTTCCAAGGCTAAATAATTCCTCCTGGCTCTGGATCTGTGGGATCCTGGAGCATGTTGGTGAGCTGGTGGATTGCGGTAGGCCCAGGAGAAGGTGTACTCCATAGGAGAAACAGAGGATTCACAAGGTTGAAAATCCTTGCACATCAGGCCATCATCCTGATACACACTCCTTGTGGATGCAGTATTTAGTGGGGAGCATGTTAAATCCCATCATTGCTTCTTCTCACAGCTGGCAAGGAAACTATGCCTAGGAAGCTACCAAGAACCACAGACTGCCCAACCTAGGGTAGAATAGTAGCCCCCAACAGCACTATTTAAACCAGCAGCATCATGTTGCCTTCTGTAACTCCATCTACCCAGTGTTCATTATTTACTGCTAATGTAAATATGGGAAGGAGATGAGCTTCTCTCAGGCTCATAACCTCAATTTGGGGTCACAACTCCTTCTTTAGGAGTTACAAGATTAAGTGTGTTCGGAAATGAGTCTGTGTAAGCATTAAATCAGCTGGAGAAACAGGCTGCAGTGAGGGGGTGAAGCAGTCACCTTGATTGGAAATCACCAAGGGAAAGGCAGGCACGGATCTCTCCGGGATGTCTTAGGAGAATGAATCAGGATGTGAGGAGAAGGGGGAGACGATGCACCAGGGGCTTTTCTCTGAACCAAGCAAGCAAATGATTGCATGAAACCAGCAATCCCCCAGTGCCTCTTTGCGCAGCCCCATGCAGCCAGCGGAGAAAATTGGTGACTGTACCCAGCAAGGCTGGTTTTAATTAACAAATAATTATCTACAAATTGCTGTAATTATTGCCTTGGATTCCAGAGGATGGGGACGTTAGCGCGAGACGAGCGCCGTTTCCTTGCGAGTGAAGTGTTTTCCCTGCCTTATCTCCAGTGCTCTGCTGCTGTGGGGTTTGGGGACTCGGCAGAGCTCTCCTTCTGAGAAAGAGATAAACCAGCTCAGGCTGCCTGGAAGGGGAAGCATGGTGGGAAAGGCACCAAAGGAAGGTTATTGGGATGTCTGTCCTCATGCTGGGGTGGTTTGGGGGATGACAATGAAGAGACAAATCTCAGCACTGAATGCCAGCAGGAGGATGCTTGCACGTTGGCGAGGTGGTGGAGCAAAAGGAGCATCCTGGTTTGCAATCGTTCAATGAGAAGGGGATAAAACCAGGTTTGGAAAAGGGGGTTAGTGTTAATTCAGGTCAAATGGAGAGCATGGAGCTGCCCTGAAACTTCAGCACTGAGAGATGCTGGACTGGAGAGTGTGCACTGCTGGCCACAGAGTCATAGAATGGCTTGGGTTGGAAAGGACCTTAAGATCATCCAGTTCCAACCCCCTGCCATGGGCAGGGACACCTCACACTAAACCATGGCACACAAGGCTCTGTCCAACCTGGCCTTGAACACTGCCAGGGACAGGGCATTTACCACTTCTCTGGGCAGCCCATTCCAGTGCCTCAGCACCCTCACAGGGAAGAACTTCTTCCTTATCTCCAACCTGAACTTCCCCTCTTTAAGTCTGAACCCATCACTGTGACCTTCTGGACCATGTGTCAGAGGGAGGGTGATGCGTGCAGAGACCTTCCACCACTTTTTCCTTCAGGTTCTGCTGCCACACTCCATGGTGGATATTCACAACAACCACCTCTTCATGGTTACAAAGAGTCTCCTCGTGGTAGCCTAGGTAATAACACACGGAGGTGTTTATTGTCCTGAAGGGTTTATACCCATTCAACAGGGTCTAACAGGGGGAAATCCAGCCCTGTTTGCAGGAGAGGAACTGAAAAGGCTGTGATTTCTCAGGCTGGATGGGCAACCTGTCGAAGAGTTCCTGCTCCCAAACTCCAGTGTGTTTAATGTCTGAATCCTGCTGCCTCCCAAGAAACAATGCCCTTTATTCTGTCCCTCCTAAGTGATTCTCCGAAATGATGCTGCTCGCTTCTAGGGTTTCCACACCAGCCTCCACTTCAAGCTACTGGTGTGCTTTTTATTATCCAACCATGGCATATTTACGTGAGGTGAGCTGCCTGTGCCATGTGCTGCTGTGAAGTGTTGCCTTTATTTACCCTGTACTATGTCTTTTCATTTCCCTGTTTGGGTTGGGGGGCCCTGTAACCCCTTCCAAAGCAATGTGGGGTGCAAGGGTGACTCTCACAGCATCCTTTGGCTGTAAGAAAATCTTGATGAAGAGATGCTGTGGCTTCTCGCTGTGTGAGAGTGTAAAGAACAGGGTAAGCTTAGACCTTTGTCCTGCCCTCACCCTCAACTTGCCTTTAGCAGCAGGACAACATAAAAGCCCTTAGCCCTGCTCAGCAATATCCCACTTGGCCTGAAAACATAGACATGGCAGATTATTTCCTGCTACTTTCTGGGGTAGCAGGAGGAATTAATTTGGAGGCATGAACCTGTGTCACTGCTGATGCCCAACGTGGTCTCCAGCATTGGCAGGTCTCGAGGAGCATCTTCAGACCTCGCAAGGTTTAAGGTCCTGGCATGAACTCATCCTTCTGGAGCTCACATCGGGATCACATCCTCATCAGGCACAGGATGACATTCCTCAACCCTTTCAGCTTCACTTGCTCACTGTGTGAATGGAAACTTCCCCACTGTGAAAGCCAAGTCTTTGCCCTTAGAGCGGTGCCCTAGATGCTGGGACCTAGTTGAGCATCCATAATGCTCCTGCCTTACTCAAGGCAGGGCTCTGCCTCAAATATGTGACTGTAATAGGAAAACAAAGAAAACTAGACCATACTTTGACACTGTTAGGATCAAAAAGTGCCTTTTGGGGTTTCTTTAATACCAACCCCTCTCCCACACGCTGTGGCCTTTAAATAGATGGTTTCTAATGAATGGAAAGAGTTCACGGGCAAAGAAACTGTCACAAGAAATGATTGATTGTGTTTAATATTCTGTTTTCAAGACTTAAAAGGAAATCTCTGAAATATCCTTTGGCAGGTCTGGGGGCCTAATGAAGTGGTTCATAGAGATACAGAAGGAACCGAGGGCCTTTTACCAGCAGAGCAGGCAGCACTGGTAGTGTTTCATACCCGCAACACAGCTGAAGAACGCTGTGGGGGAAAGGCAAAATTCAGATTCAGTTGCTTCAGAGACTTTAGTATGTCCAGAGGGATTAAAAAGTAGGGAGAAGAAACCAGCTCTTTGTTGGCAAAACCGGAATTGTCTTTGGAGTATCTGCAACACACTGTGCCCAGCATCACTATGGTGTTTTATGCCACCAAGCTTTAATGCCTTTGGAGAGTTCCCATGGGAAACCAGTCTCCTCTTGTGCTACTGGGCTACGCTGGTGAAACAACTTGTCCTAAACCACACAAAAGGTCAAGGTCACGCCTGGGATTTGAACTCCAACATTAAGATGTCTTGTTCTGTGCATGCAACATCAGCTCTTGTTTTATTCATGCCTCATTTCACTCCAGATAGTTTCTGCTGCCTTCAGTCTCTCCCAGCTGCCAGTGATGCTTTTTGCTGCTTCCAGTGTGTCCTCGTAGGTCCCCAAAAGGCTGGATGACCTCGCTGCTCTGTGAGAAGGAAGAAGCTGCCTTGTGCTGCTCTGCAGGATGGCCAGTTTGGGCTTCTCCCCTACAAAACCAGCAAAAATGAGGATAGGGATAACAAGATTCCAGGAGAAATTCTGGGCTGTTCTCTAGGTGAGTGTCACCTTCAAGTTAAGGGATAGCAGACATTTCATAGAGTCATAGAATGGTTTGGGTTGGAAGGGACCTTAAAGCTCATCCAGTTCCAACCCCTGCCACGGGCAGGGACACCTTCCACTAGAGCAGCTTGCTCCAAGCCCCTGTGTCCAGCCTGGCCTTGAACACTGCCAGGGATGGGGCAGCCACAGCTTCTCTGGGCACCCTGTGCCAGCACCTCAGCACCTTCACAGGGAAGAGCTTCTTCCTTATATCTAACCTGAACTTCCCCTATTTCAGCTTGAATCCATTACACCTTGTCCTATCACTACAGTCCCTGATGAAGAGTCCCTCCCCAGCATCCTTATAGCCCCCTTCGGACACTGGAAGCTGCTCTGAGGTCTCCATGCAGCTTCTCTTCTCCAGGCTGAACAGCCCCAACTTTCTCAGCCTGTCTCCGTACGGGAGGTGCTCCAGCCCCTGATCATCCTCATGGCCTCTCCAACAGCTCCATGTCCTTCTTATGTTGGGGACATCTAACTCCAGAGTGTTTCCATGCAGATGTCTATATCTGAGCTGTTATAGCTGATGGAGACAAATACGCTCCTCTAGGGAGAAAGATGTTCTCATCCTGAAGCAGACATCCAAAAGAGCCTGGGTGTATGCTCACAAGGGTGCCCTAGATAGCAGTCTCAGATGGCAAAGCCTCCATGGTTAGGAGAGATGTACCCGTCTGAGATGTGTTTGCTGTAGGCAGTGCTTGAGGATTTAAAGCACTCCTGCATTATTGGGGGGAATATCTTAAAAGCCACCTCAGCTGGCTCTGTGTGTATAGGTGAGACCTCACTGCTGCGGGTGAACCACGGCTTCAAAATACACCGTTTTCTGCTTCTCCCATCACAATCGGCGCTGACATTCCTCTCATCCAAACATTTTCCTTTTCGGCTGCTTCCTCCCTTCTGTCACTAGATGACAGCAGAGGTCTCAGAACAAGGAATTACAAGACCAAGGAGTGCTCTGAACCTAGGGCAGGTACTGCTTCTGTACCGGGCTGTTCCTGGCTGGGACAGCCAGCTCGGTGCCCCAAATCATCCAGGCACCTTTTAACATCTCTTCACTTACCGATTGTCAGATTATGTACAAACACAATATTGAAGTCAAAACTTCCCCCTTTTGGGGAGCTTTGTGAAGCTACTTGTGTTTTCCTGCTTCTGTTATTCCCATCCTATCCTTAAGTATTTCTCTCACCCTTACTCAATGCCTTCTGTATTAAACCAGGCTTGTGTTCTCCGAAGATGGACACTACCCACCTCATTTAATCCAACAGGAATGCTTACAGATGCAGACAACTGGAACACCCTCCAGCCTTGTACAGCCTGCTTCTATACAACACCTGCAGACACAGAGCTGAGCTCCCAAGGAATAGGTAGAATTCTGTGATAATTGGAAACTGGCACCTAAATATGAGTATAAATGTTTTAGACAGGATGGATGGATGGATGGATGGATGGATGGATGGATGGATGGATGGATTTTAGTGTGTGCAGTGATTACTTCTTCCTGGTGGAATATAGGCCAGATAATTGAGAGGTGTAAATAAGGTGTGAAAAGGGGATTTGAAAGAATTATTTCACTATAAATGATGCTGCTATAGGGAATACCTTTACCTGGCACAGATAACAGGGAATAAAAGGCTAAGGGTTTTGACACAACTCAATAAGTGGCTGATTTCTGTACCTAGGATGCTATGGAGGGGGCTGGTTCAGACCATGGTCTAGCAGAGAGCTCTGCATGAGCACATGAACCTTGTCTGGTGACCAGCTGAACCAGGTCTCCGATGCGTACAGAGGTATTCTGTGGCGAGGTTGTGATTTGTGTTCTCAGGAGGATTTATGTTCTTTAGGAGACATTCTCTCTGATTTATTCCTAGTTTCATAGCAGATTCTGGGACAATATTTCACAAGGAGGATTTTCATGATGAAATTCTCCAACCTAAAGCCCCAACAGCAATCTTCAGTGCCTGCAGCTCTTGGGCATGGCCCAGGCTTTTGTTCTTGTCCAAACCACAACAGAGGAGGTGAGATACAAGACATTGAATCTTTCAGATATTGCAGAACTAGGAAGTGTATGTCAAGCTTCTTGATAGTGACTAGAAGAAGCTTCCACTTTGTTTCCTGTAATGATTCTGGTTGTTGCCTTTGTTTTCCCTGCAGTATGATTTTTACCCTCAAAGGCAGCAATAACATAGAGGTACTGGTAGACCTTCATGGCAAGTCCTTGGCCATCTGCTCCTATTGACTTCAATCATGCAGGATCACAGCCCTAAAGAGCTGGTGAGGTGCATTGTGATGGAAAACTAACCCAGCATTTTTCTTTCTGATCAATCAGTCCAATCCACAGCTGAATGAAGGAGAAAAGATGATATTAGTTCTTTGATGTCATGCTCTAATTGTTCCTGGTGGTGGAGATGGAGGTTTCTATGGACCGATGTCTCCTAGTTCATTGTAGCCATCTAAATAGTAGGCAGTCAAACTAAGCTGGCAGTATAGGATCCCCGTATGACAAAACAGCTGGATAGATAACTCCCCCAAATGGTTCTGCTCTTCCCAAGATGAACATCTAAAATAAGAGTAGGGAGGAGTAATAGGAGTAAGGAGGAGTCAAGAGAAGCTCATGTCTCGCAGTTGGCCACAAAGGGAAAGCTTAGGTGAGTCACTCACTTAGACTAATTGCTGACACTTGGGTGAGATGAAACCTATCCCTTAGAAGGAAGAGATCAGAGAACATTTGCTGTATGTCCTGAGCAATCTAGTGTGCGTCCACTTGAACCTATGGAATGTGGCAGGGTAGGGTGGAGTAGGGGAGAAGAGGAAAGGAGAAGAGGGAAAACAGAGTAGAGAGAAGAAGAGAGGAGAGGGGAGGAGAGGAGAGGAAAGAGGAAGGGATGGGATGGCCCAGCAAGGATGAGAAAGATATTTAAGCTTCTGTAGCTATAGGTAGGTGGAATATTCATAAACCAGTACACAGATACCTCATTCCCACTGAAGTCACTCATTATGCTTTTTGCCTGATTTCACACGCTTCATCCTGCCTGTCCCTAGGACACATGGCTCAGGTGGTGGCTGATGGATCACAGGGAGAGCCTGGCTGTGTTTGGGAGCTGGCCCATCACCTTGAACATCGCTTGACAGCTCCCAAAGCATGAAGCAGTTCCTATGTGCCCCAGCTAGGCACTATCCATCTGCTTCATGTCCTCTGTTAGAAACTGTGGATCAAGGTAAAATGTACCCTGGAGATGACAACTATCTAGGTCACCCTGGCCATGTCTACAGCTGGCAGAGTGGCAAAGGGAAGGGAGAAGGGTGGCACTTGCTGATGCATCAGAGCTGAAAGCTGATCGTTAGAGACACTGCCACAGCCTGAATGTTATAGATCAGCTACCGCTGACCTAAAACATTCACCTTGAGGTTCAAAGGATGACTTCTGAGCCTTGTTACTGCAGTTTTGGGACTAAAAGGGGTCCTGAGAAGCCCTCACAGGCTCATACTCAGGCGAAACAGCCTGCAGTTAGGCAGCTACGTGTCTATGGTACCAAGTGAGCTTTTAAATCTGGAAGCATCTGCCCCAGCAGCGATTTGATTTTATGCAATGTGTCTCATGCTACTGTATTGCGAAGCATGCCGCTAAATCCTTGCACATCAAAGGAACAAAGTAAATCAAGCAAAACTGCATAAACCACGTGATAGCTCAGGTTTGGCAAAAGGTGCTGAGACAATGCTGGAGGCTGTGGTCCTCTGGCTGGCAGGATAAAATCACACAGCTCAGAAGCAGTGCTGGTTTTCCTGTGCCACCAGGCAAAAGGCTTGTGGCTAAGGTTGGCTTAGGAGCTGGTCTGAAGTCAAGTGCTGCCGAGATCTAGTCCTGAGTTTGGTCATAGTTTTTCAGGTGGATTAAAGCATTATTCTTAATCTGTTTATGCTTCCATTTCCTGCTCCATGTTTTTTTCCCCGTCCTCCATGAGGGAGAGGAGGATTAATTAAAGTCCAGAGGAGGCCACGAGGATGATCAGGGACTGGAGCACCTCCTGTATGAAGACAGGCTGAGGAAGTTGGGGCTGTTCAGCCTGGAGAAGAGAAGCTGCGTGGAGACCTCAGAGCAGCTTCCAGTATCTGAAGGGGGCCTATAGGGATGCTGGGGAGGGACTCTTCATTAGGGACTGCAGTGACAGGACAAGGGGTGATGGGTTCACACTGAAACAGGGGAAGTTTAGATTGGATATAAGGAGGAAGTTCTTCCCTGTGAGGGTGCTGAGGCACTGGAATGGGTTGCCCAAGGAAGTTGTGAACGCTCCATCCCTGGGGGTGTTCAAGGCCAGGTTGGACAGAGCCTTGGGTGCCATGGTTTAGTGTGATGTGTCCCTTCTCATGGCAGGGGGTTGGAACTGGATGATCTTAAGGTCCTTTCCAACCCTAACTATTCTGTGATTCTATGATTCTAATTAAAGTGGAGACCAAAAAGCTTTGCAGCTGCTAAAGCATCGGGTTTACCCTTTGCTGGGCCAGCTCAGCTGCGTTCCCGTGAGTCAGTATCGCCATGCAGAATTTGACCACAATATTACTATTAATATTCAGGGTTTATACTCCTGCTCATATGGGGACTGTCGCCTTTTGCTGCTCTGCAGGTGTTGGTAGGAAAGGGAAATGGTACTTCTGAAGCCCAGCAGCTATCTCACTCCCTGGGACCACATTCCCTCACCTCTTCACTGATGATGGGGGAAGCCTAGGGGCTGGCTTAGACTAGATGCCCATTACTAGATGGTTTGCATTAAGTCAATGAAGGTCTAAGGCTCATTGCTTTGCCTGTGTGGAAGCGCTTGATGCGACATAGAGGCCTTGGGATACTTGGGACATCCGAAAGAGGGCTGATGGGTCTTCACACAGAATCTGTAAGACACTTGTGCACTTCTGGATCAGCAACTGGACACCAGATCATATTATATGTATGAATACTTATACATGGGCAGCTAAATAGAGCTGCTAGTCAATACCCCCCATGGAGATTAGGAGCAGTTCAGCCTGTATGGAAGCAGACACCTCCATCTGCATGGCTCAGTTGCTCTTCATGTACATGAGCAGGAATTCATATATATGGCTAATGTAGATACCAGCACATTGACACCTACATGCAGAGCTGAAACCAACCTCTGGCTTCCTCCTAATTCAGAACCTCCAGCACCAGTGCTGAGATCCTCTACAGAAGAAAGGAGAGATTGGGATCCATCCACTCTGGATGCTGACCTTATTTCCCACAAGAAAAGGAGGTAGGAACAAGGTTCTCAGGGATTTTGTTCTTCCCCCCACATAGGTTCCCATTGGAGACTTTCCTGGTCAGGAGGGTTAGGGAATGCCCAATCCATCCCTCCTGGCCAGAGCCCTTTGTACTGTAATTCCCTAGATTTCTTCTCTTCCTGCCTGAAGTCCTCTCCATCACAAACCTAACACAGAAACTCAAGATCTCTATTCCAAATATCCCAAGACCTTTAATCCCATGCCATGTCTCTTCTTTTTGCCATAACATGCTGATAATCCAGCCTGTCCCACAATAAATGGACTGTAGTCACCAATGTCATTTAACATGGGTAAGGCAAAACCCAGTCACAATGACTTTGGTCACTCCTGGACTAGAGCATGTTGACATTTATAGACCACCGTCCCCATGCAGAACATTACACAAGAAACAAAGGCAATGCATCTCCCAGGGACCTGTTTCTCTAAAGAATCCAGGTGATTCCCAGGCGCTTGGTAACAGCACAGAATAGGCTGCTGTTAGAATTCAAAAGCCAGTGAAATAGCCTTTCCCTGCAGGCTTGCTTTCTGTGAGGCATTTCTGATGAGAATCCAGTGTCTCCACAGAGGCCTGGCGTATGAAATCCAAATGACATACACAGCATTCCCCTCTTTAGAAGTGGCTGTGTGAAGCACAAAATCCCTTTGCAATTCACTCTGGTGATGGGAGGCAGCTCCCTATGTTCAGATCTATGTTCAGGCTGAAGACCTGCAAGGCTTGTAGCCCAGGAGCTACTTCCCCTGCCCATGATCCTCTCAGCTCAGGGGAGAGCCAATCTCCTTCATCCTTCAGAGCATGGTGGAGGAGCCACAGGCGCAACCACCCTCTTGCTTTTTCCATCCCCCTGGAAACACCCTGGGACCACATAGAATCACAGAATGGTTTGGGTTGGAAAGGACCTTAAGATCACTCATTTCCACCCCCCTGCAATGGGAAGGGACACCTCATACCAGACCATGTCACCCAAGGCTCTGTCCAGCCTGGCATTGAACACTGCCAGGGATGGAGCATTCACAACTTCCCTGGGCAACCCATTTCAGTGCCTCAGCACCCTCACAGTAAAGAACTTCTTCCTTATATCTAACCTGAATTTCCCCTGTTTCAGTTTGAACCCATCACCCCTTGTCCTGTCACTGCAGTCCCTAATGAAGAGTCCCTCTGCAGCATCCTTGTAGCCCCCTTCAGACACTGGAAGCTGCTCTGAGGTCTCCACGCAGCTTCTCTTCTCCAGGCTGAACAGCCCCAGCTTTCTCAGCCTGTCTTCATACATCTTGTCTTTCCATTCCCATCTCTGGAGCCTTCCTGCTGATATCAGAAAAGGCACGTCTACAACTGCACATTTTGGGCTATTTTGTGATGGGGACAGGTTAAAAATGAGTCATGGTCATTTTCATGAATTACTCGCACAGCAGAGTGTTTCCACACAGCGAGCCATTATGAACCCATAGGTGGAGAAGATAATTATGGCTGGGGTAAAGCTGTGCCTAATTTCCCACTCCATAAAGGGGAGACAATAGGTCCCGTTCCTCATGGAGGTGTGCGACGATTTAATCACGAGGGGAGCTCTGTATTTATAGATTCTAAAGACACCACTATGATTATATAGCCCCACCTTCTGCATCACAAAGCACAAAGCACATCAGCCACTAACGTCTATGTCGAGTTCATGATGTTTGCTTGAGCTTGTAGCACATCCCTGAGCAAGATAATTCACGTGGCCAATCTGAACGCATGCATCAAGTCATGAAGCCCGTTTTCTGTGTTGACTTACACACAGCATTGTTATTTCAGCTTGGGAGTAAAATATCCATTTAATGGTATCTGTTGGTTTATCTACACCCTGCTCACTGCAAGATCAGAGCAATGTCAGCCAGTCAGTGCCCTGGGCAAAGAAAGAGCCTGACACATCCCTGAGCCATCATCACAGAGAAATTGTAGTTATCAGCATGCATGGCCCTAACAGCAGCAGAATGTTCTTCCTTGGGCTGTGAGTGATACCAGGAGCCCATCAGCTGGATGGGTCTATGGGTTTAGCCCATGTAATTCACCATTTGGTCATGTACCACATTACAAAGGACAAAGGGTTTCCTTTGGTTCCCAAGTTAAATCTTTGTACAACGACCTCATGAACAAGCATGGTACTGACTGGGATCTCTTTGCAGGAATGTGTATGGATAGGCCAACATCAAACTTACAGGAAAGGTACACCCATGCAGCTGTAAGTCTGGTTTAACAGACCATAAGAACAGACTTGGTGAAAGAGCTGTCGTTTGAATGTGGTTTCCACATGGTGAAGAACCTTGTTATTCAGGGAATCAGTTTAACCTGCTGTGTTTTGTTGCTTTATGATGTGTCAGGCAGTAGTGTTGTCCCCCATCACAGCATTTTGCTCTTGCCAATGCATTGCCTAGATAGAGCTAATGTAGCCTAGGGTTATTTTTCCTATTCTGTTGGATGTGGGATCACTGCCATACATTTGAAGATGTTTTACTCCACATAGGAGGAGGCAATGTGCTTCCTGATGGTATACATGGAGAAAACAGACCTGTGACTAGCTGTGAGGGCTCTGAAGACAAGTTTATCCTTTGTCACATGCAAGAAAGCTAATGTGAAGACACAGCTGCTGGTTGACCTCTAAAATGGCAACAAGGTCTGGCCCAGGGGGACAGCATCCTCTGAAGCCTTCAGTTATCGGGTGAAGATTGAAGATGCTTTCTAAAAGTGACGTGAGATGACATGATCAAAACAATTTCTATGCCAAATGTTGGATGGGGAGGGGGTATCCTTTCTGATCACTGTGTCCTCTAAAGAGTAAAACTAGCAGTGGATAAGCTCCGAGGGAGTCAGGGGGAAGGTGTGAAGGCTTTGTGCGGTGTGCTGTGCCTTCAGGAAAGACTGAAATAAAGGCTGTGCTTGAGCATCTGCCATAGGGACCCAGAGCTAGGAGGGCCAGCTCGAATCCAGACCAAAGATGCTATGAGGGGACTTATGATCGTATTTTACAGGATTTCATGTTTGTGTCTTCTTTTGATGGCCTTCCTGAAGTTGGCAACACAAACTGACCCATGATTTAAAGGCTCCAAGTTCTGGAGAAGCTGCTGCATTCCTAGGTAAGTAATTTCCCAGGAAACCCCTAAGAAGATCACTCCGTATTCCCATCTGAATTTACTTTCTGTCTTGGCTGCAGTGTCTAACCACCATATGTATTTACTCCATTCCCCCAGGCACAAAAGCTGACTTGAACATAGTCAAACAGTGGCACTCTGCTAATGCTAATCAGAGAACACACACTCAGCAGCTCTTTGTGGTCCCCAGCTATTTTCCATTGGTGGTCAATTAGAGGACTATATTATTTGCAGCATGTCCCAAGACTGATAACAAGGTCTACACTTGGAAGAAAAAGGATATACTCCTCAGAGGACCAGCTTGTGGTAATATATGGAGTAATAAACCCAATAATGCCACTGAAACAAGGAGCAAAGATTGGTTTATGGGACAGCTGGATGTTTTAATGGAGAAATATAGCATTAAGGGACATGGTGACAAATCAAGAGAGGTGGGGTTGAGGCTCGCAGAAACCACACAGGCGGAAGAGATGGGAAATAGCTTTTTCTTGTTCAATAAGCCCCTACCTCCCTTTTAATAGCAAGGAGAAAATGTTCCTCATGGGAAAGTGTTTTACACAACTTCATGGAGATGAGATGACCACAGCTTCGGCTCATAGACTTGTGCATGGCAGCTTCTGCTGTCCAATGCTGCTGCGTGGCACCATTGCTGTGCCTCTGGGCTGTGCGATGCTCACGTGGCAATCAGAAAGTCATCCTTCTGCTTTTCCCTCCACTCATCAGCATCCTTAAGTGACCCACGCTTCCTCCCTCAACTCCAACCCCCATCCTATACCTTAATCTCTGCTTGGAAACACACAGCACCAATTGGAAAGAGAGGTTGAAAATCAAGAGCGATGCTTTTAGCCTTTCATAAGGATCTAGAACACTTGACCTTTTTTCCTCCCACTGGGTTACTCCTCTCCTTTTAATAAATCAAATAAAACTGTAGAAGCAGTGCATTTCATCTTGTCTGGACTGTTATATTTAATCTCCCGAGTGGGTGGAGGTAGGTGTGTATGGAGGGGAATGGCTCCGAAGCCTGAAAACATGAGAGATGACTCTCTTAAGCTCTTCTGATTTCACAGAGAGTTGCCAGATAGGACTTTAATTAGGGCCTATCAAAACCAATCAGGAAAAGCAAAGGTTTGTCAAGTGGTTTGCTGCCGCAAAGCTTTTTATATTTGTACCAAGGGTTTTTTCTTGGCCTTGTGCACAAATTTATTCATCCTAACAATTTTACAGCTGCGCTCCCTTGCTTATAGTGCATCTCTCTGCATGAGAAACCTCTTTTATCATCTTTGCCTCTTGCTCAATTGGTAATTCTCCTGCTGGGATGGGCAGGAGCACTCAGGCATTACCAGGGTGGAGATTAGATTTTCACTTTGCACTGTTCTGGTAGCTCAGAACATTTAACTCATGTGCTGATAATGCCATTATTTGTGTTTCACCTGCAAAGCCGGTTGGGAAGTCGAGTCCCCATCACTCAGCATTGTAAAACACAGACATAGAATCATAGAATCACAGATTTGGGTTTGGGTTGGAAAGGACCTGAAGCTCATCCAGTTCCAAGCCCCTGCCATGGGCAGGGACACCTCACACTAAACCATGTCACCCAAGGCTCTGTCCAACCTGGCCTTGAACACTGCCAGGGATGGAGCATTCACTACTTCTCTGGGCACCCTGTTCCAGCTCCTCACCACCCACACAATAAAGAACTTCTTCCTTAGATCTAACCTGAACTTCCCCTGCTTCAGTCTGAACCCATCACCCCTTGTCCCATCTCTACAAGAGTCCCTGATGGAGAGTCCCTCTGCAGCATCCTTGTAGCCCCTTCAGACACTGGAAGCTGCTCTGAGGTCTCCATGCAGCTTCTCTTCTCCAGGTTGAGAAGATAAATATAAAGCATGATAAATAATCATATTTTATAGCTTGTCAAGGAAACCAGCACAATTTTAAAAGGAAAATTAGAATGTTTTCTTTAGCAGATTTTAGTGGAAAAGTCTTTTCCCCCGTTTTTAATCCCACAGTGTGGTTCACATTATCTATGGAATTCTCAGCTCTGCTGGGTTTTCAGAGATTTCGGTCAGTAGGGAGCGGTTCAGCTACTGGAAGCCAGGATCATCTTGAAGTGCTTTGCTGCATCAGAGCTCCCATTATCAAGATATTGGTCACACCAGCACTGAGATCCGGGAATATTTCTTGTTCAGAAAACACCATTTTGACTAAAATTGTTAACTTTGGGGTAATGCAGCTGCAGAAGGGAAATATATGACAACTGGAGGCTGTGAAAACAGAGTGGGATCACCAAACACATCTGGAAATGCTTTAATTACTGCGCATTCAACTTTGAACTGCTTGGTTCCTATGTAAACACAAGGCTAGTAATTAAAATACAAGCTTTAGCTCATGTGGATTGCCATCTTTTCACTACTGATTTGGAGAAGGGAGGGAAAGAGAAGGGGTAATTTTATGTTTGTAGATTTGGAGGCCAAAAGGACTGTTTGATGTGACTGGATGTATAACAGACCGCTCAATTCCACTCTGTTACTCCTCTTTTAAGCCCAAAACCTGGTGGTCACAAATGTATGTTTTCCTGAAGACATTTAATCTTGAGAGGAGAACATCGAGTAATGATGTTACACCTTGGAGAGCGGAGGGAATACTTGTTTAATGAGTTCTAAGAAAGCATAAAGATAATGTAAAGCTTTTCAAGTCCATCTTTTAAACAGTCCAAGGGTGAATGACATTTCCATTTGATTTGCAATGAACCAGTTACAAAAAGCCATGGCTTTATCTGTAATGAATTGTATATTTCATTTAAGATGTGTTAATATAAAACTAATGGAGGTCCAAAGGAGATACAGTCAAAAAGCAGTTGACTTGGTAAATTATTCCAAGGAATTACTTCGAGTAAGCTTGAATTTGCCGACTTGCCATGAAATCTTGCGCACGTGGCTCGGGATGATAAATTAACTGCACTGTAAAACTGTTTTAAATACCTTTTTGATTGCATTAACGAAGCTGCATGGTCATAGAAGGCTTTTTGCACAGTATTAGGGAGTGCCTCATCCACTGGCCATCATTTTGAGGGAGCAAGTCCTTTCTGTCTCTGGGTGGCTGGGTGGTCTTTGTGAAGGCAGAGCAGCTCTCCACAGTGCATGCTTCAGACCCCATCAGAGCACCTGTGGGCTGCGTGAAAGCAATGCCAAGCTGCAGATGGTGTTATTGCAGAGCTTGCCTTGAAATGCTGCACGCTCTGGCTCTTCTGGATCTGCTTCTGTGCTCAGAAGATATCTCTGTGCTGTGCTGGTGGAAGCTACACCACTGTCATAAACAGGGAAGTGCAGGTTAGATACAAGGTAGAAGTTCTTCCCTGTGAGGGTCCTGAGGATCTGGCACAACTTGAAGAAACTGTAATGCTCCATCCCTGGCAGTGCTCAAGGCCAGGTTGGACAGAGCCTTGGGTGCCATGGTTTAGTGTGAGGTGTCCCTGTCCGTGGCAGGGGCTTGGAACTGGATGATCTTAAGGTCCTTTCCAACCCAAGCCATTCTATGATTCTATGATTCTATGCCTTTGGCTGGTTCACTGGGATGCTCATGATTGGGCTTGGCTGAAGAGAGCTCTGTGGTTATTTGAGATTAGACCAATCCCTCTTTTAAGTGTTTCTTCTCTGCTTGCTGTGGAAGATGTTCAGGTAGCTAATTATGACCCAATATATGGTTAAAATCCAGCGCGTAAAGCGGGGGGATGCAAAGCTGGAGGAGGACTTTTTGTAAAAGCAAGCAGTGACAGCACTGGAGCCAGGCTGAGAGAGCTGGGCTGGGGCAGCCTGGAGAAGAGAAGGCTCCTGAAGGGGAGACCTGAGAGCAGCTCCAGTGCCTAAAGGGGCTGCAGGAAAGCTGGAGAGGGGCTTTGGACAAGGGCCTGTAGGGACAGGCCAAGGGGAATGGCTTTAACCTGCCCGAGGGGGGGCTGAGATGAGCTCTTGGGCAGAAGCTCTTCCCTGGGAGGGTGCTGAGGCGCTGGCACAGGGTGCCCAGAGAAGCTGTGGCTGCCCCATCCCTGGCAGTGTTCAAGGCCAGGTTGGACACAGGGGCTTGGAGCAAGCTGCTCTAGTGGAAGGGGTCCCTGCCCATGGCAGGGGTTGGAACTGGATGAGCTTTAAGGTCCCTTCCAATCCCAAACAATCTGGGATTCTATGAACGTTATGTAAGGTAAATCAGATTCCTTATTGTTGAAGGTAACTCCATGGTTACACCATGACCCAGCTCGTCCATCTATGGCTAAACCCAAGGAAGCCTCAGGATGAGCAAAGTCTAATTCTATGCACAAAAGCAGCAAGTCTTTTAGGAATCAAATTGTCCTTGGAAAGCCAGGACTAAAGAAGCCAAGGAGCCTGGACTGACATCCTAATGTTGCACTGTATTGCCAGTAGAGATGGAAAGAACTTGACTTCTGCATTTTCTCTTCTGACTGCCTTTAGTTTCCTGCCGGTTTCTAATGTAGAAAACTTGAAAATTTGGGGAAATGAAGAAAAACCACTTGGTGTGAAATATAACCTTCTGAATAAAACCTGGAAACTAGAGTAACTATTATGACACTACCGCACCTTTTACTAATAAATATTCTGAATTATGTCAGTGTATATCAAAATGTATAATATTAGTAGTAATGATTTCCAGCAATTTTAGACTTTACTACTGGTACTTACAGAGCATTGTTATACTGAATTATACTGAATATATATAAAGGTGACATTTTCCCCAAGCTTTCTTCCAGAGCGATGAAGATTTTCCTCCCCATTTGCATGACAATATGAGAGGATGTAACCTTTCTTTTTTGCAAGTCAACAATATTGATGCTTCTTATTTTCAAGTTTGTAATTTCCCTACCTGTTTTATCAGTGTTTATAAAGATAAAACGTATGCAAGCGCTTCAGTCTGCAGCACTATTGCATGTGTGAGGTGTATCTGCATTATTGGGAAGTAAACAATTGGAAAGGAAAACAATACAGATAAAACCAGAAGATTCCATTGTGCTGTTGGGCAAAACCCTCTGAAGTCCTGTGTTCTGCTTCCCTTGTCTCAAAACTGGTTTACTACAGGTAGAAAAGGCAGAAAGGAGAAGTGAGGATCATAGAATCATAGAATGGTTTTGGTTGGGAAGGATCTTAAGATCATCCAGTTCCAACCCCCTGCCATGGGCAGGGACACCTCACACTAGACCATGTTGCCCAAGGCTCTGTCCAGCCTGGCCTTGAACACTGCCAGGGATGGGGCATTTACCACTTCTTTGGGCAGCCCATTCCAGTGCCTCAGCACCCTCACAGTAAAGAACTTCTTCCTTATCTCCCACCTGAACTTCCCCTATTTAAGTTTAAACCTGTTACCCTTGTCCTGTCGCTACAGAGGATGATGAAAGGTATGGCATGGTTTCTGTATGAACAGCTGAGAAGGAAACAGGAGTCTATAAAATCATGAGTGACAAGGAGAAGCTAAATAGGGAATAGCTAATCGTGTTTTCCAATGCAAGAGTCATTACACTGGAATAACAGGAGCATTTTACTGTTTAAAATGAAATGAAAAGGAGCCAGATGAGGAATGTTATGTATAAGTTCACAGCTTCTAGCAAAAACCTGACTCTGGACATCTTATATTCACAGCACCAAAGGGACCGACTGATATCTCTTCTGTAATACAGAGGTTACAGTTTCAGTGTCAGATGTAGGGTGTGAAGCAGAGGATCAACCAAGAAAACTAGTGATAGTTGATATACTCCTGAGAGTATTTGATGAGGCTGTACTTGAAACTGATACAGGGAGCAGTGTAATACAAGCATGTTTGATCAGAAAGAATCATCCTGTTTCAAAACCAACGTGGAATAAATTTACATCAGAGGGTGAGATGGAAACCATCACGGTTGGGATTGTGTGCTGGCCAGAGAGTTATACACCTTCTTGGTATTTCCAGTTCCACTGTGGTAATTCATGGCAAATGGTCTGAAGATAACCACATCGGCTTCAGAGGTGCTGCGTCCTTTGAAATGCTTCAGAAAAACACAGGAATTTTAAGCGGATATACTCAAAGATTCTAAAGAAGAGCCTAAAATGAACTTTTGAGGCCAAAAAATGAAAAATGAAACATAGAGAAAATCTTGAAATGTGTGAAATTTGATGAAAACTGCAGTGCGGACAAGAGCTTGTCCTGATCATAGAATCATAGAATAGTTTGGGTTGGAAAGGACCTTAAGATCATCCAGTTCCAACCCCCCTGCCATGCCCAGGGACACCTCACACTAAACCATGGCACCCAAGGCTCTGTCCAGTCTGGCCTCAAACACTGCCAGGGATGGAGCATTCACAACCTCCCTGGGCAACCCATTCCAGTGCCTCAGCACCCTAACAGGAAAGAATTTCCTCCTTATATCCAATCTAAACTTCTCCTGTTTCAGTTTGAACCCATCGCCTCTTGTCCTATCACTACAGTCCCTAATGAAGAGTCCCTCCCCAGCATCCCTATAGGCCCCTTCAGATACTGGAAGGTTGCTATGAGGTCTCCACGCAGCTTCTCTTCCCCAGGCTGAACAGCCCCAACTTTCTCAGCCTGGCTCCATACAGGAGGTGCTCCAGCCCCTGAGCATCCTCGTGGCCTCCTCTGGACTTGTTCCAACAGTTCCATGTCCTTTTTATGTTGAGGACACCAGAACTACAATCAGAACTTTTTCAAGTCATGGTCTACATACATAGATCAGTGACTGTCTCTTAGTTTTGCTTATTCACCATGCCCTAGGATTGCTTTAGTGGAAAATCTAACACCAAACCCTTCATCACTCATGTTAGTCTGATATGTGCCAGATAGAAGAACCCAGCAATAATTACAAGCAGGAACAACCTGCTGGTTCAGTGGACAAGACTTCAAACATGTTGTATTTGCTCATGGATTTGAGTTCTTCTCTGGCCAAAACCATGCAGAAAGCCTATCATCTGCAAAGGTCGATGTCTGCAGTGTGGACCCCAAAATCTGATCAGAAGAACCCAGGGGTTCAAAACCCTGCAGCTGGTGAACACATTGGTGTTGCAGAGGCTCAGCTGGCTGCAGAGGATTAGGGAGATAGAAACTCCTAAGGAAGATTTGTGGAAGGATCTGAGTGCAGTTGCAAGCTATTCTGAGTAAGAGCAATAGGGTTATGAAACCTGCAGAAATAGCCCTAAAAGTAAAGTTAAAAATGAGAACGTTGCAGAGCTGTAAAGGAATGAGCGGAGAGACAGAGATGGATGGGCCTCTTAGAAGAGCAGCCAGCACACACAGTGCTTCTGGGAGCTCCTGAGAGACTCACTGAGTGCTGTTAAAACAGTTAAAGTGGAGCTGAATGTGGGTTTCTTTTTCCCTAAGTGCTGTAATACAAATTGCAATGTGAGCTAATTTGCTGCTGAAAAACAAGGGGTTGTGCTGTTACGAGGATATTGACTGTTTCCAGAACATGAAACAAGGTGATACTGCCCAGATATGCCCAAAAAAGCAGCTGGGAGGCTTCTGGAGTCGGGTTAATGTTTGGACCGCAACTTGACTTTTCTACTGCAAGTTCAGCATCAGGCTGCCCTCCTGATGGGACCCTTAGTGCCTTGGGTCTTCCTCCATCAAATCCATGGTCCAAAACTTTCCTTTTGAGCATCCCAGGCAGGACACGGCCTCTGGTTTCCTCTATTCTGGTTGCAAGTCATGTAATCCCACTGTAGGTGTCTGGAGTGGAGGTGCTACTGGTTCTTTTAGCTTACCTTTGCAGTCAGAGGACAGAAATATGCTGCTTTGGTGGTGTCCCTTTGCACATCTTGCTGCCCTGCCGTGATGCTGAGCTATATGGTGACAAGAAAATTGGTGCTGGACCCGATGTCACGTGAGAGAATGAGCACTGGTGTGGACAAGATGAGACCCACAAGACACAGACTATGAATTCTTGAGATAGGGGAATATCTTCTTAAGTGGGACAAGTCCTGTGAGCTCAGCCTGAGACTCACCATCTATGGATCTTTGCTTATCTACAGCCATGGGTGGTAAGATGCTTGCATGCTATTTCACCTCCTTCTTATTCACCTCCTTCTTATTCACCTCTTGACAACATGCATGTGCTCTTCACCTGCAAAAAGACACACATCACTCGAGGAAGAAGCTCAGGGATTCTCATCTGTTCACCCTCCTACCCCAAATTACTGTGGAGCAGTTTAGCACACTCCATGCCCCATTAGATGTGCATTGATTATTTGGCTTTAGCACCATCAATATTCAGTCCATCAATGTGCAAATGCTTCCCTGGGAAATAAATATCCATAAATCATTTTGCTAAAACCTCCAACCAAAATAAGGGCAGATGCTGCTGCTAAGTGAACTGTACAACTGATTGGAAGTAAGAGCTTCTGAAAGAGCTTCTTGATTGAGAATATATGTCTCATTAATCTTTTAAACAGAACAGTGTGAGCTGAGCACAAGAAGATAATGGAGTCCCCAGCAGCATCCTTGGCCCTGCCCTTAGGATGAGGGCTGCAGTGCTTGGGCCTCATTAAACAAGTCACTGAGGAGAAGGTGTCATTTTTTGGAGGTGCTTGAAGTACCAAAGGCTATGGTCATTGAGGAGCATGACTGCCTTGCAGGCAATGGGATGCAAGGTGGAGATCATCCTCTTGCCCTGCTTGGTTGCTTCTCTTTCTGTAGATGGCTGTGCTCTTCACAGACTTGTGTTTTTGCTACTTAACTTCCCCTTACATCCCAAATCTGGCCCTGGCCTAAAGCTCCTCAGTATTAGGGGTAGTGACCTGAGGTTGAGTGATGATGTGGACCTTGTGCTGCACATCGAGCAGGGCTGGAGAAGTAGAGTATCCCTACTTCCAACATGCGGTGGTTGGGGCACCTTTCCAGAAAGACAGAGTTGCATTAGGTTCCTCTTCCAGTGGGTTTTGCATTTGGATTCTTCGCTGTCATCATTGTGCCAGGGTTAGTGGTCTCAGCACCTCTCACTGAGGTTGTTCCATGAGATGTGGGTGCATTGTGTTATCCAGCCTGAGGAAAAATGTGGATTAACCTGTAGCCTTGCACCAGGAGAGCTCCTGGAGAGCCAAGGGCCTGGGCTGTGCTTCAGCGAACATTGCTCTGTTGTGTAGTGTTGTCTTCACAGCAGAGACCACAACCAGGTCATCCCTCTTGGGGTGACTCTGGGTTCTTGATCACTCCTGGCTCTGAGTGTTTCAGCTGAAATCAGAAGTGAGATAAGCTCCATCCACAAAACATCCAGAAACCTGGTGTCTAGAATAGCCATTGAGGCACCACGGTTTGGATAGTGGGAGAGCAGAAGCTGGCTTACTACAGCTTGGATGAATAAATACTAGCACTGCTGTGTATAAGAGAGGACACAGCATCCTCCCAGAATGTAAATACAAGCAGGGCTTGGCACTGTCATGGGAATGTTTAATTCCCTGGTGTAAGTAATGCGTCAGAGGTGTTTGGTGGTTTTATACTCCTTTCTCATCCTATTATAAGGCCAGGAACATTTCTGAACCACTTGGTCACCTTGTGACCATCTCTGTTGGCCATAAGCTCCCATGGCACTGCCAACAGCTCACAGGAGTCTTGGCAAGCCAGACGACTTGCCTTTCATTCCCATTTACACCAATGAGTCATGTTATCTTTGGCTGGATTGATCACTTTGATGTTTCCTCACTCAGCTCCTTGCACTCGATAGCCTAAATGTGGTATATACATCAAATTACTGACCTCTGTGCTTGGTTGTCCTTAACATGAATTCAGACATAAACACTTTACAGGTTAGTACAGAGCAAACAGAGCCAGGTTAGAAGAAGAGCTGAAGCTTTTCCTCTCTTTGTGTTTTTGAATTGTGGTTTAGCAAACTCAATTCCAATCCCTTTCGTAAAGCACGATGCCAATAGCAAAGTCCTTCTGAACTTTAATGACTATTTCCCATATACGACTGGGAAACTCCTGCTATTTCCACTTGAACAGGGAGTTTGGCAGCAGGCTTTGGTGGAAATAGATGAAATATTCTGATCATAACCAGCAAGGGATAAAATAAGGATCTTCTAAACCAGACTGAAAGCTGACTGCTCTGCAGTGCAGCCAAGAGGCTAATGTTCGATGAAGGTTGCCTGCAGTGCAAGCCTGTCGGGCTATCATTTCTTAAATCATAGTGGTTTGCTTGATTTTCTTTGGAGGGAAGAGAAGGGAATGTGTAAAATTAATGTCAGCAGACCCCTGGTCTCTACCAGCAGAATGGGTTGCAAAGTGCATCTTTGCCGTTCTCCATCTTCCCTCTGGAAATGGAAGATATTATTCTCCCTTTATTGCTGGAAAACCAGTTTATTTTGCAATTCATCACCAGTTTTTTTCCTCCCTTTACTTTTATTTTTATTGCCCTGTGATGCCACGTTGCAAAACCATAACATTGTCCCTTTGAGGCACTGTGGAGAAGGTCTAAGTGCCCCATGGGTATTTGTACATGGACATGTTTGCTATTCTGCAGGATTCCGCTCGTTACCACCATAAAGCATTTGACCCGACACCATTTCTTTCTTAAAAAAGCCTCTTTCAGTATTTCAGCCCTAAATGTGGCTCTGAATTTGCTGATGCCATCAATTACAGTTACAGGTTGGGCCATGCTTCCAGTTCATGGCCTGTTGTGAGAGCCCTTAAAGGACCCAGGAGCAACTGGACAACGTGGTGTGTCCGGTAGATCAGTTTAAGTGTGATGGAGGACCTGTCTTCAGTCATGCTGCAGCACAGGGTGTTGAGCTTGAATGGAAAGGAAATAAGCAGAGACCAGACAGAAACGCTGGATCAAATCCTGCAGGTGATGAGGATTTACACCCATGGAGGAATTACACCACTGTGGGCTCTTCTCAACCCAGGCGTGGTTCCGCATCAGGATCAAAACATCATCTGGGGCTTTTCCACTGATTTCAGGAGATTTTAGATCATCATGGGGTTAAGACTGCATCCTCTTTGTGTCTGATGGAGATCACCTCCCCTTCCGTTTTCATTCATGCCCGTTCCAGCTTTCTTCCCAACTTCTCTTCGGCAGGCCAGGGATGTTAGGATGCAGGGAAGGGAAGGTCAGGGCACTTCAGCCTGCTGTAGAGTTGGCTGAAACTTGCCAGATTCAGAAAGAACATTCATAGATACTTCTCATTCAAGCCACAATCAGTGTAACAGCCAAAAAAAAGCCCCAACCCTGCAGATATCTAACATTTAACCATTCTTTCACCAGTTGTGAAGCCACTGAGATTTTGGGAATTCTCATCAGAAATTCTAAGGGAAAAAAAAGAGGAAGGGCGGGGCTGTGATTTTGTGGGGATGCTCTCCTACCTCTGTACTTCCTGTTGTCTTAAGATCTTCTTTTTGTCTGAATATCCTTGTTCCCTTCCTTACTGTGAGGTGAGATCTCAGCCCAATGGCATCAGATAGACCCTGACACTGCAAAGCCACACTCGGGCCATAAAGGCAAGGAGAAGGACAGTTGGTCTTGTTGTGGTCCTTCTCCCTTGTAAAAGCCTTATTTCTACTGATTTCATTGCTTTCTAAACCCTGTGGTTTGCTGGATGTGCAGGACAGGGTCTGCTGAGGACCTGCAGGCTCAACCTGATGTTCTCCTCTCACTGCACACCCTATCCTCTTCCTCCTCACCCAAGCCAGTTAGGCAGTAATACCTAGCACAACAGGATTTGGAAAGCTGCTGTACTAACAGCAACCACATAATTGCATTTGTTTGTTACAGATCTCCTTTTAGCTAGTTTTATTAAGGCTCTTGGGCTTAGGTGCTGATAAATTAACATAAATTGCCATCTTATTAATGGCTCCCACTCTAATCTTCCTTGAGATGAGAAAGATTGGGGTGAAAATTCTCAGCAGAAGTTGCATTTGCTGGCAGGTTGTTTTGTTATTATCCTGGTGTGGTTGGCTTTACTTTCTGCTTATTGTAATTAACTAACAGTGGAGAAAGTCAGCCTTGCTGTGTCACTTGCAATTGCTAGGGTCCAAGCTGCAGCTGTAATTTAGAGGGCTGGAATAATCACATAATTACTCTGCAGTGATTACGGGAGACTTGCATGGTCAGTGGATGAGAGAGATTAAGTGGCAGTGGGAAAAAAGATGCAGACATATGTTGCTAGTTAAGTAAACTGCTTTATATTAATCTGAGCCCACACAGGGAAAGTGCCATGCTTATACCACAGGACTGGATGCATTAAATCCTTGTCCAGACTGCGGGGGGCATAAAGCCCTGGTGTCCTGGTTCCTGTGAGTGGGAAGATTAGTTTTAAAAGAGGAAAATAGGCAGTAGGAGGATTAAGTCCTGGAGGTAATCTGCTTTATTTTGCTTTGGCATTGCTAAAGCAGCCCTATATGCATTTTCCTTGGGATGGCAACTCAGATCTGGTGAGCAAATTGGTCTGGTCACCAGTGCAGCCTTAGCAGCCTTACATGCGTTTGCCTTGGGATGGCAACCCAAACGTGATGACTAATTTGGTCTGATGGCCAAATCATGTTGCTGTTTGTTGTAACAAGATACTTTAAATTAGTCCTGCATGCTTGAAAAGGCAGGTTGGAGGGTTTTGAGCCAGAAGGGGGTTTCCCAAGTTGTTTCCCATGGGTAGGGAGAAAAGTGATTTATGGCTGTTCCTGATTCTCCATTAAAAGAAAGCCTGAACATTGAGGTTGTTTGTGTCAATGAAAAAGGGATACTGGTGAGATTGCAAAGGGATGCTGCAGCCCTTCTTTCCATGTGAGAAACTGTTAGGGGCATGTTTGTTCCCAGCCCAGCTGGGCAAATGGGTCCATCAAATCAAGGTGTGGTGTGGGCTCATCATTCTCATTTAGTTGTACTGGGGCTCACCCCCAGGTCTGATCCTGCATGCAAATGCATGTCTTAGCTGAATGGCTGTGTGGCAAGTTTAGGTCCAAGGTGGCCTTGGTGTCCAAAAGGCATTTACGGGCACAATATTGAAGCTGTGTTCTCCAGATATCCTTGGCTCCTGCAGGGTAATGTAGCATAGGATCATAGAATAGTTAGGGTTGGAAAGGACCTTAAGATCATCTGGAATAGAATGGAATAGGGTAGAGCGGAGTGCGGTGGAGCGGAGTGGAGTAGAGTAGAGCAGCATAGAGTAGATTAGAGTAGCATAAAGTGGAATAGAGTATTTCAGTTAGAAGTGACCTACAGTGATAATCCAGTCCAACTGCCTGACCAATTCATGGCTGACCAAAGTAAAAGCATGTTATTGTCGTGGTTTAAACCCAGTCAGGTAATTCGTTCGCTCACTTCCCCCCCTTTCTTGCCCTCCCCCTGCTCTCGGAGGGACGGAGAGGAGAATCGAAAAGAATGCAACTCCCACGGGTTGAGATAAGAACAGTTTAGTAACTAAGGTATAACACAAATCACTACTGCTACCACCAATGATAATAATGATAAAGGAAATAACAAGGGAAGAGAATACATCATCTCACCACCAGCCGACCGATAACTCGCCCCCCAAGCCCGACCAAGCTCCGACCGATACCTCCTCCAACCCTGCCGTCTCCCAGCCCTTCCGGCTAACTCCCAGTTACATCCTGGGCATGACGTGCTGTGGTATGGAATACCTCTTTGGTCAGTTTGGGTCAGATGTCCTGTCTCTACTTCCTCCTGGCTTCCCCTCCTCCCTGGCAGAGCATGAGGCTCACAAAGTCCTTGGCCAAACCTAAACATCACTATCAGCTCTGTTCCCAAGCTGAAAGTCAAAACACAGCACTGCACCAGCTACCAAGAAGGGGAAAAATGACTGCTACTGCTGAACCCAGGACAGTTATCAGGAGTATTGTTTATCCAAACACCTCTTTAAACACAGACAGGCTTGGGACACCCCTCTAAAAAGCCTGAAGATGTGAAGCATCCCCTCCATGCTCCCAGCCCTCTCCTGGCTCCTCTGCTCCTGAGATGATTTCCAGGAGGGTAAATCCACTCGTGGAAGTGTCCAGCTGAAGCTGCCATCAGGGGTGACCTGCGAAAGCACTAGGACAGGGCTTCATTGAGTGTGGGATGTTCCAGCCACCACACAGAGGTGACCACTGGAGATGCTGACAAAGGCTGTGTTTCCCAAGGAGGTGCTTTATTGCTCTGCAAGTTTGGGGCAAAAAAGCTTCCAAAGAGATAAAAATCATGCTTTAAAATGTTGTTGGATGGGCTCCCTTGGTGTGGAAGGGAGGCTGTCTGAAATCTGCTTCCCAAACACCGCTGTGTTATCAGTTGCACGGGTACAGTGTACACGAGGTTAATGAAGACAGGATCGGAAGGGATTAGTAGCAGATTGCAAACAAGTTTGTGCTAAGTGGCTTGGGGTTCATCCTGTCCTGCTTCTAAATACTGATTTCTGCTGTTTTCACCTTCCAAAACACATAAACTGTTGATTTTGATTAGTAAATGAATTTATACAGATAAGCTTTAGCCATCTGCTAACAGGAAGGTGTGCTCCACCACCTCGTCCTTTGACATTCAGAACTGAACTTGTGGGGTTTCGGTGCAGGGTGTCCATGCTGATGTGCATCTGAATGGCCAAACACCACCCCATTCCTAGGTATCCCATCCATGATATGAGAGTGTGTAGCACATTTCCCTGCTCTGAAAATCTATCCCAAGGCCTATAATTCATGCTTGTAATTCTTGACAATGAACATAGTACTACTATGCAGAAAAGGATGGAGAGAAGGGAAGGGCCCCTTAGTTCCCATTGCTTTGTCTCTCTTTCTGCAGATCCTCTGCAACCATTTAGATCTGGAGTAACTAATAATAGAAGAATAACTATATATAACTATTCCAGAAGAATAGAAGAGTAGCTGATAACAGAAATCAACTAATGCTGCACTGGCACAGTTCATGGGGGGGAAACAGCATTTCTTAAGGCTGAATCTGAATCTTGGCTTGCAGTGATTTTCTTACTTCGGTTTTCAATGAGAAAGGGCAGTTGCATCACATCTAATATTCAATGGGAAGCCTGAAAATACTCTTAAACTCCATATCAAGCCTTCTGCATGCCCTGGGCCCTGCTTGATTTGATTATCCAAATCCACCCAAACCCTCAGCCACACAGTAGATGCAGAAGCAATTTAAGAGCTCATTACCTCTAATTTGTTTTTAATTCTTCTCTCTGAAACCCAGAGGGCTGCTAGCAGTTTCAGAGTGATTATGGGGGTCTGCCTCTGGTAAGTAAAACTCCTTGGATGGAGGCGGAAACTTATTTGTAGGACATGGAGGGCATTTCATGCTACCGCTTCCAGACTGACCCCTTGCAGCATCCCATTCAGGTTGTGCCTATGCGAGATAACAGCAGCCAACAGCCTACAAGTAACTCAGGCATTTCCCATTTTATAAAGACATTTGGGGCCTATGAGGTTTTCTGTCCTTTGCAGAAAGGGATCTGATTGCTTTTGACCTCCTAACAGGCTTTCAGCACCTTTGTCTACTATGTGAAGGAAGACAAAGCATCAGTGACATGCAGGAGAGGGCCCTAGTTGACCAAATGATCCTCTTCTGATCTTGAACTTGGGTCTTCTCCACTCCTAAGGTCAGGGGAAGATCTTCACCTTTTAATACCTGTTCATGTACAGGGCAGGGGGACGCTGCTCCTGCACTAAACTGATGCCTTTACACTCCTAAAACGGATCAGCATCCATTCTGCCCTGTGCTAAGGGTGACACCACCATCCCCAGACACAAAGCTTGCTCTTTGCACAAGGCCATGGAAAGGGGCCCCAGACTGGTCCCATCCCTGTGAGCAATGCCTGGAGTCAGTCTCCTCCTCTGGCATGGAGATGTTCTGACCCACATTGATGGACTCAGAACACTCAGAGGATACCATGAGCTGCATAGTCACAGCAGGTAATGGCACATCACCTCTCATCTTCTCTCTCTCACAGACCATCTGCTGTGCTCTCAATATCCACCTCTGTGGTGCCATCAGGAGACTCTGGTAGCAGGGGCAAAGCAGACATCACTGAAAATGGGCTGGTGAAGCTGTAATGGGAGTAAAACCACGTCAATAAAACAGCAGGACCTGTAATAAGTGGGGAAATGTGTAGATTTCCTGTTGAAATGCAGCATTCCCTGCTTCCCCGCATCGCTTCTTCAAGTGCTAATGGCATCTTCTGCCCTCTCTGCTCCTCACCTTAAGCTCCAATCCCCTTCTTAGAAATCTCTCCACTTGCTGTAAAAGCTGTGGATGGAAGCATCAGTTCACCTTCCCCAGCCAGGGGATCATTCCTGGGCTTAAAATACCAACTCCAACCCAATCCCTGATGGACGCCCTGGCACCGGTGCTGCCCACCCCAGGAGGTGGCAGCCTCGCACAGCGCAGGGCTCTGATCCCTGTTTAGGAAGGGTGTGAACTATTTCTCTGCAGATGTCTTTGGATCTGATTTTCTTTCTTTCCACCCTCTTTGTATTGAAACCATCTCTTTCCAGCCTTGCGTGTTTCCCAGAAAAATAAGACCTTGCAATCTTGTCTGCTTCCTGACTTAAAGCCTGCAGGGTAATGGGGTGGTTTTTTGCTGTTTCACAACAAAAAGAGAAAGAAAAAGAAGAAACTACATTACTGCTAAATGCTTCAAAGCTAATCTGAGGTCCCTGGTAAATAGAAATCATTAAAATCCAGCATGTTTTACAACAGAAAAGGTGAAGTGAATTTGCAGAGTGTGTGTTTTCCCTTCCCCCTGCTCATATTAAGGCTTGCTCATAATATTGAATGAGCCTTTTGGCCAAAGACGTGCTGAGCCTTGCCCCGTTGATCAGCAGGGATTAAAACAAGACACCTGGGACTGCTCACATGGAGGCAATGAAACAGGAATCCGAGGGCTCTGGAGAGCAATTTGGGAAGTTTCCTTTCTTACAGCTAAGGCTGGGGCTGGATTTTCCCCAAATTTATTATTCTGCCTGGGAGAATATAAAATAATGAGACTCCTGCTGCTTCCTAGGGGAGACTCTTGAATTGCCTTTGAGACATTGCTGTCAGCCTGAGGTTTGTTCCTGTCTGTTGCTGACCTGAATAAAGGGGCAAAGAAGAAAGCAAAGAGAATGGGTTTTGATGCTTTCTGGTGGGCAAAAATGACTTTCATGATTTATTTTAAGGGGGGGGGAGCTGTTTGTTGGTTGATACCGTGTAAGAAACGTCAGGATAATGGAGTTTGCTATGGAAAAACCTTTCTCTTTGCAAGATGAGAGGAGAGAAATGGGATTGCTCTGCAATCATAGAACAGCTGGGGTTGGAAAGGACCTTAAGATCCTTGAGTTCCAACAGCCGTCGATGGGGAAGGAATGCTATGAGGCTGGAAAAGCACAGGATGAGTTGCACTGAAGGGAACAAAAGCTGGATGATGAAAAGGAGAGAGCAGCTTTGGAGCAGGTAGGGGAGGAGAGCTGGGCTGTGAGATGCTGAGGTTTACAACAAGGAATGCAAACGCCAAGGAGGCGATAGGAAAAATCTCACCAACGTATTCCTTGGAGAGGGTAAACCAAAGCATCCCATTAAGAGGGCTGGAAAATGAAGGCAAATAAGGAAAAGCAGGTGCTGGCAGGATCCGACTGAGGTTTTCCAGGATAAATTATTGCTGTGAACTGGAAAGAGGAGAGAATTGAACATGAAGAGCACAGGGATAGCTCCAACACTGTATTGTTAGCATGCTTACCTATAAAGCTGCCCTGTGCTGAACATGGACCTTTTGTGCCTCTGATGTTGCACCTTGGGCTTGCACCGCTGGGCTGCAAACACCAATGGTCCCTCAGGAAAGGCCATAATTCATGCATTTATGGCATACTGGGGGCTGCTCTGCAGAGCAGAGCTCTGCCTGCCTGCAGCTGGGCTTGCAGACAAGGTGGGAAGGACAGATGTGCCTCCGTGGTGGGCTTTTAATGGGGCCCTGTGCGCAAATTAACCCTGCCACACAGCCACTGACCCCCAGCCGTGAGGAAGAAATGTGAGAGGTTTAGAAACCATCACTGCTGACAAGGTAAGTGAAATATCATACAATCATGGAACGGTTTGGGTTGGAAGGGGCCTTTAAACACCACCTAGCCATGGGCAGGGACATCTTCAACTGCATCAGGTTGCTCCGAGCTCCATCCAGCTTGATGTTGGATGTCTCCAGGGATGGGGCATCTACCCCATCAACCTCTGCCAGTGCCTCACCACCCTCATCATAAAAGTTTTCTTCCTTATAATAATGGCCCAACTTCTTTCATGCACTTCTGCTGGTCATTTGGTGTCTGGAGATCACTCATCTTCCACCTTGGGTAGACCTGGAGGTTCAGGCACTTGCAGCTGCAGTTGTAGGAAATGCCACCCAAATCTGTCTGCTTTTGGGAAGCTGGTCCCTGGTGTTTGTGAAGATTTGGGTGGGAGGAAGTATGCTGGGGGACACCAGAAATAAGCAGTGGTTTCAAAGGGGGTTAGGAGGGTGGATCACAGGCCAGGGATGAGCTAACAGACAATGGGAAAAGTTAAGAACAGAGTTCGCTGGGGACTCAGTGAAGGAAAACCCAAGGATAAATCCCCTGTGAGAGCTGCTTCCCAGCCTCTGTATCTCTCTGCTTGCAGGTGAACCTTTCCGCTTTCATCCCATTGGGATACCCTTAGGAGCAAAACCTGCTATGAGGCTTGTAAAGGATGGATATCCAGGCTTTCTGCTGGATACCCATCTTTGTTATGGCTGGCACAGGGCTGTCACATCTCTCTCATCACCCTGGATCCTTTCTGAGCTGCTCTTTTATTTGCCAGAACAAAAAAAAGAGGTCTAATTTGAGGGCAGCTGGGGCCACCATCTGAAAACAGAAGGCCCCAGGGAGAAAGGAGAGCTCGTGCAGCCCTGTTTCACACAAAGGGGGAATAAACATATGGAATAGGTTAACAAGTGAGGTGGCTGAAGCCGCGCTATAAATAAGACTATAAATAAGTTCAAGAGGCACGTCAACAGGCTGCTGGGGAAGAAAAAATAGCTGCTGGGGAGGAAAGGATTGAGGATATTAGGATGGGGGTGGAGGGACCTGAAAGGCAAGTATATGATAAAGGAAAAATAAGGTGGAGAAGCAGTCTGGTCTCTTCTTGTTCCAGCTGTGCTGTGTGCTGGAGGAGAGAGCTATCTGAACCAACGTGTCCGAACCAGCAGTGATGGGTCTGTTCAGCATAAGGCAGGTTTTACCCATGAAACTGGAAGGTGTTGAAGAGAGTCGACAGGGTTGTGTAGAAAATTGGGTGTTACATGTCTTTGGAGCTGCTCTAAGGGGTGAATGCTCCATTCCTGGCAGTGTTCAAGGCCAGGTTTGATGGGGCTTGGAGCAACCTGCTCTAGTGGAAGGTGTCCCTGCCCATGGAACTGGATGAGCTTTAAGGTCCTTTCCAACCTGAACCGTTCTAGGATGCTACAATCCTATGTGTAGCAGATGTTTTTTGGTGGCCTTGGCCATCCAGCTCCTAAGGAATAAAGTGTGACCAAAGTCCACCAAAGCCACCATTCTCCAAGATTTTAAGTAATCTTTTTTGCTGAGTAGCAGACCTCTTTAATAACTCTGCCCTGGAAAACCCAAGTGCTTAAATCAAACAAGAGACATGCCCTGAGCTTTGCAAAGGAAGAGGTCTCTGAAATCCTCACATGGACCAGCATCCCCATGCCAAATGAGGGAAGCATCCAATGCTGTGGTACTCATAGATCCAGCCAAACTGATTGTATTAGACATAGCAGCCAGTCTTCTGATAGATATGGTGGGAAATGAGATGGGAATGTCCAGAGTGAGAAGCCAAGATTTGTTAAACTGGGATTTTAAGTTATATTTAAGTGGTGGGTTGCAATTACAGGCAATGCAGCTGATAGTTTTAGGGGATTTCTGATGCTTCTCCCGACAAGAAACTCTTGATGTCTGCTCTAAACTGCTTGGAGCCTGGCACCATTCACCACAGCAAAGAGACATTAGATGCCCTGCATTGCTCTCTTTGAAAATGAAGCTCTCTTGCTACCCATATGAACGCTATGGAGATCTGCCCAGGTTGCAGAGGTGACAGAGCATCTTTGCTTCTGTTGGGTTGGCCCTTCTCTCCCACACCATGGATGTAACAGGCCTTTCCCTGTACATGTCCAAAAAGTAACCTAATATGATGGTAACCTGTAGACATCACAGCCGAGTGAAAGCATCATGAGATGGTTCCTCAGAGTTAATTCATCCATTCATTATTAATGTGTGCCTGGAATTTCAATTTACTCTCATTACAATGTGATTGATGGTAAAGATCCAGCAGATTACAGTCACACAGCACCGGCTCTTTCTTTGTACTCAGCAGAATGAGCCAAGTGCTGCTTCATGGGCAGAATCACAGAATCCCAGACTGGTTTGGGTTGGAAGGGACCTTAAAGCTCATCCAGTTCCAACCCCCTGCCACGGGCAGGGACCCCTTCCACTAGAGCAGCTTGCTCCAAGCCCCTGTGTCCAACCTGGCCTTGAACACTGCCAGGGATGGGGCAGCCACAGCTTCTCTGGGCACCCTGTGCCAGTGCCTCAGCACCCTCACAGGGAAGAGCTTCTGCCTTAGATGTAACCTAAATCTCCCCTGTTGAACCCGTTGCCCCTTGTCTTATCAGGCCTTTTACTTTGCTTTCTGTGCAAAAGTGGGACTTTGCGGGTCTCTCTCTCTAGTAACTGTCTTTCCTTTGCTTCTTTTAAAGCAAAAACTGCTGCTACTTTATTGCCATGCTGTAAATTGTCAACAATGGAGAGGAATACAGAGAAAACACACGAAAACTCACTACTGGGCTTGCACTTGTAGTGCAGGCGCAGTAAAGAGATGCTCAAGGGGGTGATGCTGATGCTCCGATGCCTGAAGCTGGCGATGAGGACTGCGCTATTAAATGGAGCAGTCCCACTATGCCACACGGTCACTACCACCCTTGTCCTCCTCCAAACACAGGCAGTGATTTCCCGTGTAGCCTGGCCAGGCTCCAAGCTATGCTCTGAGCCAAACCCTGGCCTGTAGTTATACAGGAGTTAAGGCCTCATTAGTTTCTTATTCCCATGTCAGCAGGCTGTTAGCAGGCTCTGAATTGGCCAACCTGGAGGTGAGCCAGCCAGCAGCAGCACAGGGTCTGGTCCCCTACTGCAGGCACAGGGACTATTGGAGAGATGTGTTTCACACGTATCCCATGATACCAGTCCCACCTCTCCTTCTCCCAGGGGATCCTGCTTGAGTTAAGTTGCGTAGTGGAGCATCCCAGGAGCTCCATTGCCAGACTCCACTGTTGATCCAGGCTCCTGGGGACACGTTTCTCCACCAGCTACTTTTCTCTTCATCTGTCCTCTGCTCTCCAAATCCCAAGGTGCCCTCATGCAGAATAAGTGCCTCTTGATTGCTTGGCTCCCCGGAGAGCTGCCTGTAATCCTGCGTGTTGTGTTGGATGGTGCTCTCCTCTCTGAAGCAAACATCTAAAGAGTTGGCTACCCTTTTCATCTCTAGAGCCAAATATTCAATGCTAAGTCAGTCAGCAGGGTCTAACCAGGTCTTCAGATCTTCTTCTGGGCAGCTCCAGCCGCAGATTGCAAAGAGCCACTCTTTTCATCTGGTACTAGATGCAAAATCCATTGGCGATGGGGTTTTTGGATGGGGGGGAGAAAGCGGCGTTGCAAATCATGCTGAAAATTCAAGCTGGCAGCAGAGCTCTGAAAATGCCTTTGAAAAGCTGAGCAAAACATTTATGTAAGGCTGTGTGGCCCATCCCTGGAGGAAGGAGAACGGCTGGTGTCCCAACACGACTGGGTTATTTCACCTGGCCCCTCTTGATCTCCTTCGGCCCTTAGATCTCCTCGGTAATAAGGTCCATATGTTTATTATCCTTCCAGTGTCAGAGACTCTCACACCGCACACTTCTACCTTGCGGTGTTTTCCCAGCGTGCAGCAGTTTGCTAGGAGGAATGTGAAGCCTTTTGATAGCTTCCAAAGGTGGCAATTAGATCACTGCCTCCCAACTGCCTCTCGCAGTGAAAATAAACTCCCATTTCCTTTACTCTCCCTCATACCAACACTCAGGAATTTCTGAGTGCTTCATGGCGTTCCCCAAATCTCTGTCCCCCCAGGGTGATTGCAGGGTGTCTGAGACAAGGTCATGGATCATATATACAGCTCTCTAGGTGAGACGTGGCCATTCTTTTGCAAAGCACATCATCTCATTGCCCCTGATTTATAAACTATCCCCCTTGCAGCTCGACACTGTCTCAACCATTTCTTTTCTACACCATTAAAGATGGGAAAGGTTTTCTGCTCTGGGAAATCAACTGCTTTAGATGCTGCGTGAATAATATGGGTGTCTGGGTCCTTTACTTCCCTCTTTATTGTCTTTCCATTTCCCCATGGTTAAGCAGGAGATGGGATTGCTAAGCACTGCCTGGTCCTCTGTACATTACATGTGCTGAGGTGGGTCTGTTAAAGATGGGAAATGAAGTTCAGAAATAGAGGGGCATTTTCCAGGCTGACTTTGGTGTCATCAAGGACTATTAACCAAGTGCCTCATTTAGGTAAAATTCCATCTCAGGACAGCAAGCTTTGACAGCCTTACCTTTTACTGTATCCCACCTTATTTTTAAGGGTTATACTCTGCAAGGGTGTGAGCTTACAAGGGTGTTTCTGGGTGTCTCAAGGCATTCAGTGCCATTCTCTGAGATGCTGTGAAAGGTCAGCAGAGATTACATCAGGCTTACCTCCAGGAAAAGAAAGAAATACAAAGACTGTAGGAGCTAAGCAGTTAAACGGGAGGAGAGAATCCGAAGGGCCTGTTTCAGGTTAGATATAAGGAAGTTCTCTACTGTGAGGGTGCTGAGGCACGGGAACAGGTTGCCAGACAAGTGGTAAATGCTCCATCCCTGGCAGTGTTCAAGGCCAGGTTGGACAAAGCCTTGGGTGACATGGTCTTGTATGAGGCATCCCTGCCCATGGTGGGGGGTTGAAACTGGATGATCTTAAGGTCCTTTCCAACCCAAACCGTTCTGTGATTCTATGAAGAAGTTTTTCCAATCCCACTTAGAAAACTACAGTAATATTTTGGGGTAGGTGAAACAGAGACTTCATAGGAAGAAAATACACCACGTACCGGGGAGAAACTATTCCTAGCCAGAAATCTTGAGCAGAGGGGATCAAGTACAGCATTTCAGAGTCAGAGGAAATTGCTGCTGAAAGCAAAGATATCAACAGTCTGTCTGAGTAGCCCTATGGATTACTGTTCATCCAAGCTAACAACTTTGAACAGGGAATTCAACAGGAATTTCCCCAGCAAGTGGCACTGCTTCCAGATCCCTGCTGTCCGGCAGGAAACTCAATGGAGATTCGAGATGTTTGGCATCTGAAACTTGAGTCATACAGAAGACCTAATGGCCTTCCAGATTCTCTGGCTACTTCTGTGACTTCATGTAAGCCAAATTTTCATTAACTGTTTCTTTAGGCTCTTTACATGAGCTATCATGCTCTGAGATGGAAGCATTATCCCGGTGCCTTCATTTTGAAGATCTGACCCATCTTCTTTCTTTAACAAAAGAAGAAGATGCATAGTTGTCAAGATGATGAGCCCTACAGTTGGGCAATTTCTGTCCTAATTCAAGAGGTTTTTGGTGGTTGTTCTCTGAATTTTTTACAGGTGGATAGTAAATATACAGTTTTTCACTTCTTTCTTGAGTGTAGGAGCTCTAAGATCAGGATAAACGGTTTTCAATGTCTTGATAAGATGCTTTTTTTAATATATGATAATGAACTTTGGCCTCATACAAATGGAGGCCCCATGACCAAAAACGTGATAGATTTCCTTCTCTTCAAGTTATAACTGTTAATGAACCAACCTCGTGTTGGGTATAGCACCAAACCAGAAATTACATGCAATGGCATTGACTGGTTTGCTATTTCAATGGCAATTCTGATTTAGGCCCTTAGAAGGTCTTCTTTACTTCATGCCCATAATATCCAATAGTAACATATCTCTACCACTTCCATGCTTAGGAAGGCTCTACTAAGGTAGAGCCGAACTCTTTGGGCAATGAGGTGATGAGGATCCCACTTAGAATTTAGTTTACCTCGACACGCTTGTGAGGTGGGCTGATGTTTAACTCATGAAGTTTAACCATGCCAAGTGCAAGGTCCTACACCTGGGTCGGAGCAATCCCAGGCACAGCTACAGGTTGGGCAGAGAAGAGATTCAGAGCAGCCCAAGGAGAGGGACTTGGGGGTGTTGGTTGATGAGAAAATGAACATGAGCCGGCTTCAGTGTGCGCTTGCAGCCCAGAAAGCAACCGTATCCTGGGCTGCATCAAAAGGAGCGTGACCAGCAGGTCGAAGGAGGTGATGCTGCCCCTTTACTCTGCTCTGCTCTTGTGAGACCTCACCTGGAGCATTGTGTGCAGTTCTGGTGTCCTCAACATAAAAAGGACATGGAACTGTTGGAACAAGTCCAGAGGAGGCCACAAGGATGCTCAGGGGCTGGAGCAGGTCCTGTATGAAGACAGGCTGAGGAAGTTGGGGCTGTTCAGCCTGGAGAAGAGAAGCTGCATGGAGACCTCAGAGCAGCTTCCAGTGTCTGAAGGGGGCCTATAAGGATGCTGGGAAGGGACTCTTCATTAGGGACTGTAGTGACAGGACAAGGGGTAACGGGTTCAAACTTAAACGGGGGAAGTTTAGATTGGATATAAGGAAGAAGTTCTTTCCTGTGAGGGTGCTGAGGCACTGGAATGGGTTGCCCAGGGAGGTTGTGAATGCTCCATCCCTGGCAGTGTTCAAGGCCAGGTTGGACAGAGCCTTGGGTGCCATGGTTTAGTGTGAGGTGTCCCTGGGCATGGCAGGGGGATTGGAACTGGATGATCTTAAGGTCCTTTCCAACCCTAACTATTCTATTCCACTGTAGCACTCTTAAGCATTTATTTATGCCATCATGGAAAAGGAAATTTGTCTAACTTGAAGAGAATGTCTAGGGAAAGGACACGTTTCGTGTTTCAGGTGGATTCTGCATGTGGCTAAAAAATATTTGCTGACCTCAAGAAAATATATCTCATTGTCATTGCAATGACTCTGCAGGCCAAGGACCAGAGGAAGTGAGATGTGGCTTGTGCTGTTACAAAGGAACGTTTCACTACCCACTTACTGGAACTGATTTCCCAAAGACCGGCATCTTCACTGAATTGCACAAACAGGTATCTCCTACACTTGCACCTTCACTTCCAAAAGGAGTCTGGAATAAACCCAGTTCCCAAAAGTACGGATAGAAGCTCTGGATGCTCAGTCCCATACCTGATTTTATGCTCGAGGAATATTTCATTCTCCTCATGGACATTTTATATCCATGGAGTGTGGGTTTTCAGTGCTACAGCTGTAGGTGAACATTGATTTTGTTGTGCTCTCCAACAAGTTCTGGTGCTGAGGCACAGGAATGGGTCGCCCAGGGAGGTTGTGAATGCTCCATCCCTGGCAGTGTTCAAGGCCAGGTTGGACGAGGCCTTGGGTGCCATGGTTTAGTGTGAGGTGTCCCTGCCCATGGCAGGGGGGGTGGAACTGGATGATCTTAAGGTCCTTTCTAACCCAAACCATTCTGTGATTCTAAGTTGCATTTGTCCTGCACTTTGGAGAGGAAAAGTCCCAGATTAAAGTTGCTATAAGAAACTTCACCCATGCAACTTGTGTGCATATGGGCTTGTACACATTATGACTGTGTTTTCTCTCCTCAATTAAAGCCTTCTTCCTTGGCATGAGAGATGACTGCAAAGGAAACACACAGGAGCGTGTGTGAATGCATGCTCGCAGTCAACTTGTTTTGTTGCTGTCTCACCATAGTGCATTCTGCCTTCACACACAAGGCTGTGTCTGTGCATAGAGAAAGTCAGCTGGCAAGGGGAGGAAAACCTAACCCTGCATAAAGACTTAAATGCTTCCTTGGAGCATGCCAGCTCCAAGCAAGCTGGCAAAGCTGCCCTCTCATTTTGGACTTTGGCATGCAAAGAGACGTCTCATTCCCTGCAAATGGAGAAGTTCTCCTTAGGTCTAGGTGTCAGTGGCATGGGAATGAATACATGGGATTGCTGTTTCCATTTGCTTGGGGATGTGCATGAAAACCTGAAACAACACCTGCTGACTGTCAAATACGAATGAACTTACTGGGGATAGGAAAGAAGTGGAAGGGAAGAGAAGAGATCGACTCCCTCTTTTGCCCATATTTTGCCTTTGTCACTCATCTATTTGGTAGAATCATCAGCTGTCTGGGAGTCAGCCTGTTGCTTAGCAGCAGAACAGCTCTCCTGTTGCTCTGGAGGACTCTATCCAGGGACACCACGGAGGAAAGGATTGGGCCATCTTTGCTCTCAAACAGCAGGTTTCCTGTTTTTCCTTTATCCGTGAATTATAGCGGCAAATCATGTACAGAGAAAATACCTTGTTCCCCGGTAATTCAGTTTAAGGATGTATAAAACCAGTCTTGATGTCTTATTTAGAGTGCTGTGTTACTCACTGGATTTATCTGGCTCTTCTTGCTGCCAATGCTGTCATGCACAGATGTTTGCCCATTGAATAAGACATATGTACCCTTCTGGTTTGTTGATAGCCTCACGGATCAATAGCTGTCAGTGGATTATAGATAATCTGTGCCTTGCACTGTTGCTTGTGGAGGGGATGTGTGTGTGTGTGTGTGTCCAGAAATTCGCATAACACGATAAATAAGTAGGCATGTGGGTATTTGTTTTGCTCTGCATTGACATCCAGCTGAGACAGAGGTACCGCTTCATGGTTTACTGTGCAGCACTGGGTGATCAGCTGTGAGGATGGCACAGAAGATATAGTGCAGAGTTAAGTGCTACCTCTCAGAGCAGTGCTCCAAAGTCACTTACACCATCATCCTGTTCCTGAGCACCCCAGAACAGACATGTGTGCTTAACTGATTGCAAGTCCTTCTGTGTCTTCATGGTCCTGTCTGGCCAAGCCGCATTTCGGAAGGTATACAAGCTTTCACTCAACACAGCTGGATCTAGCAGTTCAATAGCTGAAAGTAACTGATGCTTGAGCAGGTGATCTACAGGTGAATAGTTCAGGGAAGACACAAGACACATGGGACTGGATAGGAAGAGAAATTCAGCCTTCACAAAGTGACCAAGTCCTTATGAACACCACTAAAATCATGTCCTTTGTGCTCTGCTCTGCTCTACCACCTCCTCTTGGAAAACCTCATCCAGCTTCATCCAGTTGCCTTGTCCAGTGCAGCTGCTACAACTTCTGCTTGCAAATTCCTGTTGGCTGATCTCAGCATAAGAGATGCTCTTCCATAAGGTCTTGTGCCTGATGGCAGGACCACCACAGCTCTGATCACACCACCTCTGACTCCTGTTGTGGCCAAGCACCACACTGGCCCACAGTGTCTTCTTACAGCTCAGCTTCCCCTCCTGCTGAGTTCAGTGCCAGGAGAATTAGGGAATCCAGTGACGTGCCAACAGGTCTTTGAGCCTTCAGCACAGCTTAGCTGTGGATGCTGTCAACCGCATTTACCTTAGGGACCAAAAGTAACAGAGCCCTGGCCCAGCCTCAGCCCCTCCTCTGCATTGCAGCCCCATTGCAAGGAGCCAAAATCTGCTTCTCAGGTTCCCTGCTGTCTCCTGTGCCTGTTTCCTATCTACTCTCTGCATGTGACCTTCATCACTTGGAGCAGACCTTCATGGGCTGCCTCCCTGCCATCCCACCACTAATCCAGGAGCCAGTGCCAGCGCTGTGCTCCAGCTCGCATCAGTCCCAAAGTACCTCTGGTTGCCTTCCCTTGGAATAAGACCCCATGACCTCCTTTCTTCCACTTGACTTTTTAAATGCATGCCCCAGACTCATCATTGGTTTGGCTTTGCTGGCCAGCACACACCTTCATGTCGGCTGTGGTGCAGCAGAGCAGATAGGGGGTGAATTTAGACCTGGCATGCAACAGACGGGGTGAATGGTCACCAGCTTCTCTGGGATGTGTTGGCAACTGTTCAAGCAATTTCTTGCTCAATCTGGAAATACCTATCTATTGCTGTAAAGGTAATGGGTAATGTTATGCAGCACAAAGGATAAATTCAAGGCCCAAATGGTTCCTGCGTCGTAAAGAGGTATTTTGAGCTCATGGCGCTAGATGTGACTGATGGCGCCCGCTTGAACTGATGCGTGTTTTGCTGCTGTACACCAAAGATCACCTCTTCCAGCTGGCACGGGGAGATCTGGCTGCGTTTCATCTGCTTTGCACCTCATCAGCGGCGAGGATGATGCTGGAACCAATTTAGGTGGTGATGTGGTAGACAGCGCGTGAGGCAGAGCAGGATGTTGGGAGTGGCTCCGCATCTGTCTCCCATCACGGGGTCTGGCTGGGATTTCTCAGCTGGCTGTGAGAAGAGCAAAGCTTAGGGAGTGAGGAGCACATGTGCCCTGAGTGCACAGACACAGCCAGCGAGCAGCCCTTAATGAGTGAGGTTATGGCATGAGGTTGCAATAGCTGGGTCTGTGTCACACGCTTGTAACATCTGGATTCGTCGCTTCAGCCCAGCAGAGCTTTAAACTCTTCCTGCAATGGTTAAAATGCACAAAATAGGGTGTGGAGCAGCTTAGTGTTTGGAAAGAAGTGTAAGGCTGGTTTATGGGTGAAAGGAGCCTTAGGAAAGTCAAAGCATTATCATAACCCTATTCATAGTGTGATGGATGTTGGGAGGGACCTCTGGAGGTCACCTGTCAACCCCTTCACACTCAAAGCAGGGTAATGCTTGCTTGTTGGACTGTAGCTTGCAGCCACTTTACTGGTTGTGCATGGTTAAGTTTGAGTTTCTGAATATTCCTTGCAGAATTCCTTCCATTGCTTGCCTCGTGTGCACGTCTTCTGTGAGAGCTGTTTGGGTTGAGTTGTGCCAAACTGCAGAGTGGAGCCTTTCCTCCGCGCACCCTCTGCTCCGTGGACAAATGCCTGGAAAACGGTCTGATTCAGAGCAGATTTCAAGCCTGTGGATCCGCAGAGGGATGGGGTTTATATCAGAGGGCTCTGATGCATAAGGGGAGATGGCACCTGCACACACAGAGATGGCTGAGCCACAGGAGGGCCAGCTCCTAAACTGGAGCAGATGCCACCCACTTGGCTTTGCCATCTATTCTATCAGCAGCCCTTAGCTGAGCACATGGACACGGAGCAGCAGAGGTGAGCAGCTGGAGGAGGTAACATCAACAGCCATAACTCTGTCCACCACAACTGCAATAGCCCACAATGAGACCCGTTGAGCAATGCCCTTGGTTAGAGAGGGTCCTCTTGGACAGCCTAGGCTGAGATGGTTGGGGCAGGCTTTTACCCTCTTCTTCACAACAGCTTTTCCTGGCCTTTGCAAACTTTCCTCCAGCCCACACCCTGCTTAGAAACCCTCATCAATTCCTTTGCCCCCAGTTTAAATAATAACACAACCTTTCTGGTGGTTATCTGTGTCCTACCCAGCACCTCATCAACAGGGCATAGAGCTTATGTGTGCCTCACGTGGGCAGGCACCCTCTTTCTTTTGCAATCTATGAAAGGCTAACAGAAGAAAGCTGGTTGCTATCTGTGCTGTTGCTTAATCCTCAGTCTCCAATTCCCGCTATCAGCGCTATCAGTGAGACTTTTCTCTCTGCCACCATGTTGCAGAACGGCAGATAACATAATCCTAAATCCCAGGTACAATTTTGACCCTTCCGCCGTACCGACCTTATATTTGAAAGCAAAATCTCTTGCATCAGATGAATCACAGCTGGTAATATTCTTCTTCGGCCTCTATTTCCTTAGTATCAAGCCAAGCCCCATGTGCTTTCTGCTGTCTTATTTTCCTAAGCCATTTTCAGTTTTCATTTGAAAACGTCGTTTAATGTGGCCATGCGTGGAAGGCTTTCTGGTAAGAGGAATCAAAAACCCATTCACGATACATCTTTCCCTCCTGAAGAGCATTGATTTATGACTAAGAATTATTCTTGCTGCCCATAAAGTAATTTTTTCCAGCATGCTGGTTACACACAGGGTAAGATTAGTTCCAAATCCAGATAGCTGTGGGTTTATCAGGCCATCAAACATGCACATATGCTTAAAAATGATTCAGTGGCCATTTTCTTTCTGTTGCATACAGTAAATTCAATCAAATTCGTTACATTGTCTTGGCTTATTACTGATGGAGTTGGCACTGGGATGTGGTCCAGGGGCTGCACCTGTGTGGGTATTACCATGATCACCTGTGCTTGTCTTAGACAGGACTTTGTGTGCCAATTGCTGAGCCATAGTAATATTATCTGGTTTATTTGATATTAACATACTCTCACAATCACAATGTCTGCTTTACTTGCACATAAAAATGTCTTCTAGGAAGATACTTTCATCCTTAATTACATTACAGTAAAAGCATGGGGTTCATAATGGCATTTCTTGGAATGGCCCAAGTTATTTGGTTTTAAGTTGTATGGAATGTTATTGTGAGCCAAGCTCCAGACTCCTATGGGTATTCATGGCACATCTATTCAGGGAAAGACTGTGACTGGACTCTCTGGGTTAATGCATTAAGTAGAAAGGTTTCCCTTTTTCCAGGGAACGAGCAACTGCAGCGCTGGGTTTTCATGGAAGCAGTTGTAGCCTGGCTTGGAAATCACAAGCATTATTGACCTTTATGTGTATGTGAGTGTAAACCCTTTTCCCCACATCCTGAAAGTGTGTTTTATCTCCTCCAAGGTTAGGACATGATCATTTTCCCCCCAACATCTCCAAGTTATCATACCCCTTTGACAGCATGACTCCAGAGGCAGGAGCTAGAGGAAAATCCACACACATCACAGGATTAGGATTAAGGATCCTACAACCACACTGAGCCCCCCTTGCCCCAGGCTGCTGCTCCTTAAATGGTTCATCCCATCTGTGCCATTGGCACAATGTGGGCTGCAAGGAGCTCAGCACATCCTGACTGCCGTGTTTCATCCTGGAAGTGCCAAGGACCTGACCTGTGTTGTATCCATTGTACCAAACAGAACAGGGGGAAAAACCTGAGAAACCCATTCCTTTCCCAAATGAACATGGATATCTGTGCAGTGTGACCTGTAAATTCAACAGTGATTTAGAGAAAACCTGGGCCTCTTATTTCTTAATGTGACCACGTGCTGCTAATGGGGAGCTGTGCTCTGTACGTGCTGCAGTGCCTGATGTCACCTCCTGCTCCTGCAGCTTCCCAGTGTCAGTGGCTGCTGGAAAACCCTTTCTGAACCTTGAGCCAGCTCCATAAACTGGGAGCCAAATTTGGCTGCTTTAGGAAAAGCACCCAAAATGCCTTCTGCATCCTTCTCAGTGTAGAATGGTTACTTACATAGTTTGAACCCATCTTTCGAGTGCAAATAAAGCACCAGGGCTAACCTAGAGCCAGGATTTTCCAAACACGTTTCAGGTATTTCTAGTTTTGGGTACCTGATGTGCAGTCTCTGCATGGACCAAAAGCTATTGGCATGTGCCAGGTTGTTCACACAAAGACCCCTAACATGGAATGGAAGGTCTTGCTGCCTGCTTCTCAAAAGGAGTTTGTCAGTAAATGCATAATACATGATTATAACCCCCCTACCTTCTCTTTTGGGTCCTTTAGTGTGGAATTAAACCAAGCCACACACAACAGCATCTCTCTGGGACATCATACTTAAACCTTATTATTTTCCCCTGTGGCAGCAGGAGAGGAAGAGGCAGCAACAACTGAGGACAGAGGAATCAGAGCAGCTGCAACAGGATAAAATCCAAGAAAACAGTGAATTTGGGTGGATTTTCTCCCCTCCCCTCCCCAGAGTCTGAATAGTTTTTCCACCCCACAAAAAACATTCATGGAAGCGAGGTGCTTTCCTCCCTGTTTAACTGTAACAAGGAGCATGCTGTGAATAAAAGGTGCTTCCAAAAGCATCTGGAAATATTTCCCACTCCGAGCAGAGACTGTGGCTCCTGCTGCGAATGCTTTGCAGCATCCAAAGAAAGAGAGAGAAAATGTAGGGGAGAAGAAACTCAAATAGGGCATTTTCATGGCAGGTGGAGGAAACGAGGGCTGGATGCTGGGGAGCAGTGAGTGCCCCATGGTGGTACTAGTGTATTGTGCTGTTAATGCAATGACACTGAACCTCTGTGATTTGTTCCCAGCTGTCCTGGGGGTTCTCATGATAGGAACTACCTAGTTAGGAGCAAAGCTTGGTCTGTGGAACCTCTTGCAATGGGGATGATTCCCACCGGTTACCAGGTACCCTGGCTGGCAGCAGAGGGGATCACCCTGGCTTTTAGTCACCATTGGCTGGGTTGCCATTTCTATGATGCTCATTTATTGGTGATACCAGACTGTGGCCAGTGCACAAAGTGGACAACACCCTTCTGAAACGATGGTGAGGATCACTTTGGTGTGTCTGATAGATTCCACATGCAAACCACCTCTGCCATGGGCCCCTTAGAACTGAAGATGCAGTGCGATCCTGGAAGTGTGCATTCCTAAGCAGGGAGTTTAGGAAGGGCTCTGTCTCTCTCCTGACCTCTTTTACTTTGAGGGGTGGAAGGATTTGTAGTCAGTGTGTGAAGCTGCAAGAACTTGGTGCTCAGTTGCCATGCTCTGACACAGCTTTTCTGTATGACCTTGGTCCAGTTCCTTGATCTCTTGGTTTTCAGTTTCCTATGGGAATATTAAGGTTTCCCTTACTTTGAGGATGTGCTTCGTATTGTCTGTGAGGGATGATGGCAGAAATAGATGATGCCTATTGGCACCTATGTGTGCTATAAACAGCTCTAAGCAAGATGCTTCTCCCTTTCCATTTGCAAGCACATACCTCACTCATGAAGCTTGCTGTTAGCCAGTCCTGCTTGCAGTGTTTTCTTAAGAGCTGGTAAATATGGCCATATAATGATGCCACTTTGACAGAACAGAAGCTGCACAACCCAACTGCAGACTCATCAGTGGGTCACAAATCTTGACCATGCGGGCACAGTTCATTTACCCCAACTACTAGAGGTGCTCCAATATCATCTCGTGCTCCAATCCTTTCACTTGCTGCCCCTCTGACCAGGGTGTGTTGGGTGTATTGCTCATTGCTGGACAATGTCAGCTGAAGATCAGAGGGGTTTTTATGACTTGCTTCAGAAAAGGCTGGGATTATCTGAGCTGAAGACAGAATAGCTCCTGTAACCTAACGGAGGCTGCTCGGAACAGGCTCTTCACTTCTGCTGGCTTCTTAGTGGCAAACTCCCAATGAGAGCCTCAGAGAGTGATATGTGGAGAATAGATAAAGACATAACACGGCAGAGAAGAGAACCTGAAAGTTTTCTCATGCGGGTGTCTGTCTGTTGAGATGTATTTATTATCAGTTCCATATCATTTTACGTTTTCCAACGTTTTTCAGATATATGGGATGATATAAAAATATGGATTCTCGCGATGGTGTTATAAATGATTTGAAATTACCATCTGGGAAGTTTGTCGTCTGTAATATATAACACAATGGAAGCATGTTGTGTGTATATATATATACACACAAAAATCTATATTAAAAAAAAGTAAAATAATAAAAAAGCATCCCTTGTCAGAAGCAATCCGTTTTCTGGGAATATTCCGGGTATAAAGTGGAGATTTACAAACCCTGCAGCCTGTGCACAGAAAATGGATGAAAACATGAGCTGCTGGTTGGTGTTAAACTGCAGAGGCATTCCTGCAGCTCTCTGCATCCAAGCCATGTGTGCAGCATGGATCACTTCCAGCCAGGGATCCAGCAGCGCTGCCTTCCTCCTTTCCAATACTTTGGAAGACTGCACTTCCCTGGTGGGGTTTGCATGGGGACAGATGTTTGTTAGTCAGCAATTGGCCTTGAGAGGCTTTGGACAGGATTATGCACCTTTTTGCTTTGCTTTTCCTTTTTCTCCCCAGATACTAGGAAATAAATGGATTTAATTCAGATTGAGGATGGGAAGAGCTGCTGCTGCTCATCACAAAAGTGGATGTTTGCTTGTAACTCGATTTTTGACGAGCATCTATTTCAACACAATTGTGCATCCATGGGAATACAATTCACGTTTCTTGTGCTAAATAACCAGGCATCTGTCAGCTGAAATAAAACTGAGTGTGTTTGACTTAATAAGCAGCAGGCTGCTGTTGCTAGGACTTGCCACCTAGAGAAGCCGTGGCAAATGCTGTGCATTTGGCTATTGGTAACTGTTGATCTATGTGCCAATAGCAATAATAAGGATGACTGAACTGGCTCATGGAAAGATGAACAAATTCCCAGGCTTGGAACTAGATGATCTTAGGGTCCTTTCCAACCCAAACCATTCTATGATTTTATGATTCCATGACTTTGACCCTGGCTTTGGAAACAGGCGATATCTATCGTTCTGATGTTAGCCAGCACACGGAGGGCTGTGGAATGAGAGTCTAAAGGGCCAGAAGTGAGGCGAACCATGGCTCACATTGCATTTCTGTGCAGAATCGCCTATGGGAGTGTGGTGGTGGGAGAAACAGGCCCACTGACCTCACCAGAAAAGACTCACATGGGTAGCAGGCAGGGGCTTGGGATATGAACCTGCTCGTCTTGGCCTGAACGAATCAGAGCTGGTGAATCCCATTCACAAGCAAAGGAATGCCTAATATCTTAATTCAGTGGGCAGCCTCATGTGAGAGTCATTCTATTTTATGTCATCCTTGAGCTATCCGTTTTTCTCAGTCCCTTCACCATCTGCTAGGCATTAATATCCCTTTGGAAAGCCAGGAATTTCTTTTTCCCCCCAAAGGCACATAAGTTTCCATTCTTCCTTGACTCTTCCCAAAGCCTCCAAGAAAATCTCTCCCAGCTACTTGCTAAAAACTACTTTTAGGGAATGGATTTGCTGCTGAAGGATAATTCAAGCTTTTCCTTCCATGCAGACACCTTCCGTGAGCCTCAGCATCAGTCTCTTCACTTGGGTGGAATAAGTGCGCAAGGCCAAGGTTCACCTCCAGCAGCTGGGGAGGGTGAGACTCATGGCAGTTAACAGCAACCACCATCAGCTTCACCTCCCTTCATAGTCACTGAAGAGAAAGAGTCACTTCTACATTGTGTGGTGCTTGTCCTAATGCACCATCTGCCTTAGGATGAGATGGATCGTGGCCCAATGCTCTTGCTAGACTATAATGGGAGAGTAGCACAATTGAATGGATAGCATGAGGTGTCCGTGCCCATGGCAGAGGGGTTGGAACTGGATGGTCTTAAGGTCCTAACCCTAACCCAACCCTAACTATCCTATGATTCTATGATAGTACCTGGTGGTGGACAGGATGGGCACCTCCTTCGATCACTTCTGCTGGAGGTGGAGCTATGTCTATTATATATCAGACAAAGAAAAGGATCAGTGAGAGATTTGGGTGGAAGTGGGCATGAAACTTCACCTATGCTCCTGGGTGGCTGGTGGCACAGTGACCTCAAGGCTGGAACAAAACCCCCATGCCAAATAAATACCTGAAAATGGACAAAGACTTTAATTATGGGGCTGAGAGTGGATTCGTTCAATCCTTTTGAATATACTAAAAATACACACAAACACTAATGGCCTCTTCAATGCTTAGGAAGATATTATCCTTAATGGACTTCTATCCTCACTGACCACCCTGTGCCTAAAATATCTTTGGTGTCATTGGCCAAAGGCAGACAATGTTGTCCAGGCTGCTTCTGTCTGAGCTAATAGACAACACGGGTATTGAAATCTAGGGATTTCAGGTGGCAAAACTGTGAAATATTGAGTGAGACAAGGCCTGATTCTGTTTCAGAATAGTCCAAGGAAACACATCAAAACCAATGTTTGAAACGCCAGAACTATGCCCTCTCATTACTGCTGTATTTTCAGCACACACTTCCCTGCTTTTTGTTACAGAAATAGCTTTGGGAGGGGGGGAAAAGGAGAAAACCCACAAAAGTCAAAAGCAGGAGGATTTGGTGCATCTTTATAAACCCCACATTGGTTCAATCTCATCGCCTTTCTTGTCTGGAGATGGAAAATGTTCTTGCAATTGCTAATCTTCCAATCTTTCCTCTGCACAGAACGAGGGAAGGTGGAGGGAAGAAGGTGGGGAACGCATTGCTTGTAATGCCTAGCTGCTCTCATTAGATCATAGGCTAATTCCTAATCTTTGTGTTGCGCAGCCTTATTTACATTACATTATCATTTCATTTATGGGCCCCTCGGAGCTCTCCATCACTTTGGGGAGCTCTCTAAATTTGCCTTTCATCACGTATTAATGAGGTGCTAATAGCTCACCCAAGCCATTTTTGAGCAAATACCACATGATGTGTGTGTTCTGTGCAAACAGCCCTTGTGCTCTGCTAATATATGACTGGTGGGGACAAGGCGTATGCCACCTCACTGCTAATTTCTTCTTCCATATGCTTTGCTTGCACACAATGTCCCAAGCCCTTTGGAGGCCAATGTGGAGCTCTGCAGCAAACTGAACTCCTTGAAGGTCTACGTACTGTTAAAGGGGAGGAGAATGAGACAGAGTCCTTGAGGATGGGGCAATTTCTAGAGGCTGGTCCAAGGCAGATGTGCTACATCTGCACACATCTGGCTTGCTGGGTGTCCATGTATCAGGTAGAGCGTTGCCTGCACTAGCAAGGGTGGTGGATGACCTCCTGCTGCCCAATTTGGTGGGGCTGAAGGTCCGAATCCTTGCCATGCTCTTCGGTGTGCTCAGGGAGTTGGGGATTTTTGACTTACCTGTCCTTTAGCAGTCAATTCTGTCAGCGTGTTTGCTCCTGGTTATTGATTTCTGGTGTGAGCTTCCACCCAGACCAAGAGCACTTGTTCTTTCTTTTTTCTTTCTCTTTCAAATGACCATCAGGAATGGACTGGGCTGGGTAAAAAGAAAGATTTGAATTTATGAGCAACTTTATTCTTTGCTAATTATATATATATATCTGTGTGCGTGTATATTGGTATATATACATCATACATATATGTGTGTGTATATATAATATATTATATAGACTGTACATATATATAATACTATATATATTTTATATATATTTTTACCCCCTCCTAAAATGAGCAAGTTCCAGATGCAGTGGGAGAAATCCAAGGTGTTTTCACCTAGTAGTCAGGAAACAACAATTTCCCACATTCCTTTCCATGCTGCAGTCTGCAGTTCAGCCAGGTTGGCTGAAAAGGAGCAAAAGGGTGAGGAAAGAATAAGAAACTACATAAAATCATAGAATCCCAGACTGGTTTGGGTTGGAAGGGACCTTACAGCTCATCCAGTTCCAACCCCCTGCCATGATCAGGGAACTCTTCCACTAGAGCAGCTTGCTCCAAGCCCCTGTGTCCAACCTGGCCTTGAACACTGCCAGGGATGGGGCAGCCACAGCTTCTCTGGGCACCCTGTGCCAGCGCCTCAGCACCATCACAAGGAAGAACTTCTGTGTTACACACTCATGCAAGTGATGGGAAAAAGCATGGTGATGTATCTTAAAACCAGGTTAATAACCAGCTTATTGACTGGTCCCTAAGAAATAGGTACCATGTAAGAGAGAGGATGCTAAAGCTTCTGCAGAAGGTTTTATTGTCCCTAAACCAGCCCTCCTGGAGCAATCCCCAGCATCGCCCTGTAGGACCTGTGCTACCCGTGTTATCTGTGTTACCTGCAGGGAGCTGTGGTAGCTAAAGTGGACACTCTTGTTCTGTATAATGGACCCTGATCACGCTGAATGACACTTTCCTGATGAGCAGACCTTGTTACCTTGTTCAACATTCACCATCCAGAGGACAGGGATGTGTTTCCCACAGCCTCTGCAGCCCTGCCTGGACCAGGCTGTGTTGTAAGACCCATCATGGAGCTCAGCTGAAGGGATGTGGTGCAGCCTTTCCTTAATGCACCTCCCATGAATCCTCTGGGATACGTGACAGGATGAGACCCTCTTACAGCTGACCTTTTAATAACAATAAAATCACTCAGTGGTGCACTTTATGTTAATTTATCATTGCACAACATAAAGGGATTGTATATCAAAGGAGGCACTAAAATGATAAGACTAATAAGAAGAGACCACAGGAAGATGGGGAATAACTGGAAGAAGTTTCACTGGTATTTGCAGTCAAAAGAGATAGGAAACCATGGCTTATCTTGAATGGCCACGGAGGGATGTTTTTTCTTCTTCCTGACAGCTGAAAATGAAGAGATTATGTCAAAACAGGCTATGCAGAATCTATCTCCAATAACTGGAGTTCTGGACACTTTCTGTAGGCTTCAACTATGCTATTTTTTTTGCATTAAAATTATTTCAAAAAGGAGATTTATTTAGAGCCTTCATGTATTTTGGTTTTATTTCTTTTTTATTATCAGGGCATTTTGGTCCATTGGCATAACAAATACTGAAAGTTAGGCTGGCAAACACTTAAAGGTCTCTTTTAAGAGAAGGAGTTAAGAGAAAGAGTAATTATTGCCCCTTTTTAATGAAAGGGGTAATAATTCCTCAAGAGCTGCTAATTCATGCCCCTTCCTAATGTTGTGGATAAATATTTTCATTCCCCAACAAGTGTTTTGTATAGAGTTTGCTGCTGGGAAGAGATTCCCAGCTAAGGTGGAGTGATTCCCATTGTCTTTGGTCTTGCATCAGGGCATGAGGACCACGACAGCATGGGTCTTTCCAGTGGATCTTGGTGTAGAGCACCACTTGTTTGTGCTGGTATTGGTGGTTGTCCATCTCTTAGCACCAACATCCACTGCTGGGTCTTTGGGCATGGTGTGGAGCATCCTTGGAGTGCCAAGGAAATGATTTAGAAGGAAACACTAAGTAAGCCCCTTAGATTTGGACTGAAGTGGAGCTCACAGGTGTTCAATATTTTCCATCTTTCAGTGTTTAAAGGGTCCCACAAAGAAGATGGAGACTCCCTTTTTGCAAGGACTCACATAGAACAGACGAGGGGTGATGGGCACAGGTTCCTCCTGGGGAGATCCCAGTTGAACACAACAGGAAAATTTTTCCCAATGAGAACAGCCATCCATTGGAATAATCTCCCCAGGGAAGTGGTGACTCCCCAACATTGGACACTGTTAAGGTTCATCTGGACAGAGTACTGGGATATCTCGTTTGGGTCATGCTTTGCCAAGAAAGGTTGGGCCAGATGATCCTTAAGGTCCTTCCAACCTGGAATTCTGTGATCCTATGATTCTATGACTTGTTCTGTGCTCTCAGAGCATGCATCATTGCGCATAGAGAGTGCAGACACTGAGCCATACATGGCAATCAGAGATACCCCAGCAAGTCCCCCAGCTTTAGTGCATGTGATGGTGAGCCAAGACAAGGAAAAGAGCTTGTCCCAAGGTAGACCCACAAAAGCCAGTGTGCTCTACCAGCCTCCTTTTGCAGGTAACAGGCTGAAGCAGCCAGATAGCAATCACTGTTTAACCCAAGAATACCCTTGTCAAAGTGACATGCATGGCAACTGAAATGATTTGTGGATATGAGTTATGTTTGAATAGATTCAGTAAAAGATGCCAGGAAAAACTGTGGAAGTGTCAAAACATGCCTTTTTTCCCCTTTATGGATTGCTGAAAGTGCGTGTTTCACATTTTTAAGTGTTATTTAAAGAAAATCTCATTCCATAGCAGTCTTCTGGTTACAAAAATGGACCTAGGTAAAAGAAGAATACTATTTAAAACATGCCCGAGTCATTCTGTATGAAACGAAAGGTGTGGAACGAGCTCTTTGTTACTGTGCAGCCAAAAAGCAGTTCAGATTCTCCCTTCCAGTTCTACCTGACCTCCTTTGTCCTCCACTCTCTTCATCAGAGCAGCTAGTGCACCAGGCAAGGGCTGCTACCAGGAAGCTAAAATTCAGCTCATCACTGTGGATGTGGGAGGTCACCTTCTCCAGCCTCTTTCCTCTATTCTAAGCCTTAGAAATTACCCAACATTAACATTTCATCAGTTGAGGGATTTGGATGGCAGCTCGCACAGTAGCTGCCTAAAAGCAGCATTGGCTGTGCTGCAAGCCAGCCCTTCCCAGGGTATTTTGGGTGCTGCTGCTGTGGTTCATTCAAGTGTTGGTTATGACTGTAAGGTCATGTACGCCACTGATGGGGACTGCAGTCCACCGTGTGCCTAGGAAGATGTAAATCCAACAGAGGCTGTGGAAAGAAGGAAAACTGAACAGGAATTAGGTCTTAAAGCACAAGGAAGAAAGTTTTGTAAGGAAGAATATGAACAAATATATATAAATAAGGGGGTAGCATGGTATTTCATGGGCTCCTGTCTTTGACAAAGTGTCAGTGGGGTGCTGGGAGATCACAGACGCTGGTGGATGAGGGTTAGGGTTAAGGCTAGGGTTAGGGATAGAGTTAGGGTTAGGGTTAGGGTTAGGAGTGTGCACCAGTGGGTTCTTTATGTGTTTCAGCTAGAAATTTACATTTAGGAGGAAGGATTTGTCTGTCTCGAAGTAGTTTAATGTTGCCAGATGTAAAACCAGGACTGTTTTTAATGCCTTCCCAAGGGTTTTCATAGCCAAGTCTGCTTTGCCCTGCTCAATCATTGAACGCTTTAAAAGCATCCTTGGGCCCGGATCACTCTCTCGCACAGGTTCACGGCCAGAGCCTGAGCTTGTGCCCGCACAGATGGTATTGTTAGACATGCGAGAGGAGCACAGAGATAAAAGACAAGGAGGAAAGCGCGCTTCAGGAGTGTCAGCCCTCCAACTTTGAAGTGCCAGGGCACGTTTGCTGCAGTCGTTCCTCAAGGTCCCCATAGAATTGCTGAGAGGAAGAAAGCCGTGCTTAGAAAAGCTGCCAGATGACAAGACCCGGGGATGTAGGGCACTGAGCAATCAGGCGCTGCTTTGCTTGCTCAAAGGGTACCTGCAGGGAGGAGAGAGGGATGGGGCTGTGTGTGTGTCTTTGTGGGAGTAGGGGGGAGAGCAGGAAGGGGTGGAGAAGTCTCCTAAATGCTTGTAAATACCTGAAAATCCATCTTGTGGTTGCTCCTCTTAAACATACACACATTATATATAAATATATGCATATTTTATATATATACACACATTATATATATACATTATATATACACATATATAGATATATAGAGATAGAGATACAGATAGAGGTATATATAGATACAGATATAGGTATAGTTTGATATAGATATATAGAGATCTAGAGATAGATATATATATATAGATAAAGATATAGATATAGATGATACAGATATATGCATATATGTATGCATATACGTACACATATAGAGATAGGTATGCATATACTTACGTATATACGGATACATGTGCATATACATACACATGTAGGTGCACATATACATATGCACATATATATACACATACATATACACATACATCTCTTTCTATGTGAATATACAACCCCTTTTGAGTTGTGGGCTGTGAGCAACCCACCAAGCTCATGTAGCTTGATGTGCCTGGATGCTGTGTAAGTGTGAAGCTGCCCAAAGCCATGGGCATACAGGAGACCTTTCTTGGTGCTGTCGCACCAAATGCTAGGGGTGGATCTTTCTGGTGTGACATCCAGAGGCAGGCAACCACTGGGAAGGGAGCCTGAGGGTTTGGAGGAGATGCAAAGCCATGCCCTTCTGCAGTATCCTCTTGACCCAACTTCTTGCCCCAAAACATGAGCATCCACCATGAACAGAAGAGGATGTTAGGTCTAGCACAGAACATGTCTGAGGTCCAGCCTCTTATAGATGCTCTTTTAGAGTCCTGGACCAAAGCCTTGGCATGCCAAGTTCCATCAGTAACATCCAACTCTAGGAGCTGCATGAAAAAAACCCTTCTGTATCCTGGTGTCACCTCCCTGTTGGGCCCTGAAGGTCTCAGTAACAAGCTGGTGAGATCCTCAGGGTAGTTGCCCCCTTGGGCCACCCTTGGGACCTGCTCCTTGACCGTTCGTTCAAGGCTTGATGTACTTTCTACCTGCCCCAGGAATGCTTATCCTGGGCAGTATAAATACAGAGCTTTCTAGGTATAGAAATAGCTAACTCCTGACTGACCCTTAGTAATCTCTTTGCTCCAGTATCTCCTGCCATGAGCTTGTCTGTGGCTGGTTCATGGCCACATGCTGATGGGGACTGCCATGTGATGGATTTGGACATGTATTATGAGGTACCATGTGCTGGGTTTGGACATTTAATACAATGTGCTATTCGAGCATCTTCTGCAGCTGTCTGAAAACCAGAAACTCCTGATTATTGCTGCTGAGGAGCCCTTTGCTCCTCTTTATCAGCAAGCTCCATCTTACGCAAAGATTATACACAGTAAACCAAAACCAGCCACTTCTTACCCCAAGACTAAGGGCAGTTCTGAAATGCAGCAAACCCTGGTTTTCAGCCCCATCCTGCTGTGTAAAGAGCCTCCTCACCTCCAGTGATGAGAGACCACCAATGGGCAGCAGCGCTGTTCCCAGATGCTCTTTGATCCTCGCAGGCTGACATCACCCCTCCCTTTGAAATACTACTTTATTATGGGAATGTGGGACCAGCTCTAATTAAAACTGCCATGACTGAGATAGCAAAGTAAGGCAACGAGAGGAAAACTCAGCCCAGAAGAGGTCACACCAGTGAGAGGGTGGCACAAGGGCCTTTGAGTCACCCAGGACAAGCTATTTCATTATTTATCCCCCAACTGTGTGATCTCAGGCCAAGCATTTAACCTCAGTGCCCCACTAGTCCTGCTTGTGAAATGCAGGTAATATTTCCTATAGCTTTAAAGAGATTTCTAGGGGGAAATACAGCACAGGTACAGAGCACAGTGAGTGTAAATGACCACAAAGTCCTTATTTCTTTATAAGCTTCATTTGAAAATCACTTTTCCTCTGTTTTTTTCCATTAAAATCCAGGCCCACAGATTACATGGAAGAAGATTTGTAGAAGTGATTTCATCAGCCCCTTTCTGGCTGCATTGTGGGGTGTATTCACACAATCTTCCACCAGCCTGTGACCTGCCATGGCTTACTAACGCTCTGCCTTGATTATGTCTGCACTGCTGATGAGCAGTCCTGCTTGCTAGGGATGCTTTCCTACCAGGCTTGTCATGCTCTGGCTTCAGATTTAGACCTTGAGGGTTTTGGAGCTCAGATTGGTGGTGGGTGGATGGATGGTGGATGATGGGTGGTGGATGATGAATGGTGGATGATGGGTGGTGGATGATGGGTGGTGGATGATGGATGGTGGATGATGGGTGGTGGATGATGGGTGGTGGATGATGGATGGTGGATCATGGCCTCAGATTGCAGCAGGAGAGAGTTTTATTGGGTATTAGGAAAACTTTCTTCCCCAAAAAGGTGCTCAGGCATTGGAACAGGCTGCCCAGGGCAGTGCTGGAGTCACCATCCCTGGAGGTATTGAAAGCAAGTGTAGTGGTGCTGCTTAGGGGCATGGTGGACTTGGCAGTGCTGGGTTAACCACTGGATTTCAACTTAAAGGTCTTTTCTAAGCTGAACAATTCTATGATGAGGTTTGGTTATGTAAAACTGGAGGACACAGACAGAGAATAGCAGCATAATGATGAGCTAATGGTTTCATGTGCTCCTCTTGATGGCAGAAATCAAAGCCATTGTGTGGTCCTGCTGGCTTGCAGCATCTCACCTGTGGGACCGCCTTTGCTGAATGAGCTCACTGGGGTGATCTGAACGACTTCCCCTGCCCGAGCAACTGTGGGGTAAGAAAAGCTTGGGGTTAAAAACCTCCACTTTGTGTCTCAGGAGGTGGACTTGTAACTGCTCGAGCAGCCCGAGCAACGTGGCAGGCCCAGGTCCAAACTCGGAGCTGTGTTTTGGCTGCAGTTCTGTTTTATTTCATTCAGAGAGTGGGAGATAAACTGGTATTAAGCCCAAGCATGCTGGGTTGTGAACCACACAGATGCAGTGCTTGCCCTGTTCCTGCATTCCTCCTCATCCTTCACCAAATAAATCCTGACAAGGATGGGCTGGCAGGGCTGAGCCAGGCTTGTGTTTTACAGACAATATGCTGGAGGAGAAGGAGGTGTCAGGGCTTGTGGTTTGCACTGTGGGCTGGTGTTGGAGCAGAACCCAAGGAATGCTTTTACAGCATCCAAAATCACACTAATTCCTGTGATTCCCTTGCCTGGGCTGCTGCTGTTTCAACAGGCTGAGGGACCTGGGGGGTTCAGTGTGGAGAAGAGAAGGCTCAGGGGGGACCTGATCACTGCCTACAAGTGGCTGACAGGAGGATGGAGCCAGGAGGGGCTGGGCTCTGCTCCCAAGGAACAAGGGATGGGACAAGAGGAAACGGCCTCAAGCTGCACCAGGGCAGGTTTAGATGGAGCTGAGGAACAATTCCTGCCCCAGAGGGTGCTCAGGCATTGGAACAGGCTGCCCAGGGCAGGGCTGCAGTCACCGTCCCTGCAAGGGTTCACACCCCGTGGAGACGAGGCCTCAGTGCCATGGGGCAGTGGTGGCCTTGGCAGTGCTGGGAATGGTTGGAGTGGGTGAGCTTAAAGGGCTTTTCCAACCTGGTTGGTTCCATGGAAATTTCCCTACAAATGATCACCATGTAAAAACAATTTGTCCAACCCAGAACTGTTGTGTTTTGACAAAGACCCAGCTCCATTGTTTCAAAGGGACCCACGAAAAACCAGATAACTTTGTACAGCAGGTCACTCTTTGTGAAAGACTCCATCCCTGCTCTCAACAGTGACTCCACCTTTCCGCATCTCAAACCTGCATCTTTCTGGAGGAGAGCTGAAGGCATTGAGAGCATTAGATTGGAACCCTGGACTTTCTCCAGCCTGCAGGTGCAGCATTGTCCCATCCACACAGCGTGGTGCAGGGATGGCAGGAAGACCACACACACCAACCAAGCTAAAAAGTCCTGCAGGGACCAGCATTTCAAGTGGGCTGTGTGATGTGGTTTTGCCTCTAGGAAGGACCATCGGGCAACGCTTGGACCTGTGGGGATGACCCACCTGAAGCCGCATCGCTACTGTTCTGTATGCATCCATTTCTCCTATTGGAATATAATCACTATTCCTTATTGCTAGTATTTTCCAACTATATATGAGTTGTGGCCTGTGGTTGAAGCACTGGTTGCTTTCGAGGAGGAATGCAGAAGAGGGCAAATCCTTCTGCGCTCCTATCTTATAAGCAAGGAGAGTCTCCTTGCAGTCTCCTAAAAGATAAGCCACTGGCTACGGCCCCTGTTAAAACCATGATGTGATAAGTCTCCTCTGGCCTCTTGAACTGGCATGGCAGGGCTGCTCTCCCGAAAGCACTTGATTTACTACCCATAATATTGTGATTAAAACATTGCTCTTATCTGGCAGGACCACATGAGGCAGAGCCAAACCTGCTTCGCCGACAGCTTCCAATGTTGCTGTTTCCTTGGCTACCCTTGGGGATTAGTCCTTGGTCCAATGCATTTCAATGCAGTTATCAATGATTTAAAGCAGGGTCTTTGCCAATGATAAACAATGACGAGTGATGGACGGTGGGTACCGGTGAGGGCAGGTCACTGTCACAAGGTGATCTGAGTCCTCTGGCTAAGCACTGCCTGAGATACTGCCTGTGAATAACAGCGTGATGCAAGCCAATGCATCTACCTCGGAGCAAAGGCTGCAAATCAGACCCAGAGGAAAATGGAGGCTCAAGGGAAGACATCGAGTTTGCCCTGTAGTTATCCCAATAGGCATTTTCTAAGGCAAGAAAGGGGCCAACTTTGTCCTTCTTGGAGATAAAGATGTCCTGTGAGCATGGGAGAGAGACCCTGTCTTTATGCACAACTCTTGTGCTGAAGAAAGGGTGAGCAAACACGCCACTTAAAACTACCCAGCAGATGGAAAGTAGACTTTGTGCCATGAGGCTGAAGGAGTTTATCTTCCTTGGGGTAGCAAAGGGACAGCAAAGAGGGAACCTGGTCGGTGTCAAGGGGACATTTGTTCTGTGGGATGGCTGGAGGATCTGCTCCAGGTCTGGTGGTTGGAAGTTGAAGGCTAAGCTTGGTTCTGAATCAAAGCATGCACTGCTGGTGAGAGGCCAATATCCAGCCCGGAATGGCCAAAATCAGGCAGAAACCTTGGGGAAACCTCATACAGGATAAGACCCACCAGCAGTTGGACTCCTCTCACCTAACTTAACATGGATGCAATGAGAACTGGTCCCTCTGTTTAGTGCCAAAGGAGGAGAGGTGCCATTTGTTTGCCCTATCACAGAGACCCACCTTCAGAGGAGAGGAATTACCCCCAGCAGTGCTTGCCTCTATTTTTTGTCCTAAAAGACCCAGTTTCATGTGGTTTCAGAGAGCACAGCCGTGTCCTGATAGTAAATCTGGCTCCATCACCCAGTCCTATGCATTCTTTTGTAATAAAGAGGGGGAGATTCAGGATGGATGTGAGGAAGAAACGCTCTACAATGAGGGTGGTAAAACACTGGCACAGGTTCCCCAGAGAAGTGGTGGATGCTCCATCCCTGGAGACATTCAAGGCCAGGCTGGATGTGGTTCTGGGCAAGCTGGTCTAGTTGAAGGTGTCCCTGCTCTTTGCAGGGGGTTGGAACTGGCTGAGCTTCTAAGGCCCCTTCCAACCCAAACCATTCTTCGATTCTATGGTCTTCCCCTTAGGTTGTCCCCAAGGACCATGCAAGAATATTTTCCTCAATATGCCTCTAACCATGCTTTCTGAAGTTACTTTCAGTCTTTTCCTGAAGCATCAGAACAAGCCACCAGAGGAGCTGGACCAGGCAGCGTCAAGGATCACAAGAGGGTTTCCCTAGATCACTATGGCAAGTGCCGCAGCAGTTTTAATTCCCCCTCTGATGAACAAGGGTCAGATGCACACATCTCTGCTGGATATGTCACTAAATTCAATGATATCTTGATAGTTTTGCATTTCTAGGAGGATGACTTGATTTTTGTGGGCAATGTAGTTACATATTATGTAGTTACATATTATGGGGGCTTCCACAGTGCCTTAAGGATGCTTTGAATCCCTGGCACTGCCTCCTGGAATCAGCAAAGCCCTGGGGTCATCTCTGATCCTGCACCCCACATATAGGCAGGGGATGTTCCTGAAGGTGTAATTTTGAGTAGTAGGGGGACATTTTGGTCAAGTCATAGAATCATAAACTCAGAATAGTGTCAGAAGGACCTTAAGATCATCCAGTTCCAACCCCCTGCCATGGGCAGGGACACCTCACACTAAACCATGGCACCCAAGGCCTCGTCCAACCTGGCCTTGAACACTGCCAGGGATGGAACATTCACAACCTCCCTGGGCAACCCATTCCAGTGCCTCACCACCCTCACAGGAAAGAATTTCCTCCTTAGATCCAATCTAAACTTCCCCTGTTTAAGTTTTAACCCATTACCCCTTGTCCTATCACTACAGTCCCTAATGAAGAGTCCCTCTCCAGCATCCTTGCAGCCCCCTTCAGATACTGGAAGGCTGCTATGAGGTCTCCATGCAGCTTCTCTTCTCCAGGCTGAACAGCCCCAACTTTCTCAGCCTGGCTCCATACAGGAGCTGCTCCAGCCCCTGATCATCCTCGTGGCCTCCTCTGGACTTGTTCCAACAGTTCCATGTCCTTTTTATGTTGAGGACACCAGAACTGCACACAATGCTCCAGGTGAGGTCTCACAAGAGCAGAGCAGAGGGGCAGGATCACCTCCTTTGACCTGCTGGTCGCACTCCTTTTGATGCAGCCCAGGATACGGTTGCTTTCTGGGCTGCAAGCACACACTGAAGCCGGCTCATGTTCATTTTGTCATCAACCAACACCCCCAAGTCCTTCTCCGCAGGGCTGTACCATGTCCACCTCCCACGCAAAGACGAAACAGATGAAGAAATTCAACATTTTCACAGGAAAAAAGAGGAAAAAACCCACAATTTAAACACAAAATATTCTTTTATTTGTCACCGAAGGCTACACACGGTCACTTCTGTCTGTTTGCTTCCGTTGTTTTCTAGAAGGTATCTACATCTGCACGTATATACAGCCCGGTTGTATTTACACAAGTCAAGAAGACAGTCTTAGAAACACAAAGTGTCGAGAAAAAAAATTTCCTCAAGAAATTAGTTCCAGACTTCAGGAATTACACAGGGTAATGACAGGAGTCTTCAGTGCTGGCCTTACAGATGCAGCTGGGTACAAAGTCCTTTGCCGGGCCGGAGCTGCATTGCAAGTCCTCACACATAATAAACCTTTTATTCTTTGAATAGAAAAAGTGTGATTCTTTGATTGATTATTGAAACAACATCCATGAACTGCCCAAAAGTTCTATTGGAAAGGTCTATTGAACAGTTTCTGAGGGAAAAAAGAATTATATATATATATATATGTATATATCCTTAGTTAATTTTCACTTGTGGTTTTCTATGCTCCATTGCCCAGAAAGCATCGACCTCTGGGATGGGAATTAACAGTTGAGCCATGTAATACTTTGTCAGGAGCACAAAGTTTTATGTCCATTAAAGGAAAGCAGGCAAGAGACACAAAAGGTTTTCCTCTGGTGGGCCGGGTTCTGCTATGTGGTGTCCCTGCCCATGGCAGGGGGTTGGAACTGGGTGAGCTTTAAGGTCCCTTCCAACTCAAACCATTCTATGATTCTATGAACCAAGGATGGAAGAGCCTCAGGGCCACCCCATGGCCCTTTATACAGGAGAGAAACAGGGATGCTGCATGTCCCCGTGATGTCTGTTTAAAATCTGCTCAGCAGTCATCAGTAATTCTATTTAAATACACCCAAGAGATGAAAATAAACCCCACAAAAAACTGGTTTGTTTGGGTTTTATACAAAACTCATGAAAATCCTTTGGCGTACAGGGGGAATTCAGGTATCTATTTATTGATCGTAATAAAAAGTGATTCTAATAAAAAGAGATGCTGAAAAACGTGCTGTCCTACTGAGGACTGTAAAAAAAAAGGGAGCAAAAGTGCCCCAAGCCATGACGATGGAGGATGCTGCTGGCCAAATGGGAGCCAGATTTTATCCCACCAAACCCCAGCCCCAGCACTGAGGCACAGCGTCCAGGTTTGGCAGTGCCACCAGAGCAAGAAGATAATGCTAATAAGAAATAACAAGCAAAGCAATCTTTTTAGCTCCATTATTAACATGGTATGGCTCCTCCCTGTTTAAAAAGTGGCCATAGGACTGAGCGAGGTCCCTGGCTCTGGTTTCAATTACACAGAGATGGAATCAGACCAGGCTGCTGTGCCGTTAATACAAGGGGGGCCCTCCCTCTAATATCATAAAATTGGATCCCAAAATCTCATGTAAAGAGCCTTGTCTTTGCATAATGGATTGGGCTGCCATCCATCACCGTGACACTTACAAGTCACAGCTGAAAAAGTCCTTTATTAAGGGCTTTTTATATATATATTTCCTTTAACAATTTTGATTGATTCTGGTTACGCTGCCTGTGTAATAGACCGAGCGGAATCTCACACCGATCCCCTACGCTCAATAAAGCAACTACAGATAGATTACAGAAATCCTTCACTGTTTCTAAGTTATGGCCAAATGGTGTCTCAGGGACTGCTCCCAATCATCTGTGTCTCTTAAACTCGAATCAAGCACCGGGGGCTTAGAACGACCTTTGTCTCATCGGCTCTCGCCTGGTGCTGTTTAGAGTTGTTGGCCCATTTTCAGCGTGGCTCTGATCAATAGCTGTGATGACAAAGATATGATGAGCTGCGTGATTCCCTCCGGTTACTGCTGCTTAATGATTTTTCCAAGCTCCAATCTTCAGTTGAAAGGGGAAAAAAAACCTGAAATCGAATCAAGAGCTCGGAGGAAACAAACATTGAGGCATTTCTTGTGCCAAGTCAGTCTTGATCCTCTCCTCACAGGCTGTCTACACAGGACATATTTTAGCTGCAGAGGCCTCATGGCACTGGTTCCTGTCTGGATGCCACAGAAAGTTGGTCCCATCACTGTTGCTCCTTCAAATAGAGGATGTTTTGGTACCAGCACCGGCTACAGAGGACTTGCGATGTTGGTCCTTGCCCATCGCTCACATTGAGAGCTTCAGCCCCTGCTCCAGACTGTTGGACTTTCTTCTCCAAGCTGTAAGACCTGGCCACGATGTTCCCACCATCCTTTGGACTGGAGACAAGCCCATTAGTTCATAGGAATTTAAGCTACACCTTTGCATCTTGAAGGGGAACTCATATTGGTGGAGGGGTGATTCCTCTTCTTGGGAGTCCAGAAAAATAGCTAACTTCTCAAAGTCAAGCCATAAAAGCACATGAGACCGCTTTGACATTACCCCTTCGAGATGGTCTGGCACGCAACTGGCCTCTGAAAGAGCATCTAGAGCAACGGGATATGGGGTTAGTGCCATGGGATTTCCACCCAGGACCTTCCAATCTTACAGAAGCAAGGATCTGCTACCCCTCTGCCCACGGGCAAAGGAAGAAGGGTCGGTCAGACCTGGCTTGTGGACAGCAGAGTGCAGTCCCTCCTGGATCTTTGTGTCCACAGCCCATTCCTGCAGCTTCCACAGGAATGCCCTTGAGATCCGGTATTAAAATCATTTTTCACTAGCAAAAGGGTAAATTTAGGACTGAAAATACTTGTTTCTTCTCTAGCCATCAAGTGAAAGCTTTCACTGAGGCTGAGGATTCAGGAACATAGGATCTGTCTTTGGACAAGTTTGTCCCCCACACTAGACAGTCATCCCTTTCAACTTCTGGGGTTTGATAAAGAGAGGAGCAACACATACATACATATATATATATACTTCTATATATATTTTCCCCCTTTTTTGACATAATGTCCATAATTCCTGTGCTGGTGCAGATCCATGAGAAGACCCCCATGGACCTGTCAGGCAGATGGGTGCAGTCACATCCCACTGCTGCTTGAGGATGCTGACAAACACATTTCGAGCTGCCTTCACCATGGTGCACAGCGGGATGGCTCCCAGGTCTAGGAATGCCATACATGTGCAATGGGACCAAAAGACTCTTGAAAACTGGGTGCACTCCCCAAAGTCATTATCTCATGTAATAACCTGAAGAGTCTGTGTAAGGCTGTAGAGTTGCCATCTCAGGCTGGCAGGGTTCCAGTAGGAATATTTCACACTCGAATCCCTTTCCTTGGCTGCGTGGAAAGGTGGCCCATTTACTTGTGCAGTACTCCTCTTAGCATTGTAACACATGGACAGGGAGGGATACAGAAGCACCACTTCTCTTCGGAGCCACTCAGAGTGTAAATGGGATGCACATCAAGCTCTTTCTGCATTGCAGGCCTCCACCAGGAGTTGATACCAGCTTCCCGCAGGTGTTTTCTTCTCCATGGATGCTGTTTTAGACATTCAAAGCCATTACAAAGTTGAGGTTCTGGGGGGGTTTTGTCCCTGGTGTGACTCGGGAAGGGGAAAGCAGGGAGCTGGGTAGCCCTGGGATGAGGGTGCTGCCTCCTTCAAGTAGGTGGTGACTGCTGGTTCGGGTGACACTGCCCCTAATCCCCACTGGTGCATCCTCAGGGCAACCAAGGCTTGCCAAGAGTTTGATACCAGCATGGCAGGAGGTAAGGCCATGGCTTTTTAACCATCCCTGGCAGGCAGCTGCGTGAAGCAACTGCTTCCTTTCCAAAGCCTAGGGCTGTCCCAGCCAATGCATGTCCTCCCAGCTGGCTCTACCAGAGCTGGATACCCTTTCCAGCTGCCTGCGAGATTCACTCCTGCCAAAGTAATAAAGGTTTCCTGCTGCAAGGGGTGGTTCAGAGCAGGGGCACAGAGCACCAGCAGAGTCACCCTTGCTGCAAGCAGGAGGGACCACCAGAAAATCAGGACCGTACAGATGGGTACGGGGAGTGGGAATTGGAGGAAGAACAGTCTGTTGGGGGAATTTCCATCCCATCACCTTCCTCCTGGCAAGCACCCTGGAACAGACAAGCAAGGCAGACGGAGCTGGCGGACAGCATCTACGGGGAAACCAGGATAGCATGGGGCTGCCAACGTTTTGCTGCTTGAGGATCGCATGTCCAATGTGCACCCCTGCTTTATCCTGGGGGGTAGAGCCGTGTTGGAGGATGCCAGTGGTGGGGACACGGGTGCATTGAAGGGCTCCGAGTAAGGAAACAGCCTTGGCATGGATTTGCACGTGTCTGGTTATCTCTCTGCAGAACTGGGAAGCCAAAACCAAAGCGGATGGAATAAAGAAAACAACAAATCAGGACTGAGATGTTCCCAGAGAGACACGGTGCGAGCTCCTAGAGCCGGGATACGTGCAGGTGGCAGTGTGATAGAGATGTCAGTTTGGGACCAGGGTTGGCCATCTCCAGCCGGAGCTCCAGCGAGATGCGGGGTGACAACCTCTGCCCGCAGGAATGGCCCCTGCTACCACAGGACTGGTTCAGGCAGGGAAGAGGATGCTAAACTCATCTCCTTGTTCCCTTGAATTTCAAGGACTCTTGCAAATACCAGAGCAGGGAGGTTTTGTGAATACAAATTACAAGAGCACGCTGAGTAACTCTGTCAGCAGTTTCGTGTTAAAGCACTCGGTCCCCTCTGCAGTGGGCATTTCCATTCAACCTCCCCCTCTCTTCACTGCTAACAGTCAACTGGGCTCTCTGTTTAACTTGAGCTCGGGTAAGAAACAGGGAGAGGATCGATTCCAACATTCTCCTTCTTGTCCCACCACGCACAAGCTGTTGCTACTTATTAAACATTTTAAAATCCCTGCTGCCAAAGTCCCCAGGAGATGTTTCTCTGCCATAGCCATAAAGGACTTTGCCAGCATGCTACTCAAAACTGCGTTTTCCAGCCAATAAATACAAGCTCCAGAATGAGGAAAAGCAGGGTTTGGCTCGCTCTCATTTTCAGTGGTATGTCACTGGGATACTCTAACTACTTTTAAATTCAAATCAGCTTCCTACAAATTAACTGCTTTTATCAGATACAGCACAGTGGACTGTTAAACACGTAGCCTCATGTACTGAAACACTATACATTTAATGAAGTTATGCCATTAGCAAATGTACAACATGGGTGCATTAAATCCACCTATAGAACAGCTCTACGTATGAGAGAGAGGATTGATTTTAGCTTTTCTCAATAGAGCAGGAGTCCCTTTCTTGGCTTTTACTAGGATTTTTTTTTTAACTAAAACCAGGATTTGCACACAAAAAAAAAAAAACCCAACCCAAAAATATCTACTCTCATAATGAAAAAAAGACTGTTTTTTTTTCCTTTCTTTATTCCAGTTCAGGAAGGAAGAGAATCATCTTGCAAGTCAATATCATCAGCTCCTTTGCCTCTAGAATCTACTTCTGCTCAGCTGGAGCTCCCCCCCCAAAAAACCCCACTTTATGTCCCAAGTGAAATGGGAAAACTACTTGTAAGGTCTCTTTTGAGGCACATGATTCGGACGGTCACTTTCGGAGTATTGGAATCAGCGTTGTCTTCCATCTCCTTTCTTTCCAGGAAGAGTTCTCCAGCGCGCCGCGGGCTCCCTGTGTTTCAGGTGGAAGGCTATCGGCCCCTGCCCCATCTCAGAAAGGGTTAGGATGACACAAGTTAGCACAGACACCCATTTCGCACTTCACACCTAAAGGATGGACGTTGACGATTCCCCACTTCAAATTCCTCACATAGAGGTGTGTGGGGGGAAACTAAAAAACCCAACAAAAATAAGGACAAGAGACAGTAAATTTCACTGTGATCACACTACGGCAAAATATGCCTTCTGTTCATCGCAAAGAAACACGTGTGAAGGCCAAATTAAAGAGAGGGGAAAAAAAAGGGATGTTGCATGAGTTACAGTGCAACCGTGTTATTCCTTCTCTTTCTATTCTCCTTCCCTCCCCCCACCCCCCCGCCTTGTTCAGTTTAGAAAAAGGATTGAGTACAACACAGTCAGGTTAAGTGGCCACAAAAGAGTAGCTGTCTTTGGCAAGAAGTCACCTCATCGCCCCTCTCTGTCACCTTCTGCCCATCTCGCTCTGTCTCATGAAGTGGATGTTGTTGGCGCTGTCTGAGAGTTCGGGGTACTGCTCCACTGAGATCACGAAATAGCCATCGTAGCCCTGTACCCGGCCCGTGTTTAGCACTTGTTGCTTCTCCCCTTCTGTCCACGAGCGAACACCCTCCTCCCCATCCCGCAATCTCTGCTGTTCCCGGGACCAAGCTTGGGCCACAGCGCGCTGTCGGGCCAGCTCCAGGACGCGGGTCTTCTCCTCGTCCAAGGTGGTCCCGTAGCGGGTGTTTAGACACAGCGCGCCGTACTGGAGCTGGATGTCCGTGTAACGTCTAGTCCTTCCATTCAGCACTGTGTTGATCTGGGACACCGTCACGTTCACGCCGTTCTCCAGGGTCCTCCGCCCGCCGCTGAGGCCCAAGATGGACAGGTCACCCTCCGACGGCCCTTGCTTAATGAAGTAGTGCGTGTCCACCCCGTCGATGGTGAAGTGCAAGTTCTCCAGGTAATGGGCGTTGTTTAGGATGGCCGCGATCCTCCTCCCATCCTCGTTGGCCACGCTGATGATGTCGGTGGCCACGCGCCCGTCCTTCATGGCGAACTTGACTCCTTTGCCGAAGATAGAGCCTCCAGAGGCAAAGTTCTTGTTCTTCTTGACCTGCCGGCACCCGGCGATGCTGGAGCTGTAGATCTGCTCGAAGCGCTCCAGAGTGACAAAGGCCTTCAGCTGCTTCTGCACTTCACACTGGACACCCAGAATTGACTGAGCAGGGAGAGAAAGGAGAGAAAGATGTGTTAGAAAGGCATTATGATGACCCAAAGGTATTATTAGCATGCTGGAGACCAGCAGGGCATCTTGGTGGGGAACATCTTGAAGTGGGGAGTCTAATGAGAAGCTCGGGTTTTTTTTCCCTTATCACACTTTTTCAGATGTTTAGTTCTTTTTAATGGAAGAGACATTTTGTCAGGAACTCTTCGTCAGGGGCTGCAGTGATAGCACAAGGGGTGACAGGTTCAAACTGAAACAGGGGAAGTTCAGGTTAGATATAAGGAAGAAGTTCTTTGAGGGTGGTGAGGCACTGGCACAGAGTGACCAAATAAATGGTAAATGCTCCATCCCTGGCAGTGTTCAAGGCCAGGATGGACAGAGCCTTGAGTGACATGGTCTAATGTAAGGCATCTCTGCCTGTGGCAGGATGGTTGGAACTGGATGATCTTAAGGTCCTTTCCAACCCAAACCATTCTATGATTCTATGATTATCCCCCCTTCCTCTCATTGTTTCAAGAAACTGAACTGTATCTTATCTCAAATAATTATGTACAGGTGAAAAAGGTGTGAGGGTCACCATCTGGACATGTAATTACACTCTGCTTCAGTGTTCTTCACCTTTACATAAGAAATCATTCATGTTGTGGCCACAATGCTTTACAAAAGGCTTTCAGATTTTCTGTGAAAACGTCTGGAAGTACTTGTAAATGTTCCCTCTATTTTCACTTTGTAACTCCTTATGCTACCTTCCAAAGCCCTGCATTACAGGTATGACCCTCAGAGTGGCCATAAACCTTCTAGGTCTCATTTTGACCTGGCCAAAGCAGGTTTTTCAAGTCAAGGAAGGCCCTAAATCCAAATCCTATTTCCTGTGAACCCTTTAGGATGTGTCAGGCTCCCTGAGCTAAGGCCAGCCACACCTGATGCTCGAGTTCTGGCTTACACTGAATCAAAACTGCAGAAGGACAACAGCGCGGATCATCTGCAGTCAGGTACAACACAAAGTCGCTTTTGCTGTTAGTGTATAATGGAGCCAGCACACAGCGAGTGAGCAGCTCATCATTACTGCAGAATGTCTTTGGAAATGCTCTCATCAATTCATGGCAGCTCCAGCTTCTCACAGACCCCTGTTCATGAACAATCATTTCCTCAAATATCACAAAAGCAAGAGGATGCTAAGACAAAACTCTCCTGCCACTGCCAAAGATTCAGTTCGATAAGGGAATGAGATCCGGGATTAAAAACAGGCTAAAAAGAGAGGTTTGCTGCATTCCCAATTGTTTTGAGGGAATTCAACATCCATGAAGGATATTGCCTTAAACTGTCCACAAGGTAAAGGCTCAGGTGAGAACATTGCACCAGGGCAGGTTTAGATGGAGCTGAGGAACAATTCCTGCCCCAGAGGGTGCTCAGGCATTGGAACAGGCTGCCCAGGGCAGGGCTGCAGTCACCGGCCCTGCAAGGGTTCACACCCCGTGGAGATGAGGCCTCAGTGCCATGGGGCAGTGGTGGCCTTGGCAGTGCTGAGGAACGGTTGGACTGGATGAGCTTAAAGGGCTTTTCCAACCTGGTTGATTCTGTTACTCTAAGACAATTCAGATAAAGCAGGCATTTCAGTGTGCTCCTCCCAACTGAGACTTGTAGCATGGCACGGGAAAGGAAATAAACCCTCATTTCCACAGTGGCTATTTCCAGAGAAAGGTCTCAAAGCATTAAATAAACAGAGGATTCAGCACTGCAGCTCACTCAGAGGTTTGCCATTGACTTTGCTATTAATTCAGGATGGATGCTAGCCTGGTTGGTACATGCTTTGATACTACAGGTATCACAGCCAACAGCTGGGCCATGATCTACCTTACTCAAGCTCCATGACCTGGGACCTTCTGGCCTTAGGGAATTTTCAGTTTTCCATCTTATGGTATAATTCTACATAGCATTGAATTTCAGATATTTGCCCATTATAAAAGAAAACCTTATTATATTTTTATGTTATTTTATTATTTTATTTTATTTTATTTTATGTTTTTTATTTTATTTTATTTTATTTTATTAGAATTTATGACCCAATGATAGAATACCGGACCTTCCCCTGGTCTAGCTGCATACTGCCTTTGTGATACTATATGAACTCATACAATTTCCACTACTTTACTGTTCATCCAGATGCCATTTAGAGAGAAAACAAACAGCACCCACCCTGCTACTGGCAGGACTTGGAAGTTTAAGGATTACACATGATCTAGATCATCTGTATTAGGCACTGCTGCCTCCTGCCTCAGGAGACACGCACAGGATACCAGGCTAACTGCCTTGTTGATGTCCTCCTGGTCTCCATTCACGTTGTCTCCTTCTTTACACTGGGAATGCATTTCTCCTGCTGCATGTACAACTGCAGGACTGACACTGGCACTTCCTGGTGGCTAAAACCAATGGTTGACCAAAGCCACACAGTTGGGAATCTCTTGACTTCCAGGCATGGAGGACCCAGTAGGTGGGAGATTTGTGAAGTTGAGAGCTTGAACCACCTTAGTTGTCAAAGAAACTGAGCAGTTACCTGCCCATGGCAGGGGGTGGGAACTGGATGATCTTAAGGTCATTTCCAACCCAAACCAGTCTGTGATTCTATGATTCTACGAATCTGTAACTGGTGGACAGCCCTTTAAATGAGCCCCACTGACTGCATGAACTAGACACTGGAAGACTACAGGGGTGCACACATATAGCACACACCTAGACATCTACATATCTAAGTCTTGCATTTGCTCGTAGCTCTTAACAGCTGACAATCTGAACAGTCCTTTGGGCTTCACTGACAAGTCACCTAAATGGCTGGTGTTGAACATTACTATGGGGAACCCTGCTGGGCCACCAATTGTTGCTCTAGAAGAGTGTAGATAATCCATGCTGTAGTTATGAGGAAGTCCAGGAATATGATATGAGGATATTGATATGAGGATAGATACGAGGAAACTCTAGGTTGCTGGATAGGGCTTTGAACAACCTGGTCTAATGAAAGGTGTCCTTGCCTGTGGCAGGAAAGTTGGATCTTTAAGGTCCCTTCCAACCCAAACCATTCTATGTTTCTATGATTCTATAATCTCAAATGGCATCAGCAGCTGAGTTCATTGTAGATCTCTGCTGGCTATAATAAGTGCTTGGATACCAAGTTCACAGGCAGAGACCTAAACTTAGGTGTCTTAATCAAGAACAAAATCACATCCAAAGGGTTTTCCACTGGGGACTGGTTATAGGCCTTCTGGGCTCTCCCCATTTTATATCACATTGAGAAGTAAGAAATCAGACACGTGCAAAGCTGTAATGCTGAACATCATCATCACTTAACTATTACAATAACTAACCACATCTCTATTATCTTGAAAATGAGCCCAGGATGACTTTGAAATGACTTTTTCACTGCATTTCTTTGATAAAAAGTATATCTGGAAACATCACCTCTTAAAAGGAAAAGCAAACACATCCAACTGAAACAATAAACCCAATAAATCGAGGCACACCAGTGTGCAGCTAGCTTGTGTGCTCTGCTGTGAATAGAAAGGGGGTGGAGGCAAACAGATTACATGTAGTTCAAAGAGGCAGTGTGTCCCTGACTTGGAAATTACCATTTCTGTTTCATTTTAGAACTCATTTTAACGAACTGGCAAGGAAAAGGAACAGAAAATGCTGCAATGGCATGTGGTACTCTCTAAAATAATGCTGCTGCTTTTAGCAAGGTATCTATAAAACCAGTTTTAGGGCAGGAAGCAGGGATCTCACAGTCATTTCAATGTTTGTTGCTAGATGTGAGTGACAAATATGCTGGGTTTGTTTTTCCTCACAGCCTTTTTTTAATCAGATGTCCTTAGGTGACATTTCACTTTATCTACTAACAACCCATTGGAGAGAAGGGAACGACCTTCATGAGTTGCTTGCTGCTGCATGGAACTCAAGAGAACAGCACATTACAGAGATCTCTGAATAGCCTCTTGCATTTCATTTTGCCAGCACCTCTTGAGGATTCAAAATACCATAGCCAGATAGCATCATCTGTTGTTTTTAAATACCGCCTTCCAGTGTGAGACTGAAAGCTTTAATTTCCCATCAAGGATCCAAGATGTGAAATAAGTGAACATGTTTCCAAGTTACTTTACATCCTTGTGCCGTTATACACAGATAGGTGTTTCTCTTGCCACCATATGGCTTACAACACAGAAAGCCACTTCTTTAAAAGACTTGGGAGTTATGATTTCTCTGAAATAAACTCCTTCTTATTTATCCCAACCTTTCTGTTAACAAAATCACTCTTTGGAAATCAGCTTCTTTGCTTCATTCAACCCGGCCATCACCTGAAGAGAGTGAAGGTTGGACTTGGTGATCTTAAAGGTCTATTCCAACCTAGCTGACTCTATGATTCTAAGATGAGTCCCCATTCAGATGGGGATCAATCACAGCAACCTATCAAGCACCCATCCATCAGCACGGCTGCACTTCGTGCTGAGGGGCAATGGGCTTGCTCAGGAACCTGCCAACCACGAAGTGGGACAATGGCAGTGAGCAACTGGCCAGCAAGGCCAGTGCTGCAGATGCTGCTTGATTAGCAATGAATGGAACACTCTTGGGCTTAGAGGACAGGTCTCTTCTCCATCTCTCCAGTGTACACAGCTGCAAGGGGATAATGAAGTTGAGCTCATCAAGCAGGTTTCCATCTGTGGGGAAATAAGAGGATTTGCCTTCTTTTCTTGCTCATCTATTTTCATTAAGATTCAAGAGTTTAATGTCTTTGAGACTTAAACTCCTTCCTTGCATTAGATCCAGTAAAAACTGGCTACTGCTTTTGCACAACATAACTAGGGGCTGATGGACAGAGGTGCAGACAGTGTGATGGCCCAATACCAGGACAAAGCACCCTTCAGCATCAGGATGCCCACTCTGAATGATGAACACTGGCAGAGCCAGCCCCTCAAACAGCTTGTCCTTGGGAGAAGCTCTGCCAGAAAGCACAGCCCTGAAGCTCACTCTCTGCCTGAGCATCCCAGAGCTCCAAAATGCTGTTTCCTAAGGGGTACCAAAAGCTGCTCCTCCAGCACAGCCTGGAATGAGCACTGCAGAAAACAGAAGCCTTTCTGGAGGCGCAGTGCTCATGGGATGGGGAGAAGGGTAGTTAATAATACGATGTAGTTAACAATATAAGCTCCTGCACCAAACCACTCCTCCCTGCAAGTAGAGTTGTCCTAGCTCAAGCAATTACCTGTCAGTTCAACAAGACAAAAGAGAAGGGGGAAAATAAAGAGGGCAAAAAGAAGAAGAAGAGAAATTGGATTCAGGTACATCAGCTCCACAATACGCCAGAGGTCACCCAGAGTCCCCTGGTGCCAATAACACTGAACTTGTTCAACAAACAATTTAGTGACAGCCTCATGGTCACAGAGAAGAGGGCGGGGGGGGGGGGGGGGGAAGTGCTGCCCAACAGAGTATTGGATTTTCAATGTCACTGCAGAGCTGCAGGGGGTTAGAGCACGGTTTATGACGCGCTGCCTCTTTCTGAGCTGGTGGATGCTCACGGTCAGAATTATCCCTCCCACCTTGCAGCCCTGGAAGGCAAGAACCAACAGTGTTTTGGATGGAGAAGCCAGGGCCCTGTGGCTACGCGCTCCGAAGAGAAACAACACAGCCATTTATGTGGAGTTAGTTGCTTTGCTGCTGTGCTCCTGTTATTCATTCCTCTCTGATAAAAGCTGGGCTACAGATCAGCGAAGCCAGTGGAGTAGCTCAAATTAACTATGGTTTATCTGCGTATGTGACCCAGAGAAACCTGGGATTGGAAGACATAGAATCATAGAATCATAGAATAGTTTGGGTTGGAAAGGACCTTAAGATCATCCAGTTCCAACCCCCCTGCCATGGGCAGGGACACCTCACACTAAACCATGGCACCCAAGGCTCTGTCCAACCTGGCCTTGAACACTGCCAGGGACGGGGCATTCACAGCCTCCCTGGGCAACCCATTCCAGTGCCTCACCACCCTAACAGGAAAGAATCTCCTCCTTATATCCAATCTAAACTTCCCCTGTTTCAGTTTGAACCCATTACCCCTTGTCCTGTTACTACAGTCCCTAATGAAGAGTCCCTCCCCAGCATCCCTATAGGCCCCTTCAGATACTGGAAGGCTCCTTTGAGGTCTCCATGCAGCTTCTCTTCTCCAGGCTGAACAGCCACAACTTTCTCAGCCTGTCTTCATACAGGAGGTGCTCCAGCCCCTGATCATCCTCGTGGCCCTTCTCTGGGCTTGTTCCAACAGCTCCATGTCCTTTTTATGTTGAGGACACCAGAACTGCACACAATGCTCCAGGTGAGGTCTCACAAGAGCAGAGTAGAGGGGCAGGCTCACCTCCTTCGACCTGTATCTAGTGAATATCCCCGATTGCAAGGATGGGCACTGTTCTGTGCCTTGTGCAGGCTACTTTTAAATGACAAAAGATCTGGAGCTTACTCCATATGCTCTGGAAGATCATTTTGCACTTTGATCAGTCTAAAAATATTGTTACTATTTCTAAATATTACTAACATTTATTAAAATATTAATATTATCTATTACATTTATCTATTTATATATTATATAATAGATAATAGTATATATTTATATATAATATTAATATTATCTAAAAATATTTCCTGTGCTCCCATTTACCTTTGTTTAATTCTGAATTTTCAAAAGTTTCTATTTTCCTCCACATGCTTCATCCATAAATACAGAGAGAAGCAGCAGGAAGGAGGGCTGGATCATGTATGGAAGTGTGTATATATAGCTGGAAGGGCTGGGAGTGAACAGAACTTCCTGTGAAACATCAGTGTTGGCTGCACAGACAGGCTCAGGAACAAACATGTTTTCAGGTATCATATTGTGAATGGGGTTATTTGATGTAAATACATGCTACGATATGCTGGGTGTGCCAGAAAGGAAGGGGATCCTCCTCTATTACATCTGAGAGCCACTTGCTATCACAGCATGATCCTGCAAGTGTAGTCTACATTAAAAATGCTCTTGTTTTGCTGCTGTCATAACACAGGGAAAGGGTATGAAACAGCCTGAAATGGTTAAAATCTGCTTTCAACACTTGACTGTAAAAGTGACTCATCTGGAAGCCCTATGGCTGTGTAAAGCCCTCTTTTAGTAAGCAGGTCCCTGCGTGGTCCTCACTGCAGCTTTTTGCTTTAAAAACCTGGAAGGGACATGGAGATTTCCTTTCTTTCTTGTTGCTCACTCAGGCAGATTCATCTAAAATGGATGGACGGAAGGAGGGGGATCCTTGGTTTTATTCCCAGCTCAGCTGCCTGCATGAGCAAGCGTCAGTCTTCATCTCAAGCTGTCAAGTTACTTGGCTATTCAATAAGTCTAATAATAATAATAATAATAAACTAATGATAGAATAATGATATAGTAATAATGATAGCAACACCAATGATAACAATTTCTATAGCAGCTCTATGAGAGTTATTATCTACTGCATGTAATGATTCAGAGACAATCTTTTGTGCAATCTCTGAATGAGCTTTCCCCGTTTGCTTTCTCCTGTACAGCTTTGCCTGGGGAGCCTGTGTCACATCAGAGAGGAGGAAAAACCCTCAGGCTATTTCTCATTACAGAAATAATCTCTATTAGCATCTTATTGTTTAATCCAAAGAAGTGAAAAGCAAAAGAGGAGTCTCTGAGCTCCAAAAAGCAACTGAGTTCTTGCGGTGTTTTCAAGCATCAACTCAGCCATTGTAGCAAAAGGCACAGTTCTTTCTGTCCCCCTCTATTATAAAGAGATAAGGCTTAATATAAATCTCTTGTTGAAGTTGAAGCTGGTACATTCTAGCTTGTCCTCACCATAGCTATAAGGCTGAGTGCCAAGGATGGGCTGACACATGACTATTCTATTAATACTCAGTATCTTGTTCATACCTCTGAGTGGTTTGGGAAATGTGACACTGTATTTTACCCTCCTGGTGTAATATGTGTACAAGACCTCAAGAATCTGCTGCAGGACAGTGAGATTTTGGTGAACTCATAGATAAAGAGGCCAGGAGAACAGCTGGAATCATTTCCACTTCCTACTGTTATCATTTTATTATATGTTAAATGTTACATCCTGATCTCCCTATGCACATCGGTGCCTCGCTGCTCCCGTGATGTTTGAATACACAGCAAGCAGGAATTCAGTCTAACGAGGATCCAGACTAAATACAGGACAGCAACCCCAGAATAAACCAAGCTAGGAGATTAAAGAGTATCCTGAGGAGTAATGGACTTTTGCAAGGTCATACAACCCATAAGCAGCAGGGCAGGGAGTAACGCAGGGCTCTCGGATCCTGACCCAGTGTGCAGACCTTTAACAACGCTGCCTCTATTTTTCAGCTAAGTAATTCCCAACAGGAAGAGAGGGGGAAATGATTGGGCTGGAAAAGCTTTCATTCTTGCCAATTTCATCATTGAATTTTGTGCAAGCCTCAACTGAACTGGCTTGTGATGCAGGTCTGTTCTTAAATGTGGGACATGATGACTCGGGATTAAACCCCATCAGGTAATCTGAAAATTAACTCTCATCTAAAACTTCTTCCTGGTGAGACCCACTGCAATGCAGAACAGTTTCCTAGGCAAGTACTGTGACTTGTTTAAGACATTTTAAACCAGAGTGAATAAATTTCTATCAAAAATATTCCATAGAAACTATTTCTGTATCAAGATTTGCTTTTTTTAAACTTCCAAGCATCCTTGGTGCAATGGCATTTGAACTGAGCCTGTGATATGTGGTAACAGGGCCTCTTGTGGGAGGAAGAAACTGGAACACACCATTCAATTGAGCAACCACCAGAAAACATCACAGCAAAAACCACCATGGCAATAAGGACCATAAAATGTGATTATTCAGTCAGATTTCATTGCTGTAATGGGGACTGAAGCGCTTTTAATCTCCCAGTTCATCTGGGAGCACATGCTGCTAGAGGGTTTTTAATAAACACTGCAACTGTATAGTTTGCTGATAAAGGTGTGAGGTAGAGTATGGAGTTGCATGGATCACCTTGCTATTGTCCCATTCCTGGGTTTTCATCTGTGTGTGGATTAGCTCATAGGATGGCTCCATCGCATCCATGTCTGGTTTGGGGTAGCCGGGGATAACGTTGTGTAGCTGGAACCCAAAGGTGAGCAGCCAACTGTTGACATCTGGAAGGGAAGAGAAGCATAAATAGATTACCTGATCTCTCCAGCAGCATTGCCCAGGAGAAGGCACAGAGCAGGACCCTGTGTTGATGGCACTGTAGCAGGACTGGCCAAAAAGATGAGTGTCTATTTACTGTGAAGAGCACAAATCTTAATGGTCTTTGAAAGAACCATGTGTCAAAGCGAGGCTTTCCACATCCAATCACAGTCCAATTCCGCATTTTCCAAGCATTGGCAGTGACCAAATGGCCTAAATCAAAGCCAGTGCCACATCTAACCTTCAGCATCAGGGACCTGGCTCTGCTCTAAGGTATGCAGGAGAAGCACAGGAGCACCACCACAATAATGGAGGCTGAGATGCTCCAGCTGAATGGGAAGTGTTGTGCAGTCCTAAAGTCACCTCAGACACAATATTCCTCTTCTGATGACTCTCAAAGGGCCTGCAGGCTGAAGACTAAGTTTAGAGATATGTGAGCCAGAACAGCAGGACATCCACGACAAATATCAGAGCCATTTATCAGGTGCTCATGGACATATCCTCTGTTTTTTTCCATGGCTTTTCCACCTCAGTCCTGAGTTGCTTGGCATTTTTCATAAGAAGGTGTAGTTTGAGTATTAAAACAGTGTAAAGTCACATCATCTTTTACATTTAAAATCAGCCTCCACACTACCTGCAAGGTACATTACAGTGAAAATCAGTGTATATGCCCCATCCCTGGCAGTGTCCAAGGCCAGGTTGGACACAGGGGCTTGGAGCAAGCTGCTCTAGTGGAAGGGGTCCTTGCCTGTGGCAGGGGTTGGGACTGGATGATCTTTAAGGTCCCTTCCAAACCAAGCCAAACCTATGAAGTTCAACTAATATGTGCTCCATGGCATCTTAAGTATTAGGATGTAACTGGGATTGTGCTGGTGCTGGACGTGCAAGAGGCTTGATTTTCATTTTGCTAAACAAAATAAACGTTGTTAAAACAATCTGAAGAAGGGATTGATTTAAATAACCAAATATGCATCTTTTAATGTTTCCTCTCTATTGCCCATGAGACTAAAGGAGTGTGTTGAAGAGCTGGTCAAGGAAGGACATTATGGATGCGAGCGGCAAATAAGGTGCTTCCAGATGACTGGAGAACCAGGAGCCAAACAAACACTCTATATCTGTTGCTTGTTTTCTTACAGGCCAAAACATTGCCATTGGGCAGATGTCCAAGAAGCCCTTGTGACGATCCATGTGGAAGGGGGAGGATTTCTGTAATAAAACCACTTCTGTTCATTCAATGTAGAGATTATTTCTGGAGTGTCTTCTGGAAACAGAGAGGTTGAGGGGGGAGGGAAAGAAATTAAAAGGCTCATTTGATTGTATTTCCTTGCTTAGTGCTAAGCCAGCCTGCTTCCAAATCCTTCTCATCTGAAATAGAATCATAGAACCATAGAATAGTTAGGGTTGGAAAGGACATTAAGATCATCCAGTTCCAACACCCTGCCACGGGCAGGGACACCTCACACTAGACCATGTCACCCAAGGCTCTGTCCAGCCTGGCCTTGGGCACTGTCAGGGATGGAGCATTCACAGCTTCTCTGGGCAACCCATTCCAGTGCCTCATCACCCTCACAGTAAAGAACTTCTTCCTCAAATGAAGACCTGTGATGCACATATTGTAGACCTGGTGCTCAGGAGACCAAAATAAACCAGTGAAGGCTGGCGTTGGTGCAGGAGCCATTTCCCAAGCACTTCACAGCTGTTAAAAAGACCACAGAGCAGGGATGCTGAACAGCCAAACCCCATGTAATGTGTCTGAAAGATTCAAGACAAGCCTTCTTTCTTTTGATACCAAACTGACTTTCAAAACATTTGCAAACAGGAGTTTGTTCTTTTTGGGAAGAAGTGTTGGACTCCCCGGAACACACACACAGAAAAAGAAGCTATCCCAAAACATGGGAGGAAGGTGTGGAGCTGAGAAACCAGAGGGGAAAATACTAATTTGCCAAGAGGCAGTGACAAGTTTTTTGACAGAAAAGTGCATTTCACATCACTGAGGGGCTTTTTTTCTTCAGCTACAGTAACCCTGCCAACACATTTCACAGCAAATTCATTTGAGGGCAAAGAAAAAAGAGTGCTTAATGCAGACACATGTAATGGAAATGTCAGTTCAATCCATCAGGATTGCTGAAGCTGGCAGCAAAGCTCTGTGCCATGAAGTGTACAATCACTAAAACACTAATGTTTAACAATGGGCCTCTCAAAACATAAATACCTGCTTCTCTGTTGTCCCCTCTACATGTGCCTCCAATTTGTACCTATGAGCTCAGAAACCTCATCACTGGAGACCACAGCACGTGCTGTTTGCCTTTGTCCTGGGTGCTGAGCTCCCATAAGGACATAAGGATCAGGATGGGGATGTAGGGTCAGAAAGTGGTTCCCTGGGCACATTTGGTTGTGATGACAAGGCCACTCTCGTCACTGGTCCTGCCCATGAGATGCCTGAAAGCTTCAGCAGGAAGAAATGCCAGAGCAGCAGCTTTGCATCATGGCACTCATCCCATCTGGTCACCTGCTTCTTCCATGCACTGGGAGTGGAGAGACTTAAAAAGGGCATTTGAGCTCTGTACTCTTGAAAGAAAGAAAATGGAACTTTTAAGACCACGGAAAAATTATTCAGTGCATATACAATATTAAAGTATTGGGTTTAAACATCTTGATTTCATCATCAGAGCTGGGTGGGAACCTGCTCACCTGCACCAAAACAGGCCTGGAAATTTCCTCTTGTCTTAACTTGAGCAGGAAAACAAAACTCTGCTAATACATCCTGAAGGAACTGTTAACAACTAGTTCTGGTGTCCTCAACGTAAGAAGGACATGGAGCTCTTGGAGCAAGTCCAGAGGAGGCCACGAGGATGAGCAGGGGCTGGAGCAGCTCCTGTATGGAGACAGGCTGAGAGTACTGGGGCTGTTGAGCCTGGAGAAGAGAAGCTGCGTGGAGACCTCAGAGCAGCTTCCAGTGTCTGAAGGGGGCTACAAGGATGCTGGAGAGGGACTCTTCATCAGGGACTGGAGTGACAGGACAAGGGGTGATGGGTTCAAACTGAAACAGGGGAAGTTAGGTTGGATATAAGGAAGAAGTTTTTCTCTGTGAGGGTGCTGAGGTGCTGGCACAGGGTGCCCAGAGATGTGAATGCTCCATCCCTGTCAGTGTTCAAGGCCAGGTTGGACAGAGCCTTGGGCAACATGGTCTGGTGTGAGGTGTCCCTGCCCATGGCAGGGGGTTGGAACTGGATGCTCTTAAGGTCCTTTCCAACCCAAACCATTCTATGATTCTATGATAGACAAGCTTAAGGCAACAACTGCAAATACAGATCTTCCATTTTGGTTTTGACTCCTTAATTTTTCCTTTCCCCTTTTCAATCATTAGTTTACACGTAACTTGCAAAGGTTGAAAAACAAGAGGGAAGTTTTCTTTTAAGCTATGCTGGAATTCGTCATTGGGGCAATTTTGAGAACTGTTTACAACATTTCTGCTGAGAAATCTCTCAAGCTCAACCCCCTCCCATTAACAAATTCAGTTTTGACAAATAAGCATTTTCTGATAGAAGTTATCTCAAAGTATATTCCCTGACAGCCTTAATTATCAGAGTGAGTCCATCACACAGGATCTTTGCCTGCATCTTTTGGCATACTTCACTTCCCTCATGGCATCAACTTCTCAGCTCTGGAGAAAACAGCTTTTCATTAAAAAAAAACCAAAACAATCTAATCCTTATGATTATTGCAGAAGAACCTGGAAGCACAAATCCTAATGGCTGGAAAACCAAGTGGAACAGAACAACCCAGGATTTATATCCTATAACATCTTAGCTTTTTTTTTTTTTGCTATTGATCCAATCTCACAACTTAGGGGAACACAAATATTGTTGCATATGGGGAGGCTGTGATAGATGTATCCTGGGCTGCATCAAAAGGAGCGTGACCAGCAGGTCAAAGGAGGTGATCCTGCCCCTCTACTATGTTCTCATGAGACCCCACTTGGGAGTATTGTGTGCAGTTCTGGTGTCCTCAACATAAAAAGGACATGGAACTGTTGGAACAAGTCCAGAGGAGGCCACGAGGATGCTCAGGGGCTGGAGCAGCTCCTGTATGAAGACAGGCTGAGGAAGTTGGGGCTGTTCAGCCTGGAGAAGAGAAGCTGCGTGGAGACCTCAGAGCAGCCTTTAACTGTATGAAGGGGGGCTATAGGGATGCTGGAGAGGGACTCTTCATTAGGGACTGTAGTGACAGGACAAGGGGTGATGGGTTCAAACTCAAACAGGGGAAGTTTAGACTGGATTTAAGGAAGAAGTTCTTTACTGTGAGGGTGCTGAGGCCCTGTCACAAGTAGCATATTCAAAGAAGAGCAGTGTATCTTGTGAAGGGTCTGGGGCACAAGTCCTGTGAAGAGGGAACTGGGGTTATTTAACCTGGAAAAAAGGAGGTTTAGGGGAGACCTTATCACCCTCTACAATTACCTGAAAGGAGGTTACAGTGAGGTGGGGGTTGGTCTCTTCTCCCATGTAACAGGCAGTAAGACAAGAGGAAATGGCCTCAAGCTGCACCAGGGCATGTTTAGACTGGAGATTAGACATGGTTGTCAAGCAGGAACAGGAACAGGCTGCCCAGGGAAGTGGTGGAGTCACCATTCCTGGAAGTACTCAGAAATCATGTAGATATGGCACTCAGGGACATGGTTTAGTGGTGGCCTTGGCAGTGCTGGGTTAATGGTTGGACTCAGTGATTTTAATGGTCTTTTCCAACCTAAATGATATTACCATTCTAGGATGCTATGAATATACGAAGGACATTTAACCCACAGAATGATTTTCTGTATAAAACCCCCACACATAGAACTCATGTTATTGCCATTTAACAAAGTCCTGAGGAAGCAGTTCAGAACTTATGTCAAGCTGTGGGGTAGGTATGGCCTAAACGTGGCTTTTGAGTCTAACCCACCTGCATTTATTGACTTTTAGTAGAAACTGTTAAATCTGTGGGGCAGATTAACTATGATTAACTACATGGTTAGTGTAGGCTGACTGTAATAAAAGGTTTAAATTGCTGTTGTCATTCTGCTAAAACAAATCTGCATGTCATTTGTTTAGTTACAAATAGATCTCTAGCCAAAACTGTGCAAACAGAGCTGCCCCTCTACAAAGTGAAAGGTTATCAGCACATTAACTGGTAGCTAAACTTGGGATATCTGAAGGGGTGAAAATCTGGAAGCAAAATAAAGAGAACACCAAACAAAAGGAAAGGAAACAAGTTTGGGAATTACCATCTCCATCTATGCTAATGAATTAAAGATACTCTGGACATAGGCATCAACTGGCAAAGAAAAGCTTGCGCCCATTATATTAAACATTGGAAAACCTCATGGTGACCAGGATACTAAGAGGGAAGAAACCTGTTGTGTTGGTTTTGGCCAGGATAGAGTTAATTTTCTTCATGGTAGCTAGGATGGGGCTATGTTTTGGGTTTGTGCTGGAACGGTGTTGATCACACAGGGATGTTTTCACTATTGCTGAGCAGTTCTTATACAAAGTCAAGGCCTTTTTGCTCCACCAGTGAGTGGGTTGGGGTGGGCACAAGGAGTTGCTTATGTGGCTCTTGCTTTGCTTATTAAACTGTCTTTATCCCAACCCATGAGTTTTCTCATTTTTACTCTTTCAGTTCTCTCCCCCATCCCACTGAGGGGACTGAGGAAGCAGCACTGTAGGGCTTAGCTGCTGGCAGGGGTTAAACCATGGCAAGCTCTAGAAGACATTAATGAATTTAAATGTCTTACCTGTCATGTAGCATTTGATATCCTGAGAGTTGCTAATGGGATTGTTGTTTTTGAACATATACAGGTTGAAAGGCATTATGTTATTGCTACTCAGATGCTTCCACATGTCATGGTCTGGACTTGTCCAGCGACCCGCTAGCACATCATAGTCTCTCCGTCCCATGTGGATAAGCTTTGTGAGTGGGTCATACAGCCCTCCATGGTAGCCAATGATGATCTGGAAGTTGGGATTGGTGTCCATATAGATCTCCCCATATGCTGTGTACAGTATCTGCTTAATCATTAAGCCAGTCCCACTGAAGACAGCCAAAGGAGTGCCAATGTTATCACAAGCTATGTAGAATTCATCACCGCTGCTGAGCTCCATTGCAAAGAGGTGGCCTTGGAGGTCATAGTAGAGGGAGGTGATCTCGGAGCTCGAGTGGTTGTATAAGTGGGTGACCTTGGTTGGGTTGGTCAGGTCTGCGTAGAAGAACTGCAAGTGATGGCCATGGCTGGTTTTGCTAGACACTCTCCTTCCTAGGCCATCGTAGCGGTATTTCACACTCCATCCACTGGCTTTATTGTAGGCTTTGATGAGCAGGCCAGCTGAATTGTACTCAAAAACGTCATTGCCCCTTTGCTTCAGGAAGCCGTCTTCATCCATTTTGTACTGCACATCCCCAAGTCTAGTAATCCTATCCCTGAGGTCGTACCTGAGCGGTGTAAGCCGGGCACTATTCCCTGGACTCAACAAATGGAGGTTTCCATTTAGGTCATAGCTGTAACGCCAGAGGGGTTTGTCATTGATAGACACTGTCTGCAACTGGCCATCAGCATCGTATTCGTATGAGTACCTTGTTGTGTTGGCATAAGGCCCAACCTTCAGCTCTTTCTTAACCACTCTCCCCATGTTGTCATACTGCACAGTCATCCAGTACATGAGAGACCGGAATATCTCGTACTGGACCTCCTTCATCCTGCCATAGGCATCAAAATGTTTAGTGTGAGTCATGACAGCAGTGGTGATAATCTGGTTGATATCGTAGTAGATGACTCCAAATTTACCAAACTGCTCAGTTTTGCCTGACACATCATCGTACCTGTAGAGATCAATGGGTAAAGGTGTCTCGTTGATGACTGCTTGCATGCTGGTCACCCGAAAGCTGTTGTCATAGTTGTAGTCAAAGCGTGCATTCACCATGCCTTCCTCAGTGAAGCGGAAGATCTGCCGATCGATGAGGGGTCCTATCTGCCTGTATCTGATTGTACAGGTGAACCCTTCGTTCTGCAAGTTTATGGTCTTCAGCATGCCAGCAGTTTCATCATAAGTGAAACTGATCTTCGTGGTGTCGTAGAGCATCTCGGCTAACTTGGACAACTTGCCGTACTTGTAGATGACCCGTCTCCCCGTGCCCAAGTACAACGTGTGGAGGAGCTGCTCATCCTCTGTGAAATCCTGAATGACCGAGGCGTTGCCTTCTGGTGGCCTGTAGATGTTTCTGTAGTAACCAATGGAACGAATGGTTTCTAAAGTCTGGCGAGCAACGTTGGGCATGGTCACCGATGACAACCGGTCGTTCTTATCGAACTCAAAGATATACTGCCTCTGGCTGTGAAGGAGCAGCACCATGGACTGGATGGGAGGGAGAAAAGCATAGGTTATCTTCCTGGTTTGCAATCAAAATGCTGCTAAACTCTTACAAAACATGCAAAGTTCTCCAATCCAAAGAGTAGGGCAAGTGACATAAATCTCTGCACCCACAGGGTTAAATGGTGAGAGGTGTGCCCAGCACATCGAGGGTCCCCAAGTAGGAGTGGGTCACATAAAAAATGCACAGAGGAAGGTCTAAGTTCAGAATGCTCATCTGTTTCAATCAATACCCTGCAGCTAATTCCCAAATTCCTCGTGCCAATAGCTTTTCCACACTAAATGAATACAATTGGTAGAGCTACTTAAACAGTGCTTGAAAAAGCATCCCCTGACACCTTCCAATGCCTAATTAATTCACTGTGTCTCCATATCTTCTATTACCATCTTACTCCAAACTTCTGCCTGCCTGCTTATTTCCTGTTCTGGGATTCTTTTTGCATAAAACAAACAATCCACATGGATTGTGTAATACAAAGAGCAAGTCAATATTTTCTGCTTTTTAAAAGTTACTTTTAAAAGTAAGTCCTTCCTTAAACTGTTGTAGGCATAGACTCTACGCAAAACTCAGGAATAGAACATTCCAGCCCCAGGTATGCCACGTATGGATCTATAGAACACTGGGCAGTATAATGATGAATGGTAATGCCCAGAAGGATTTTAGTCCCATGCCAACCTACAGAATGCAGACTACACACAATGCTGCAGTGTGCTACAATAATCTGACTGGATTCATGCCTCAGACTTAATTACACGTATTTCCTACGAAGCAGGAATGGGCCCCTAGAAGAAGGCTGCACGTCAGAGTGTATGGGTTGTTTTCACATGGAAAATCCTATTGGAAATTCCTACTGTTCACTCCTGTGACTTCAACTGGAGATATTTTATATTGCAGCTGACTCAACAAAGGAATGTCGTGCTTAAAAATTCAAATGCCAAAGCTTCACAGCATTAAGACAAGAGCTCAGTGTGGCTGGGAAGAAAGTTCTCAGGCTGTTTTCAACTGCTCTTTGGTGGTCTGGCATCAAAGTCAATATGTGCACCTTAGAGCATAGGACCATAAGAACCATAAATTAGCTGGCGTGAAGGAGCACTGCTCTACTAAAGTCAAAGGAGTAAAGCCCATTTGCACCAAACACACCATCTCTAATTGATAAGAGGATTCTTACCTTCTCTAAGTAAGTGTAGCTCCATGATTTGCCATCAGCAAAGATCCTGGATGTAATCCTGCCAGACTGATCATACTCCATCCTTTCTGACATTGTGCCCCTCTGAATCCCTGCAATATGTCCTCCTGGGGAGTAGGTGACATTGACCCCATTCAGTCTGCTGCTGGGTGACCACAGGCTGGGCCTCCCTGCCTGGTCATAGAGGATGCGGAGAGTAAACTTGCGGTGGTCATCATAGATCTTCTCTGTCCTTGTCACACGGTCAAAGTCGAGGGACAGCAGGTTTCTGTTGTGAACCTACAGGGTAAAGAGGGAGAATTAGGAAGCTGGAAAGAGTTCAAGTTACAAAGACCACCCTTTTCTTCACCAAATACCTCTTTAGACCATACTGGAGAGTATCCTACATTGCTTCTGTTGACTTCAGTGAGGAGTGAGGCAGAAAACCAGGGTAATTCTGAAACATCACCATGGTGAAGGAATATCGCTCATATCCCAAACCTAGGCTTAGAACTGCTACAGCAGGTGTGATTACAGCCCTACAGAAGACAGAGTGACAACTTGTTGCAAGGAATATTTGCGAGGTGCTCTGCTTCTCAAACCTAGGTTATAGTCTTGCTGCCATGCACATCAAAAATAATGCTTGTAGAAAGAAGATGGATGCTGTGTCAACATAGTAGGAATCAGAGTTTTTCTCTGAGTCTATATACTCAGAGAATATACTGCAGGCACTGGAGGTTGAGCCTTCCCCCTGAGATGAAGTATGGAGGCTTCGACCACTGTAGATGTTACACAGAGAGGGGGGTTTTGTGTGAGAGCTGCAGCTTTAGCTTCATTGTCCTGGGGTTATTCGGTGTTGCATAATTACACTCCTGTTACCTCCACTGCCTCTGCATTTCCAAAGATCAAAGGTATCTACTTCAAAGCTAGGAGCAGGAATACATCCTCATTCAGGGACTGTAGCACAGAGCAACAGAAAAAGAACCTGATAATACAACTTGTGTGCAAGGAGATTCACAAAGGCACATTGCCACAGCAGCAAAGCACTGAGCAAGGATGAAAACCCCACATTCCCAGTACAAGCTTGCCAATGAAGAAAGCTGTTTTGCCGTCCCACCACTTTTAAACCTCTTTCATTTGCTGAACCCCTCTTCTCTAGAAAGAGACTCTTCCTGGGTAAATTTCAAACTCCCTTTGCAGCCCTTTAGCTGAAGGCAATAAACCAGGGTTTGCTGCTTGCTGCAGGGTCTTCAGACCAAGTTATAACACTACCTTATGCCCCTCTGGATAAAGCCAACACTCCTGACCTGAGCACTGTTCTCAGCCCTGGTTTGGCTTTGATCTTGGCCATGGCTTTAGGGTGTATGATTGAATTCCCACTATATTTTGAGGGATGAGGGAGTATCTGAGTGCTAAACAGCAAGAGAAAGGATGGGGTAGAATAAAGAAGGGATTCCTCGGCCCTGGAGGAACAGGAGAGGGAGAGGCAGGACCACTGCAGTGCTTTTGTGCTGCATGGGTCCTTTCCAACCCTAACTGAAGCTTAGAGACACCACAACGTTGGAATTCAAAAGAAGGCACCTCAGGAGCTGGGGAATCAGTGCCCATGATGTAATTACAAGGATGATGTAAGAGGAGGCAAGTGCAACAGTGGTTTTCAATTAATGAAGAACAATGGTAAAAGGCAGGTATGAGTCAAGGGAAGAAGCGTTGTGGAAAACAGATAATGTTCTAATTAAATATGTGCAAAATAGAATGTACATTTGTGATGGAAGAAGGAATCAGCCAACAGCCCGCTGTAACAGGCGAGCTGGAAAATAACTACAAAGCTATCAAGACTCTAAGTACAGATGCACACATAGAGCTAAGAGCATTTTGTTCTCTCAGTGGGCTCTTGCTGCCATAAATAGGGTAACAGAAGTGGCAATGGTTTGCAAAAAAATCAAATCAGGAAGGAACAGCATCTCTGCCTTCCACCTCTTTGCAAGCAGATCCAGCCCAGCAGCTGCAGTTTCTTCTGCTCCTGGTCTCTGCCAAGAGAGCTGGAGACAGCTCTTCCAGGGTTGGGATTGATGTCCAGGCTGACAGTGGTCCCCTGACCTGTGTGCCAGCAGCAGTGCCATTCTCTGTGCTGGAAGGACCAAATAACAGGTCCTCGGATGGCTCTCCAGCTCAGTCCAAATCCCTGTATCCCATTACTGGTGCCCTAAGTCATCCCACTCTCTCCATGCTCTGGCAAGCGATTTCTGCAGGACTAGTTGGAACCAATCTTCCTTTCCATGAGCTTTTAATGATTTGTATTCTCAAACATGGAACCCATCCTTGTTCAACGGCATGTCTTGAATAGAAGGGAATTTTCCACAGCAGAACTGAAAGGGCCACGGGCTTCAGTCCAATAACCATGTGTTATGGTGAGCAGCTAAATAAGGTGATACATCCCCGAGTCCTTAACCTGGAACAGGGTCTGAAAAGCTCCTCCAAAAAGCTTTTGCCCCTCAGAGCATTTGACAAGGCTTGTGATCAGCACAGGATTGAGACAGGGAAAATCTAAATCCCCGGTTCACAGTGTATTTGACATCCCTCTATAATATACGAGAGACTAAATTTAACCCCAGACTCATGTTCCATAATACTTCATTCAATCCCTCAGCTTGCTTTGGGAAAGCAACAGCATAATCACACCATCATCTCTGAGTTCTCCAGTGTTTCCTAGGGAGCTCCTTTAGCTTAAATGATAATTAAACACCATGCCCTGATCTCCCTGGGAGCACAAGAGCACAGAAAGGGAAGCTTTCTCTTGCAAACACTCTGGCAACCTTCAGCAGAGATGGGCAAACAATACTTCTGCAATGAGAGCTCCTGGAGCCAACAACATCCATGTGATAAATGGTTGCCTACAAAGCAATTTCCCCAGTGAATTGCTAAAGCCATTGAGGTGAGCATCTCCAGACCTCAACACCTTGTGGAGGTGATGCTGGGCTGTTCTCATTAGTCAACACACCAGGAGCAGTAGCAGCACATCCCTCCCTGGTCATGCTGGTCCTGGGGAGTGTCTGGTCTTGATGCTACCATTAACCTGCTGCCAAGGTCTTGGGAAAACAAAGTGACTTACAACAGGAGTTTCCATGGTTAAGGGAATAAAAGAGCTGAGCCAGCAGCTCTCTTTTGGCTGTCCTGTTTGCTCCACTGTCAGAGATTACTTTATGTCCTTCTTCATTGAAAAACATCAAGTTTGTTTAAAAAGGAAGGAGTCTGTTCCTTGGAGCTGAATGCACTCACTGCAGATGGACTCTGTGTTGCTGTTGGCCAGTGATGGATTGAATTCATAGCCAGCCAGTTTATGGAGATATCCCACTGCTGGGGACAGTGGATCAGAGCATCACAACTTTCCATGGGGTGTGTGGTATAGAAGAGAAAGGGTCTGCTTTAACATGTAAGAATAAGAATACCCCACAGCTGTGAGAGGAAGGGCCACAGCTCATAAGGTGTGGAACTGCTGGAATAAATCCAGAGGAGGTCATAAGGATGATCAGGGGCTGGAGCAGCTTCTGTATGGAGACAGGCTGAGAAAGTTGGGGCTGTTCAAACTGGAGAAGAGAAGCTGCGTGGAGACCTCAGAGCAGCTTCCAGTGTCTGAAGGGGAACTATAAGGATGCTGGAGAGGGACTCTTCATTAGGGACTGTAGTGACAGGACAAGGGGTAATGGGTTAAAACTTAAACAGGGGAAGTTTAGATTTGATATAAGGAAGAAGTTCTTTATGTGAGGGTGCTGAGGCACTGGAATGGGTTGCCCAGGGAGGTTGCAATGCTCCATCCCTGGCAGTGTTCAAGGCCGGGTTGGACAGAGCCTTGGGTGACATGGCTTAGTGTGAGGTGTCCCTGCCCATGGCAGGGGGATTGGAACTGGATGATCTTAAGGTCCTTTCCAACCCTAACTATTCTATGATTCTATGATTCTATGTGGATCCATGCGATGGCAGAACAAAGAATGTTGGTTTCAGGGAACTCCCTTTTCTATAGTGGCCAGATCCTGTTCTCATCTCAAAGGCTTCACAGAATGGTGCTGCAGCCTTTTTGGGTATGTTCTTTCCCCACGGAGCACCATGTCTTTGCTGCTGTCTCATGTGGGCAGTGGGGGTGAGGGGGGAGGGAAAGCAGTGATTTACTCACACATGGCTGAAAACGATAACATGTCCCCAAATGAACAAAAAACACGTTGAACTTAATTTTCCTCAGCTTCTCCCTTGCCAGGGAAAGCAGCAATTACTGGGAGGTGGGAAGGGGAGAACATGACACATTAAACGTCAGGCAATCCCCAGGGAGGCAATTAGCACCTTGCAGGTTTATGTCTTAGGGGTGCAGATGCTGCCATGCAGGTACAGACAAGCAGCTTAAAACATCTTGTACACCCTCAGCTATTTTGAACCCCTGAACAGAGCCATAACTGAGTCCTTCAACCATGTAAGATGCTCTTCTGCTTCACTAGAAGGGTCCCAATAGGCTCAAAATGTGAATAAATGCTGGCAGATTTATAGGGACATCATTAACCAGCCTGAAAACTCATTTTGCAATGCAGTTTGCAACTGCAGGACAATATTAAAGCAAAGACACATTCTGCTTTTGAATCTACTGTGAGAATTTGGGAAGATAAAACTGACATGGGCAGCTGAGCTGTGGCTAAGAGTGAATGGAAACTGCTTTGAACACCAAATAGCTGCGGCAGATTTCAGCAGGGTCACTCCTTTCAACAGAAAACCTGCCTGAAAATTCCATTTGTTTTTAAAATGAAATAATAAAATAGAATGAAAATACCCCAGACAAACCAATGCAAAGGGATCTGCAGGTACAGACCAGTTCCCACTGAAGGACCAGCTTCAGCTTTCACTACTGTTTTCTTCTGATAGCAGAATAGAGCCTATTGAAACAAGGGGAAAAGAGCAGAGGCTGGGCTGGGGAGGGTGAAGAGCAACACTTGACAAGTGTGAGTGAGGAGAGGTGGGAGAAATCACACCAAGATGCCAGGGGTCACGCAGCAGGGAAGAGGGAGAGGTGAAGAGCAAGGACTGGGAAACATATCGAGAAACCAGAGCATTAACCCTAACCATTCTATGATTAACATTTGCTGCAAAGCTGAAGTGCAACTGAATAGCTGCAATCCTTTTACAGCGGTGGCATTGCGCAGCACTAAGCATCCTTCCCCAAGGCTCTCAATTTGCCAGGTGCTGAGCAGCTTCCCAGGAACCGCTCACCAGCTCATGACTGAGACCAGCAAGGTGCAGGGTGAGTGCACAGGACTTCCTATGACAGGTTATGAGCCTTGCCAAGCAGTTAGCAGGGGGAGATCTTTAAAGAGCCCTGACAAGTCTGCGGTGCAGTGTGTGGAACAAGGTTTTCAAAACACATCAGTCTCAAGCACGGAAAGGACCATTGGGCTGTAGCTGTTTGTAACACTTCACTTAGGGGAGCAATGACAATTGCAATGCACAGCCCTGAGAGCCCAAGTTCAACAGATCAGGAAGCATCAGGAATCTAGATGTTATTCTGAGGCTTCCCTGGAAACATAATCACAGAATGGTTTGGGTTGGAAGGGACCTTAAAGCTCATCCAGCTCCAACCCCTGCCACAGGCAGGGACACCTTCCACTAGAGCAGCTTGCTCCAAGCCCCTGTGTCCAACCTGGCCTTGAACACTGCCAGGGATGGGGCAGCCACAGCTTTCCTGGGCACCCTGTGCCAGCGCCTCAGCACCCTCACAGGGAAGAGCTTCTGCCTAAGAGCTCAGCTCAGTCTCCCCTCTGGCAGGTTAAAGCCATTCCCCTTGGCTTGTCCCTACAGGCTCTTTGCCAAAGCCCCTCTCCAGCTTTCCTGCAGCCCCTTCAGGCACTGGAGCTGCTCTCAGGTCTCCCCTTCAGGAGCCTTCTCTTCTCCAGGCTGACCCAGCCCAGCTCTCTCAGCCTGTCCTCATATGCTTAGAAAACTTTTGGTGCTCAGGTCTATTACTGCCAGCAGCACGGATAGAAAATACCTGCACTAATTGATGCAATATTTTGTAGTTATGATCATCTCTCACTTGCTTAAACGGCCTATCATGATGGTTACACCTGTGATCACACATGGGAGGTCACACAATCCCAGTGATGCAAAGGACTTGTAGGCAAATCATCAATCAATCCTACCTGTGACGGCCAAGAGAACATCAGCACGGATGTGTATATTCAAATCACAAAGGTTGTGTCACTGATAGTGAACAGCTAGTTCTGTGTTCTGCAGCCTCATCCCTATCGCAGACAACACAATCCCTGACCCTTTGTGTCAAGAGACTGAGAACTGCTGAGATGGGAAGTGCAACGCAAAACACTTCTCACTCACCCTCAGCCGACGTCCGAAGACGGTGACCTGCCCTCTCGCTTGCTCCTTCCTCTGCCTCCACTCCACGAGATTGAGGCCGTTGTCGATGGGCAGGGTGACGTTCCTCTTCCCCACCGTGGGGTTGACAGTGCCCGCCAGCAGATGTGGCTCGGTCTGCAGGGCCACCTCCATGCCGTTGGCGAGCATCAGTCTGAGAGAGCCATCGGCGCCGATGTAGTAGCTGTTTCGAACTTGGTCTGAAGACAGAAAAGAGATCTTTTGAAACCCAGTGATAGAGCCCCAGCTTTTCATTAGCCCCCTCAGTCAGGCTTCATCAGCATTTCTGATGGCTGTCACCAAATGCACTCTGTCACTCACCTGTCCCATTCACAGTGAACAGAACATTGGTTTCATCAGTGACGGACAATCTCTTTCATTCTGATGAGGTTCTGCACCTCAAAGCTTTGCAGAAAGGTCTTGCACGAGTTAAAAAAGGCACCAATATAAAATCCATGTAATACCCTAGCAAAGGACACAGCTTCAAACCTTTTCCTCTAGGCTAAACCACTGGGTGGGGGGATGCGCGCTTTAAATCACAGTCTGGATGAAAACTTTCCAAGCTTTCATATCCCCAAGATCCCAATTCCACCACAAGAGATGAAAAAATGGGGCCACCTCCTTGTCTCACCAGTGACAGGAAATTGCACAGTGAGTTAATGCTCACCAGTTCCCCAAACAACAGCCAAACCCCTTTCACTTGGGAAAGCTTTCAGGAGGCAACCAAAGCCCTCGTGTTTGGAAAGAAAGCAGAGGCACTAAGCTCCCACACATCTCCATACGTCTGGCCTCTGCTAGCTCGTGAGAGATCCGCAGCATTTGTAGCCAGGATTTGGGACTTCAGGAGTGGAAGAGGAGAACTTTATCCTTTCCACATCCTTCAGGAATGAGGCAGGCTGAAAGCCCATCCTTTGAATCCCCAGCTGGCGTTTCCCTCTGCAGAGAGAAGGGTAAGAAAGCACAAGGCTTGCTCAGTGCAGAATGGCTTTAAAAGCACATTATACAAAGACTGCCTTATCTGAAGCTCCTCAAAAGATGGAAAATATTACCATTTCTGCCTCCCAGGCTTCCATAAATACCTAATTGTGAATAAAAACACCCATTAAAAATTCATGTCAATTGTTTTTCCATTCTGAAGCAAGCTGGGGTTTGTTCACTCCTTGCTCTGCCCCAGCACAGCAGGAAACGCGATCACAGTGGTATTATCATCTCTTGTCTGGACAAAATAGATCAGCAAAGAGCACAGTGTGGTATCATTAGGAAAGGAAATCTGAAACCAGTTGGTCTTTGCCTATAGTGAGTCTGATCCTGCTCCTGTTGTAGGCAGCTGGAGTCTTGCCACACTGATCACAGCAGGATCACAACTCACTGTACATAGCAGTAATAGTGTCAATCTGCAGTGACACTGGATTTTGCCACTATAAACATACAGCAGTGACCCATAGTGTAGAGCCAAGTATTTTAGCTATGCCACTGAGTACTGAAGTTGATGGGTTTTCAACGTAGACTCCAGCAGGATCAAACCCACTGCATGCTTGGCTCTGCAAACGGAGAGAAGGGGCTGTCACTCTTAGATGCTTGGTTTGTTGAGAAAGTGGCAGGAGATGTGCTTTAAATCAAATCAATGAAATATCTCTGCACAGTTAACATATTCCTCCCTCTGTCACCAGGAAGCAAGGGAAAGTGTGAAGGCCACCATGAAATTCACTGAACTCCCTTTGTGTCCCATAATCAGCACAGAGGGGTTATGGTGGATTGTCACCAGCACTGTGGGGAATTTAAACCCTCCACTTCCAACATTTTCCCAAGAGAAGACTCTTCCCTGGCTTTGGAAGCAACTCCTCAAGGGCTACATGAAATCCAGGGGCCATTGGATGTTGTATTTTATGCTGCTTTGGCTCTAGGGCACTACTGCCCTATTTTGGCTTTGAACAAATGCTCACTTTGTCATTAGTCCAGAGGACAAAATCCCACTGAGGTGCTGAGGTGCCTGCGAGCTGCAGAGGCTCCTAAATCCATCTGACAGGAACCTGTGACCTTCTGAAAATGCCTTCTCAGATCTCACCCATTCACAGTGTGATCCAGCATTCCTGAGAGGTTCACCGAGGATTTGGGAAAGCTAGACAGAGCCGAGTCCATAAGGAAAATGCACGAGCAAAGGGAATCTGCAATATGCATTTTGCTTGGAGAACAGTGGAGAGGGCAAGATGCTCACAGACCTTTAGAATGCCTCCAGCTCCATCCCTGGAGAAGCACTTGGAAGGCAAATTACATTTCAGCTGTGCTTAATACACCCCTGGGCAACTCTTGTTTCAGTTTCTACAGCGCTGCCATGAACAGCTACCCTAGTTTGGGAATTCAGAGTCCCTAGTGCCTGTGGGAAAGCCAGCCTCAGCAGGTCACAGGCCACCTCTGCAGCATTATCCAGACCTTCTCTTTAAATGAGTTTCTTCAGATCCAAGCATTTCCATAACTGTGTACTTCTAAGGACAGTTGAGCTGTTTGTGATGCCACATGTCCTGATGGTAAGAGTGGCCCCGTGCTGGAGGGCAGCACAATGAGGTAATTGACTGTGGCACCATTATCTAACTGTGCCTTCAGCTCCGGGTGTGTAAATCACATCACAGTCAATTATGTCACTAAAGAGCCCCCAACAGTGGGCTCTATTGCTTAATTAGGCTCTTGAGATGAAGCCAACCTCATGCCTGTGCAGTCGCCAGACGTTTCAATGTGAGTGGATGGATGGGGCAGGGTAGAGGTTGGATCTGCTTTGCAGGCTAGAAGTAAAGAGTAAGAAAGACATTGTGTTCCCTCCAGGAATAGTGAGGATGGTTTGAAGGGGCTGGCACCCTCCCAGCTGTCCTTTCCAGAGGCAGGAAAAGCAGTGTTCAGGCATAGGAGGTACTTGCTTTTAGGAAAAGACAAGGGGAGGGATATGCCAGTGATGTGGGAACAAATATGACCCTGGAACACATTGGTCTCACTTGGAGCACTTCATCCCTCATAAGGAGAAATGATGTTTGACACCCCACTGCCATTAGGCACAGGCTAAGAGTGAATAGAGATCTGGGGGGGGGTGAAGAAAGTGGAGTCTGAAAGTCTCCTTTTCTCCAGGCTCTGGGAACAGGAGTGATGGCTCACCCTGACTCTAAGGAGCCTACAGAACTTGCAGATCCAGGCTGGTGTGGTTTGTGCACTACAAATTCTGCTCCTACCAGTATTTCAGCACCTTTCCCCCCTGCTATCAATTCCTCTTTTATTTCCCATTTCAACACCTTTCCTTCACCTCATCAGTGCTCCGCTTCCCCACTTTACCATCACTGGTAGAACTGTGCTCATTTCCAACAGCCACAAACTGGTCCTATGAGTCCTACCCTGACTGCCCATCTCTGTTTCCTCCTTTGTGCCTCTGCACACCAGCCCTTCAGCTCAAACACAGACCTTCTGAGGACAGGGATGGGCATTTTCCTGGATGCTTCCTTAGGGATGCTTGAATAGCCAGGCAATAAGGAATCACAGAGATTCCAGCACCCAGCTAGAAGCCTGTTCCAGGAGAAGAGCTACTGCTAAGTTGGAAGCCATTAAGAGAATAAAGCAAAGGGGCTGGCTGAAAGTACAGCTAGATTTATGCAATCCTTTTTGTTATAACAGGAATGGTGATGATGATGGAGGACTGTACGGCATGAGGGCTGCATGGCAAGGGGACCAGTTGAGAATGAAGCACAAAACAACTGCAGAGCAACCACAGAGTGAGGGAATGTGGCTAAATAGGTGTGAGTGGGCATCTGCAAGAGCATGTAGCGGTGCTAAGGATGCAGGTGAGTTTGGCATTATCAAGATGATGCCTGTTTCCTGATCACAGAATCCCAGACTGGTTTGGGTTGGAAGGGATCTTAAAGCTCATCCAGTTCCAGTCCCCTGCCACAGGCAGGGACACGTTCCACTAGAGCAGCTTGCTCCAAGCCCTGTGTCCAACCTGGCCTTGAACACTGCCAGGGATGGGGCAGCCACAGCTTCTCTGGGCACCCTGTGCCAGTGCCTCAGCACCCTCACAGGGAAGAGCTTCTGCCTAAGAGCTCAGCTCAGTCTCCCCTCTGGCAGGTTAAAGCCATTCCCCTTGGCCTGCCCCTACAGGCCCTTGTCCAAAGCCCCTCTCCAGCTTTCCTGCAGCCCCTTTAGGCACTGGAGCTGCTCTCAGGTCTCCCCTTCAGGAGCCTTCTCTTCTCCAGGCTGACCCAGCCCAGCTCTCTCTGTCTGGCTCCAGAGCAGAGCTGCTCCAGCCCTTGCAGCATCTCCGTGGCCTCCTTTGGACTTGCTCCAACAGCTTCTTATCATTCTTATGTGGGGAATCCCAAGATGATGGATAATCTGTTGTTTCCAGCTTGGTTGAGAGGGTGACAGTGTCCCAACTCACCTTGGAGCAGGGTGTAGAAGGCTCCTGATGCTGACAAATTGGTTGTTATTGTAACATCATCCTTGCTGGAGGTTTCCACCTGGACGTGCACGGAGCTGTCTGTATCACTGCGGAAGCTGCTCACTTGGCCAGTAGGGAAGGTCACGTTGGTGAGGCGGCCGAAGCTGTCGTACCTGAAAGGGAGGAAGGAGTGAAGTCAACAGCATCAACAGAGGAGTGGGATAAGGGAATCATGCTATAAACCAGACACCAAGTCTTGAAGTCTTCACCCAGATTTTTTCCCAGAGAAAAACACATTGTCACTGTCACACTGTGATGAATTTTTGGCTTCATGAGAAGAAAATCACAGCTTTTAGCTGAAGAAAATCAAGCACAGAACAGAAAATGACTAAATAAGCATTAGCTTCTATTTTAACAACATTTCTCCCTTACTCTGCACTGTGCTTCTTACAAGAGTAACTTTATTTCCTATCTATTGTGATGTGACTTGTGGCAAAGCACTGGCCTGTGCACCCTTTCTAGCAAGAGCTAGGAGTTTATGGAGGACACCAACTGTTTTCTCTGGGTGTGTTCTGAGCTCTTCAGCATTTTCCCCCCTTATTTTAGAAACTAATATTAAAGTAGTAGCAAGAGCCTGCCAGATTGGCCACATCAGACAGAGAACTGTCCTTTGTGAACATGGTGTAGAGCCCTGAGCACAGCTGATACCCCAGTGTCTGCCTTATACTGTTCCTAGCACCATCTAGAAGGGCTGGCTTCAAAGTGTAAAAAGGCAGCTCAGTTTTCACCCCTACTGTGTCCTTGGCTTTTCCAATGAGGGAATCAATATAAGCACCATCTGGGATGGTTTCTGTGATGTGGACACTCATGTACCAGGACCCAGATGAAATAAGCTGCATACATTCAGGTCCCACAGCAGTTAACAAACTCAGGGGGAGTATTGAACAGCAAAAAGGAGGAGCAGAAACTTGTGTCTAGAGGCCTTCTGAGCCAACAGAGCCAACAGATCCTCCTGCCTCCCATTTGTGGCACTGCCAAAGTGTGCCTTTGGGTCACAGACTGAGCTCAGAGCAGAGGGCTGGCAAGGGACCTTTGCTGTGAGGCTGTTGTAGATGGAATTCGAGAAGAGCAGGATGCTCTACTGGCTTATCTCTGCAGAGCTGCTGGATCTTCAGATGAGACGGACCTTCATGGAAGGGATATTTATATAGTTTTGGAGAAACAGGAGAAAAATTCCAGCTAAAGCAATCAGTGATGAGTGTTTGACTTCTTCCATATCATTTAAGAATGATTTATATGATATATAAGAAGATCATATCAAGAAAATATGATCTTGGGGATACCAAGTGACTGGTGGGTGAGCAGAGAGGACTCATTCTTCTGCAATACCCACTGGGGAGCCTTTGATAGAGCGCAGTGTCCAGTGAAGGCAGCACTCCTCAGAATGATGAACTAATGTAAATGATACATTAGGGATAGCAGCTTAGAAATCATGATCTAAGAAGGAAAGCCCCCCACCCCCCAAAAAAAAAAAGGGTTAATTTAGAAGAGGGGGGACAAGGACAAGGGAAGATGACACCCTGACAATGCTTGCTCTGAAGAGGATTATAATGAATCGTTCATCACATCTACTGAGGATGTGACAAGAAGTAATCAGCTTCAATGGAAACAGGGAAGATTCAGATCAGAAGCTGGAGAACATTTTCCAGGCCTCTGGTTGCTCCAAGCAATACATGGAGCACTGGAAACCCCATTGCTCAATGTTTTTAAGGGTAGAGGAGAGAAATGTGTTAGGGAGGGTCTGGGTATAGCTGATCAGACTTTGGAGGGAGCAGTGGTTGAGGAACTCTTGATCCTCCTCTTCAGGATTACTCTGAGGTGGGGAATAAAACCCCAGCTAAATAAAAAAACCCTAAACAAACAAGGGAAGGGAAAAGGGAAATGGAAGGGAAAGGAAAAGGTGAAGAAGGGGAAAGAAATGCACTCTTGAACTGCAATCTGTGAGGGACTCAGGTGCAGCCATTGGACTGACTGCAATACACATGAAAAGAAATCCATCTCCTCTTCCATTCTCAATCCATTTCCAGATCCATACACAGCGCTGGTACTCTGCTTCCGACAATACCTTGTCAGTGCCTTAGTGTGAGGAAGGGCTGGTTGAAAAAGTGATTTTTGCCCAATTTTAATACTTAGTGCATAGTGACTAAGGGGGTGAGCTCATTGCAAGTGTCTCCATCCCTTGGGTTTGGAGCTTTTCTTGCCCATTGGGCAGAAGGGGAGGTAGGAAGGAAGAAGAAAGCATTTGGCCCTCCATGGTGTCAGCCTATCAGTCAAAGGATTATCCAAGCATGGGGGACAGGGCAGCCTTGCCCTTTCCCTCCAAGCTCTTGGCAATCAATCAGCCACTTGTGCAATGGAAAAGAGGGAATGGGATGAATTCAGGACTGCATTGCAGGAGTTTGGCAGAGACCAGTTACAGCTTTTCCAAGCGTCCAGCAGCACGCAGCTTGGATTCAAACTGAATCTCCTTGCAAGAGCCAGGACTAATGTGCTCTCAGCACCGAACACTTTGCTCCATGCTTGTGGGTGTCCTGTTTGCACTGACATAGTATGTGCTTTGTGCTTTCTCCACAGTCATCTGCACATCTCCTCCCAGAACAGTGAGTTTTAAACTGGAAACATCACAGGTGATGATATCTTTACCCCTTCTGCTGAAACAGGACACAAGGGACATGATTTAGTCTCTCCTTCAAGCTGAGAAAACATTGCTAAAGGTGTGCTGTGTAACACCCCAAATTCTTTCTACCATGACATTAAGAGTCCTATATATAAACCAGTCTGAACTGTAAAGGTAGACACAGACCTCACATGCTCCGAACGTTAAGGAGGATGGATATGAATTTGGCACCTTGGTGGTATCAGCAGGACTTATTTATCTTGCTCTATTTATACTTTAAATAATGAGCTGCTCCTGAAATGGAGCCTGATTCACCCCTTAAAGTCATAGCACAAAACCTGCATGTGCTGCACTGAAGTCTAAGGGGCGACTTTGGTGTAATTCAGGTGCAAGTGTGAAAGGAGGTCTGCGGATGAGGGAAAGAAGGAGAGCAACAGCCAGGATGGGGGCAGAGAGCTCGTCCATGGGAGCTATTTCATGTAAGTGTTGAGTCAATGCCTTGTGAGTCACGTTTTATCCTAACTGAATGACACTCAGCACCATGCTGAGAGTCACCAGAAACCCTGTACTCTACTCAAGCCCTCCTTTGGTGCTCCAAAGAAAGCCTCAAAAACCTGTGGATGCCCAGTTTAACAGCCCCAGGCATGAAAGAGTGTGATGGTGCCTAGCCCTCTGCACACAGGTTTCTCTTTTAAAGTCAAAATAACCAAGTACAATACATTTATTTTACACACTTCCATTTTTACAGCTGTACAACACTTACACTATAGGGAAGAACTTCACCAAGCAAGGACTTCCATTTGGGACTTCAGATCCTGAGAAGCAAGGCTCTTTTTGGGCCAGAACAGCCTGGAATGGTGTGCTGGAATTGGTTTAAGGTGTCTGCACATGTACCTTAGACTTTTGGCACCTATTTAGTCACCCCATTAGCCTCCATCACAAGTAACCTGGACCATCTGTGTTTTATGCCTTTGCAAGAGCTGCTGCCCCTCTGCCAAGCAGCGAAGAAGGGACTCGCTTTGGGGGTGACAGCTCCCCTATTTGAAGCTGCAAGGATGTCATACGTTACACAGGCAGGAATGGGAGAAGGCAGCACAACTGCAGTGTTCCCATTGCTGTTATTATTCTTATCTGGTGGCAGATGAAGTGTAAAACACCCATGTCCAGAGAAAAAACTCCTTTTAGCCAGCCCAATGGAAAAGGAGCTTCGGGAAGCCAGGTAGCATGGATACACACAGCATTTTTCCTCTCAGGACTGGAGCATTTCCCCCTTTTCCCTTCATTTAGATCACACAGCACATACCTGATATCATCTGTCACATACCCCCAGTCTCCCTGGATGCTTGAAGGCTTGCACATCCCAAAGAGATAATGTGCTTCATGAGTTAAATGAGGTGGTTCCTTCTACCTCTGCTTTCAGCCCTGTAAAGGCATTTCTAGGGCACATTCTTAGCTTGGAAAGGCCAAGTGCCTGGCTCATATATAGCTGCAGGTGTGCCCTGGTATTTGCAGTGAGATAAATCTCTCCTAGTCACCTCATTTTGCAGCTAAGCTGCCTAGGCCTGTTTCCACTGTGTTGGGATTTAGGAGTTGGGCTGGTTTTCATCAGAGCCCAAGACTTCTGTGTTCTCCAAATGCTCTGAAAGCACCAGAATTAAGGAATATCTGAACCAGGGGAGCACACGCAGCAGCCACTACGAGCAATGAATTCATCACCTGCTAACACAGCTGCTGCCTCCCATTCCAACCTGCTGCACAGGCTCAGCGCTTACCATTACAGTGGCAATTATTAGGCCAGCAAAGGAAGCTGTTGCCATCCATTGCCCATTGGAAACGTATTTAGCTAAGGTTCAATGCACAAATTAAAATGGTATTCGGTGCTTATGAGCCCTAATTGTAAGCTTGTAAACATCCAGAGCTTTCATTTATCACATTACCATTGTGTAGAGACCTGGGTCTTGGGAATTAAAAGACAGCAATTCCAAGTACCATCTATTTAGAAATCAATTCCTCACCTGAGTCTCTGGGTTTCTTCATTTTAGCTTTTTTTCCCATTTCATCAGCCTTTTAAGAGTACAAGATAAGAAAAACCCCACTATGATAATATTGCATTTAGTGCCAAAGTGTCCTTTGCAAACTCTATTTTGAATGTAATTATACAGATGTGCACCCACTGCCTCCTTACCCGTTTTCAAATGACATTACACACAGCACTAAGAATGAATCTATAACAGAAAAATACACATGGAGGCAAAGTCCCTAATAACACAAGGCCAGGTTGCAGCCACCATCTATAGAATCTTCTGACTGCCCAGATGTGCTGAGGAAGATAGGAAGATCTCACTCTAGCTTTTATGATACTTGTGGTTCCCTTGGGTCTTAACTAAACTCTGACACCACTAGGCATTCATTTCAGGCCAGGCCAATGGCTGAAGACATGACTTCACAACTCAGTGAGAGTACTGGAGAGGTACTATTTTATCATGGCACTTACTGGAGTAACTTCCTCAGAAGAACAACAAGAATCTGATTATTTTATCATGAAGAAACTGTGGAGCAAAGAAATCTTGCTAAAAGGAAAGGGAGAGCCAAAGACAAAAGTGATTCTCATACCCCAGCCTGCTGCAGGAGCAGAAAGAGACCCTCACTTGAGTGACTAAACCAAGGACACCCCCAAAACTCAAGTGTTTGACTTGAGATATCACCAGGTGCTAAAGGGATGTTAGCAATGCAGTAAGCAAGCTTTTCTCAGTCAAGTGGCTGCTCCTCTGAAGGCAATAAGGGTTATTTACCTCTGGGTTCCACTAAATGAGAACAAAATTCAAAGCCTTTATGTCAACCGCAAGGCAGACCGAGTCTGCACTCACCCCGTGGTAGATCCTGACCACAACACCCAGTTCTGGTACCCCAATTGCCCAGACCAAGACACTGGTTGGTGCACCAAACACCGCTGATGCTGGGGTGGGAGCTCTCTGAGTCCTGGGGGTCACTGGGAAGCCACCCAAGGTCCTCCTGCATGCTCAGTCCAGCTGGCTCCTACCTTGCACCCATTACAGTGTGTGAGGTTTGGCAGAGCTTGCTTCCCTGTAAAACAGCATGCCCTGTTACGGGTCAAAGCTCCCTTTATTGCCCATCTGAAGATCTGGCTCCACAAGACCCTTTGCCCTCCAGGCAGCTGTGAGCCACATCTTGGGCAGTCCATGAAAAGGTTTTGAGTTTCTGGGCTTGGCTGCAAGTGATGTGAAAGGATTTAATTCCATATGGGAGGAGGTGACCTTTGAAACTAATTGGGCACACAAAGGACCTAAGCAAAAAAGGCTTCATTTGGGCTCAACGATGCAGCGAAGGTTTGACTTGGGCTCAGGGGGAAACTGAATTACCATACAGTGATACCATCTCAATGAGCTAATCATGATAATTGCTGTGTTCTTGATTTAAACAAATACATTAATAAGAATTCCCAGACTCTGGAGCACACAAACAGCAACTCCTTAGGAACTTTGTGAGAGCCGGTAGCAATTTTATCAGGTCGAGTGAGAAAGCAGCAACACCAAAGACGCGAGTAGTCACATACCACCCTTTGTCTTTGACTTGAGGAGTGGAACAAGAAGAAGCTGTTCCCCTGGCAGGGTTTCCAGATCAGCTTCCTCTGCTGCTGATTATCACTGTCACAAGTTCAATGGGAAGGCAAGGCTTTAATCCAGTCACTGGACAAGCTGAGCTGCATTGCATTAATTGACAGCAAATGTCAAGCTCTCTGCAGAGGCAGAGAAGGTCTCTATAATGCTAAAATCATCAAAGAAGTCCTAGATAGGCCTTTGGGGACAGCCTAATTACTGCAGGGAGCGAAGTTTCACTCTCAAGGAAAGGGAAACTTCACCATTATGCACTGAACCTTACTCAGCACTCAACCCAATAAAGCAGGATTGGTACAGCAGGCTTTGGTGTAGGATGTGTGAAAGAAGAGCTGTGCTGTGAGCAAGTCCGCTGCTGCCTGCAGACAGCACTTATCTCCTTCCACTACGGAAATGAAGGGACAACGGGCCAGTCCAGCCTGAACCCTTGCAGGACCTGGATTCCCTGGTGTGCCCTAGAGATAGACCTCCAGTATCAGTGTATCCTGCCTCCTTCTCTTCTCTCCAGAATCACAGCAACATTCCCCTATGTCACAGCTCTTTGCAGCCTTATGATAAAGGCTGAGAACAACCCAGGTTGCTCAGATTGCTGCTCTAGGGGAAGGTGTCCCTGCCTGTGGTTGGAACTGGATGAGCTTTAAGGTCCCTTCAACCCAAACCATTCTAGGGTTCTATGATTCTATGAAATGCCCTGGTGAGAGCAACAAAGGGGAAACAGAGATGCTGGATGTGTATACATGTAGAGTTGCTGCTCTTGCAACACCACTGCTCTTTCATGTTGGATGTCTGGTTTATGGATGTGTGTGGACAGTCAGGTAAAGGTAAATCTTAGAAGCACGTTCTTCATGGGACCACTAGTGAAGTGTAAAATTGCCAGGTGATTTACCTTTACTCTTAAGTTCTTAAACAGTGGTGTCCAGCTTGCCCTGACCCATAAACCACTATTATGTGCTGTGAAAAAGATGACGTTTCTCCTCAGAATCAGATATGATGTCTTTATTTCTTGGCCATGAGCACAACAGAAATAGGAGCTTCACCTTTCCCCTCAGCCATGACTGAAAACCCTGAGGAGAGCACTTCCCAGCTGCTTGTGATTGCAACATTTACCTAAATCACTTAAACTTACAGTAGATTTCCTGATGTTCTGATACAGAAACCAATAAACTAAAGGCATTGAATGTTGATTTGGTTCACATCACCTTCTTCAGTTTCTTGGATACCAAGGAACTCAGATTCCACCCTGCCTTGCCTGCACTTATCCCTGCAATTTGTGTTTGACTCATGCAAATCTTCTATTTGGTAAAGAATATGTATTAAGAAAGGCCTCCAGAGCCATGATCTAAGATACTAAGATACTGCTTCTCATGCTTGGGCACTCCAATCTCAGCCTGAAAATATCCTGCCTTCCTATCAACTTGAGGTTCTCTGGGTTTTCCTTCCAGCCCCTTACCCTTCTCAAGCCTTTCTGTGCTAGGAATTCACTGTAGGTGACAGTTTTGTGCTGACATGCTGTGACCTAGACATTTTTCAGTCTTTTTCACATTAAGGTATGCAGATCAAGCATCTTCCTCCCCACAAATGTATTTTGGTAGTGTTTTTCTGCACACACAGATTGCCCAAGGAGGTTGTGAATGCTCCATCCCTGGCAGCGTTCAAGGCTAGGTTGGACAGAGCCTTGGGTGCCATGGTTTAGTGTGAGGTGTCCCTGCCCATGGCAGGGGGGCTGGAACTGGATGATCTTCAGGTCCTTTCCAACCCAAACTATTCTACGATTCACTGTGCTTCATAAACCGCAACCATCAGAACTGACAGTATTAGTCTCATTGATGCTGTACAGGGATAAAATCAGCTTTTTACTACCCACTACAAGAAAAGCAGGATGAGTAAATGTGTTCCTTTTATTTGTCCATCCAAGCAACAAGTTTGACGGATTTGCCATGGAATTATGCTGAGGATCACACTGAATGACTTGATGCTTTGCTCACTGCAACCTCTAGAGTCAATGCTCAGCGCAGTTCCTTAGATGTGGCCCGTTACATGTGCACCCTGGCACTAGAGGGTGTAAGAACATATTTTGTTTAAATGAAAAACTTTATCAAGCAGTAGAAGTCTCCAACCTTCATTTACTGATCTTTGCATTTTATTGGTCTGATTTTATACATTTTTCTCACATTACACATGCAAAACCTGGGTAGAATCAATCCCTGCTGATTCACCTGGAACAATCCCATTGGATCATAGGAACCTAGAATGGTTTGGGTTGGAAGGGACCTTAAAGCTCATCCAGTTCCAACCCCTGCCACGGGCAGGGACACCTTTCACTAGACCAGGTTGCTCCAAGCCCCATCCAACCTGGCCTGGATGATTCCCTATTGATTACCTTTGAGAGCTATCACAGAGCAAGTTCTTGAGCCATTTGATGTGTACTTTTAACAGTGGAGAAGAGCAGGCTGATCTGCTTTCCAAGTCCCTAGTGGATAGGACAGAATAGGATAGGATAGGATAGGATAGGATAGGATAGGATAGGATAGGATAGGATAGGATAGGATAGGATAGGATGAATAGTGACGTTCTCCAGTTCAAGCAAGGAAGATTTAGACTGAGCAAGTAAAAAAGCTTTCTAGCAATAACAGTAAGATAAATACATTGCTATCAGTAGCAATATTTATGAGTAACTTAGATGACTTTGATAGGATCCATATGACCAAATCATAGACATCTGCAGTGTAAATATCTGTATCTGAGGTAATCATTCTGGACTACCTTTACAGAGAGAAACCTTCAGAATCCAACTCATGTCCTAAAGCAGATACCTGACATAACTCATAAGTAACACACCTTGAAAGTGCCTGCTTCTCTCCATTAGCTATAAAAGGAGGCTGAGGTAACATTCAGATATAGACTTCTGCCCTGTAGTTCTGTCAGGTTGCATCAAAATCTGTCAGGACGAGTTAGATGGAGATAACTGATCACAGGTTTGGATGAGGTATCTCTGAAGACACATTCCCAGATCTGATTTCAGTGATGCTGTGCTATCATCTAGTGCTGACTCGCTCTAGTCAAGATTTCCATAGCCCAACCACTGGAGAATACTGTCTTCCATTTAGCTCTAAAAAGCTTTCTCATGACTCTTCTGAAGTGCATTAAAGGACCACAATGATGACTTTCACAAATGCTCTATTTTGTTGGGTAGCAAGAAATAATGGATCACTGTTATAAATATATCCACAGAAATAAGTTGGATTTTAGCTTCTGTCTCTTTTTATCTCCTTTATATTTTCAGTCACACTTTAAAAAGAAAAGATGATGTTTGAGGTATAAATCTGACCATTATTAGCTGTAATGTTTAGTTTGCTTTACTCTCCACGGCTACATCTGTTTTCAAGCACAGAAACTATTGGGTTCTTTGCAAAAAGACAATACAATACCTCCTTAATTCAGCACAATGGTCCTGGCATATAGCAGGCTTCCACTGCTATAGAGAAAAACACCCTATCTTTCCTCCCTAAAGCCCCCCTCAAGCAAATTCACTGTAAGAGATGGAAGGGTATTAACTTTGATTCACTGAGGAATATCGCTCTAGTAATTGCAAGCAGAACATTGATGGAATGCAAATAAACCTTTCAAAAGATTCATCACAGAGTTTCCATCAGTTCTTTTTTGAGGCAGGAGCACTAATGGTGAGTATTAAGCAAACTTTGCAACTGGGCCTGGATCATTTTAAAGGAAGACCCAAAGTATGTGCATGTCTAACATAGGAATATGTGGGTTTAGGCAGCTTTACTTCCCTCAGCCTCTTTATTTGACAGCTTTTTTCTTTGTAATCTTGGGAACTGTCTATTTAAGCCAAATTGGACTCTTACAATGGGTCTATTATGGTAGCTGAACACTTCCATGTACCCACTCAAACCATATGGGAAATTATGCACTAAAAGGAGTGTTTCAAAGAGGTTCGACTTGAAAACATAAATGAAACTGAGGAAGAGGGAGGTAAAAGGCTTCTCAACAGCAGGATGAATTTGCAGAGCCTCCTTCTAGGTGCCCTTCATTCGGTTATCTATCTTTTTCCAATTTGAATCAGAAATGTGTTGCCTTCACGGTAGTTATAGGCAGGGAATTGCTAAGAGTAATATAGAGAAGCACGGATCTTCAAGCCACTGCCATCGCTGGGTTTTCAATGCATCCCATCTTCTCTCTGCTCAAAAACCTCTTTGGGGCAGGGATGGACTTGAACAGCTCTGAGGCTATTTTTAAAGCTTAGTGAGGCCAATGACAACAATAGAGATCAAGCAGCCCATTAATTACAGACCCACTGTCTGAGCAAGCTGTCATTAGTCATTGCCAGTTGTCATTCTACATCAGCCCTTTTACCGAAGCTCAAAAAGGACACTGCAGCATGGGAAGGAGGTGAAAAGCTGTGGAAAAAAGAGGATCTGATGGAACTTTGACACTTCCAAAGCTTTCAAAGCCAAGAAAAATTCTCTGACAGCAACCTAAATACCCAGGCCTGACTGCATGCAAGGAGAACCAGGTGTCCAAATGACTTAGCTGGTTTAAAACTCAGCAGAAACTGCCTGACTCTTGACTTGATAGAGGGAGGTTATTCAAACTCTAATGTACTTCTTTCCAGTATTTAGTGTTTGATCCAATTTTCTCTGTTCTGGCCATTTTATTTGGACTATAATTCTGTCCAGGGAATTAAATTCTATCAACCTTTCATGGTTCAGAGAGCACAGAGTGAAGTCAGCAGCACAATATTCCTAATGTACTTACTCATAAAACGTTGTCCAACCATTTTCATTGCTTTTAGTGGCAAGGAGACCAGAGTTGCCGTGGTAAGTCATCATGGCCACTTCATGCCCCTGTGTTGTTACACTCTTGAGTGCGCTGTTGGTACCAATTGTCACCCAGTAGACTTGGCCATCAGGCACCACCAGCCAGAGGGGCATCCCTGTGGAATCTCTTCGGATATTGACCAAGTTGCCATTATTGTCAGTGATCAGGGTTATATCTCCATCTCCAGAGTAAGTAAAATTGTAAAGATAATCCCCAGTGGTAAGGCTCTGAGTATAAAGGTGCTTCCCACTGGTGTCAAACAAGTAGAGTTCCTGGTCTATAGGTGAGGATAACTCATATAGGTTTTGCGTGTTGAGGAACGGTTTGTTTTTCCGAATAAAGCGGATTCGGATATTCCCAAGATCAGCAACATAGAGCTCCCCATCCGCACACACAGCAAGGGAGGATGGCGCATTGAGTTTGGCATCCTTGGCATAGCCATCATCCCCTGAGAAGCAGTCACAGTTAGCATCGTTCTTGCAGTCACAGCTGCTTGGTGCACCGGCAACGAGGGATATCTCTCCGTTGGTGGTGACCTGCCTGATGCGGTTGATCTTCTTCTCATCAGTCTCAGCAATATACAGGACCCCGTTATGTGAGACAGCCAGGGCGGTGGCAGACTCCAGCGTGGCATGGATTGCCACCTTGCTAAGGAGGAAGTGATCCATGCCTGGCACTTGGCAGTGCATGGGCCTCCCTGCCACGATGCGCACTTGGTGGTTCTCAGATATCTGCAACACAACGTTATTGTCCAGGACGTAGAGTGAGTTATCCATTGGATTGACTGCCAGATCCGTGGGCCATTCCAGACGAACCTTAATGGCAAAACAACACAAAGAAATTACTATAGCAAGACCTGGCATCATTGTCATAAATCAATCGCAATGAGGATGTTTCAACATGGGTAAAAGAAACACAGCTGCTTGATATGGTGGCAGTAGGTGACACAACCCTGGTATGAGTGAGGGGTCTTAGCTCCCAGTCACATGTAGCAGACACCTATGGACACCCACACTCCACACTGCAGCAGTGGTGGGAGCAGGGTGATGGACAGAGGCAGACTCACCTCAGCTCTTTCTTCACCTTGGTATGAGGAGTCAGGGGCTGTGGAAGGGGCATCAGTGCCCAAGGAATGAAGAAGTAAACCAGAAGGTCTGAAGATTCATAGAACCATAGAGTTCCAGACTGGTTTGGGTTGGAAGGGACCTTAAAGCTCATCCAGTTCCAACCCCTGCCACGGGCGGGGACCCCTTCCACTAGAGCAGCTTGCTCCAAGCCCCTGTGTCCAACCTGGCCTTGAACACTGCCAGGGATGGGGCAGCCACAGCTTCTCTGGGCACCCTGTGCCAGCGCCTCAGCACCCTCACAGGGAAGAGCTTCTACCTAAGAGCTCATCTCAGTCTCCCCTCGGGCAGGTTAAAGCCATTCCCCTTGGCCTGTCCCTACAGGCCCTGTCCAAAGCCCCTCTCCAGCTTTCCTGCAGTCCCTTTAGGCACTGGAGCTGCTCTAAGGTCTTCCCTTAAGGAGCCTTCTCTTCTCCAGGAGGGGGATTCAAGGGGATTTCTCCTTTTCAAACAATGCTTCTTAAATTGGTGGAGCCTGGACCTGATAGCAAAGAGCCAGGACTGGGCATTTTGCTGTGTGAAGTGCTATGAAATCAATCAAACAAAAGAGCGATCCTTTTACTAAAGGATATTCCAGACAAGTGGCCAAGCTCCGCTGGGTAAATGATGGGGAGGGATAGACACAATAGGGGTAGCTGTGGCAGCATGTGTGTGCGCTGAGTTATAACCACAGATTTTCTTCTTCATGCTGCAAAAATGCGAAATAGCAATTCACAAGGAATTCAGGCAATTTCAACTCAGGGATTAAAAATCTCCTGTCTTCAGAGTGGTTTGCACTTTGGTTTTAGCATAGTGGAAGAATGGGTTCAAGCAATAGTGACACATCACAGTCCTGTTGCCCAGTGAAGCTCTGAATGCTCCATCCCTGGCAGTGTTCAAGGCCAGGCTGGACAGAGGTTTGGGTGACACGGTCTAGTGTGAGGCATCCCTGCCCATGGCAAGGGGGTTGGAACTGGATGATTTTAAGGACCTTTCCAATCCAAACCATTCTATGATTCTGTGATTCTATACTGACAACCCATATACACAAATAAACTGAAGAAGTGACTGGTAACACCATGAGTGAGTGAGCAATAGAAGGTCTCTAGCACTACTTCTGCAGTATACCGTCTTTTCAAGTGAGACTACTCTTTTAGTCACCAAACCTAAGAAACATTTAGCAACAGGATTCAGGGCAATTGAACTGCATTTGTTTTTATAAATACATGTAAATTGTGCATTTAAAAGTTATTTCCTTTTACTTCATGTTTACATAGGAAAAAAGGAGTCAATATTGTGTTGACGGCAACCATGCAATGCTTATATGTTTTCCTAATGTTCCATCTTCCCCATGGTAGAGGTGTGGAGGGTGATTGAATGGAACAACTGACTGCACCCATGTGGTTTTAATCTGTACTCAACAGCATAGAATAGAATCATAGACGAGTTTGGGCTGGAAGGAACCTTCAGAGTTCATTTAACCCAACTCCCCTGCATTGAGAGGGGATATCCTCAACTACATCAGGTTGCCCAGAACCCCATCCAGCCTGGCCTTGAATGTCTCCAGGGATGGCGCATCCACCACCTCTCAGGGCAGCCTGTGCCAGTGTTTTACCAACCTCATTATAAAGAGTTTCTTCCTCGCACCCAGCCTGAATCTCCCTTCTTTTAGTTTAAAACCGTTCCATGATGTGCTCTGGGATCTTGGCACGTTCAACATGGATGTGCAGCGCCAGGATCTCCCTGTTTCTTTGTTTCAGACATCCAGTTTGGAAGGATTTTTCATCCATCTCAGTTGCTGCTGCTTCTTATTTGTTTGAGGTGACTAAGTTTTGGGGGGGGGTATTTTGCATCTATAAATATTATATTTGCAAGCTTCTTGGAAGAAGGAGGAGGAGGAGGTGGCAGCAGTCTCAGGTCCAGCAAACCATCTCTCACTGTGATTTTACTTAAAACCAAGAACAAGAAGGGACCAGAGGAAGACAGGAGATTCCTACTTTTAAAGCCTGGAGCTGAACATCTCTGCCACAGCCATGTTTTACTTTTGATGCTTTTAGTCATGTTTGAATCCCTTTTCAAATTTTATTATATTTTTATTTAGTTTTATTTTATTCTACTTTATTCTATTCTGTTTTATTAGCATTGGACACAAGGTATTTAATCCGTTGAGCCTTCCAATGGCAGGGCTTCCGAAACTTGTTTTCATGGCTAAGCAGCTGCTGCGCTCTGCCTACTCTAGTTCTCTATTTGCACAATCTCCCTTTCCTCAGTTCCTGGCCTATTTTAAACCCTTCCTGTAGTCAAACATCATAGCCTGTGGTTTTCTCTTTAATAATGCATGCCTCCATCCCTTCCAGTGGTCTTTAAGCTCCGCAGCCTTGAGTTAGCATCAAGAGCAGGGTTTATTCTGAACTGACAAGGGAATCTTCAATTTCTTAAAGACCATCCCTTGTCAACATTGGCAGCTAAATATTTCATGTCCTCATGTCCCAGGGAGCCTCAGCAACCTGACAGAAAAGACCCTTCTAGCCAATGCAAATGACGAAAAGCTACTTCTCAAGCTGCTTTTTGGTCTGGTTTTCTTTTGAAGTTAAACCTGGCTTGGGTGCATTTGTCCAGACCACCAGTGGTTAATCTGCCCATCTCGGGACAGGTTCATCTAAACTCAGCTCCTGTCATTTTATAAAGGGAAAAGAAAGTTTTTAGCTGGTACATTTTAGCTCATCTCAGAAGTATTTAAACATGACAGGCTGAGAAAGTTGGAGCTGTTCAGCCTGGAGAAGAGAAGCTGCGTGGAGACCTCAGAGCAGCTTCCAGTGTCTGAAGGGGACCTATAAGGATGCTGGAGAGGGACTCTTCATTAGGGACTGGAGTGACAGGACAAGGGGTGATGGGTTAAAACTTAAACAGGGGAAGTTCAGGTTGGATATAAGGAAGAAGTTCTTTATGTGAGGGTGGTGAGGCCCTGGCATGGGTTACACACAGAAGTAAATTCTCCATCCCTGGTTGGATGGAGTCTTAGCTGACATGGTCTAGTGTGAGGTGTCCCTGCCCATGGCAGAGGGGTTGGAACTGGATGATCTTAAGGTCCTTTCTAACCCAAACCATTCTATGATTCTATGGTTCTATGACTTTGTTATATATACATATATATATATATATGTATATATATACATAACTAGAAAATGGTTTTTAAAGCCTTAATCCTCAATGGTCTTGTGGTAACTGCCCTTGAAATTCAGCTAAAGAAAGTACTATGCCGGTAAGATGAGAAACATACTACAAGATGGCCTTCAACCAGCAAAATTTGCTTCTATAGAAGGCATGAGGGCTTTTAAACTCATAATTTCAGCTTGTTCATAAATTGCGGGCAGTGGGAACCAGCTGCAAAGAAGCAAGAATAATCTGTTCAAATTAGAAGGAAAAACAAGAAGAACAGATTCCATATGGGAGCACAGAAATTATCTAGGTAGTTACAAAAAGGAAACCCCATTGACATCTATTGTGGCTGAATAACAGTACTTAGCCCTCCAGCTATGATCTGTATTTTCATAGGAGAGGGCAACATTCCTATAGCCAGGCAAACAACAAGTGGCACAAAGGTTTCAATGGACACCATCTCTAAACTGGCACAATTTGACAGGTTGGCCAATGCCCCACCAAAGCAAGTGCTGGGCTGTAACAGATTTCTTTTCTGTGCCATGCAGAAGGAAAGCAATCATCAAACTGAGATTTTTATATTCTCTCTTTCTTTTTCTCTCCACCCATAAGCAGCAGGACTTAAAAAGCCCAGCGTGATGGTGCCTGCAACCAATTTGCAATCTGATGCAATTCAAGATTCTTGTTTTCCTGCTGTTGCTAATTCTGGCACCACGGCCTCCAATCAGGATTTCCTAGATGTTAATTTCATTCAGGTCTAAAATTGTGCTGGGCCAAATTAGGATGGAGGGAAGCAAAGAAAAACACCCCATGGTTAGCTGAGTTGTAATAACAGAGCACGGCACACAGGGCTAGTAAAATGAGTACTGCTGTGTCTGGTCTTTTTAGCCTAAAGCAACTAGTTTCCTGAGAAGTGAGCCTAAGGGAACCTGCCTTCCCAGGAATCTGTGCCTCCTGCTCATTGGGAGTGCTGAAACAACTCTCTTCTGTGGCTGGGACATCTTTGAACCTCAGAGATGTCTGAGTTCACAGACATCATTAGGGTTGGAAAGGACCTCTGGAGATCATCTGGCCCAATCCAATGCCAAGGCAGGACCACCCAGAGCAGGTTACACAGGGATGCATCCATGGTAGGTTTTGAATGTCTCCAGAAAGGGAGACTCCACAATCCCCCTTGGGCAGCCTGTTCCAGTGCTCTGCCACCCTCAGCATAAAGAAGTTCTTTCTCATAGAATCACAGAATGGTTTGGGTTGGAAAGGACCTTAAAATCATTCAGTTCCAACCCCCTGCACCTTAATAAGATCATTCAGTTCCAAACCCCTGCCATGGGCCGGGACACCACACAGTAGACCATGTCACTCCATCATGTTGGGGCAAGAGCTTCTTGAGGTTTAGTTTATGGCCATTGCTCTTCATCCTGTCACTGGGCACCACTGAAAAGAGTCTGGCACCATCCTCTTGGTACCTGCTTTTGAGACATTTATATGCATTAATGAGATCCCCTCTCAGCCTTGTCTTCTCTAGACTAAACAGGCCCAGCTCCCAAAGTCTCTCCTCACAAGAGAGGTGTTCCAGACCCTGCTCATCTTTGTGTTAGGTCAGGTATGTCTTTCTTTCAGTCTCTATAGGATCTTTCTTTTTCACCCAGTCATTTTCCTACCATAAACTATGTAGAGATGTAATTCTCCTTGAGCCCTTCCCCCTTTGTCAAACATGGGGAGGCGCAGACATGCAGATAGGGTGAAGGCATAGGCTTCTATTTCATAGAAACCCAACCAAACCATCATCTTACCTGAGAAATGTCCATGACAGAGTCACAGCTGAGAGGCCGAGCAGAGGTCAAGTCATTAGAACCCAACACTGTTGAGATGATCCCATTCTGATCAATCCTCCTGATCATGGTGCCATCCACAAAGTAAATCAGCCCAAACTTGTCCACGGTGATGCCTGGGGAGGGCAAAAGCAAGACAGTCAGAAAGTAACAGCAACCTGACAATCATGGGATGAATAGAAGTTGGTGCCTGGTTTGACGTTCATGAAGCAGTAAGGTTGGGAGCAATGTATGTTATGGCATTCCAAAGGGATGAGATGAGAGTTGGACATGGGGGACTCATGGTTATCAGGAACCATTCCATGGAAGGCACTTCCAACTGGCACGTGATGCCATTTAGAATTCCCTGTTCACTTGGAAAAGGGCATGGCATTTGGTGAACCACTGAAAAGAGAAGGTTTTCTAATAGCTATATGTCTTCCTAATAGCTGTATTAGAAAGTCTTATATTATATTAGTCTTACATGTTCAGAAACATGGTGCTATTGCTCATAGTATGACTGGTAAGCCATGCACATGAACATATTACACTGGTGAATTTTTCAGAAATGGAGATGAAAAAGGCTGTGAAAGACCCATCAGGTGAATCAAATTCCAGGTGGATAAATGTGGATTCCTGTAGTATTTCACCTATTTCTGAACGCTGCTCAGTGATTCAGTTCATTGTCCAAACCTCCTTTGTAGACACACTCCCATCAGTGGGTTTGAGGTCTGCTGACAGCAGCCACAGGCTGCTGATCCTCAGTTCCTCACCTGTAGACATGTGTCATTTCACTTCCCCCTAAGCATCATTTCTCAAGTGCTTATCTTGGCACAACCTCCTTTAATCCTCTTTATCCCAGGCTAGCTACACTCTGCACCTTCCATCAGAGGCTTCCATAGTGCTTTACACTCACTAATTAGACCTCATAGCAGTGTATGAGTGTGATCATCCTAATTTTACATATCAGGAAAATAACAGATAAAGCCATTTGCACAAGGTCACAGAGAAAGTCCATGGCTAAGGAAGGAATAAAAAGTTAAGGGCCCCATTCACCTCTCTTTTATGCTAGTATAAATTAAAAATAACTCCACAGAAACTAATAGAGTCATCCATCTCATCTGCCCTGCGGTGGCAGAATTCTGCTCAGTGTAATGTTTGAGGGGCTTAAAGACATTAAAAGAGCTTAAAGGAACAGTAAAAGAATGTAGAAGCCTTTAACACCCTTTTCTATGCAAGCAAAAATTCTGCCTGGGATAGACACTCACCACTGGGATAGTGGTGAGGCACTGGAATGGGTTGCCCAGGGAAGCTGTGAATGCTCCATCCCTGGCAGTGTTCAAGGCCAGGTTGGACAGAGCCTTGGTGGCATGGTTTAGTGTGAGGTGTCCCTGCCCATGGCAGGGGAGTTGGAACTGGATGAGCTTAAGGTCCTTTCCAACCCTAACTATTCCATGATTCTATGAGAATATTGGGATCTTCCTGTTTGGTTTCTTTGGCTAGCAGGGTAGCAATCACTTGGCAAAAAGCAGACATCTGAATTGTGCATCCTAGCAAGCATCTGGAGCTTTTTCAATCAGTGGAGAGCAAGACCTACTTCTAGGGTGCAATTCCTATCACCCTACAGCAGATACCCAGAAGAGATTACATGAATCCTGCCAGAAACACCTTTTCCTCCCCACTGACTGTAAAAGGAGAGTACAGCAAATACCTCTAAAGGGAACATTTATACTGCAGGCAAAGGAAATGAGTGAGATGAATCCTCACCCTAATGTTTTTTTGGCTGTCATCACAGTGACATAAATGATGGGCACCCTGTTTCAGACAGAAAGCTTTGAGGCTCTTCCTGAGGAAGCGATGAGACTGCGTGTTTCTCCACAGCGCTGTTTTACAGCCAGATCCCCTCATTTGAAACATTTACCCTCAGTCTCCATCCGCTGTGAGCTCTGCTGTGAAGTACAGATGCAGCAGTTCACAGATCAAACATTTGAGAGTTACACGTGGCAGGGACTAATCCCCTGATTGCTTTGGCAATTAAAATCATGGCCTTCAGCCAGCGCTGTAACTATTGCATGGAGGTGGATGATACGTAGAAAAACATCACGTTTGGTCACACAGAAAGCCACAGGAGATGCCTGGAAGGAATGGCAGGGAAACCTTAGGACTAAGTCATTGTTTGGGACTAAAAACAAACTTCTCTGTTGAACTGAATAAAGGAAGGGATTCAGCCATGGTTGCAACCTCTGCATTCAAAGTCAATCAGGAGTCAGGAAAGTGCTGTTTCAGATCACTGAGTTGAATGGGAGTGGTGTATTTGATGCTAGGAGGTAAACCCAGCATTTTCCTTAGTTCTTCACAGCATCTCCCTGTCTGAAGGGCAGCATTTTGACCTGGGTTAGATATTGGACCATCAAAGAAGTGAGGTTTCAGAACAGCCTCTAGGGCAGTGAGGAAAATTACTTGCTGCTTTTAAGATGAAGTTCATTAATTTTGGAGGGGATTACATGGCAGGATTGCTGAGATAATGGATGACAGGACTAAATGACCCAAAAGATTGCTTCTGGTCCTACATTCCAATACCTGTGTTTAATTCACGCTGAGATAGGGCTGATCTTTGCAGGACCATGAAACAAGAACCTCGAGGAGGAGCAGAAAATACCTGTTGCACGTCTGAATGCTACAGGAGCACTGGCAGCCATTTATTCTCTCTATACAAAATAAACACATCAGTTGCATCTTAGCACTTTGCCTAAGGCTTGCAGAGGGATCTGGTGGTAAAGGCATCAATATCTCACTGGCATCCATGGCTTTCTGGAGGTTGTCTTCACCTGCCATGAGATCTGTCAGCACTGTGCCCCAGTTAGTGCCCTGTTCAACAAGCCATCCAGGATGTTGGCGCATGTCTCCTCTCATCGGTGTCTGCTGTTGAAGTGAAGGTTACTGCTCCTCTAAGTGAATGGCAAGTTCTTCAATGCTTGCTTGACAATCAGGAATGCAGTGGGGCTTTTTAAGCAGTATGGTAGCTGTGCTTTTTCAGAAGAGGCATGATAGAAGGTTTAGTTGATCTTAATTGGCTTTTGTCAAGCACAAGAAGCTCTCCCCCATTCCTCAGTTCACGAGGAGTATTTTTCAGGGTGCCCGTCCATTACTCTGTGTGACGGGCCAAAAGCCAGTGAAGGGTGGCAGGCTGTGATTTTAAATGAGGCAGAATTTTCTCTCTTAGCTAGTTCCATATGGATTGGATTGGACTTAGCAGCAGCGTGTGCTGACAGTCGATCAGGGTGCTCAGTGCTGGGGTCTGATGGCTGGTCTGATTAACCAGTTACAGCAATAATAGCCTGTACGTACTTTGGCTCTCCAGCCAGCCCTGATCAGTTGATAGAGGACAACTTTAGTTTGCATTCTAGCTTAGACAAAGAGCTGCACACCCAAAGAAGTGAAAGCGGGACAGCAAAGTTGCCACTTATCATCCTACTCCAGGGCAATGTGCATGTGTTCTTACCACAGAGCACTCCTCTGCTTATCCCTCTTTCATGGAAGCTAAGCGATCTCAATTGCCTTGCATTTCCTAAGATGTTCTGCAGGGTAACAGCATTTGCACTCTGTCAAAGCCCGAAATTCCCATTTGCACATGCTCCTCGCATGGCAACTGCTCCAATCCCTTCCTGACTTGAGCTGATTGCCTTGGAATCGAATCTAATTACGGAGAAGGAGCCCTGCTCTCCCACAGACAAGTGTCTTTGGATGGATGACTTCTACAGAGAGGGAAAGAAGCATCTCACAGCTTCTTTAGAGCAGACTGCAGAGGTTAGATTGGACTTTTCTGTGTTTCCTCCCTGAAAATGGCACAGTTCCAGGACAGGGAGCTGGCTCCTGCAAATGGGCACAGAAATGGGTAGTTCACGTTACGCACATCAAGCCAAAGGCCTTGGCTCACTTTGGCAGAAGGTTCCTCTCCTGTCTCCATAGGAACATAAGGGAACTAAAGGATTTCAGCACATAGCTCTTAGTTTGATCTCACAGTTACTGAGAGAAAGCATCTGCTGCACTACCCAGGTAGTGTTGCAGATTCAAACTTCAAGCTCTGAGATGTGAAATACACACGCTCTAAGGTCATTCCGGCTCCTCTTGGAGAGATGGAGAGCCCATAAGGAACAAGGGTGCATCTCACCAGTGAGTTGTGCTGATAGGAACTTGTGACGTGATGACATTAGCTTGAAACGTCAGGACCTTGTAGTGTGAGGAGGTGACAGCACAACGTCACACTGCAAATAACTACTGGGGGTTTGTTCTGGAAGATGAACTGCTGAAAGTGATGGCATTACTCTACATAGATGCTGCTTAAAACCCCTTTTAAGTAAAAAAAATAGGTGCTAAAGGAATCTATATTTGGAGCTTTCTGGTCTGGCTGGCTGCTGAATGACTGAGTGATAAAATGCCAGCTGAAAATCAATGTCAATAAGTACAGAGGAATTGGCAGGGGATGGAGTAAGCCTAACTAGTCATATGCAATGACAAGCTGTAAAACAGCTCACAGGAAAAAAGATTTCAGACTGCCTATGAAAAGTTCTCTGCAAAGATCAGGTTTGTGCTCTGCAATGGTCAAGGAGGCAGCTAGAAGACAGCAGTGGGTTGGAGAGGAGAACAGAAATCTCTGTTCTGGCCTCAAAAAGACCATCCTTTTGCCTGCTGTGGCCAAGCAACTTGTGGAAGTCATTAGCACAGGGTGCCTGGAGGAACAAAACTAGGTGTTGAGGGAGGTTTATAGACCTAATGATGGTGGCATCTAAGCACAGAGGTGCACCCTCTTCAGAAAGTCCCTTAAATGTTGATGAGTAGAATCTGGAGTGTTAGCAAGGAAAGACTATCCTGCTCCTTTACCTGTGTGCTTTTCCCAGCTACAGTGAGAGACAAGATGCTTTGTTCAATCAGCCTCTGGTCCTCCCTGACATTATTATTTGACAATAAAGCCCTTAACAGCTTGTGGAGGTGGAGTTTCTTCTTCTAATCCTGTCGAATTCATGACCACTTAGTGAACAACTGAGATTCTGTTTACACGTTCAGCAGGACACAGTGAAGGAAGCAATCTGTCCCCACACTAATTACTTCATTTTGCATTGTTTTCGTGGTGCTAAATGAATTAGACGTCCCCTCACATAGAGACACACACACACACACATCCCTTCTGAACTCTTCTTCCTATTGTGTCAGGCTTGTCACTGCAATCTCTCTTAATTGCAGGCTCCTTGGTAATTTCTCTGCCACAACATTTTCCCAAGGAGAACCACTGGTGAGTGCTCAGATGAAAACAAATGCTCTGACAAGCTGGAGTTTTAATTTTGCCTTTAGATTGCTTGTAGAAGAGGATCATTATTAGCAGATGATAATTAGAAAGTGGTAACACTTTAATTTGCAAGGATATATTGAAATTCATTAGCAGCTGCAAGCTTTGCTGTGCTTTGGGGCAAGTGAATTGAAAGTATCAGACCAGGTCCTAATAGCAATGAGAAATGACCCAACCAAACAGCTGCCACTACTATTTCATCTCTTGATTGACCTGGCCTGTATTTGTATAGCCTGGCTATATCACAGAAGCCAAAGACAGGGGAAGGATGAAATTCCTGGGGTGGGCTCTATCCCTCCTAATATCTTGTCTAAGCTGATCATTTAAAGGCAGTTCTTTCTTGTGCAACAGAGAGAGAGAAGAACCTCAGCCCAGAAGGAACTTCTGAGAAACGTGTGGATGGGACCCGGGATAATGGTTTTGAACTGAAAGAGGAGAGATTTAGACTGGCTATAAAAAGGATTTTTATTGTTACAAGGGTGCTGAGGCGCTGGCACAGGGTGCCCAAAGAAGCTGTGGCTGCCCCATCCCTGGCAGTGTTCAAGGCCAGGTTGGAGCAAGCTGCTCTAGTGTGAGGTGTCCCTGCCCATGGCAGGGGGTTGGAACTGGATGAGCTTTAAGGTCCTTTCCAACCCAAACCCTTCTATGATTCTATGAGTCTATTTTATGTCCTTAAAATATAGAAGTAATTCTCTTCAGCCAAAAAATTATCTTTAGCCTTAAAAAGTAGAGTCCTGTGAGAAGTGGTGGGACTTGAAGAACTGAACATTCCAAGTCCTTCCCTGGCCAGCTGATATCTCTATAGCTACAGAACAGTTCTCTAATCTCCTCTGAGCATTCACTTAGGATCATTTCTTCCCCCGCCAAGACAGGGAAGCAGAGGGTAACGTGAGGACTCCTGGTTACTTGTACAATGAAGCATTCCTATTTGGAACTATTATGAAATACAGTCACACGAAGAAAGAGCATCTGATGGATTCTTCTGCCAGGATGAGCCACCGTGAAGGTACAAACAATGCTGACGTTACATTGTCAGTGTCATTTTTCACTGTTAATAGTTTATTGAGGTGAATGGGAAGAGCTTCACACCTGCCAAAGCTTTTGCCTCAGCAGCCTTTGCAAACTCAGCCTGGAACCAGATCAGGGAATGCTATTTATGAATTTTCCATTGGCATTGCGGGCTTTCTGGATTATTATTTTCTTGTTACCATTTTGTTTCGTGTTGTTTCCTCTTTCACCCTCAATTTACTGCTGTTTTGTGGGATTTCAGAGCTGAGAGGAATGAATGCATGCGTTTTGCTGTTATACGACTGAGGTGGAAAGAACGGCCTCCTGAGAGCTTGAATTGCCAACAAGAAGGATTTCAGTGCTTTTCAGCACTGAAAGTTCAAAGCTTTCACTTTGAACTCCAGAGCTCTGTTTGCTACAGTTCCAACCCCCTGCCATGGGCAGGGACACCTCACACTAAACCATGGCACCCAAGGCTCTGCCCAACCTGGCCTTGAACACTGCCAGGGATGGAGCATTTACCACTTCTTTGGGCACCCTGTGCCAGCACCTCAGCACCCTCACAGGGAAGAACTTCTTCCTTATATCTAACCTGAACTTCCCCTGTTTCAGTTTGAACCCATCACCCCTTGTCTTACTACAGTCCCTAATGAAGAGTCCCCCCCCCAGCATCCTTGTAGCCCCCTTCGGACACTGGAAGCTGCTCTGAGGTCTCCACGCAGCTTCTCTTCTCCAGGCTCAACAGCCCCAACTTTCTCAGCCTGTCTCCATACAGGAGCTGCTCCAGCCCCTGAGCATTCTCGTGGCCTCCTCTGGACTTGTTCCAACAGTTCCATGTCCTTTTTATGTTGAGGACACCAGAACTGCACACAATGCTCCAGGTGAGGTCTCACAAGAGCAGAGCAGAGGGGCAGGATCACCTCCTTCGCCCTGCTGGTCACGCTCCTTTTGATGCAGCCCAGGATACGGTTGCTTTCTGGGCTGCAGGCGCACACTGAAGCCGGCTTAAAAGTCATCAAAACCTTGCAACATCCATCCATGTAGGGAAATAAATAATATTCCTCTTATCTTGCACAAGGGAGACTGGAGGAACAACAGAAGTTGTGGGGTGGTTTTTGCTCTGGTTGAACATGAAAGTGGTGCAGAAAATTGGATTACAGCTCTCTGGATCCCTTGAGCTCATGACTCATCTGCTGGGCTGCCCAAACCTCTCTGCCCAATTCACTTTATTTCCTTTTCACTCAGCCCCCTCATATCAGTGAGACAATTCCTACACTGCAACCTGACCACGGGTGGCTGTTCCCTTTCTATAGCTGTGCCTTCGGCAATACTTTATCCCAATACAATGGTCACCTCGCGGGTGTCTGGAGTGCTTGGAAGCCATGCTGGGACCTTTGAACATTACAAGGGAAGCAGTTTGGCTTTCAGTGTTTATTGGCACAAACCAGGTCTCCCAAGGTATATTTTGCTTCATCCTGCCAGGAAAAAAACAACATATAACCAAGAAAGAGATTACAACTAGAGCTGACACAAAAGGTTGCTAAATCAGTTTGGGTTTCTCCGGTTCAGTAATAATAATGTCATCTCTATGTCAAGAAAAATAACTTCCTGAGATTCATAGAATCATAGAAAGCTTTGGAAGTGTCAAAGTTCCATCAGATCCTCTTTTTTCCACAGCTTTTCACCTCCTTCCCATGCTGCAGTGTCCTTTTTGAGCTTCGGTAAAAGGGCTGATGTAGAATGACAACTGGCAATGACTAATGACAGCTTGCTCAGACAATGGGTCTGTAATTAATGGGCTGCTTGGGCTCTGTTGTTGGCATTGGCCTCACTAAGCTTTAAAAATAGTCTCAGAGCTGTTCAAGACCATCCCTGCTCCAAAGAGGTTTTGAGCAGAGAGAAGATGGGATGCATTGAAAAACCTGGACATGGCAGTGGCTTGAAGATTTGTACTTCTCTATATTACTCTTAGCAATTCCCTGCTTATAACTACCATTAATTATAGAATCCCAGACTGGTTTGGGTTGAAGGGACCTTAAAGCTCATCCAGTTCCAACCCCTGCCACAGGCAGGGACCCCTTCCACTAGAGCAGCTTGCTCCAAGCCCCTGTGTCCAACCTGGCCTTGAACACTGCCAGGGATGGGGCAGCCACAGCTTCTCTGGGCACCCTGTGCCAGCGCCTCAGCACCCTCACAGGGAAGAGCTTCTGCCTAAGAGCTCATCTCAGTCTCCCCTCAGGCAGGTTAAAGCCATTCCCCTTGGCCTGTCCCTACAGGCCCTTGTCCAAAGCCCCTCTCCAGCTTTCCTGCAGCCCCTTTAGGCACTGGACATGCTCTAAGGTCAGGAGCCTTCTCTTCTCCAGGCTGAGCCAGCCCAGCTCTCTCAGCCTGGCTCCAGAGCAGAGTCTAGCCAAGAACAGCAACAACAGCACAGCTGACTTCACCTTGCTGCTTTTTGTGAAATAACCTGTTAAAGGATCCCCAGGTTTTGCTGAGGGGCTGCTTTACAAAGAACTTGGGATAGGCTTGGAAATTGGGAGAGGGAAGATCCCACTCCCAGATGCAAGGCAAAAGGAAACCTGCAGCTCATTGATGGTGGAGCCAAGAACATCTAACTCCTTGCAATCCCGACAGCTATGCAGTAAGACATACAACAGGTGAAAATGCCGGATTCCTGACAGCATTCCTTGTCCCTCTTCACAAACACTGCAGAAGGTGTGTGTACTTACAGGGCTTCTACCTCATCTCTATTCCAAGGAGCTGTGGACAGCTGGGGGGAGCGACATCCTCCATATGCAGAGCTTGTTACCTTGAGACTGCCAGACTGAAGTCTTGGCTCCACGCAGGACTGCATATGTTTGGCTAAACCTGTTTTGCACAATTTAGTTCACAGTCATGAAGGCTGTGTGATGCTTTTATGCTGATGTGACTGTGCTTTTATCTCAGCTGAGAAGGCTAATCAGGAGCCAGGTGAAGTCATGACTAATTAAACCATTCCCGTATCAAAATCAGTGTCCACCCCCCACAGCTTTTAAGCTGGATGCTATGATATGTAATGTCAATGTATAAATCTCAGTATCTCTGAGCTGTATGATGGTTTTGCTGCTATTATATATATTATAATATACATCATATTCATTAAATAGATATATTTTATATTTGAAATATTATATATTATATATACATATGTACATTCTATATACATATATATACACATATATATATCAATGCTTATAGAGCATTTACTTTTGTAAAGCCAAAAAAGACTCAGTGAACTGAAGTGAACCCAGTCCAGATTGGGAAGGACCAAACACTGTTATTTGGTAAGGAGGAGTAGTGGCTAAATGGGTATCAAATTGATGGGTGGATTTATTCTATTGCCCTTTGGACACACGGCCATCATTACACCCCTCTGGTTTGGCACTCCCCCCAGCCACCTCAATAAGAAGAACCAGGACTGAGGGTGAGACATACCCACTTATTTACAGAGGCAAGCCCTTAGGACGTGCTTGTGGGTTAACTGGGGAAGGTCTGCAATATCCAAGGGCATTGAAGAGGTCTCCAGCATCACTAAACAAGCCCCTTTGTAAAAGACCCCTTTAGAAAAGCCTGTGGAGAAGAAGCAGTCTCACCCCTGGGATTTGTAAGGGTAGCATCAGTGCCTTTGCCTCCATCTCCGCAGCGGGTATCATCAAACGGGAGGCACTGATCCCCAGTTCCAGCCAAGACCTCGGAATTCTTCACTATGTCTTTCACTGATGTGGTTGACTTGATTTTATAGATACGTCGGCTGTTGGTGTCGGAGAGGTAGATGGAGCCAGTGATTGGATCTGTGGTCAAGTAATACTTATGGGCAGGGCTGTGGCTGAAAAACAAGGGTTTGATGTTATTATTTCCTTGGATGATTTGTTTCTTTAAGTCAACAACAGGCAATGCAAGCACTTTAGAGGATAAAAATGCATAGGGCAGACAGACTGTGAAAGTGGAGCAGTGCTGTACTGGACAATGTTAGTGCACAGTGTGTTACAGCACAGGATCCTGAGCTAGAGCTGTCACCAGTCCCAGTGCCTGGGGTGATCTCTGGCATGGAGAGCAGCTACCAAAGGGAAAGGCTCACTGACTTTAGCTAAAATCATGCCAGGAACTACTAGAGGTTGAGTCCCAGTGCCTGAGATTGCTTAATTTACTTAATATAGACATAGTCCTGAAACTGGTGTTAGTGCAGTGCCAGAATGTGAAGGGAAAGCACAGTACATAGTACACTAGGGGCAGAAAACACAGGAAAAAATGAAGTTGAAAGCAAAAATCTACCCTCCCCAGGAAGACCCCAATGCAAAACCCAAACGCAAACTCCCCAGTATAAAGCACTTGAAGATATACTCTTCAAGATCACTGTGTCAAGGCTTATCCAATGCTAGTGCTGACTCCAGCAAAGGCTCTAGAGTCCTGTCCTGCCCTTATGGGGGTTAGGGGAAGTCCTACCACTGAATTCAGCTGGACCTCAGTGAAGAGAGGAACAAAATGGTTCTTGGAGTGCCATACTTTGCCCTATACCAAACATGACCAAGGAGGACAGCTGAGGAACCCTAATATCAGTATCCTGTTAAGCCCCACTCACTCATTGCTGCCTTGAAAAGGAGAAAGGGTGGCTGAGAAAAAGGGCTGAGCAGACAGGAAAAGCTTTTAGCTCTATGACTACAACACTAAATGAGCCCAGGACTGAAGAAATGAATGAACTAGCACCACTTCATGGAGAGCATTCAATGGGACTGGCCAGGGAAACAACCAGATGAGTTCAGACACAGTTTTAATCATCGTCTTTCAAGGATTCTCTCTATAGTCTAATACTAAACTTATTAACTTCCTTTATTAGAAGTATTTACTACTAGTGTGTATTGAACTGCACCTCTTCTAAGCCTGAAACCAATGTATTAAACTTGTAACACCTGCTGCCTGAACACAGGTCTCCTTCCTGCTATGAAAGGCTAAATAGTAATTAGAACAAGGATGAAAAAGTCTCTCCTTTCCTCCAGAACACCTTCAAGCTGTCTAAACTCATCAGGTTCCATGAATTCATACTAATCATAGAGGCCATACTTCACAATTTCCCACTTAGTGGAATTGTTCCAGGAGAAGCTGGTTAGAAACCTGAGCATCGATCACAGTTGACTCCATCCCTCATAATAAGAATTTTCCTCTCTCTTTCAACTTTTCTGTTAGGAAAATTAACCCCTCTTCAGACACTATGAAATCATTCTCTGCTTAGAAAAGCTCTAAGTTGGTTCTCCATTTGAATTACTTAATACTTTTTTTTTGGGGGGGGGGGAGCCTTTCTGATTTATTCCAGAGTATCCCTTGTGATTTATCCTATTAAAGCCTGAACAGATTTCACCTCCACAAATGACACTGATTCTTGCTAAATAAAATGCTCTGACCTTCAAGACAGCTCCAGCCTGACAGTTCAGTCTCCATCTGTATTCCTTCCCAATGACAGCAGGCTGGGAGGGTATTATTTCATTTACCTGCATGTCACTCACACTAAGCAAGTGGCTTCAACCCTGGTGGAAGAAGTTCCCTGTGGGAATCCATCATTCATTCTGATCAGGGCTTTGTGTTTTCTGCTGGCTGTCCTAACAGAGCCCAGCTGAACATCAGGCAGCTTTTGAGCTGTTCATAATCTCTGTTTTGCATGAGAGGCGGGCAAGAGGAGGATGTTTTTAATGGCACTTTGCAATTCCTCAGCATCTTTGCACACACACAGCTTTCACCACATCTCAGAGCAGGCCATTTGCAGATGGAGAAAGGCAAATGACTTCCTTAAAGATGGAGAAAAATGGTGTCAGAACTGGAAGTTCCTGCTCCCCTCTCCTTTTTTGGGTTTAATAGCCTCACTCTGGTGCATTTTTTTATTGATTATAACCTTTTCTAATCCCAGCTCCTGCGTCGAATGGACACTGAAATAAATGCTGATTACTTTTAACCATGGATCAGAGAACCAGGTAAAAGCAAAGCATTCATCCAGCAGAGAAGCTGAATGGTACCAAATTTACTAAGTAAAAACCTGTCATCTTAAGGTCATACTTTGAGTTGCTGCTGGTAACCCAAGTGAAGTTTTATTAATGGGGTCCTGAATCCAGATGCTGCAAAAAGGTAGGTGTGACTTCAAAGTTCACAGTCATTAAAACATTAGCTCTGACTGGTTAAACCTTTCATCCTCTTCATAGCTGGATGCCACAGAGACACACACACATTGACTGGCAAACGTGCCTTGGAAGAGGTAGGGTAGGAACTGATTTTGGTTAACCTACCCATGGCATGGTAATACTCTTGGGTCACCTGGGTCTGGATTTCATCTGGCGAGTTGATAGAGGAACTCCCAAGTCATGCAATTACCTTTCTAAACCTAATGTTATTCATGGTATGGGCACTCCCAACACACAAACTTTACCTTGGCTGCTGCATGGCTCTGTGTGAGCGATAGGAAGTGCTGGTTCAATGTTATTAGCTAGACTACTTATTTGTGCAAGCATGGCTTATCGTGGTGTCCTACACCTCACTCCATGTCTTTTGTGGGTATCCTGGGATAGCATAGGCAATGAAGTGCTTAACCTGGAATGCTTTGGGGAGGTAAAACACAAACCGTTAAGGATTGTCAAGCTGCCTCTGCCAACAGGTTTCAGCACTGGATTGGGAAGATGTCATGCTCTGCCCTTGTCCAAATTGCAGTGTTACACACTGCAGCTTTTGTTTAACACTTTCTTTGCGATGTGTCAGGATGAGAGATGCTATATAAGAATGTAAAGGTCCCAAACTGCTTCCCTTCACCTGTGGTAATTCATGAGCACTGGAGATGGGAACGCTGGCACTTTGCTGTTTATTTAAAGCCACAATCAATAGGCAAATCCAAGTGGTAAATTGGACTGAACTGAACAACAAGTGAAACAAACCTGCCTGGGGCAAAGCAAGAAGAAGCAAAGAGAAGATTCTTTTCCCTTTCATCCTCTCTCATTGCTCAGTTAGATAACAGACCAAAACAAAAGACAGGGCTCCTTACTGTCCAGAAGACTTAATCAGGTACAGTATTTGTAGTCTTAGAATATACATCCCCCACATTGACATTGCCACCACTAGCGGCTGTGGGTGCAGAGCTCATTACCCATTCAGAGTGTTCCTTTAGCAATGAAAGCTCTTTATAAGAAACCCTGAGGACTGCATTGATATTTGAAGCCCCTGAAGCAACAAACCCAAGTTGCAGGGTTCGGGAGGGCTGGTTCCTAGCCAAGAACAGATACTTTGGTGGGCATCAGTTGGCAATGATGGTGTAGTCGCTGGGAATGAAGACAGCTTCATAAGCAGAAGCTGTCCTGTAGCCCCAGGTGAACTGGAGGTGATACTGCTTCCTTGAATGATGTGATGTGCTGTGAGAACACAGGGAAATCTTCCAAGTCCACAGTGACCCCAGCTGTTTGGGGTTGCATGGGGTTACATGTATGTTCTCCCATACACTTGCCTTGTCCCCTTCCTTTCTTCATTCTCATTCTTTGGACAGGATAATGCCAGCACTATGGGGAGCTCTGCAGATATGTGAAGAGATTCAAACTCCATTTTAAAGAGCTTTACAGGATTCCTTACACACAGGCATAAGGAAGGACAGCGATGAGTGAATAGGCAGACACAGGACACTCATGGATTGCTTTTGGTATCATGTAATAGAGGCACAGGCTTTAAGCAAAGGTTGATAATATCCCCTTATTTTGGAGGAGTCTGGGGAAGGAACGTCCTGCTCCAGAGTGGGAAGCCAGTATTTAAGCAATAAAGATGAGAATAGGGAGATGGTCCCCATTTTCAGTAGGCTGGATATAATATGTCAGCACAGTGGACTGCACCTTTTTACTGGCTTCTATTCAATGCCAGGGATTCATCTCACTGAGCTTTAGATAGGTATAGGGTGAATGCTAACATCTGAACTCACTGCCTTAAGTCCCTTTATAGGCAGTAGAGAGAAGCAGCATCATTAAGGGGGTGATTTGGATGACTTACTTTAAAACATTCATCCTACAAGACGAACTGCACCTTAGCTACCCAAATGCAAGGGCATCTACCACCTACTGTACAGGACAACTTCTGTTAATGGCACCAGTATGGCTCTGGCTTCCACAGACACCAAGGTTAGTTACCCATCACATCTGACCTGAATAACCCCCTGGGGCTTCATTGGCTCTGGTGTGCCTGTTTAAGGACACGAAACCACCCCTGTAAACGCCCTGAGCCTTGCTGCCTGCATGCATTTGCTGGTGACTGAAGAACCACCAAATTCCTGCAGCCAAGTGCTTTATGTTGAGCAGGGCTGTGTTTCCATGGCTCCATAGGAAGCACCCTGCAGCTCACAGACAGAGGATTTTATTATAGCTTGTGTGAGGTACTGGTCTTTTTCTTTTTCCCTGGGAGACATTCAATAGATTAATACATAAGGAGGCCACGCAGTGCAGTTGAGCTGAATTTACACTTGGCCTTTTAGTGTTTTCAGTCTGTGTGCGATGCCCAAAGCTCTTCTTAGTGTCACAGGCTGGATAATAAAACTTCATAGCGATGCCATAAGCCAACCCAGGGACTGCAAAGGACTTTTGATCTGATCCCAGAGCAGTTTTCTGAGATGCTCCTTTGCCTCTAATGTTAGATTTGTCTCCCTAAGGTATGAATGGAAACAAGAAAGGAAGAATCTAGTTAAGTGTGGCCACCTTTTGTGTATTTACAAGGCAGAAATGCCTCAGTGCCTCCCGTGTTCCTGCAGGGAAAAGATAATGAGAATTAACTGCAAAGTTTCATTTCCATGCTTGGAAAGAGTCATCAACTTCTCTAAGCCCATCTAGACAAGTCCATACACAGGCACACTGGAGCTGGTTCCTATTCATCTAGCAGTGAATGCCAGATGGGTGCAAACTCGGGAGGCAGCACAATTTGGTGATGCTTTTTGGTCTAATGTCCCCAATGTTCTACATACAGCTATGCTGGAGTTAGACCTTGGTGACCTATGCTGGGCTGTACAGCCAAGCCTCTTAGCTGGTAGCTCCAGAGCCTCTGGAGATCATGCTCACCACAGGCTATGCAGTGAGGAATTCTTTCCCCTGAAGTAAGGAAGCTTTTGCACATGGATTGCAGCTTTTTCAAGCCACTAGGATTCAGTCCTGTGGCTCTCACCCTTTGTCTGTCAATGGTGGAGCTCGGAGCACTAGAGCTAAGGATACACTGACTCATTTCCCTATGGCTCAGGAGTGAAGAGGCTTCCTAAAAGGAAGTATTATGGCAAATCATAGAATAGTTAGGGTTGGAAAGGACCTTAAGATCATCCAGTTCCAACCCCCCTGCCATGGGCAGGGACACCTCACACTGACACAGAAATGATGTCAGCTCTTAGGGATGACTCTCTTAATGCACTCACAGCTGGGAATATTTGATCTCCCCTCCTTCCTCCCTCACTGGTTCCCTTTGGATGCACCGGAGCAGGCATGTCTGGGCTTTCTATCATTTCATTCCTTAGTCTTTAGGAATTGCCTGAAGGCTGAAATCCTGCCAGCTTAGTAAGGCTCTAGTGGCATCTGCAGCCTTTGTGGCCAGTCCATACATCTTCACTCAGTTATTGCCTTCATATATAAAAATTCCTCTTGTAACAGGTATTTGGCTGCTGCTTTTTGCTGTCAGAGCAGGTGCAGGTTGGTGGCTGTGTATTTCTAGGGCGTTAAGGACACAACCTGGCTGTTCTAAAGAGAAATGAGTTTTTCTATTGCCTTCAAATGATGTGAAAGAGGGAGCCGGGGGGCTGGAACTCAGCCTGATGAAGACAAGTCAGTGCAAAGGTTCTGTGTACCGACCTCCCAGCCCTGCTAATAGATGCTTTGGGTCAGCCCATTATGCTGTGGAAGCTCAGCTCTTTATTAATGTTCTGGCAAGAAGACAAAACTCCAGTTTCTACTCCATTGCATTTCCAGACATGCAGATAAAATGAACGTTTCTGGGTTTGCATAGCCTCTATGAAGTCAAAGAAACTGCAAATAAAAAGCATGTAGCAAGAGAAATCCCAAATGCAAAAAGAAAACCGTATATATATATATGGTTTAGTTCATATATATATATAAAAGCATAAAATAACTCCACAGTCTAAGTTTCTAATTTAGAAAGCAACCAGAGAGAAGGATGGGAAACTTGTCAGAGCCAGAGCAATCCTTGCAAACACAGAGAGTGACAGGAGGTTGACATCTTCCTGAATGCAACTGATTGGATCAAACCCACTGAAACTCCAGTGAACCCAAGTGACAAACATCCTTAGTGACAAAGCTCCAGTTTAGGAGTTTCTCTTCCATCTTGTTTTCTTGTCACTACTCCTTCTCTTTCTTTATTGCCTCTCCTGGCTAAGGTTTTGAGTTGCACTGCCTCCAATCTGAGCCTGGCACACTTTCACATGCAAAAGCTCCGTGTGAAGGGCTCAGACTAACCAAAGTAACAAACACTTGCTTCCCTAGGTGGGTGGTGCTGGGGTAGATCTGACCCTCCTTTATGCCTGTTCAACTCCCCAAAACTCAAAAGAAAGGCATGTCACCGTATAAGAATGATTTGCCCATCCTACCTATTCCAGTGATCTGTATCCTGACACTGTCCCCATTTCACTTTCTTGGCTAATTCCCACCCGTTTTTCCTTCCACCCTCCTCCTCTTGTTCCCCTTGTGTGTATACTTCCCCTGCCTACAGCTATAACAGCTCAAGCAGAAATCTGTGTGACTCTGCTCTGTGATTAACGGCTCCCAGTTCTGATGACTGATTGCCTATGCCAGTTTTAATCACGGCAGCTTCATTTGCTCTTGAATCATCTGGAAATGGCACTTGTGGATCACTGTGTAACAACATGCAACGAGACAGGGAGTGGCAGAAGAATTCTCTACTGGTTGGCTTACCTATGTCTGAAATCTTTATTTCTGACAGAAGACAGGAAAGCAGGGAATAGAAGAAAGAATGAGGCGTTAGCAGCTCAGTTCGATGCATTATTAGCAGATTGAAAACTTGACAGTAACTGTATCATACAATGCAATAATAAATAAAGACTTAGCTGGAATGACACTGATATATTTTATACTGGATATTACTTGGCGGTGAGCTCACTTATGTACCGCTGCATACCACAAAGGAAGTGTGATCTCACCTGCTTGGAGTTACTCACTTAGGACCAGGCAGAGTGGATCATTCAGAGCGGTACTGAGCATATGCAGATATATTTACAGGTTTTTCCACTCAGTCAAAGCAATACCTTGTGTGTGACAAAGGTAACTTTATAGTTGCGCAGCTATGGGTGGCAGCTCATTGCCAAAATCTCATGAACTTTAGCTCAAACGACTGAACTAATGCTGAGCTGGGTATTCCTCATGGGTCTATTACATGCCCATCTGCTGTTACCTATAACCCACAGCGCGTTTGCTTTCCTCTCCACAAAAGAACACTACACTCAGAAGATGCCCCCCCAAACAAAACCCAACACCCAGACAGTGAGGGTGTAAATCCACGAGGAGATGCTGATGTGAGAAGACACAAGCAAACTCTATGGCTTTCCTCCATAGCTCTCAGTCAGCTGGCATCTGAACCCACTTAGTTTATGGCACACCAGAGTGAAGAAATGTTCATTAGATCCAGTAACCTAAGTGTTTGCACGGATGAAGCAGCAATTGCTCCGGCAGATTTAACTCTGGAGTGAATTTCACTCTGTGGCTCTGCACAAAAGCCAACAAGGCCACTCTGTCAAGGCTTCCAATTCTCTCTTGCCCAATGAGGAAATGCTCTGCAAAACCTCCACTTGAGTCTGGTATTTCCACTGACAATGAAACAGGGATAGCGTTCTCAGACTTGTACTTCTGGGAATGAGATATTAATCCCACTCAGTTGCACTAGGATTTGGGTCCCAAATCACCTAGGCTCTTGTGGAAATCTTACCTTTGGTCATTACAGTAACATTTTGGCACTGGAAGAATATTACATTCTTTAACATGGATCAGGTCTGAAGGTTTATTGCAGCTTCCCACCTTACAAACATGAGAGAAACGATGTTCTCGTGTACCACAATGGAATAGCAAGAATCAGGTTCTTGCTTATTGACTCAAAAGGTATCCCAGGCCTCTGAGAGGTAAATGTCTCACTGTGGGCTTCCTAACTCAATGACACCTCCTGATTCCCTTATTGCACTGTGAGCATACCAAGACAGCTATTCTATATGTGCCAGCCTTGTGCTGACTGTTTGGACTTTGTTTTCTCATACACAGTGATCTAAGATTATGGTTCTGAGTGCCAAATAAGACCTTCAGCAAGGTCTAAGGACTCTGGAGTGTCTGTAAATGAGGGACTAGTGGGATCTTGCACCAGTTTTTATGCAGATCAGCTCTTTTTATATGTGGCCTTATGGAGCAAATGGAAATACAAAGCAATACTGTATGGGACACTGCTGCTCTAGGAAGCTGTGGAGTAAGCTTCTACATGGCAGTCCTTGCAGAAAAGAAGCCTTACTTTTGTCCTTAGCAAGCAGGACATTCAATGTGAGTCGAGCAGGGGGGTTCCTACTTTTGGGAACATTCTGATTTTCAGGCCAGGTCTTGAGAGGCAAATGGGAACATGAACCTTCCTACCATGCTAGCCTCATATCAACCTCTCAGGATGTTAGGCTGAGCCTTTCAAGCAGAGACAACTCATTCAGAAACACTCATTTAACTCTACTGACTTTCCTGGAGTCAGTCATGTCCAGCCACACAGAGTCTAGAATCAGGCCCTGGTGCTTTGAAGTGGGTAATTGTATTTGCTATAGACAGATAGTAAAATTATCCCCAATGAAGTCAGTTTGCAATTTTCAGTCACCATCTATTTAATTTTGCCAGAACTTAATGCAAATCTTTATTTTTCCCTCTCCCTCCTTGTTTTTAATGGATGTTCCTTCCCCATCCTCCCTATTTCTCCTAGTATATGTATTTTCTCCTTTGTAATTTGGGGTTAAAAGGAGACACTTCCTTTCAGATGATCCACCTATATGTCCACCCTGACACTGCTGTTCAGGTAGGAACTGAGGGGGGCTGATGAATTTGTCCCCATGAAACACAACTAGAAAGACCCAGTCTGTGACTACTTTCAGTGATCATCCTGTCTTAATTATGAATGATCACCTGCCCTGATTAACCTCTACATATCATAATCGTGCTGTGGCCTTCCAAGTCATCTCATCATTTTAGGTCATCTCTGGGGGCTGATTGTTAATGTTTAGGATTCCCACTGGTCTCTAGCTACACAAAAGGCAGACTTCAACACAGTTTGATTTAGCAGCACAATAATGTGCCAATATTTTTGGGGTGTGATATATTTCTGTGTTTCTCTGGTGTAAATCAAAGCAGAGTTGCAGAAGAGGCAAATCTGGACAGCTTCCTGCTTTCCTATGGGGTTTCTTTAAGAGTTTTGCTCATTTTCCTTTTGGATACATCAGATTTCTGCAGAACTTAAGGGCATAATTATAATGGGCACATTCAGTAGAGCGTACCTCAGCTCCAGTATGTTGGTGACATTGCCAGAGGGAAAGATCCTTCGGATGTAGTTGAAATCTCCAACATAAAGACTTCCATCAGACCCACATGTTAGGGCAACAGGAGCCAGGAGTTTGTTCCCATCTGCAAGACCATTGCAGCTTGGACAAGAGATGCTACGTCTGCGGCCGTTGCCCATAATGCTTCCAATTACAGGCGGCTGCTGGGAGATAAACTGGTTTTCCCCATTTCCTTTATGCAAGATGCCTAAGGAGAGAAAACAGTAATGAGGACATTAAAGAGAGACAGGGAAACTGAGACCAAAGGGAGCACAAACTGGCAATCCCAGAAGGGGAATTTGTCATGTAGCAAAGGAGGTTTATCATCTATCATAGCGCTGTTTTGTGATGGTTTCAAATGAGGAGCCCCTTATCTGGAGTACCTTTTATAGACCCATTGCATTTTTGGCAGAACAAAAGTATTCTGGGAGAACAAGACTGCCTTTAACATTGAAGGAAATAGACTTTTCAGCATCTCATGACTTTATACCTGTCTTTTCTGTCCCTGCTTGCCCTGTAATTTGGAGCTTACCAGGTAAAAAGAAATCACAGAGCTCATGGAAAGATAAGGGACAGGAAGCGCATTCTCTAGAGAAATGTTTCATCTACAAAGCTTTAGAGAAGCTCTGCTGATGTTCCCTGTAAGTGCAGTGTTTTCAGCAGCGATGTGGGCTGAATTAGATGTTTGCTCCCACATCACTGCTACCATCCAGAGGGACACAGTGCTTCTGTCTTTTAAACATGTTCTGATCACCCTCGGTTTTGAGCAGCCTTCAAGGACCCTGACACCTTCCACTTTCCCTTATGTCCCGTGAAGCCTCTCATTTCTGCAAGAACACTCACACATTGGAGGATGTGTCTGGGTGGAATTATGCTCAATGGTATTATCTTAGGACTATTTTCCTTGTTAATACCCTTCTTTAAGACACTACAAAGTAAGACATGCCAACATTCTGGCCAGCTTCTTTTGCATTTACACACACCAAATTGCTTCTAAATGTAGGATACTAGAAATAATGTTGGGAAAACGTATGTGAGGGTACGTTTGTTGTTCAGATTTCTTTTCTTTCCTTTTCTTGAATTCTTAGTGATAAGCAGCAAGTAGGCCTTGCAACAGCACGTAATTCCTGTCATGTGTTACAGACAACCTACCGCTCTGTATGTTGAGGGCATGGTGTTTATCCAGGGACCATCCTCCGAGTTTGGAAGCATCAATTTCATAGCCCTGAAGCACAGCTGTCCTCTTCTCCCACAGGATCAAGTCAGGACATGATTCATACTCATAACCTACTGAAACTAGGAACAAGAGAGAAACAAAAGACCCCCCAGATTAGTAACCCAGCAATGCACACAGAGTTTCAACTGAGAAGGCATAAGAGCATTTGTACAGGCAACTGCCAATTCCATTTAAATGTCCTCACCATAATGCAGAGTCCTAATAGTTTTCCCTTTAAAGGCCATCCTGCATTTACAAAGGTCAATGCAGTTGCAGGTGTTGGGTAAATGTGCTAAATATTAAAAAGGCACTGGTTTAGAGACATGTTTGAAACCAACAGGGATTGCAGAGTGTAAAGCACTGCCTGGACTCATGGGGAGCATTTTACTATTTCCTATCTTTGATCAAAGTCTGCATGTCAGGCACTTGCTAAAAACCATGTCCTTTCTTGGAAAGTAAAGACTTCTCCAAAGGGGTCACGGGGCAGCAAGTCCCTCAGAGGCAGCAGTCTTAGACCAGGCTGACTTGTGGTCATCATCAAAGTCAATAGCATTTGCTTGTCATGATGTCTCATCAGAACCTATAAAGAACACACTGGAGTTAAGAGTAAGAAGATGTCAGTAAAAGGAAAATCGTGTTTTTGACAGGATAATGACCCCTGGATGATTTTCTCAGAAGCAGCAGGAGCAGTCTCATTGATCTGCTTTTCTTCTGCCCTACCTGATCTTTTCAGCACTAACAGCTGAAGCAGAGCAGAGCTGCAAGTCCTACACAATGAAAAGCAATTACATAGCTCATTTTTTATTACTAGACCAAAAAAAAAGGTCCGATTTTTACAAGTTTCTCAGCCTCCTTGAAAAGCGCTGAGCACTGAGTGAACTCAGGATCCCCCCCCAGATACAGCCCTTTACCAGATCAGACAGTATCACAGGAAGATGTAATTCAGGAAATGAAGGCTTGCTATTTTGCACTCTTCTAGTGAAGGACATCACTGAAAGCCTGAATGATGATGTCCTCAGATGTGGTGGAGTATTCTCAGGCTGCAGAGCTACATCATGGAGCACTCCAGGACCCAATCCTGATTTTAAAGATGCAAACACAGCCTTTCAGGGTATGCCACCAGCATGTTTCCCAGTGTGGACTCCCAACTGGATAAGGCTCAGCAGGTTGTATCATCCAGCCTGCTCAAGGTAGCTGAGCCTGAGAGGAAGGCACCCATTCTTCCTCCTAGAAAACAAGGCCCTCTAAGGCTCCTCTAAAAAGACTTATCTTCAGTTGGCTATGAGGCATCAGTCAACATCCCTTCTGTCAACAAGAGCTCTATTTGCTCATTTGGCATCTCTCCCATTTTGCTGGTATTGTATTGTTGGCAGCCTGAAAGGTCCAGTCTAGACTATCAAAGACCTGTAAGTGAATGTCCTCTGGTTGCTGACCAGATGGGAAGCAATCACTGCAGAGCTGCATCACCCCTGCTCACTGTACTCAAGGTACACTCTTCTCTCCACCACATTCACACAGGGCTCACTGGGTGAGGTCTGAGATGGAAGCAGAAAGAGGAATGGAGTGTGTCTGCATTCATTCACAGCACAACTTCCTGCCCCACCATGGACTTCAGCTTCTGCCCCTGTAGAGTGGGTGGCAGGGGCCACAGTGCTTACAGCAATAAGCACATTGATTATGCAGAGCCTTCTTACTCTCTGCCTTGCAGCTTCTGACAGTCTTTTGCAGATGTAAATCAATGCACAAAGTATAAGAGCATCATGGTCCAGTTTGGGATAGTGTTCTTGAACGGGTAACAAAGAAGAAACTAAGATTAGAGCAATCCCGAAGGTCAGGCACAAGGAGGAATGAAGACAGGGCTCAGCTCTAGGCATTTCTCTCAAAGCAGTGCTGACAGCTTTTGGCTATAGGTAACAGGTAGCCAAATGCCTCTAATCCCAGTTCATTCCTTCTGCATGAGTATGACGGCAGCAGCTCAGGATGTATGTGCTGGGCCACGAGCCAGAGAACAGAGCAGTATTCATCTGCTGGGGAAATGTGTGCTGTCTGAGCAGCTGGGCCCAGTCCTCTCCAAGGAAACAGCAGTGAACCAGGGGGGACCACTTCATGTGTTAGCAGGATGGACTGTACCGATCTGCTGATGATAGAATTACAGCTGGACAGGGACAACAAGGACGACAAGAAAAGCTTCTATAGGTATACTGGTAATAAAAAGAAGACGAAGGAAAATGTGGGCCCTGCCTGGAAGGACACAGGAGACCTGGTTACCTGGGACATGGACAAGGCTGAGGTACTCAACTTATTTGCCTCGGTCTTCACTAGCAAGTGCTCCAGTGACACTGCCCAAGTCACAAGAGGCAAAGGCAGGGACGGGGAGAATGAAGAGCTGCTGTATGAGATCAGGTTCAAGACCTTCTAAGGAACCTGAAAGTGCACAAGCCAATGGGGCCTGACAAGGTGCATCTGCAAGTCCTGAGGGAACCGGTGTATGTAGTTGCCAAGCCTCATCCATCAGATTTGAGAAGCTGTGACAGTCTGGGGAAGTTCCCACTGACTGGAAATGGGTAAATATAAGCCCCATTTTTAAAAAGGAAGACTAGGGGAACTACGGGCTAGCCAGTCTCACCTCAGTGCCTGGCAAGATCATGGAGCAGATCATCCTGGAAACTATGCTAAGGCACACGGAAAATAAGGAGGTGGGCGATGACAGCCAACATGGCTTCACTAAGGGCAAATTGTGCCTGACAAGGACAGGCAGACACTGGATGGAGCAGCCTGAGGAGAAGGACTTGGGGTGTTGGGTGAGAAGCTCCCCATGAACCATCTTCAATGTGCGCTTGAGCCCAGAACCCCCCTGTGTGTTGGGCTGCACCCCCAGAGTGTGAGCAGCAGCTCAGGGAGGGGATCCTGCCCCTCTGCTGTGTGAAGGGGAGACCCCCCCTGCAGCCCTGATCCAGCTCTGGGGCAGCAGCACAAGAGGGACGTGGAGCTGTTGGAGCGAGGCCAGAGGAGGCCATGGAGACACTGCGAGGGCTGGAGCAGCTCTGCTCTGGAGCCAGGCTGAGAGAGCTGGGCTGGGTCAGCCTGGAGAAGAGAAGGCTCCTGAAGGGGAGACCTGAGAGCAGCTCCAGTGCCTAAAGGGGCTGCAGGAAAGCTGGAGAGGGGCTTGGGACAAGGGCCTGTAGGGCCAGGCCAAGGGGAATGGCTTTAACCTGCCCGAGGGGAGACTGAGCTGAGCTCTTAGGCAGAAGCTCTTCTCTGTGAGGGTGCTGAGGCGCTGGCACAGGGTGCCCAGAGAAGCTGTGGCTGCCCCATCCCTGGCAGTGTTCAACGCCAGGTTGGACACAGGGGCTTGGAGCAAGCTGCTCTAGTGGAACGTGTCCCTGCCTGTGGCAGGGGTTGGAACTGGATGAGCTTTAAGGTCCCTTCCAACACAAACCTATGATCAAGGACAAGGCCTGTGCATTGCCACCCAGCTGCTTCTAAAAAGAGCACAAAGCCCTGGGGTCACTTACCAAAGGCTTCTGAGAGCCCATACACCTTCTGGCTGTAGACGTCTGTCTTGTCCCAGATGAAGTAATAGGACAAGTCTGGTGCTGCTGCAAACCACTTTCTGAAGAGGCGTCCCTCGACGGCCACCATGAGGTGGACTTTCATGAGGTTGAAGGGGATGGTGGGGTGGGTCATGCTGATCCTCAGCACTGATTTGTAGCCAGCTGTGCGGCTGCTCAGGTAACTCACTTTTATTTTACTGCCGGAAACATTAATCTCCTCCTGTAGAGCCTGTGGAAAACCAATGCAGGAGGTGTTAAATCAGCAGCGAGCAGACAGGAAAAGGCAGGGAAGCTGCAATTTATCAAACACACCTTTACAAAAGCTCTGGTAGACACGTCTAGAAAAGCAGCCCATTAGGCATCAAGTTTAAACCATATATGTAATTTATAGGATTAATTGTGGAAGCAAGGAATGCCCCACTCTTTCTCCATCTCTCTTACATGGGACAGAGAGACCGAAGTATTTCATTGAAGTCATTATTTATAATGGGACTCACTGTCCAAAGAAATCCCAGCACCCATGGCTAAAGGACATTGGAGTCTGAGATAATCCCAGCCCATCAGTTTAGCTTCCATTTTCTGTCTTATTCTTCTAGGTTTCTATGGCTGCTAATTTTTGCCTCCTGGCTTCTTTTTTCCCAGTAAAACATCAAGCCCTACTTGCCCTGTATCCTTATGGATGTTCCCTGGCCCCGATCATAACCTACCATTCTCTCCATGTCATTGGTTCCACCCTCCCTCCTCTGACTTGCCCATTTCTTCCTCTGACCCTCCTCCTCTCCTACCTCTGACCCTCTTTGCCTGATCTACCTCCAGCCTTTTCTTTCCTGTGTCCTGATCATTATTTTTTTACCTCATATTTGCTCCTGCTTACAGAATCATGGAATGGTTTGGGTTGGAAAGGACCTTAAGATCATCGAGTTCAACCCCTGCCATGGGCAGGGACACCTCACACTAAACCATGGCACCCAAGGCTCTGTCCAACCTGGCCTTGAACACTGCCAGGGATGGAGCATTCACAACTTCCTTGGACAGCCTGTGCCAGTGCCTCATCACCCTCACAGGGAAGAACTTCTTCCTTATCTCCAGCCTGAACTTCCCCTGTTTCAGTTTGAACCCATCACCCCTTGTCCTATCACTACAGTCACTGATGAAGAGTCCCTCTCTGACATCCTGGTCCCTGCTTAAAATTCCTTCCCCTTTGACCCGTGTGATGAAGCTCTTGGCCTGACCTACCACCATCAACCCCTTTCCCTTCCCTTCTTGCTTCCTTCCCTTTCCCAAATTCCTCTATATTCCAGGTGAGTTACTTCATTTTCTCCTCCAGCAATGAGTGTGGGTATATCTGCCTGACTGGGACAGTGATCTCACAGGTCTCTATTCCAGTACAGAGTTTCACAAAAGAGTGGACAAAGAGCAGGGGAAGTTCTGCCTGCCCCTATTCTGCTTTGAGAACGGAGAGGTCTCAGTAAAGATGGAATTCTCAGCTCATTTACTTGCTAAAGTACAACCACATCTTAAAACTTCCTACACTTGTAGCTGGAGCAGTGCAGGGAAACTTTCTGGAAGTCATCCCGGACCCCATGCAAACTACTGATAAAAAAGGGCATTTCTGTCTCAAGTCTTAGGAGAAGCATATTTAGTTGTCACTTCCCAGAAAATGCCACTCTTAGCTAAGCACCCAACATGGACATTGTCAGCACAAGCCAGGAGCCTTTGGCAAAGTCTGAGAGATGAAGGCAGAAGCTTTGCAGTGAGCTGCAAAAGAAAACATGGTCTAACTGGAAGGTCACAATTGGCACTGTTCCCTCCTGTACCACTTCTGAGATACTTTAGTGTGCTGGACCCTAAATGAGCTGTGAAAATACTTCCCTACAATAAATGGCTTCCATAATATTAAGGGCATGGAGGCTCGAAGGCACGTAGGTCAAGAGATCCATCCATTCATCCATCCACCCATCCTAGTGTTATCCAAGCTACATGGCTCCTATACTCAGCTCCTACATGGGAGCAGCAAACTGCCCTGGCATGACAAGTTGCTCATCCCTCACAGGTTTTCTGCTTAGTGTTATCAATACTGACAAATCTCGTTATCTGCCCCCTGAAAAGACCTCTTCAGAGCTATTACCCAAGGCCCAACACTTGTTCAAGGGATAACTTACACCTCGGAGTGCTGCAGCACTTGACAAACGGACACATCCAGAAGTTAAAGCACTCTTCCACTGTGCTCATAAATATTTACTTCCCCATATGCAGCCTTTTCAATTTACATATCTCAGTGCTTAGGAGGCTCCAAAATGACAGAATTGGGAAAAACCCAGGATTTCTGAAGTGTATTTTATGAGCTCAGCAACAAGCTGGGCTGGGACCAACATCAACCAGAGACCAACTGAGCCAAGCTGCAGTAAAGGTGGTCCCTTGTATCAAATCTGTCTTCATATGTAATCCCTCTAGGAAAAAGCCAGGCAGAAATAATTGTCATGGAGTTACTATTTGCAGTGTCTGGTTCAAATCCCTGTCAGATATAATTATTCCTTTCTGTCATGATCTGTCTCTGCTGTCTGCTAGTCCAAAGGAAGGGTCAGCACTGCGGTACCAAGGTGCTGAGCAGCACGAGGGGCTGTGTTTAAAGACTTGAAGAGAGGTTTCAAATGGTAATTCAGATTATCCAAAACGCATTTGTAGCTTGTAAGTAGTGATAAACTAGCAACAAAGCAGGGCGGTGGTGGGGAGAGTATAATCCAGTGGACATTGGTGGGAGAAGAGGGGAAGAAGAAGCTTTAAAATACTTGGAGTGCACCAAAAAGTAACAACAGCTGACTTGTGCCCTTATTTCTATTTGATAATTGCTGTTTGGCCCACAAGGTGCATCTGGGGTCCTGGTGAAAGATAAGGGCTCCTGGAATTCATTGAAGCCTCACCAATATGATCTCTAAAAGTGGTCCTGCTACCAGGCTTGTCAGGAGAACTGGTTCTTCAGGCTTACTAGGGATCTTCACAACTTCCCCATTTCCATGTCCCTTTCACTGCTGGGTGTTGATCCATGGCTCTGTCAGTACCAATTCTTCCCCTCTTTGCATGAGACAACGTAGAAAATCTTAATTCTGTGTGTGGGTTACACATTTCTCTTACAGTTTCTCTTTGCCTGCCAGCAGACAAGGCAAGGAACAAGGTTTTCTTCTAGTATGATGCTCAGAAGGAATTGTGAGGCAGAAAAGCATTTAGGGTCTGATTCAGGGGCTTAACACAGACATGTAGCACTTTCAAGATGTTCTATGGTATCTAAAGCCTCTGCAAGGGGATGACAGATCTAACATGGAACTTCTTGAGAGCTGTGTCTTTATGAAGCTACAGCCTGGAGGCCTGAAGGGACACATCAGAGCGTCTTAAATGGCACCAAATCTACCTTTAGGCACCTGAATCAAACACTTAAAATGTGTTAGTTTGTCTTTTGATTGCATCCAGGTAGAGGATGCTATTTGTTGAAGTGCATGAAGCTTCTATGTGCCCACTTGTCAAAACCTCAGCCCTGCCATCTGCTTGGCACCTCCTCCCAGCCTTTTCCTCACACCTTTTGCACTTCACATTTCTCCACTGTGAACTGCCTATTATAAAACGCAGCTGCAGAAACTGTCATAGAGTCACAGAATCATTGAAGAGTTTGGGTTGGAAAGGACCTTAAAATCATCCAGTTCCAGCCCCCTGCCTTTCCACTAGACCAGGCTGCCCAAGACCCATTCAGTTTGGCCTTGAACACTGCCAGGGATGATCATTTAGGTTATTTTTTATATATAGGAATGTAAAGTAGTCCATTTACGGACTGAAGTACCCTGCCATAAGTCAGATTGCACTGTATATGTTGTATACTTCTACACCACAAACTCTGTTAACCTTCAGCTTACATTTGAGGTCCAATACTACTTTACTGAGGTTTTGGCTCAATCATTTGGCTTGTGCAAAAAACACTGTTCATCATGCATGGGATTCATCTTCTCTAAACTTGGCTAGGAGTCTCCTCTGAACTGTTCTTCTAGGGCTCTTCATGGCAAGCAGGCAGAGACAGGCTCTTCAGAAGGTTAGTGTGGCAACATTAGCTTAAGAGTGGGGTTCAATCCAGTCTAAGGCATCTAAATTCAGATGCTCGCATGTAAGTGTGTGAAGTGATGTCACCATGTAATCATCAAGTAGTGTCAATGGAGATGTAACTGATAGCATCAGTGGGAACCAGACACCTTCAAAATGGTCAGCTTAGTTAGTCTATAAGCTGCATTAATGATATCGATTAGGTTTCTCACAGCTTTCATGGGAGCTTGGACACCTAGCACACATCCAGATGACAGCACATGAGCACCTTATTTAGGTGCCATAGTCTCAAAATTACTCCCACTTAAGTCTTAATTAGATCCCATAACTACAGGTGTTTGGTGCAATTTGGGATGGCCAAATTATCTGACATTCACAAGGGTTTGGCAGATACAAAGCTGGTCACTGATAGGGGAATCATCCTGGATTGGCAGTTGGAGGCCAAGCAGGGTATCTGCAGGACATTTCAAATGGCACTAAACATCTATGATGAGGGTGGTGAGGCGCTGGCACAGGTTGGATGCTCCATCCCTGGCAGTGTTCAAAGCCAGGTTGGATGAGGCTTGGAGCAAGCTGCTCTAGTGGAAGGTGTCCCTGCCCCTGACAAGGGGCTGGAACTGGATGAGCTTTAAGGTCCCTTCAACCCAAACCATTCTGTGATACTTTGACATGCTGAATGCTGGTATCTAAAACCCAGGGAAAAACATGCCAAAAAAGGAAAGGTGAAAGTGCTGTTGCATCCATGTATTCCAACACAGGAAGTGTTTATAAGGAAAATAATACTCTGCTCTCGTGAGACCTCACTTGGAGCATTGTGTGCAGTTCTGGTGTCCTCAACATAAAAAGGACATGGAACTGTTGGAACAAGTCCAGAGGAGGCCACGAGGATGATCAGGGGCTGGAGCAGCTCCTGTATGGAGACAGGCTGAGAAAGTTGGGGCTGTTCAGCCTGGAGAAGAGAAGCTGCGTGGAGACCTCAGAGCAGCTTCCAGTGTCTGAAGGGGGCCTATAGGGGTGCTGGGGAGGGACTCTTCATTAGGGACTGTAGTGATAGGACAAGGGGTGATGGGTTCAAACTGAAACAGGGGAAGTTTAGATTGGATATAAGGAAGAAATTCTTTACTGTGAGGGTGGTGAGGCACTGGAATGGGTTGTCCAGGGAAGTTGTGAATGCTCCATCCCTGGCAGTGTTCAAGGCCAAGTTGGACAGAGCCTTGGGTGCCATGATTTAGTGTGAGGTGTCCCTGCCCATGGCAGGGGAGTTGGAACTGGATGATCTTAAGGTCCTTTCCAACCCAAACTGTTCTGTGATTCTATGAAAATGGATAATTCAGTTGCTTGTCCTATTCAGTTTAAAACCTAACTGTCCATTTGGCAAAATACTTTGAATCCACAGCAGGTTGTTAAAAGTACTTTATCTGACTCACGCTTCCTTAAATAAGGAAAAAGGGGGATGAGGAATTAAAAGTAACACTCTTGCTTTGCTCCCAAATGTCAGGAAATGCAACCAAACCCCGGGTGCTCCGCAGGCTGGCTGTTGGCCAGCCATCTGCTGGCTGCTTGCGCATCTCAGCAGCTTTGGAGAGTGAGGGGATTGCCTTCAAACCCTGAGGAAGTTCACACCCCATCCTCCACCGCTGAGCTCTGTAATGCCCAGTGCATGAAAACAGCCCCCCAACAGAAGAAAGGCACTAGAGTATAAGCAACCCACCAGTCAAAAGGCTGCCTGAAGGCTTGATGCAGGTCACACGAGGGTCCCAGCCCACCTCCTGCGGATGAGAGGTGAAAGCAAAGCAGAGCCAAACGAGGTTTTTGCTGTTGGCCACAGTGCTTTGCTTCCATCTCTGAGGGATAAGGGAAAATAAACCTTCTGTGTGTGCTTGTGAGTGAGTGCTCCTGGCAAACATCTGAAGACGGTGCAACAAACATGGAATGCTTTTTAGGAAAGCAAGGGAATACTTGTGTTTGTTTTGCTCAAAGAAAGCAAAAGCAGCACAGAAAGGAGATTATTTTCTCGGTTCAGATGGTTCATACCTGGATTTCAGGAATAATAGGACCTTTCTCCGAGCAGGAACTTGCAAAAGCTGTTAGAGGAGATGGGGAGACCACAGGGTTGGGCCGGGCGAAGTTACTGAGGTCACAGCTTGGGATCTCATTCTCCTCGTGCCTCATGACGATGGTTTCCATCACGAAGAAGCGATCCCACGGCAGCCACAGCGTGTGCTCCTGGGTGATGAAGGGAGCCCGCTCGAAGTGCAGGATGATGGAGATCCCACCAATGGTCACAAGATCAAAGCTGTTTAAAGAGAGGGGATACGAAGTTAGCGTTCCATAACACTAGTTATGGCACCAGTTAGTACCATCCCGTCTGTCTGTAACAATTCCCTAGCAAGGATCCCCTACAAAATCACTGCAAGAAGCACCAGCCACATCTCACAAGCCTAAACCCTGCAGCCCACAGGAGCTTTAGCTGAGTAAAAGCAAGCTGCAGAGGCAGGAGCACAAACTCAGCTTCTTCACATGTTGTCTTCGTGTATATTAAAACCATACCCATCCCTTTTTTGGAGACAAATGTTCATCCTTGTTAGTGCTTTTCTGGTGTTATTTGACCATACATTTGCTTTTCTTCTTTCTTTTTAAAGTATTTATCATCCAAACCCAGTCACAGATTGGACCAATTCCCATGATGAAGGAAACCCATTTGGAAAGTGGTTTCTCTGACACACCACCATATAAATCGTCTTGGCATCACTGCTAACCTGAATAATACCTAATGCAACCCAGGGAACATGTGGAACCCAGGCATGGACTAAGCTCAGTGCACCAGGCATGGGAAAGAAATGAACACCATGCAGGCAGCCTCTGTACCATAGCACTCAGTGTTGCCTTTTGTGACTCTTAAGCAATGAGAACAGGGCAGATAATTCACTGCCTGTGGTCTGCAACTTCACCCTATGCTACCTCCAGACAAAAGGGCTTTTCTGCCTGTGTTAGCGTTGGGTAGGGTTACGGCAGACCTCCAGCATGGTGTGAAAGGATGTTACCCTGATAAAGAAAATAACTCATCCCTTGGATGTAAAGATGTTGGGATAAGGGTTAGGGTTTTTGCTTCATTTTGCATTCAAACTCCCCATCTTGCCAGAGATGGAGATTGTCTGAATTACAAGATGCATCTAGTATGCATAGACTCAAAAAGGAGGTGTTAACTGAGAAAGGAAGGGATTTCACCACAATGTGAAGATCTCCCTGTTTTCTTCTTTGTTTTCCTTCTCAGTATCTACTCAGTGGCAACGCCAAATGCGTGTTCCAGGCAAAGAAAGTTTTCCCACCCTTGCTTCTCACTTTCGATGCTTGGCGCTCATGTATGACAGTCACACAGCTTTGAAGCATGTGAACAGGCTTGCTGGCTTCAGCAGAGCTCCTCATGCACTTAAGTACCTCTTTGTGCATAGGAACTAGGATCTGAAAGCACACTGAGTGCCCCAAGCCAGACTCAATGCACCTTGCAATCACAAGGTAAGAAAGAAGCTGAAAGAGGCATTTAAAGTCATTTTTAAATGAATTATGAACCTTTTAGATAGGCTGCAAAAATCCCAAAGGAGCAACAAGGGGTCTGAACTGTTTCTCAAACCCCAAATCTTTGTCAAACAATCATACAAGAAGAACCCATTTTTTGGTGGCTGAGAGACTGAAGAACCATTTAGTAAATGTAACAATGAAAAGCAACTTATTCAGGAAACAATGTGCAATTGAGTCCAGGGGAGGGAGTGGAAAGCATTTGAAAAAGCTAAAGACATGTTTATTCTATCACTCAAGTGGGGGCATCAGCTTCCCAGACCTATGGAGCTTGGCTCGCAGCAGCCTGATGGAGGAACGTGCCGGTCCTTGCCAGCAAAGCTGCTCAGCATTTGTACTTTGATGAGAACATTTTTAACAGTCAATTAGCATTTGGCAAAGCCTTCAGCTGGGAGGGAGAAGCTTGCTCTGCAGGAATCTGGGCACTGAAAGGGGCAACGGGAGGGAAGAAACAAGCAGTACAAATGATGCTCAACAAGTTTTTAGGCAAGTGGGAAGAGGGTTTTTTATCTGGAAATGCCTCCCTTTACCTCCTTTGTGAGAGGTTCTTGGCTCTGTAGAGCCTAGGGCAGGGATGGGAACCTTCCTGGGGGGGAAATGACCTTGCATCTCCTGCATCCCCAAAGCAGGATGCAGAAGGGAAAGCACCACCTCCTCGTCAGGCTCCAGCAGCTGTGAAAACAGACACAGGGCAGTGATTTTTTTAGCAGCCTCTGTTGTTATGAGCCTGTTGTTCCAGAGTCACAGGGTCCAGCTTTGAAGTTACCTTGATGAACTGAAGGAAAGCTTAAACCCCAAACCCAACAGAAAACCCCAATCTGAAAACACCTTCCTCCCAGCTTCCTTTAGTGCAATTCAATTCAACAAGAGCATCTTGGGATTGAAGGAATGAGGTAATTTCATTTCTGGTTTTGCTGCCGATCTCTGATGTCTTTTTTATCGCTCTGGAAACAAATCACACTTGCTGTACAGTCATATTGGTCTGTTTTGCTTAAAAGACTCTGGAGAGACAGGCCAAAGAATGAGATTCTGTCTTTATTGACAAAGCAGGCTCAAAGAAATACACCCCACAGGAAAGCGTAACCCTTTCTCATCTCCTTGGCTCTGAAAGCTCATGGATTTGGTCTGAGTTTCAGCACGTGATGGCAGATACACCACACTGAAAGAGTCTGGAGACTTTCCTGCTGTTATTAACACCGTGCCTATAGCCATGAGGACTTGCAGCCTTTATAAACTACCAAATTGAAATCAAATTTGATTCAGATTTCATCAAATTTGAAGCTTTATGTAAAAATACGGTTTAGAATCCAGTATGGATACTTTGATCCATCGATTAACTTCGCTTTACAGAGAAATGCATAAAACAGTGGTTTGAGAGTTGCCATTTTACCTTCATGCCTTGTTAATCTGACAAAAGGCTGTGTCCCAGTAATTAGGCTAAAATCATGTGCAAGCCTTGAAGTTATCAAAGCTCAGACTAAGTAATATGACTTAAATAGGACCAGGATTAGGGGTTGTATGTGAGGACTGTAACAGGAGCAAAACCTACTTGCAGAGACCTGGAATGCAGTGAACCCACTTACAGGGGTGAAAAATGCAGTTCCCTCTAATTCTGAACCAGAAATGTTACTTACGATGCTCATTTTGAAATGTGGTCATGCCAAAAAACCCACCCCAAAACCCCAAACCCAAAGCAACTAAATCAGTTTAGGAACCAATCTGTGCAATCCTTTAAACCCCCTTACTTTACAGCCACACTTACTGCCCTGCTATCAGTGAACTGACTTGCTAAATCAATTTAAGGTAACTCAGCACACGTTTTCAAGCATAGATATTCCTATAGTTAATATGCCAGATAATAAAGCCAGTGGGTTTAATCTCATAACCCTGGAACAAGGTAACTGCTTGCATGTGTGCTCCCATTTTTCCTCCAAACCAGAATGACACCGAAGAGGATCCAGGTGACCCCAAGTGACTCTGCACTGCTATGGGCTGGGGATGCATGGAGCCTGCTGCTGTAGCTCAGGTGAAACTCCTTCTTGCTTAAGAGCATCCCCTTCTTAAAACAAAGTGACTCCATCACATGAAAACTGCAGTGTGCAAAAGCTGATGAGAAGTCGTGCGTTTTGATGGGTTTCAGTTAATTTTCTGAGTAGAGCACAATAGTCACTGGAATAGCAATAATTCTTTACTTGATTTTGAAAGTGCTTTACAAATAGTATTTCATAAAGGCCATAACAGTCAGTAAGGAAGACAAGTGAGTGTTATCTCCCTTTCACAGGCTGGTTGGCTAGCCTAGGAAGGTTAAGAGATGCATCTAATGCTCCTCGCTACATCAGCAGGATTAGAAAGGAGGGATGTCGACATCCTTTTCTGCCCTGACAGTTTTAGTGTGAATGCTCTTAAATACTTGAAGGCAATTTTTAGCAGACCTGGATTTTGCTGTTAAGAGAAAGGCTTTCACTTGTCCATTTATTACCTCCAAAGTACACTGTGTACTACAGAGGTAATGATTCCAGAGACTCAGCACTGCAACTGGACAACGCGTTGGATGTTGGTCATGCACCAGGTGTGCACAAGGACTCTGCAGAAGCAGACTGGTTGGAAAGGAAGGTGACTAAAGTGAGCTGACACCACGCAGTCTGAGCTTTGACTGACCACCGGCAGCTGCTGACAGAAACCCCAGCTTCAGGATGAATCCCTCTCTGCTGCAGGTTCCCTGCTCTAAGACAGCTGATACTGGTCATGTTCGTCATTCGGAGCTCAGTGTCTGTCAGCGACTGAGTCAGCAAACTGCAGCTCCTTGAAACTAATCTCACTTCTGGAGGCTGGCAGCCAGCCCCGAGGAACCAGAAGCCCACTGAAGACCGGTGGAGCATACAGCTGCTCCAGCTGCATCGCTTCCTGCCCTGCTCAGCTGGAGGCTGTGAAAGACGTGGCGTGAAAGAAACATCCCTAGTTTGAACTGCCAGGAGAATATAGAATCATAGAATCCTGAACTGGTTTGGGTTCCAGTTCCAACCCCTGCCACGGGCAGGGACACCTTCCACTAGAGCAGCTTGCTCCAAGCCCCTGTGTCCAACCTGGCCTTGAACACTGCCAGGGATGGGGCAGCCACAGCTTCTCTGGGCACCCTGTGCCAGCACCTCAGCACCCTCACAGGGAAGAGCTTCTGCCCAAGAGCTCATCTCAGTCTCCCCTCAGGCAGGTTCAAGCCATTCCCCTTGGCCTGTCCCTACATCCCTTGTCCCAAGCCCCTCTCCAGCTTTCCTGCAGCCCCTTCAGGCACTGGAGCTGCTCTCAGGTCTCCCCTTCAGGAGCCTTCTCTTCTCCAGGCTGCCCCAGCCCAGCTCTCTCAGCCTGGCTCCAGAGCAGAGCTGCTCCAGCCCTCACAGTGTCTCCATGGCTTCCTCTGGACTCGCTCCAACAACTCCACATTCTTTTTATGTTGGGGACTGAAGAGACAGATGCAGTAGGGGGGATTTGCCTTTCACCACCCAGGAACTAGAAGGAAATTGTTATTCAAGTATTAGAAAGGTCTGGAGCTTGGACATCAGCACTCAGCTCCCTGCCCTGTCTGTGTTTAGCTTACTTGTATGTTTAAGATAAAGCCCCTCTGTGCTAGGCACAGCACAACTGCAAAGCAAAGAGGCATCCTTCTCCAAAGGAGACCACTAGTTTTCCTGGGATGACTCTTTATTACCCAGATTTCATTGTCATGTCATCCCAGAGGTGGGGCATCACTCGGAAATCCTCCCAGTCACCATCAGTAGGTGCAAACACCGCTGAGCATGAACAAGGCAGCATTAAGCACACATTACTAGCATATGTTCCTCTCTTTCATTATAATTCTATCATCTTTGGCCAAATCAAACCTTTAATGAAGGTCATCGAATCACAGAATCACAGACTGGTTTGGGTTGGAAAGGACCTTAAGATCATCCAGTTCCAACCCCCTGCCATGGATCGGAGAGGTGCTAACATCTAAGTCCTCTCCCAAGTGCTGGTGGATAGTAGTGAATGCATAGAGCACGTGCAGCTAGATCCCTTTATGTTCCAGCTTTTGTTCTTAAAAGAAAGGGACCCAATTAGCACTGACAGACAAAAGATAAGATGAAAAACATTCCCAATTTGCAATGCTTTTGTTTTGGTTGAACGTGATTGCTCAGATTTTAAGCACTTGCCTCCAACACAATCGTAATCTTAATGACTTCTTCCTAATCATTTCAACATGAATTAGCAGGAATAGAGCTGTTGGGAGCAGGATACATCTTTTCTTTACGTGTACAGGCACTGCATTGCCCATTTGTTGGCTAAAGATGCTTGGTGTTATCACAAGTTAATGATAATAATAATAATAACAGTAATAATAATACAGGCTATTTCAGTTGGAAGGGTCCTATAATGATTTGACCAATTCAGGACTGACCAAGTTAAAACATGTTACTAAGTCCAAATACCTCTTAAACAGACAGGCTTAGAGCATCAACTACCTCTCCAGGAAACCTGTTCCAGTGTTTGCCCACCCTCTTGGTAGAGAAATGTTTCCTTGTGTCCAGTCTAAACCATCCTCTGGAGCAGCTTTATATCATTACAACACTTCCTATCACTGGATACCAGCGATCAGCAGCTCTCTCTCCACTTCCCCTCCTCAGGAAGCTGTGAGAGCAATGAGGTCACCCCTCAGCCCCCATTTCTCCATCCTAGACAAACCCAAAGTCTTCAGCCACTCCCCACAGGACATTCCTGCCAGCCCTTTCACCAGCTTTGTTGCCCTCCTCTGGCTGCATTCATGGACCTGTGTAACGTTATCTAGGTGTTCCTGCTCTGGCAGGGGGATTGGACTAGATGATCTTTTGAGGTCCCTTCCAATCTCCAGCATACTGTGATACTGTGATACTGTGACCTTCACATCCTTCTTAAATGGTGGGGCCCAGAACTGCACACAGTGCTCAACATGAGGCCACACCAGTGCTGAATACAGTGGGAATATCCCCTCATCGGCCACTTGGTTAAGCTGTGCTTGATGCACCCCAGGATGTGGTTTGCCCTCTTGGCTACCAGAGCACATTGCTGGATCCTACTGAGTCTGCTGCTGATCAGCATCCTCAGATCCCTTCCTGCACTGCTGCTCTCTGGCCATTCCCCTCCCAGTTTATACTTGTGCCTGCTATAACTCCATCATAGGTGAAGAATCTGGCCTTTTGACTTGTTAATGTCATCCCATTAGTCATAGTCCAATGCTCCAATCTACGCAGATCCCTCTGCGAGGCCTCTTGTCCCTCAAGAGAGGCAACACCACCTCCAGTCTGATATCATCAGCAATGGTGCTGATGGTGCATTCAACTGCTGCATCCAGATCTTTCATAAATACATTGAACAGAACTGGTCCTAGATTGAACCCCGAGGTTCAAGGAACACCAGGAACACCACTTGTGACCGGTTGCCAGCCAGATGTAGCCCCATAACATCTTCAAAAGGCATCAGCAATAAACATGCTCTTGGAAGGAGTTTCTCTTTAGTGGTGATGACAATAATGCTGTAACTGCTGCTTGAACACTGTAAATCCTATAAAGACATCCTACCTGCCGTCTTGTCTGCTGATTGTGTATCCAAACAGAGGATTGTTGACAAAGCTGATGTTCACTCCAACCAGAGGGGTCCCATCTGCCGTCATCACCTGGCCTCGAATCACACATGCGTGTCTGCAAGAAGAAAAACGATGAGAAATACTAAGTTTTTTTGGCAAATTCAGGTTTTCCTCTACTTTTATGGCTGGAAATTCCTACGGATTAGAAAGCCCAGGCCTTTACGCCCTGGAAAGCCGGGAGACATGCTGGGATGCTGCTCTTGGACACTCTCAGGAGCTATGTATGAGCATTCAATACCTAAAATGAGGCTAATTTTTACCCTACTCTTTAAAAGCAACTGCTGCAGCACACACTTGATTAACTCTGGACTTCTGTAGGAGTCCCAACATGACACTGGAGTTTGCTACAACCAACGAAGTTTCTTGACAATATTGCCCTAATTAAAGGCAAAGCCCTTTTAAAACCCAAGAGAATAGAAACCTACCAAGCACTTCATGGATATATTGAAGGCACAAAAGCCACAGGAGCATCCTGACCAAGGCTTGACAGCTCATTTCTTCCACACTTGGGAAAACCACGACAGATCATTTGCTAGGTTCAGACAGCTTCCTATGAACTGCTTGGGGAATGCTGACAGGAAGGGCTTTTTCTTCCCAAGTTTGGTAGACTGCACTGCTTTATGGGCTACAACTACTCCAATTACTCTATGCTCTGTAATGTGCTCTTTTATCTAAGGGTTTCAAGGATCTTTACAAACATTGATGAATACTGCAAGGTGGGTATTTTACAGAGAGAGGAAATAAAGCATGGTGATTTTCAGTTGTCCAAGGTCAGTCAGGAAATCTACAGTAAAGCCAAAGACAGATTTCCTAGGTTCTTATTCCAAAGTCTGTTTCCAGAGCTCTAAGTCATTGCTACTTCAGGAGCTTCCTACAAAGATAAAGCATCACATGTCCAGGAGAGCATCTGAACCCAGTTTTTAGCTGAAGGTAACTATTTCTCTGAGCAATACCAGCAAATTGTGGTGTCAGTGTGCCAACGGGAGCCAGTGAGTGATTCTCCCCACTGCTGTCCTGCTGGAGAGCAGGGATTGAAAGCCGATGTTTGTACTGGTGCAGGACCAGATCTCAGCTAGAGTAAATCATCCCACCTGCACACGCTGTCTACCTGCTTGAAGTGAGAAATGTCACTTTACTGCTTCACCGAGGACGGTATATGCAGTGGTGTGTAAAGCTGGTTTCGTAAACATGAATCATCAGGGAAGATCAAGTGATTTTCTTAAATGCCACCTAAAAATCTAATATTGTATAATACAAGGAGATTAAGCTTAATTTTTGTTTAACAGTATTTGTATATTCCACAGCACAGGAAACCATTCGTCAGGGTGTCTTAAACAAAACTCCTACTGATCTAAGCACGGAGCTCCAATATTAACAAAACTACTCAAAGCGTTACCAGAATGTGACAGCAATCTAAATCACAACTGGATCCATACAATTATAGAATCCCAGAGTGGTTTGTGTTGGAAGGGACCTTAAAGCTCATCCAGCTCCAACCCCTGCCATGGGCAGGGACCCCTTCCACTAGAGCAGCTTGCTCCAAGCCCCTGTGTCCAACCTGGCCTTGAACACTGCCAGGGATGGGGCAGCCACAGCTTCTCTGGGCACCCTGTGCCAGCGCCTCAGCACCCTCACAGGGAAGAGCTGCTTCTTTATATCCAATTTAGATCTCCCCTGTTTAAGTTTGAACCCATTCCTTGTCCTATCAGTACAGTTTCTTATGAGGGGACTTGGAGCAAGCTGCTCTAGTGGAAGTTGTCCCTGCCCATGGCAGGGAATTGGAACTGGATGAGCTTTATGGTCCTTTCCAACCCTGATCATTCTGTGATTCTTTCTATGATTCTATATCCTTTTCCATCCTTAGAGAGACCTGAGGAACGGTTGGAAACTGCTTTCTCTCAGCTCCTCATCAAATGGCTGCACGTTTGTGAAAGACAAGGAATCACAAGAAACAGGCTTTTCCGTGACTACTAAGTCTCAGGCACGAGGGATATGGTATTCTGGATGACTGACAGCATATTCAAGCCAACACTGGGACTATGAATGCTTTAGAATACTTGAGAGACCAGATCATACATTTTTGTGAACCCAAAAGGAACACTTCCACCTGGTATTTTCTCCTTCCAAGAGTTAAAAGCAAGCAAAGGAAAGAAACACAACATGTTGCAGGCGTCTCTCCTGCTGTCCTACACAAAACACATGTCCAAGCAGTTGCAAACTTCTAAGCAATACTTCAAGTACTTTGGCCTAGATCCTCAGCTCACGTTAATAGAGGAATGTGCTTTATATCAGCAAGCATCTGGTCCATTACGTATCACAGACAACTATTTCTACAACAACAAGCACCAGCCCAACATGGACAAAGAAAGAGCTTCCCCTCACCTTGGCAGCTGCAACAAGTACATTTGAATTCCCACCTTCCAGGAGGAGACTCAGTTCCCATCTAGATGATGCTTCACAGCACCGTGCTCCAACTGCACAAGCACATCTACATGCTCCCTAACTCAGAGGACACTGGCATCTCTTCTTAGAGAAGCAAGCCCAGCTGCATCCAGCATTCCCACGAGGACTGTAACAATAGCTTTATTTACATGCTGGAAGGAAAGATGCTCCTGCAAAGGGGACATCTCTCCCAAACCACAGTGATAAAACAAAACTGGAGCAACATGCACAGATCTGAATTCAGTTAAAAGCAGGTGGGGTGGAAACTGGAGGCAAACCACGCTCTCCCTGATTACAGCCTCAAATCTCCTCCTTCCCTGGGTGACAAAAGTTGCTCCATTTGGGAAAACGCAGTTAACACAGTGAGCTGGAAGCAGCTGGTTGCTCCAGTATCAACGTGTCCTTTCTGGAGGCAAGATCGACTATCCACAATGCACCAAGCCCCCCAGGAACCTGGTTAATGCTAATTTAGTCAGCCATTTCCTTCAGAAGACCTTGGTCTAACTGCAATTACACTACAAACAAGTGAAGTGGTGCTGCTAAGATGCTCAGATCCCAATACATTTACATAAAATTAGCTCTCATGTTAATAGAAGAGATTTATTCCATCAGTCCAGCCCTGCCAGTTCAGTGTTTTCTGCACTTCAACTGAATTTCTTGTAGCTGGAGCCTCATCTTCCCATTGAATTATTAACAGATTCCTCCTATTGCTTCCATTTTTGGCCTTTTTTTAGGTTTGGTTTTGCTTCCCTCTCTGTTTTTACATAAGGCTGTGTGGATTCTTGCTTTAAAATGAAAAGCAGTTTGTTTTTTCCCTCTTCTTTAATTAGATTTTCCCTTTCTTTTATTTTCTTTCAATTTCTTCCATAAAAGCTCCCCTAAAAGACCAAACCCCCATTGCCAAAATGCTGTCTAGAACGTCACATATGGCTTATCAGGCAATTTTACACCATCACTTTGTGAAGTCATTCTTTATTCCCTAGAAAACGAAATTAAGTCTTCCTGGTAAGATCTGGGCCACAGTGGCAAAGCAGGCAGGGGTGCACCGGTGCCTCTACATTCCCATTGCTCAGATACAAAGGAAGTTTGACAGGCTGTCAAGGAAATTCAAGCAGACAAAACCAGCTTTAGAACAGAAGCCAGAGGAGTAAATTCCCCAAAAGCCATTTCGCATTATGGGAGCACATTAAATACTTGTCTTTAATACTGACTCTGATCCAATGTGTCATAACTTAGACATTGGCTCTTCCAATGTTTCTTATTCAGAGATGTTTTCTGTTGATACTGTGCTTGGCACTGAGAAATAGACTAAAATACTGCTTCTACTAAACATATTTTACTGGGAAAAGAACATTCCATGCACCCTAAGCCCCTTTTGTTGCAAGAAATGTACATTCTTTCCTTGACTGAGGATGGGTACCATGGGAAATCTCGCCCCCATGAATTTCTGCATGTATACATCTCAAAGTATTTCCACCATAACTCATAATGCCTTCTCCTTTAAAGGTTTCAGATGTGTGGAGATGGCTGTCACGCCTGCTGAGCCATCCTCAGCCAAGTTATTCATAATAAATATTTTCACTTGCCACTATAAATCTCTGCATCTCTTTGAACTTACCACTTCCATATTTTATTGGGGTGTGCATATATATATATATGCACACATATACATAATGTATATATATATGGAATTTATCCTTCTGCTCTGGATGAAACTTCAACAGAGCACCACAGAGTGAAAATCTAGAAAGCTACTACTCATTATTAATTAAATCAGATGATTTAATTTAAGCATTATTAATTAAATCAGATGATCTTACTTCCGTTTCTTTCTCTACTATGTGGACTTTCTATGTGACACTGGCCATGTCAGCTAGTCTGTATGTGTCTTTGTATTCCATCTGCAAAATAACAATCAAGGCACATCCCGTCCTTACAGAGACATTAGAAGGATAATTGCTGCATCCTGCTAATCCCTTGCATAGGGATTTTTACACTCTCATGGCACTTCACCTGTGATATTATGCTCAGACACTTTGCTGGTAAGAGCCTACAGAGTCATTTGTTACAAACACAATCTCATGGCTTTAGCTGCTGTGACCTTTTTGCTTGATAACAACACAGGATGAAGCAAAATGTACCTCGTCCAGTTTGGGTTGAATGTCCCTGTCTCACGTTGAACAACCTCAGGGCAGGATGGTACTAGGATAGACAGAGAAATCGGTGGTGTGCCAGGTAAAAGTGAAGGGCAACATGATCAAACACACGGACACAGAGAGAATGCCTGAGCTGGCAGACGAAGGACAAAAGCAGAAGAGGAAACAGCAGAACATACAGACCTTCCACTTCATTGCTTCTGCAAGTGCTTCCCTCAAACCTTGTCTGTAAAATAGCTCTGCCCACTTGCCTTTAACTGTGCTGAAAAACTTGAGAGTCTTTGCTTGAAATGAGTCAATCCTTATCAGGCTTCTTTAGTCCAGTAGGAAAAGCTTAAACTCGAAACCTACCTATTGGTCTTAGCTTCCATATGAATGAAAGAATTAAGGTTAGGAAAAGGCATGGAGAAGACCCTGCTGAAGAGTCCCTTGTTAAACAAGAAAGGCATGTGTATAACAAGAAAGAGAAAATTCCAGATGCAGAAAGAACCCCACACCAGCACAGTAGCACCAGTGAGTTACTGAAAGGGTTTGGCACATCAGCCTTCCAGTACCTGAAGGGGGCCTACAAGGATGCTGCAAAGGGTCTCTTCATCAGGGACTGTAGGGAAAGGACAAGGGGTGATGGGTTCAAACTGAAACAGGGGAAGTTCAGGTTAGAGATAAGGGAGAAGCTCTTCCCTGTGAGGGTGCTGAGGTGCTGGCACAGGGTGCCCAGAGAAGCTGTGGCTGCCCCATGCCTGGCAGTGTTCAAGGCCAGGTTGGACACAGGGGCTTGGAGCAAGCTGCCCCAGTGGAAGGTGTCCCCCAAGCAGGGACTTCTAGAGTGGCCGTGACAGACACGGTTTGCAACAGATTCTGCCGCTGAACTTTCTGAGCAGCTGATGAAGCGGGAGATGCAGGAGAAAAAGAGTGAGTGAGGAAGAGCAAAGTTTGTAAGAGCTCTGACCAGGCTCAATAAAAGAAAGTCAATTCTAAGTTGTTTGCAATGAGAAACAGTATCTGCTTTGTTTGTTTAACATACTCAGTGGAGTTATTTATAAGGTCCCATCACTGAAGGGTCAGGAGATGCTGATGATTCTTTATGCAGGCATGGTCCTTACTGTTAACTTTTTGCAGGAAGCCTTCTACAGTCATTTAGATTTCCTACAACACACACAGTAAAACCAACTGAATTAAATGCTTCAAAGAAAACCCATTACTGCCACTGTCTGAAGAAGGACAGGGGAAAAAGCAACACAATGCTTGCATACTTTTATGCATGTGGCTAATGAAGTCGGTATTTGAAGTCCAAGAGGAAAGCCCTTATTAATCAAGATTTAAAGTAACACCTCCAGATGCAGATTTTATTCTTCTTGTCTCTTTAAGACCTGGTTTAACCTGACAGCCACAAAACATCTGAAGATCTTCTTCAGCTGATGTTTTTAGTATCCATGAGAGAGTTTTTGTTGACCTGCTGTTATCCAGTTCCTCAAGCTCCCCACTTCATGCATGTGATTCTGTTCTGTTCCATAAAGACTTGACTTACAAACTGATAGTTCTTAAACATCTCTTTTGGCATCATCTTTTTTGACAATATTAGTGACAGCTACTTGTAGTTCTTTCAAAGGAAAGGAAGGAATTGTTAGTGCATGACTGTTAGTAACAAAATGCAATACCCTTTGAGGACCACCTACAAGTTCTAGAAACCCCATGTTCAAACGAACATTGCCATCCCTGTTGGCTCCATTCCTGAGAGACTCGGGCCCTTGTTGCTTTGAAAACACCTCCCAGGATCTGAAGCCTTTTCACCTACTTGATGCATGTCCTTTTTCTCTTTATGAAAGCCCAATCTTCCTCTCTGATCTGCCAAGCAATCTGGCCACTGTTGGAAAGAGATGCTGCTGCTGCCATCCAAAACATCTTGGGTCTCTATGCCTCATTGACTCACTGTTTTTGCATCCCAAGATTTCTCAGTTGAGCTACAATGGGAAGGTGGTAGGATGAAGGATACAGGAGGGCTGGCCAGCAAATAGGAAATGAAGAGGAAAAGACACTGATGCTGGTCTCTGGAGTTGTAAAACTGGCTCCAACTATACTACTTATTGACATGGTTTACTGGTGGACTTGGCAAGGGTGGGGAACAGTTGAACTTGATGATGTTAAAGGTCTTTTCCAACCTGGTTGATCCTATCATTCTATGATTTAGCTGAGAGTATTTATGAACAGTTTTATAGCAAATGCAATGCATTATAAAGCTGGGCTGTGCTTTACTGCAAAGCCTTTTACTCAGAGTGGTTGACTAAGTAATGCTTCACAAGTTGACGGTTCCTTTACTCCACTACAACCAAAGAAACACTCTCTTGCTTTGCACCAGATCTCAAAGAAACAGAATCAAACACCTATGTTTTTAGGTCTGTAAAACCCAAGTCAAGCATTCAACAGTTCAGAAGGCGCAAGGTAATTTTCTCACCTAAGATTGAATTACACTCATTTCATAATTTGTCAGAAGTGATACCATAGCCATTATTTCTATGAGAGATAAAGACTTTATGGTGCAATAACTTTCAGAGATGAATAATGTATTCATGTCACTAAAAAATGTCTGCAGAACTTACCAGCTCTTGTATTACTATCGTATTTTACATCTGGTATTTACTTTGTCAGCTGTGACCACAGATTCAGCTCTGCAGAAGGCACAAAATAAAAGCAATTCCTTCCATTGAATTTGAGGCACCATGAAAGCAAAACTGAGCAGAACAGAAGGAAATCAAGGTTAATACTAAAACGAGCTCTCTTTTGGATGATCGTAGGGTAAGCTCTTTAACTGTATATAAGCTCTCTGATAGCTCTGTAATGATCCAAAGCCATTAGGAAAAAAACGGTTCAATAAAATATAGAGATTTTATAATTGGGATTTTAAAACTGCTTTTTTATGTAGGAGGTTTTAACCAATTTAGCAAGCAAACGTCACACTCAAACGGCAGACTCCTCTTGATATACTGAAATGGCTGAAAACTGTACTTAGCAACCAGCACCTGGAAGGGACTGCCCCAAAGCTGGTCTGGCAAGGTAGAACCTTGCTGCATCAGCACAAAGCCAACAGGATCAGCTCATACCAGTTTCTCCTGCAATTCAATGTCACTGAATCATCACAGAATCCCAGACTGGTTTGGGTTGGAAGGGACCTTAAAGCCCATCCAGTTTCAACTCTCTGCTGTGGGCAGGGACACCTTCCACTAGAGCAGCTTGCTCCAAGCCCCTGTGTCCAACCTGGCCTTGAACACTGCCAGGGATGGGGCAGCCACAGCTTCTCTGGGCACCCTGTGCCAGCGCCTCAGCACCCTCACAGGGAAGAGCTTCTGCCTAAGAGCTCAGCTCAGTCTCCCCTCGGGCAGGTTAAAGCCATTCCCCTTGGCCTGTCCCTACAGGCCCTTGTCCCAAGCCCCTCTGCAGCTTTCCTGCAGCCCCTTTAGGCACTGGAGCTGCTCTCAGGTCTCCTCTTCAGGAGCCTTCCCTTCTCCAGGCTGACCCAGCCCAGCCCTCTCAGCCTGGCTCCATAGGAGAAGGAAAGGAGATTTTCGACTGAGCTGGCCAAGGGGTGCTCAAGCTCTCCAGTGGGGTCTGGGGTCAGGAAACCTCTGCAGAGGTGAGGCAGCAAAGAGCTCGGGGCAGAAAGCCCCCTCAAAGTGCCACCTTTGCTTCTCCCTCCTCCAGAGGACCTTCCTGCAGGCTTCCTTTAGGAACTTCATCCTCTCCTTTTGTGATTCAACAAAAGCCATGGTGCCACATGAACACCATTGTGACAGTGAGCCTGTATTTAATTTGAAGAAACCTTATGCAGCACTGAAATAATCAAATCTTTCCCTCGAATAGGACATGCAGTTTTTAGTGATGTTCCCGTACTGAATGGAGCCACTGACTCAGCTCTTATTTATCACAGCAGACACGTCCATCAGTGAGTAACGTACAACAATGGGCACGTGGGTGCTCTTTTTTCAGAGCAGTGTACCTTGAACATTGAATAATCATTAAGCAAATATCTATGCACCAGTTCCAAAAGAACGCATCAGCATCGACACTGCAGTTCAACTCCTAAACCCAAACGTGCGTGTCAGCACCTGTGTAATGCAGGAGGTACTTACCTCATCAGGAGCTTTGATTTACTGCCTGGCAGGTCTGAAGGCTTGAGGTTTACCTTCTGCACTCTAAAAGAGCTCCTGGGTACACAGGTGTCACCTGAGACCTTTTAATCCCAGCTACAGGAAGATGGAGCATTTATATCAGCTGCTTTGCCTGATCCAAATCACATCAGGAAGGTTCTACTCAAGAGTTTGTGCTTGGTAATAAATAGCCAGGGTTTTCTTAATGCTGGTTAAAAGCTGGACCCCAGTTTTTCTAATGACTGTAAACAGAACCTCCTTCTACTGCCACTTGTGAAAGGGGAATCTAATTACATTATGATTACACAACTGTGTTATGGGAAAGAGCCAGTAAAAGTGGATAGGAGCTCTGGTTTGGTTCTGTGGCCAAGTGTTCCACAAAGAGGATGTAAGTAGCTGCATATATTGTATTAGTTTATTCTATGGAAATAATTCTATGTTCAACTTATAATCACTTTAACCTGATGTAATGCCATATTATATAGTTTAAAATCAAAAGAAAAAGGCTAAAAAAATAATTTATATATATATGCCCTGTACGCTGCAAATGTAAGCTTTTAAAGTAGGCTTTCTCATGCTAAAAAGGAATAGTGGAAGGTGTCCCTCCCCATGGCAGGGGGTTGGAACTGGATGAGCTTTAAGGTCCCTTCCAAAACAAACCAGTCTGAGATTCTATGCAAATCACACTTTTCTTGAAGGCCTGGAAGCCATCTGGACCTTCCCTTATTCTCTTAGTTTTTCTTTGGCTGCAATAAATACTCACAATTTTGGGTTTGATGGGCCTTGGGGTTGCTGCAGTTTGACAATAAAGCCCATCCATTTATTTATTTATAGTAAAAGAGTGCACTAACAGCATCTAACAGCGCTGTGATTCCCTCCCCAGCTGGATTAGTAGAGTACTTTGTACAGCTGGGCACACAGTGGGGATGCAGGGACATGGAGCGACATAGAATCATAGAATAGTTAGGGTTGGAAAGGACCTTAAGTTCATCAAGTTCCAACCCCCCTGCCATGGGCAGGGACACCTCACACTAAACCATGGCACCCAAGGCTCTGTCCAACCTGGTCTTGAACACGGCCAGGGATGGAGCATTCACAACTTCCCTGGGCAACCCATTCCAGTGCCTCACCACCCTCACATAAAGAACTTCCTCCTTATATCCAATCTAAACTTCCCCTGTTTCAGTTAGAACCCATCACCCCTTGTCCTGTCACTACAGTCCCTAATGAAGAGTCCCTCCCCAGCATCCCTATAGGCCCCCTTCAGATACTGGAAGGCTGCTATGAGGTCTACACGCAGCTTCTCTTCTCCAGGCTGAACAGCCCCAACTTCCTCAGCCTGTCTTCATACAGGAGCTGCTCCAGTCCCCTGATCATCCTCGTGACCTCCTCTGGACTTGTTCCAACAGTTCCATGTCCTTTTTATGTTAAGGACACCAGAACTGCACACAATGCTCCAGGTGAGGTCTCACAAGAGCAGAGTAGAGGGGTAGGATCACCTCCTTTGACCTGCTGGTCATGCTTTTTACATATACATATGTTATATACACAATGTGTCCCAAAAGGAAGGGTATAAAACACACCTACTTACATTCTTTTCCAAAAATGCCATTTCTGCACATGGTTTTCTTTAACTGTGCCAATACTTAATATAAAAGGCTTTGTGGAGCAGGACTTCAGCCTGTTCTTGCAATTTCCTGACACTGTCCCACAAGAGGGCACAAATATATCAGGTGTCCTACTTGAAAGTCAACAACTTGACACCACTGCAGCTTGTGCTGCTCCTTATGGTGATGGACAACTAAGGATGGCTTAAAAATACAAAGCAAACAGCAAGAGTAAGTGGTTTCAAAATCAATACAAGAACGATCAAGTAGCAGAAGAGTACTTGTTATCTGTTCATCAAAATGATGTGAAAAGACATTCTGTGCATCCAGAATTTAATTTAGCTACTTGCTTTATCGTCATAAACACTCATTTCAATATGGGCAATGATTATTTTTTCTTCCCAAACATGAATAATATATAATTGCTGGTATTTTGGAGGAGACAAGGTCTTTACCTTTATCCATCAGGGCAATTTATCATTGTCTTTCTTTTTCTTCTGCAGTAGGGAGAGAGCTTGTCAGCTCAGCTTGTTCTTAAAAAGCTGGAGTGTAATTCAATAATAAATTCACTCAAAGGCTAGCTGTCACGAGGCATTCTTTTATTTGTCCCCATTAGGTGATCTGCACTGCTGTTCTCTCTAAAGGGAAGCTAAGCTGTGTTTCTGAAGGCCACAAAATAGATTGCATAGAAATGCAGTCATCCTCTTCACACTGCTGCTACTTCTGCTTTGGACATACAGGAATGCCAATGTGCTGTAGTTCCCTCAGGGGTGATAACCAGGCAGCTAGGGCCTAGGAAAGCCCTGAGGAACAGGCTGGGGTTACTGGTCTGAATGAGGAGTGTGTCTGTGCCACAGGGGCTGTGTCTCTGCAGGACATCAGATGTGCAGGAGGCAGAGGTCCACGTCACCTCTGTGTTGCCTGCTCACGAGGGACTGCTCCCAGCAAGTGGCCTGGATTCAATTCCAGTCCTACTCCATGAGAGTGATGGCACTGGGACAGAAAGGTGTAGGGTGTTCCATGCCCAGCAATCTACAGTCCTACATCAAGAAGGAGATTCATGAATCAGCAGCAGTAATGGCAGGGTTATCCTAAGGCAGCGTGCTGGAATCCTTCATCAGAACAAAGTATTTTCTGCTTTCCTTCCTGTTGGGACAAGCTATTAAGCCAGCAGCTGGAAGAAGACATGGAAATGGCTGTTATCTTTATGGAGACACTGAGTAATTCCATGGATAAGAGGCATACTATCACCTGTCTGTTGTAAAGGCAACTGGAGGAGATTCAACAGTGAGAACGCTACTGAACAAAGGGCATATCCACACATGCAAATACAATCAGTCTCATTTGCCCAGACTAACTGGGTCCTGGATGGTCCCAGCCCATGCTCCTCCACAGAACAGTCATTGTGTGACCTCTGCTGAAGCAGTGTCATTTGCAGGGTGTCAGAGACATCTCTTCAGAGGTTCAGCTTCTAGGTGGTGAAATCAGATAACTGAAATTGCAAAGAGAAACCAAGTCCCTGCCCATGGCAGAGGGTTGGAACTGGATGACCTTAAAGTCCTTTCCAACCCAAACCATTCTATGATCCTATAGTCTATGATCTAAGTAAGCAGAAACCACTTGCAGTGGTTGAGTTTATCCAGACCCATAGGATCTTTAAGAACTAAGAGGAACTTACACCATGCTTTAAGATCCTCAAATGTCATTTTTAGGAACCCAACAGACTGGTAAGCCTGGAGCATGTGCTGTGATGCTGTCTCAGGGGTAAAACACACCTCCTGTTGAGGTCCTTCAGTGCCATTTGCAACTGCTCTTGTGATGAGTCAAGATATTTAATGTGAGAAATGCAATACAATCATAGCTTGAGGTGACATATTTGTAGACCATATTTAGTGATATACACCCTATGTTGGTATTTTAAGAATGGCAACCTCATAAATCATCCCTATCTGTATAATTCTTTGTGTTACCTTAATGGAGCAAGGAGCCCCATTTATTAGTTCCACTGCAGTTAATGAAAAGCAATCATTAAAACCTTTCCTACTGATCTGAATCTTCCCATTCCCTCCCTCTAGTAATCTATATGCCAGATAAACATTTCTGGTAGCAGGTGCTCCTTTTGAATCCTGAATCTTCCTTTTAGCAGGACATCTACAGATGATTGGTAATTCTTTCCTACATAGAGATCTATCATCAGATTGGATGTAAATCCTGTAGCAGTTTATGTAACTCTATTTTATATTCAAAGCCTGATTTTACAGCAACAACATCACAACAACCGAAAGCAGAGAATTCACTGTGCTAACATTTAGTCCGGAGTCCGGACTCTTCAGCATCCAGAACCTGCAACCTTCAGAATGCTGATGAAGAAGAAGAGCTTGTGACATAATGAGGGTTTGGCCTTAGCCTGAATCACTGTTGTCAGCTTTCTTGGACCCTGAAGGGCTTGGCAGCAAGACAAATCAGGGAAACTATCACATCAAGCCAGCTCCCTGACACTGGTGTGCTTCTAAGTGGCTCATGTCTGAGCTCAGCCTGTGGACCACCGGGGACAATGACATACAGGAGGTAGTACCCAAGGGATGCTGGAGATGTTCCTTCATGGAAAAGCACTAGGTCAGGCCCAGAAGAGCCTGAGAGACCTTCTGAGATTCAAGTGCTGAAATAAATACCCACACAAACATGAGGCTTGTACATTTTCAGTACCAACTTATTCAGTGCTGTGTGTGGGAAAGCTGAAAGTAAGCCTTTAATGACTGGGTGGAATTCAATGGAGCCCAAATCTAAGAACCACCTCCTGGCTCAGGGTCATCACTTCTAAAAGGCAACAATCAGGGCCGACACTGAATGATCCAAGAATCTGACACCACAGGGTATGTATTATGGCATCCTGCTACATGATTTTAAAGAGATGACCTCCCCGACAGCCAGGCATGTACTTAAATGGCTGAGATGCAGTCACAGAAGTGACCTGTGTAAGGTTCCTTTGCCACTTCCTGTTGTTGATGGTGATTACAGTGATAAAGAACGTCTCACTATTAAAACCAATCTATATTGGAGTTGGTTGCTTATAATGGAAATCACTCCAATAGCCCTCCCTAGTCTGTCAGATTGTCTTCAGTTCTTTCGAGGTCTCTACGAGTCACACTATAGATTGTAAATACCATTCTGGTTTCCCTATATTTTGGCTCTGTCAATGGAAGAGGGTATGCCATTACTGTTATGAGATACTTCTGGAAATTATCAGTCACTTGAACCAGAAAAGTCATCTTAAATGGGTGGCTTTCATGTCTTGAAATAAGAGAAAGAAGGAAAGATGCAACTGCCCATATGCATTGGGAGACACATCTTGTCTTAACTGCTGCCAGGACACTGCAGATGAGGAGACAGAATTCTTCAGATATCTACTTCCCTTAGACATCTTTTGGTGTTTTGGATCTTGCTGCCATTCCATGTCTTACAATGGCCACGTGGTTTACACCTTATCTCTTACTGAATCAAACCCCAAATTCACTCACCCTCCTTCAAAAGGATTGTCTCCTGGGATGACATGAGTGCTGTCCTTGCCGATCAGGAACTTGATTCGATCATAGAATGAATGCAAGCTCTGCTGGGACACGGGGGCTTGTGTCTCCTGGATGATATCCAGGGGGTCCGGGGAGCCCAGGCACAGCGCATTGATGTGACACAGCGGTTGCAAGCAGCAGTCTGGGTCCATGCAATCCACCAGGCCATCTGCAGAAAGGGAAGGAAGATTTTAGAGCAGTGGTAAATAACAGTGGGTGTTGTAAACTTCAGGCTCCACGATCTCTTTCCGATGCACACAACAGAGAAATGTGAATTTACACCTTCACAGAGTAAAGCATGCTCCCTTAAAGTCCCAAATAAATCACAGGCACATTGCACCATACCATAGAATCCCAGACTGGTTTGGGTTGGAAGGGAGCTTAAAGTTCCCACAGGCAGGGACACCTTCCACTAGAGCAGCTTGTTCCAAGCCCCTGTGTCCAACCTGGCCTTGAACACTGCCAGGGATGGGGCAGCCACAGCTTCTCTGGGCACCCTGTGCCAGCACCTCAGCACGGTTGCAGTTGGAATAAAGAGTGATTAAAGCCATGGTATCTACCATTGCTACAGAGAGACCTATACATACAAACCCACTAAAGATTCTGGCTAGATAGATGAGAAAGTAAGGGAGATTTCTCTGGGAAGGTTTGATCTCTGTTGGCTTCTGTCACATTTATTCCATGCAGACACAGAGAAACAGATGACTTCATACTCTCAGGATATAAATCTTGTACTTTCAGCAGCACTAAATTAATAATAACAACAATAATAGCATTGGACACACGTGAGAAAAGCTCACTAAGTGTACTCCAGTAAAACAAGGGGTTTCATGTCTGTCAAGTATCAGATGCATAGACAGTAGTACTTCCCCTCCCAGCACCATAGCAGCATTCCCCAGTGCATTTTGAGATGCCACCGCTCATTGCCAACAGCTTAGTTAAAAGCAGTGACAGGAAAGGGATTCCAAAGAAAAGCTCAGAAGAAGTTTGATGAAGCATGGCATTTAGAAATAGAGGTTGTTAGCATGTAGTAGAGATGGACCTTTAAATCAGATAAGGGAACTGGATGGTTTTGTTCCGGGGTAATGGGATATGAAGCCCTTCACTTCCAACTCATCAGTTCAAGCAAGACAGTTTGACAGTGAATGGAAATTGTTACCATGTGGTGGCTGTTCGCATTGGCATGTTCACCTATGTGAAATGAGTGCTGGGTCTCAGTGTAGCCGCTGGGAGCTCTATGTATCAGAGAAACCACCTTTACACCCAGCATCCTACTAACCATGTCAGCACAGAGGCAAGAAACGAATGGGCTGAGATAGCAACACTGTCCTGAGAGGTAGGTTGTCCTGAAGTGGGATGAGATTTAGAGTTGTCAGGATGATGTATTTTTAATTTCAAAGAAACAGCAAGACAATTTGGCATTATTACAGGTTGGGAGCTTCAGTTTCATCCCAGTTACATCAGTATGAATTAGAGCTGCTTTCACTAATGTTCCTGACACTACTTTGAATTTACCCTAATATAAATAAAGATGGGAATCTGATCTGGTACTTATGATGGCTTATGTGCCATAGACTTAGATTCTGTTGAGTTATACCTGCTCCATTCTTGGAAGACTTTAGTGTTATAAAACAGCACTGGAACATCAGTTCATATAGTTACCCATACACCAAAAACTAAACTAAAAGCCTGTTCAGTGATCCTAGAGCTTCCAGTCTATGTGGAGGTCAAAATGCAATGAATATCTGCTCCATGGAGTCATGTACACTCACACACAATGAGTAATTTTCACAAGTGCTCTACACCTGCTATTAATGACAATGGGAGCAGTGTTAGACCAGCAAAAGTGCTTTTGAAATCCCATCCGTTATCCTCACCTCTGTTCTGATACCTCTTTATAGCTCCCTGCAAAATTGCCCCCAAAGTTTCATCTTGGGCACAAAACCTGCCCATCTGCCTTTCCTCTTGGTGACTGGGGATAATGAAATGGCTTTATTTGCCCATTAGAAATATGACTTGCTGCAGATGATTAGGCCAGTAGGATCCTGTAACGTCAAACCTCAGATGGAGTTTGAGAGAGCGTTCACAGAATGAAACCCAGCATAGATGTAATATACTTATCCATAGAAAAAGAAATGGAAAAGAAACAACAAGCCAGCCCTGTTGTTGTATTGACTCCAGCTTCAAGCAAGATGAATTGTTGTCATTTTCTCCACACATTAATAATGTTTTCTAAGGCTACAGACACACACTATACTGAGGGGATGGCAAACCAGCTGTACCATAGCTCTTCATTACCCTGCCTTTTATATTGGAAACGTGTTTTGGGACCTGAAGCTGCAAGACAGCAAGAAAATGTTGTCTTTGCAGGAAACAGGAGGTAAATGTTCGAAGAGCAGATGCACAGCACAAGGTTTTGTATAGGTGGGAATGCTGAAGGAATGTATAGGTGGGACTCATCTGAAGATAAGACTTTCAACTGATGTGTTTCAGGCCTGGAAGGAGTAAGTTCATAGAATCATAGAATGGTTTGGGTTGGAAAGGACCTTAAGATCATCCAGTTCCAACCCCCCTGCCATGGGAAGGGACACCTCACACTAATCCATGTCACCCAAGGCTCTGTCCAACCTGGCCTTGAACACTTCCAGGGATGGAGCATTCACCACTTCTCTGGGCACCCTGTGACAGCACCTCAGCACCCTCACAGTAAAGAACTTCTTCCTTATGTCTAACCTGAACTTCCCCTGTTTCAGTTTGAACCCATCACCCCTTGTCCTATCACTACAGTTCCTGATAAAGAGTCCCTCTCCAGCATCCTTGTAACTTCCTTCAGATACTCTTGAGGGTAATTACACCAAAGAGGTTTGTCATGGACACAGAATCATAGAATCATAGAACAGTTACGGTTGGAAAAGACCTTAAGATCACCTAGTGTCTCCCCCTGCCATGGGCAGGGACATCTTAAAGTCATTAAGGTCCTCAAGAGCTCAAATGGGGTTTAGCTATTCAACTCCCTCTAACACCAATAGCAGTTTCAGGGCAAAGCATTTCTTCAGCTTAGAAAATGTGAAGGCCATTTTTGTCTGAGCCATGTAGAACAACAAGAGTTAAGCTACAAACCGGATCATAAATAGTGATGTCTCCATCTGAATATTGTTTTCTTCTTGTATGGTCCACAAGTGAAACAATTGGTGCCTTACAGTGAATTATAAGGAGACAGCCACAGCTATGACTTCTCATGCCCTGAGATCTCTCGCTGGATGCATCAGAAGAGTGAGGATAAAGTGACATTAGTAAGAAGCTCCCTGCCCATGAAGAGTGAGTGTTCAGGGAGCTGCGTGGATTAATAGAAAATAACATCAGAGCAAAATAAACCTCCTGTTTTAATAGTCCAAATAGACAAAAACAAACATGGGAAGGAGAATACAGCAAGGTACGATCTCACAGAACAACATGAGGTCGCAATGCAAAACACCTTTGAAATGTATGAAGCATAAAGGTGAATTTTCCTTAGGAACCACTGCACATATTTCAGAGAGAGGTAACTGAAAGAGGTGAACGTGGACCACAGCTTCTGCACCCCAAGTTTTGCAGCAGCAAAGCCATAGAGGTCCACGATCCACGTGAGGATTCCTAACTCCGGTAGCTCCAAGAGTACAGATATACAGCACTGTAAGTTCTTAGTTATGGACACATTGATACAGCTCTGGGTTTTCAAAAGGGCAGCTCCCTTATGCTACTTACAGCCATAATATGTCCATGGCTCTTCAGAGCAGAGAACAAATGTGCTGCTGAAATATCTCCATGCAAGGTTTAAAGTCTTGCTTAGAGGGATTACAGTGATTCATATGCTTTAAGGTCAAACAGGCTACTATGATCAGCTTGTCTGACCTCTTATATACACAGGCTGTTCGTTTCTTTTCCCCCAAGAACTGAATGAAAGCCTGTCTTTTAGAAAGATGTCTCATATATCAAAGACAGCTGATTACAGTGAGTCCACCACTTCCTCTGGAAAGCTACTCAAATGCTTAATTACTGCTAGGAAACTGCATCTGATTTCAAGGTTGAATTTCGCTAACTCCAATAGCCCACCACTGGAACTTGGTTTGCCTTTATCTGCAAGGTTACTGATGTTTTCTTCTGCCCTGCATGCTCAGATGTCTTTCCATGTGCAAGTCCCTCTGCACAGAGCAGCAACCCATTCCAAACCTTTTCTCTGAACAGCTGAGGAAGATTAAGCTTCCCATCATAAGGTCTATTTTCCAGTGGCTGGATATTGTGTGTACCATCCTTTGATCCCTTTCCAGTAATTTCACATCATTTGGGATGTGTGGGCACCAACACTGGACACAGAACTGTGGCAGCAGCAATACTGGGTACAGAAGAGAGAGATCACATCCCAACTTTGGGTGTTTTATAGTTCTAAGGTTCACCATAGCCTTTCAGCAACAGGCTTGCACTGAGAACTCATGTTGAGACAATGATCTCCAGTGACCTCTAAATCCTGTTCTGAGTCATTGCTTCTCAAGAGTCTCACACCCCATAAGCAGAACGTGCTTTCCTGGCTCTCAGGGGTATTATCTTGCATTTTGCTGCATTAAGACACATTAGGTTTGATTGTCACCTTGTCTTGATGTGAGTCAGGTCACTGTATCCCAATGATCCAGGTACACTGTTCACCACCGTATCAAGCTCTGGGTGACCTGAAGCTTTTACCAAGAGACATTTAAACTACATTTAAAGATAATGCTGAAAATGCTGAATAGGGTTGGATACAACAACCAGTTCCAAGGAATCCCTTCAGAAACAATCGTGGGTGCCTTTCAGCTAACAAATTAATTTGAAGACCTGTCACTGAGCCAGATTTTAAACCACCTCTTGTGTTCCTTATTATTTCCATGGAATAAGAGTTTTCACATCTTTAGGATGCTTTATGCATCCTCTATAGACACACGTGTCCTTTAGGCAGTCCTGCCAAAAATAAAGCTCTTTTGTCACACTTTCTTTGTATAAAGCCATGAAATAAATACCTTCTGCAATCTCAGAGTTACCATGGGGTGAATCATATCAGTGCCTTGTGAAAAGGGAGCCATTGGCAAGACACTGCCGCATCTGGTAAATAATGGGATCAATGGTTTGCATCTTTCACCAAGACTCATGTCATCATAGAGTAAGGAATGCTGGATGGGTCCTCTGGAGGTCATCTTGTGAGCCCTGACTCATTCCCTTCAGAGAGGGACAGACATGAAGGAGAAGGAGCTGGGCTCAGCAGAAAATGTTCCATTTCTGCCACTGAGGATAAAGCAGCTCCAATTTACTCAGACAACATTACTTTTTAGGGGAGCAAGTCCACTTTGATCAGATAATCTGTGCTCCGTATTACAAGACAGTGAGGTTTACTTTGGGATTGTTGCATCTAGCTTGTATCTTGTGGATGAAATCATAGAATCCCAGACTGGTTTGTGTTGGAAGGGACCTTAAAGCTCATCCAGTTTCAACTCTCTGCTGTGGGCAGGGACACCTTTCACTAGAGCAGCTTGCTCCAAGCCCCTGTGTCCAACCTGGCCTTGAACACTGCCAGGGATGGGGCAGCCACAGCTTCTCTGGGCACCCTGTGCCAGTGCCTCAGCACCCACACAGGGAAGAACAGTTGCAAAGAGCTCTGAAGAGCCAAGAAAACCCAATGACATAACCATAATTCTCATTAAAGATCTGCATCTGCCAATGTATTTTCAGGCTGTTCTCTATACAAGCATTGCTTCGTGGAATGGACTAAGCAATAGTCACCTGTGCCTTCTTGGAGTAGAACCTTGATCTTGGCTTTAAGATGACAGAAGGAAGATTTAGATTAGACATTAGGCAGAAGCTCTTCCCTGTGAGGGTGCTGAGGCGCTGACACAGGGTGCCCAGAGAAGCAGTGGCTGCCCCATCCCTGGCAGTGTTCAAGGCCAGGTTGGCCACAGGGGCTTGGAGCAAGCTGCCCCAGTGGAAGGGGTCCCTAGCAGGATCTGAGCCCCAAAACTGAGCCTGTTGCAGGTGTGTCATGGCAGAACAGGCTTGGTTTGGAAAGCACCACAGCCGCCTGGGGATCGGTTAAACGGGACATGCTCCTTCCCACCAGGGCATTGAGTAACTAAAGGGGTTTGTGACTGTCTTCCTTGCCCACCAGCCTTTACACCCAGAAACTCCAGCTTCTATGAAAGCCTCTTTTGCTAGGAACGGTTTAAGATCCTAGCACACACAACCAGCCACTAACTGACAGGAAAAACTGATAGGAAAATCTCCTATTGAACTCCTATTGCAGATCTCTTGGCTCACCTCTAAACTATGATGAAATGCATGATGCGTTCCCTCCTCAGAATCAAAACTAATTGTTGTGTTCACAGCCACTACTGTCCTGCAAAAGAACTACTCTTCAACATAATAGGGCTGCTGTCCCTGCATTCCTCAGCTTGCTGCTGCACTTGCTGGCTGCAAAGTGCTCATAAATCCCACTGCAGTCTCATTCCTCTTTCAAGCCCCATGTACTTCAGCTTCTGAGTCCCTCACCCACCACCACGCAGCAGCAGCAAGGTGTCAAGGCTGAGAGTTCTGCACAGCAGCAAAGGGCTGGTTTTGAGAGGCAACTTCTGCAAAAAAACAAGAGCAGCCAAGAGCTAATAAAATTTCAAATGAGCTGTGGCTTTTCCTGGCCCCACAATTGTGTTGCCTGATTTAATGGGCAGTATCTTAGACTGAATAATTGAGCATTGCTACGGAATTATGGATGCTGCAATAGAAATCCCTCATGCTAACAGCAACAACAGAATGCAAACAGTCTTCAGCCAGAGGTGTTATTACGTGTTTAAGCAGACTTTGGCAGGTGCTGCATGTCAAGTGTCAGGCTGGGACAAGCAAGCCACAGGCAGGGATGGAGCTGTTGGTACACAGAGAGCATCCTGTGGACATGAGGAGCTGTGGACACACAGACAGACAGGAGGAGGTCAGTCTAAGGAGCCTTATTAGGGAAAATCTTGGATGACAAACTCAAGGAATGCTCCTGCTAAAGATCAGGAGACTTTTTGCTACTGACTGCAGGGGGAAGAGCCTCTGTGAGGAACTGTACAAGGCAAAGCAAAGCTAGAAAGAAAATCATAGAATCACAGAATAGTTAGGGCTGGAAAGGACCTTAACATCACCCAGTTCCAACCCCCTGCCATGGGCAGGACGCCTCACACTAGACCACCAAGGCTCTGCTCAGCCTGGCCTTGAACACTGCCAGGGATGGAGCATTTACCTTAATAATAAATAACAATAAAACCTTATTGTCTTTCACTGCCAGTGAAAGCATAAAATGCACCAATTGTACAATTAATTGTGTCTCACCTCATCCAGTTCTTATCTTTCATTTTCTGTGTCATTCACCAGACAACATTATCACTTTTTCTGGGGGCACTGTCTTGTTCTGTGATGTTTTTAGATGTATTACTGGGAGAGTTTGAATGGGAAGGGTTTAAAATCATTGAATCATAGAATCACAGAATGGTTTGGGTTAGAAAGGACCTTAAGATCATCCAGTTCCAACCCCCCTGCCACGGGCAGGGACACCTCACACTAAACCATGTCACCCAAGGCTCTGTCAAACCTGGTCTTGAACACTGCCAGGGATGGAGCATTTGCTACTTCTCTGGACACCCTGTGCCAGTGCCTCAGCACTCTCACAGGGAAGAGCTTCTTCCTTATATCCAACCTGAACTTACCCTGTTTCAGTTTGAACCCATCACCCCCTGTCCTATCACTATGGTCCCTCTCCAGCATCCTTGTAGGCCCCCTTCAGATACTGGAAGCTGCTCTGAGGTCTGATGAAGATGCTCAAAGGTAAAGCTAACAAAATGTTAGTCTTACCATAGAGAAAAACAGGTTTTACCCTTCCAGCTCTAGTCTAGACTGGTGAAACAGAGACTAAAGGAATGGCTCAGTGCTTTTGTACAAAAAGCAAGTTATTATTCAAAAGAATGCTTGTGCTGATGGAGCTTTACAGGAGTAATGATGCTGTGCCCCAAGCTGAGGACCGACACTCAATTCAATTAGGTTTGGGGAATATATAGGCTTTACTCCAGTGCTTCACAGAGAACAATTTTACCTAGTCAACAAAAGAGTTGCAGCTTTCGGCCCCACTGTAAGGAATCAAAGGGAAACCAGAGTAAGGAACAAAAGCCCCTGTGATCATGGGGCTGATTAATGTTCTCTTCGCTCTTTCTTATCCCACCTGCTCTGTTTTGATTTTGCCTGAATAAGGTTCTCCCTGGTTGTATCCTGCTTAAATGAGAGTGCTGGCTGCCTGGGAAAGGAATTACCCTCACGTCTTTCCCTAAGTGCTCAGCATATGTTTGCAAGTTCCAAATAATATAGTCAGATGTAATAGCAATCATGTATTTGAATTACAGGATTCCTTGGGCTTTAGTGCAGCAGCAGAGCTCTGCAGTGCCAGGCACTAGAGAAATACTCTGCAAAAGGTTTATACTAATCCAGAGCCACATTCTTGTTCAAAAAGCATCTGAAGTGAAGAAGAAGGGAAGTGGAAGGAGGAAATGACAGAAAGCACATGATAATCACCACTAGTTGGGCATAAAGCAGAGCTATAATAACGTGTTTAGAGTCTACAAGTTCACAGCATCCTCCAGCTCATCACTGCTCTGGAGCATACAGTTGATTCAGCTGGCTTCATGGGTTTCTTCCTTTCTCCAGGCAGGCTCTTAAAGGGAATTACACGTTGCACAGCCAGCAAAGCAGAGCAGAAAGCAGGAAACTGGTGTTTCGAGTGAAATTCATGAAGCTGAGCAAGGCATGTGAGGGCCCTACCCAGCACAGAGGAGAGGGCGGCTTAACCTGGTCAATGGTCGTGCAATGGTTGTACCTGAATCTGAGCCAAAACACCTCTCAAAAGTGATTCCTCTGAGAGAAAGGGACTCAGAGCTTAGAAATGTTTAGTGAGAGCAATGGGTTCACACATCAGCAGCTGACATATCCTCATCTCAAGGTCTCTCACTTTCCTGGCAAGTGCTAAGCTACTGCTGAAAAGACCACCCTACCCTACCATGGTTTCTATTGACTGAATCCAAGGCAATTCAAGCCATCATCTGAGCACAGCTTGGAAAGCGGGCTCAGATGGCTCAGCTAGAGGCTTGTTTCTCAAATTCTGGTCAAGAGGAATCTGGTCATGCAGTCTACGCACCCTGAGATCAGGGTGAAACCTTAGGTTTCTAAGGAGACTTTCTGCCCAAAGAGGCAAGAGTTTGCTTCGGGTGCTAAAGGAGGTCTGGTAGAGCTTCCCTGAGTTCCTCCTTTGAGCACTGGTGCCAAAACTCTGCTTATGCATCTTTTCAGGTGCAGAAATGCTTTGTGAAATGCATGTCCAAGCCCATTTTCTGAAGGTGGTTCATGCCACCTTTTGTTACATCTCATACACCAGCGCTGCTTCCTTCCCAGGAGTAACTTCCCTCAGTTCAGCAGACAGTGGTAGGTTTCCTACAACACAGAGAAGACTTTCATGGTTTCTTTCTTCATCTATTAATCAAAAGCATTTCATTAAGGACTAGTCAGAAGTACCAGGAACTCTCCCGAGCTGTAAAGACAACCCATAACCACTGCTTAGACCCTCAGATCACAACCCATCATCCTGTCTAATGGCACAACCAACTACACCTGCTTCTCGATGCTGTGACACATAGGTTCACACTACCCTCCTGAGAGTGCTAACAGCCTGCAGCAGGTGATCCCCAAATGTTACTATCCAACAGAGAACCAGCAAAGAGCTGAAACCTGAAGATGTGAACCAGTCATTTTGTTCTCTTGCTTGAGGAAAGGTTGAGCAACAGTCATCATAAAACAGAGGAAGAGAAGCTGGGTGATTTATAACAAATTAAACCAGCTATCCAGTCTTCCCAGGTACAGCAGGCTTCGCAGTGCTTGCTGGTTCCTCCAAGATGATCCTGCTGTTTGCCTGGCTCTATCTGTGATGGTAAATGCTAATTTATGATGGCTGTTTACCCAGGTGCATTCAGATCTCAACACTTCCCTTTATACCTGTAGCTAGCACATTAATGCATCATTCTTTATGGTTTCAAGGAAGCAGGCAGCTCCCACACCATGCCCAGGAGACAATGCTCTCGGGCTATAAAAGCCTTGCAGTGTGAACAAAGAAAAGGAAGATACAAAAAGCAGCCCACCACCTTGCCTGCAGCTCCAGCAGTTGCAAAGCCAAAGGTTTGCGTGCTGGGGTTCTCCTGGATTCTTTGCAAGTCCTTTTAGAATGCTGACATTACCCTCAGGTGTAACCCTAAGAACTGGCAAAGAGCAATGCAGGCTCCTGCCAACTCTCAAACATGTTATTTGGCGTGTGGTGGACAGATGGTGGACGCATGGGTGTTAAGAAGGCCAGTGAGCAGTGCCAGCACTTCTCTTGCCAAAGGATTTGAAATGGTGCTGACCCAAAGCATTGTGCAAGGCTTCACCTTCCTACAAGCACGACCTGATCCTTGAATGGGGCAAGTAAGACATGATGGACTCGTGAGTCCTGTAGGCCTGCATCCAGCTCTGGGGCAGCAGCACAAGAGGGATGTGGAGCTGCTGGAGCGAGTCCAGAGGAGGCCATGGAGATGCTGCGAGGGCTGGAGCAGCTCTGCTCTGGAGCCAGGCTGAGAGAGCTGGGCTGGGTCAGCCTGGAGAAGAGAAGGCTCCTGAAGGGGAGACCTGAGAGCAGCTCCAGTGCCTAAAGGGGCTGCAGGAAAGCTGGAGAGGGGCTTTGGACAAGGGCCTGTAGGGCCAGGCCAAGGGGAATGGCTTTAACCTGCCAGAGGGGAGACTGAGATGAGCTCTTAGGCAGAAGCTCTTCCCTGTGAGGGTGCTGAGGCGCTGGCACAGGGTGCCCAGAGAAGCTGTGGCTGCCCCATCCCTGGCAGTCTTCAAGGCCAGGTTGGACACAGGGGCTTGGAGCAAGCTGCTCTAGTGGAAGGGGTCCCTGCCCATGGAAGGGGGCTGGAACTGGATGAACTTTAAGGTCCCTTCCAAGCCATGATTACTCTGTGGAGTTGTGCCAATGGGCTATGGTACAGTTAAACAAACTACATTGAATCCAGTCCTGAATTACATCATCCTTGAAGTGAGAGTTGGTTTTTTAGTGGCAGCAATAATACTCAGGGCTGCAAGGAAAGGCCAAAATTCCTTGGGCAGTGCCCTGGTGCCTCTGACCTGCTCACTGCTCCAGGGTTGGAAGACTAAGGCAGCATTTAGTTGTTCTGGCCCAGGAGGATGGAGAGAAGGAAAGCATCAGCACTGCTCCACTTGCTAGGTCTTGGGTAGCATCTGGTGTAGCACAGTTTAAACCTGCAAAGGCAAAATGGGCCTACGTGTACATTGGAACCCTGTGCTCATGCTAGGCTAAAAGCATTGCATGTAGCTGTGATGAATGAGATAGAAACTGAGGGGTAGAAGCTTCACTAGTACAATTCCTGCAGAAAAAAGGAACAGATGGCTTATTTTCTTCAATCCCAAAGATCCTTGACTAGGTGACAGAGAAATGAAGCTCCTATACTTCTATGTAATATACATTAGGATAGGCCAGCATTATTTGACTGGGAAGGTTATCTATTTATCATCTATCTCTCTATCCACCTATCTATCTATCCATCTACCTACCTATTTATCCATCCACCTGTCTATCTATCCAAATTATCCTGCATTAATCACTAATACAAGCCTTTGGATGTGTTTAAACTGGGAAGAGGCAGCAGAGAACAGCAGACAACAGAACATCAACCTCCAATGAATCTGAAGTTTAGATAGTAGCAGGAACATTCATATTCCAGACATATTTTTCACCTGAGAAAGACTCTTGCCTTTCACAAGTGTAGATTCACCAGAGGCAGAGTTTAGGAGTTATTCAGCAACTGGAATTGTTCAAAGCAGGAAATGAAGGATGCGGTCGGTTCCATCTCCCAAAGAACCAGCTTTACCCTACCTGGAAGAATTGGCTCCTCTGGAAAAGCCCAAAACAATAACAGAGGCCCTCAAGTGAAGTTCCTGTGTTGATCAGACAGAACCTTTAGACCAAAAGAGCAATTTGCTTTATACCTGTAATTCTCCCATGGTTTCAGGACATTCTAGCGTATCCAGAGAGTGAAATGGGGAATTTGCCAACTCTCTGGCTCACAATATGGAGGGAATCAGTTAGATAATTTCCCATGAGTAAAGATGGTTAACACAGCTTTGCTGTGAAGAATATCCTCTCCTCTTCTCCCCTGTTATTCCCATACACTATGTTCCTAAATGAAATGGAACCCATACATAGGCTATAGAATATCAGCTTCTTCTCGAGGCTTTGTCAAATGCCCTTAACTCCACTTCTAGGACTTGTCACAGAGGATAATTTCCTTGGTCTTTTAAACCTTCAAACTTCTGATTCTTCAAGCACGTCAGAGCACTCAGTGTGGGCTGAGAGCCCTGCTTTCAGGTAGCGAGTGTTTGCAGCCATGAATTAGAGAGGTTATTTTCTGCCAAAGAGAGGCAAGAACCACTTTTCTCAGCTTCTTTTAAGGAAACACCTCCCATTTCTGGTAATACAGGTGGCCTCATAGGTCAAACGTGCAAAATCCTCTCCTTTCACCCAGAGTGGCCAAGCTCTCTCACTGCACTGTTTTTCCTTGTCCGATACTGGATAATCACCTACACTCAGTTACCTGCTACGACTCCTTTCAAGTTGATGAGCTTTGTGTTTAAAAGTGTAAATAAAGTGGCCTTGGGTGTGAAACCTAAGTGCTGGCTTTGAGAAATGACACTGGTGTGTGAAGAGGGACCTGCTTTCCAAGCCATCTCTTTTCTAAGCCGAACAGAGATTACGTTTCACTGCATCTCTGCCCCAGTGACTTGTGCTCAGCTTGTTATTGTTTGTCTGAGAAAGCTCCAGATTGAAGAGGCAAACACACCCTGTAATTTGGGACCCGTGTCCCTCAGGGTATGATTAGGCTGGGTTCATGAAAAAGATTCTGGCTTCAGCTCCCATTATCCTGAGGAATTTCCGGCTGCAGGGATCTTGATTAGCAGACACTCGATACCACAGCGCGGGAGCCAGCTTCCCATGAGCTCAGGCAGGGTGAAGCTCCCCCCATAGCTGTGTCTCAGCTTCAAGAGATGCTGCTCTGAGCAGAAAGTGACTTGAAGGGCAGCAGTCATCCACCAAAAGTAGGGACCTACAAGGTAATACCTGAAATAGCTCAGAGGGATGAATGCCCTAAATCTGTTCCTCTCTGCTGACAGTGACTAGCTCAGATGGTTGACTTCTAAAGCTTCATGAAAGGACTACCATCTCCACTGCCTGCATTCATGTGCGTGCAAAGACAAATTTGGCAATAGCCCTGTAATCCTTTACAGGGAACCAAAAAAACCCACCTTTCTCCAGCCCTGAGCATGCATCACTCCAGAAACTGTGACAGGATCCCTCAAGAGAGAGAAATTATAGTGCTCATACACATGCTACATGCTCTTTTAAGAGGCTCTTCAGGCCTCCATCTCTTCAGTGCACTTTGAAGCACAGCAGTTTCTCAGGGTGTAATGTTCGTGGTGACAAAGTGGCTGCATTAAATATGGGCTCAGTTCTAAACACAGGTGACCAGTGTTGTTTGAGTTCCCTTTGGATAGCTGCTGTCACACATGAAACATATATATGCTCTACTAGAGATCCAAGTTAACGTGAAGGGGAAGCAAAAAGCCAGCTCGGGTACTCCAGGTTCCTCAGATGGCGCTGGACATAAGGCAACAGACATTAAGTTGGAACATGGAAAACTATTATTAGATATTAGGAGGAGAATTATTACTATCAGGATGGCCATATACTAAAGCAGGTTGTGCAGAGAGGAGGCATATCCATCTTTGGAGGTGTTCAGCAGTTGACTGGACACCACCTTGAGCAACCCGATGTAATTAGAACTGTGTTGAGTGGGTGGGTAACTGGATAAGTGCTGGAGTTATCCAGTTATATATATAAATTATCCTATGGATGTTCTACAAATGTCTTTAGCTGTCTTGCTATAGAAATCAGCATAAAAACTAGGAAACAGGTCCAGAAGCAGCCTTTCTTCACAAGACCATGTAACTATGTTCAAATCCCTGTGATCCACAGGGAACTCAGGCTTCAGAGCAGAAATGCCTCACCACTGCTGATGCCCCTGCATCTCAGGGGTTGAAGTTCTAGATTTGAGCTCACAAATGATTGAGAAAAATCAAGTCAAGAAGGTGTTTTCCACTGTTTCACTTTTCATCTGAGGAGAGTCCTTAGCACTGATGTAGCAAAATCAAAGGAATAACAGTGTGTGATGGGTTATCTGTAAGCTGTAATGCACACCATGTACATGTACTAGTTTTAGTGTACTAAGAGTGAAGTCAACACTCATTTGTGGCCTCTGACACATGAAAAAGCTGTCACAAGGCAACTCATTACAACCTATCAGTTGCTCTGCATATACCACTGCTCCCCACGAGCTCATCAAATGCAAGTTAGCAGCTGATGTGCTCTAACTTGTAAACACATTGATGCCTTTTGTCTCTCCTGTCTACATCTGCTGTCCTGCAATGGCAAGGTGACAAACAGCTTGTTTCAAGGTGAAGGTAACCTGGTTCTAAAGTTAGCACCTTGAATCAGGAGATACAAGGAGATGGTGTTCCAGCAGCCTACTCAGCATGTGGCCATGCTCTTTGTGATGTTACACAGTTGTGTTCTGCACTGCATGTTATTACTCCTTCCTTCTCTGTTTCTAAAAGCTCCACAGGATTTGTGTTGGCTATTTTTTTTCCATGGAAACTGGGATTATCCTTGGCTCTGTTTACCATATTTTTACACATCTGATGTGATGAACTTTATTGCTGCCCTGTGTCAGCTGCAAATAGGAAAGAGAAGTACCGTGATGCTCGGTTTCATGTGAGGCAAAAAGCAATCTTTGTTTTAGAGTGTGCACTCTTTGTATGGTTCTCCATTTTTTTCCCCATCTTTTCTAAAGGGATAATTTGGTCCATTTGCCATGCCAGATGTGCAGAAGTATTTTAAATATTCAATCAGAATCCCAGTTGCTGTGAAGCAGATAATCACAGTCTTGGCTTGGCTATTTGTTGTAGCTGTACTGTTCTTGTGAATATGATAAAACAGAGGCTTGCAAAAGGCAGTCTCCACTTCACAGTCTGGGTCCTGGCCCAGACTTGTGGTTTACAAAGCCTTTTGCTGAGTGACAACAAAACAAATTATGCAGTCTCCCTTATGCCTTAAATTTAATATCTCATCTCCTGCCCTTTAATTCAAACCTTCACACTGCACCAGGTTTTCCTTTGTAATGAGATAACCCTGAATATTAAGTTTGCATTACGCAGAGCTATTATTCACATGCCTGACATCATTATATATGGAACTGTAATCAATAAAACATGGCTCAAGAGGGATTGGATGGCTTGTGGGCATGGGGATCAGTCACCAAAAGCCTCTAAGTTTCTGCAAAACATCCACCCCAAGTCCGTGGTGACTTACTGGGGAGCCTTGATGAAAACCTCAGGCAGTGAGGCCATTTGGACAGGCAGGGATGTAGGCTGTCTGAGGTGGTCCCATTGTATCACTGCTGAGCCACTCATCTGGGGTGGGGTGATGTGTACATAGCCTCTGCTTGCTCTCTGGTATATGGACTTGATTTGAGGATAAACAAACATCCCCTTTCAGCCCTGGCACCCCGGATCCATTCCATTTGAATTCAAATCCACTCTGGCTGAGTCAGCCTGGCAGGCTTCACTGTCTGTTCCCCACCAGCTGTCAAAACCCAATCTGCCCTGCAGCATCAAGCCCAGCTGACTGCTCACTGGATGAGCTCTGCAGGCTCTGTGGAGCCTGACACGTCGCATGTGCTCACATCCTACCTCCATCGTTGTCTTTCCCATCTCCACACGCCGTCTCCATGGAGGTGTCGCATCCCGCTCCTCTCCATCCCAGCTGGCAGACGCAGTGCCAGCCATTCATGTCCAGAGTGCATCTGCCGTTGCCGTTGCACAAGCCAGGGCATCCCTCTGCAAGGCAAAGAGCCACATGTTCAAATGCACAGCAAAGACAAAGCAAACAGCCTGGAGAGGGGCTAAGCAAACAGCACTTTGCCTTTGCCTTCTGTTTGTTTTTTCTCTGCTCTCACTTGGTGTCTTCCAACCTATCAGGATGGTGGTGACCACTCAATGAGCTGCTGCTGCTGCTGGCTCTCCCCGGAGGTCCTCACAGCACAGCCTCACTACTTAGACCAAAGGAATCATGGAATCATAGAGTGGTTTGGGTCAGAAAGGACCTTAAGATCATCCAGTTCCAACCCCCTGCTATGGGCAGGTACACCTTCCACTAGAGCAGGTTACTCAGGCTCCAACCTGGCTCACCTGGAATGGTGAGCTTCTGGAAGGCAATGAGATTTTCTTGCTCCACTGGTTATAAAACCCACCTTGCTCTCTGAGTCTCTCAAAGCATTTGCTATAGAAGACCAAGAGTTGGGGTTACCTAAATTGCATGTGGGGTTAAAGCTCCCAGCACCCAGGGGGATAAAGGAGCTGGCTCCCAGCAATACTGAGATCTCAGACTGGTGAGCAGTCAAAGCCAGCTGGAAAGCGAAGGCAGAAAACATTTGGAAAACACTCAGTTTCTCCACTGTAGTCATTTTGGGTGGGATTCATCTCATCTGGTCACAATTAATCAATAACAGAGACACCCTCAACTCTCTGTAGTCAGCAGAGAAACAGATTGTCCCATGGCATCAGCCTCTTTGGATGTGTTGGATGCCAATACCAATGAGCTGAGGAAAACAGCCATTTCTCCCCAGTGACTAGAGAGAGCCCAGCACAGAGGCAGGCGCTTATTTTATGGGTGATAAAACTCAAGGGGGACGAATCCTATCTCCTAGTCTGCTCATGAGGGTTTGATTTCTCATCTGATGATCTCCTGCCGGAATCCTTGTCCTGTTTCTTTCCCCAGTAAGACAGCACTTTCCACAGTAAGTAGTGGTGGGAGGGAGGCTGCTTATACACTTCTGGGGGGTTTTTACCTGCAGAGCTCAGAAATATTTACCAAGAAACCATCAGAAATGTAAGATGCATTTTACAGCTCAGGAAACTGAAGTGCAACGGAGCGAAGGTCACTCAGCAGGACTGATTATAGCAGGAACACAATTCAGTCTTCCTGAGCCCTGCTTTAAGGCCCTCTCTATTTAGACATGTGTTGTGCATCCTGCCACGTAGTTATGAGTTTCTCCAGCTTTGCAAGACAGGTTTTGCTTGTGAAAGCGTGTGAACAACAAGGACTTCTCCTGTCCTGATGGGTTACAACATGACGATGAAGAGGCGTAGCATCTGGTTGACTGCCTGACACATGAGGGTCTGCCCATGGAAGTGGCAGGGCAGCATGTAGAGCACATCACATCATGGTGTGTCCTGCACTGGGGAAACACCATTCAGAAATGACTTGCAACTAAAGGATGCTTTCAGGGTGAACTTAACAGCTTTTCTAGGGGTGTTTTACTAACAAGTGACAGATTAACAGGAGGTAAATGGAAAAGGGAACAAAGGTGGTAAGGGAAAAGTCCTTTAAGAGGATCTTAAGTTTTTAATTTGCAAACATATTTGCTGTATTTGAGTATTTTCATTTAATTTTCAGTATTTCTATATTCATTTTTAAGTGTGTATTCTTGGGGGGCCACACAGTGTGTGGGTATGTGTGAGCATGCCTGCATGTACTCTGATATTTATACACTATATTTGTATTTATACACTACAGGAGAGCTATTTATAGGTGAGGCTACTTGAAATTCTCCATTTTGATACCCTGCCTTCAGTTACTTACAGCAGTGCCAAACGTTTAACTATTTAATCTGATCTTTTTCTATACTAGAGTTAATTGATGTGTCTGTTGCCTTTCAGGACAAGCTTGTTTTGGAGAATGAGAGAGGAAGAATCATAGAATCCTAGAATGGTTAGAAAGGACCTTAAGACCATCTAATTCCAACCCTTTGCCATGGGCAGGGAGAAAAAGAAGTGTATTACTTCTTAAAGTAACTTGCTAAAATTACTTCGCTAGGGAGGTAATCCCTCTTTGGACTAGATAAATATAGTTTGGATGGGACCATCCTTATGGTATCAATAGGACTTTTATCCCATCCTTATAAATCTGCCTAAATTTGCCTAGAGAAAAAACCTCTGAAGAAATCTCACTCCAAGGGTATCCTGCATGGATCCATTAGAGCATCATCACTGAGCACACCTCATGTTTTACTGCTTGTGGACTCTTTATAGCTCATCCTATAAAGTTTTTTTTATGCAGCAGTTGTTCTGGAAACTCCTGGCAATGATGCTGCGGTGTTGACCTGGACAGGAGAGCAATGAGAAACACAGAGTTGAGGGATGAGAAGTTGAAGACACCACTGTAGGATAAGAAAACAAGGGTTGGATACCATTAGATTTTAACCCCAAAAGTATGTTTAATTCCTAAAGCAGGCTCTTTATTTTCTGCAATGGGAAGAAGATAGGTTTTAGAAGTTCCTGATGGGAGCTAAAGACAAAAAGTATCCTGGGTTTGGTTCTCCTGGGTTTGGTTCCAAGCCACGCAGGAATAGATGGAAACCCAGAAATGGTTTAAGTTAGCCTATGAGGTTTCATATGATGACAATTCAGAAGGAAAAGTGGGATTCCATGTTATAGTTTTTCGTTTCAATTATATTTTGCATTTCCTAATCTTTGGAACAAAGATGTCAAAGGCAAAGATCTAACATTAGTAGACAGAAATGATACTGTAGTGATCGATCACTTGCTTGAGACTGATAAAAGCAAATGATCTTCAATTGTCTCATGCGAAGAGTGCCCAGAAAGTACAAGGAAAAACTAATACACCTGTAAAAATCAGGAATTCATGGAATTTCATGTGCTCCACACTCCCAGACTTAGGAAAGGAGGAATTTGGAGTGGTACAAAATAGCTGATATAATTTGGATGAGGCACCTTCTGCACCTGAGGAAATAAGAAACCTTGATGTGTACACTCTAGCACAGCAAAGACTGAAAAGACTCTGATTGTGTTCCACAAATTCATGGCGTGGATAAAGAGTGAGAAGGGAAAACAGCTATTTAAGCTAAAGAGAATAATGCTGGAATAAGAACAAACGGGCAGAAACCAAACATGAATAAATTCTGGCTTGAAAATAGAAAGTGAAATAAATAATCTGCCAGGATCAAAGGAATAAAGTTATGGAGTAGCTTCCCAGTAGGAGTACTAAGGAGAAGAACCCACACTTACCTATCCATAGAGTGTAGTGCATCTATACAAAGTTTTACACAAAGTGGTTACCCTTTACAGCAAAGACTGGACTCTAACTGAGGAGACCCCATTCAGTCCTATAACTATGAATTTTGTGTGCAATTCATTGTCTAAATGAGATGTGTTTGAGAGTATTTGAATGGACTTTCTTGGACTTGATCTGGGCCTAGAGAAACAAAGTCAAGCATCCGAGAAAGCAGACGGGAAAAGCGTCAGTCAGGAGAGGAGAGACAGAAGAGAGGGGGTATCTCATGGGATTATGTATTCCCAAAGCATGCATTCCTCTTCTTGACTATTAAGGGTATCCAGGGTGCTCGATGAGATACAAGCATCTAATGCTGTAGATACCTAAAGGAGGATAAGTCCCACTTGTAATTTCATACTCCACTGTCTGGGCATCTTTCAAGTCTAGAATGTAAATTTACCCATCCCACAAAGGAAAAAGACATCTCTGGTTCCTAATGAGATAAATCTCTTCCAAGGAGTCAGAAAGAGCTGCTTCCTAATGAGATAAACTCTTCTTCACATATTCATGACCATAAAAGTTTTCAGCAATTAACCATTCCATTACCAAGTATCAGTGATGTGAGGATTAAGCTGTACCTCTTCTGTGTCATGGGTTTGAGAGGAAAGAAGACAGTTTCCAGTAGTAATGAGAAAGGAAACCATTGATAGAAAACAACACAACTAACCCGCAGCTATATGAGTACTTTCAGAAAGGTAGATGGTAACATGGACATGTAAGCCAATGTATCTAGAAGAATGAACCTATATGTGCTGCCATTTTTTCACTGCATAAAGACTGCCCATCACTGACACTACAGCAGTAGGAACGTACAGTATTCCCCAGTCCACAAACAGTGCACTTCAAAGCACATGACAAAAAGACAACACAAATAAACTTGATCCTCTCTTTTCCCCCATGCTGGGGAATAAAGCAAAAAATCACCTTGTCTCCAAAGTGTTCCTGAGTACCAGCACAGTGGGATGGCTTAATCCTCACAGATTTACACCGCCATAATCTTGCAGCCCTGATTTCTCATAGCTAGAGGCACTAATGATTCATTATTCCTGTTTGTTAACTGTATTTGGGTGACTAAGGGAATTAAATACATGAATAGAGCTTTTTGAAGCAGTGCAGGGGGTACTCTTTATGTGGGTTTCCAATTGATGCACATGAAAGTGCTGCTGAAAGATGATAATAGTGGCGGACATTCCCAAGGATTTCAGGTCTGCCATGCAAGAGATAATACAGAGCAGGGAAGCAATATAGAAGTGATTTTTGAACTAGACAAGAAAAGAGTATCAGAGTCGAAGGAGACTGTCAGCAGAGTAAGAAATCATCCTGCCATTTTAAAGCTGTTGGCAAAATAATCTGCTCTTAATGATCTGTACAGTTAAGGCCTCTAATTAGTTCAATTATAAACAAGGTTCAATGGGATTTTCTTCAAGCCAAGCCTCATTGCCACTTGAAATTGGACTTAAAAGATAAGGCTATTATCTTTCCTCCATCGTCACTAGGAAAGGGCTGATGGATGCTCTAGCAAGACCCAACAGATGGAGGTTGAGCTCCAAAACAGCTAGGACATGCCTGAATGCAACATGTGAGGACACAAATACTTGGAGCTTGAGGGAACAGTCAGGAAGTGACCTGCAGAAGTTCTGTAGGACTGAAGGGGAGGAGCAAAGATCAGCTGGTCCCTGCCAACGATGAGAAACGCAGGCAAGTGTCCTGAAAACACTCAACTCTTCAACTACCACTGTGATATTTTGTGATGGTGGGAATCCAGAAACCCTTCATCAGATTCATCCTGTAAAATGAAGATTAACAAGTTACTTGCCAGAGCTCATATTGCTTTTAACTCCAAATGAGGGAATTGTCTGTGGTCAGGCCTTGGGTCCTCAGTGGTTCTCACACTTCAGAAGCTGCCCAAAGAAGCCACCCTGCAGCCATCCCTGAAGTCAGATGTTGGTTTTATTTCATAGAACTTTACATAGAATCACAGAATGGTTTGGGCTGGAAAGGACCTTAAGATCATCGAGTTCCAACCCCCCTGCTATGGGCAGGGACACCTCACACTAGACCATGTCACTCAAGGCTCTGTCCAACCTGGCCTTGAACACTGCCAGGGATGGAGCATTTACCACTTCTCTGGGCACCCTGTGCCAGTGCCTCAGCACCCTCACAGTAGAGAACTTCTTCCTTTTATCTAACCTGAACTTCCCCTGTTTCACTTTGAACCCATCACCCCTTGTCCTATCACTACAGGTCCTGATGAAGAGTCCCTCTCCATTCAGACTAGCTGTTTACATGCCTCACTGCAGGATTAATTTGGTTAAAATTTAATAGTGAGAATTGCTAAACATCAATAGAGATTAATTACATTGATGTACCATCAGCTTCAATGGTATTCTGGATGGAGAAACTCTCTCTAAAATCAGCGTCTTTTTAATAGCAGGCATCTCTTTTCATTCTAAGCATTATCAGTGTTAATTAGGCCTCAGTTTAGACAACTCCACTCCAGTTCTACTTAGAGCTTCTTGGTTTAATCACACTGAAGTTTGCTACTGAAACTTGCCCTCCAATGTAGAAATAATTCTGCATCTTCTCTGACTTAACTGGTTTACTGTACAGCTGTAGGAAGGATTCAGCAGCAAATCAGGCTCACCCTTGACAACGTGGGATTACTGGGAAGGGATTTCAACCAGAAAGATGTTAATAATTAAGAAAGCCAAAAGGCCATGAGTAATTTAAGTTTGAAATATGCAAACCATGCAGTTAGCCAAGTAAAAAACCATGTACTTTTAACGTTCCAGCTATTGCTAATCTTTCCAAAAGAGGCCACGCATGGAAAGAGACCATCTTTTGCTATTAGTATGTTACTTAACCTGTTACCCACTGAAATACTCACTAAATACAACATGTCTTTATTCTTGGGCATAAAGGTGAGTCAAAAGGCTATACAGAGTTAAAAATGACAGCAACAGAAGACTTAGTAAATAACAATTTGGCCACTGAATGGCAAATAAGTACTGAAGGTGCCTGGACCCAGGCTCTGTAGGTTGATTCCCTCTTTTCTATCCCTTTGGTGTTTATCTGCTACCTTTTGATTCAGCCTCCTCCAACACATGTTGAGATGAAAAGGAGTCATCCTGGGGTTTTGAAATGCAAAACACTGGGATGTGCAACATTAATAGGAGGCTCTGATCCCACTCCCTAGTGATGGCTCTTATCTTCCTGTAAGGATGCCACCGCTATTACTTCATAAGGACACAACAAGTGACCCTCTTTCCTTGATATAAGAAGGAGAATATACTTTTTAATCCTAATTTAAATGAAGTCAAGCATGCTTTACTGATGATAAGCAATGGGAGAAAACTACCTACCACTTAACAATCCACTGATCTATAAACAGGAGTCCAAGGACAGCTACAAGTTGTTGCATTACACTGGAGACAAAAGTCTCGTTATTTAAACTGTGGATGTTTCCTTATCATTAATACTTGTTTGCCTCTTAAAAGCTTTTTCCTATTTGTGATTGTACCTGAACCTGCTTTTAAGCCTCAATGCAAACAAGAGAGAGAAACATTAGACTGTAAATTCATTCAGAGGAGTGAAGTCAATAGGGCAACCGTGTTTCTTGTCACACCACAAGAGCCCTGTATGGCAGACACTTCATTTTAGCTGTTCACTGGAACAGTATTTTGGCATATCTGTCCTTCTTCATCAGCCTCTCATGGCTGCTGTTTCTGATTGCTCACAGCCTGAAAAGGAGGGTAATGCTATGGAAGAAACTGATTTGTTCAACCTGATTTCTTGGTTTGTTTAACCAGCAAACACAGGATGCTGCGCGGTGGCAGCGCTGTGTTGCTGTTAGTGTCAAATCAGCCATGTAGAAAGAGATCTGTGTCCAATTCTATCATCTTTCTTGTCAGATTGTTGTATTTAACTAGATGTTAAATTTCAATGGTTTTAGAACATTAAATACATTGGGGAACTATTTCTGTTTAAAAGTCCTAAATTCATTTAGCTCATTGCTTTGATTCATAACTGAGTTTTTGTGAGGGTAGAAGATGACTTCTATCCTGTAACAGTTCCTTTTCTTCCTCATTGACAAAAGATCTGGGTCCTAGACTTGCTTCACATCTATAAATAGGAACATAGGATTGGGTTTTGTTGTAGTGTACGCTAATGCAACATCAACCATAGGGCTGGATTTGGATTTCACTGTAGTGCACATTAATGCAGTGTCACTGATTTCCATAGACTTTGTGGATTTATAGAACCAGGGGCTTTGAGGGCATAACAGTTTTGTATTAAGGACCAAAAATAGTAATATAGCATTACTCAAAGTTCCCATGGAAGACTTTGCAGTCATGGATCAAAAACACGGAGACTCCACACAGAAAGGGCACTCACCTGCTTCTTACAAAATGGATCATAGACATTGAATTAAACCCCATCACTGTACAGGGCTCCTGCTGTATTCACAGCCACTTTTGTTTCCTCCTGACTTGCCTTACCTGGGTAGGAGGGGTGAGGATGAGAGATGATTTGGAGGGGAGGGCAGGGACAGAGGGGATGGACAGGAACACTGATACGATGTTAACATGAGGGTCACAGCACTCACGGAGGTTAATTCCTACCTAAATGACTGGAAAGTTCACCCTTCCAGACATTAGGGAGCACTTTGGTGACAATGAGGAAGAGATGCAACCTCAACACAGCATGTTCACGGTGCATTTTTCAAACACAAAGACAATAGGAAAAATAGGAAGGAAGAGCATACCTTTCACTACCTTATCCAGATAGTGAGCTTGGGAGATAAAAGACAGGACATTTAAGGTAGGATTGAATAAGTGCATTGCGGCTTACTACGAGACTGTGCAGGTGCTAGAAAGGCAAAGGAGAGTTCGCTGTGATATGAAAAGAAAAACCTTAGATTATGAGGAGAGAAAAAAAAGGGAGAAGGGTGCAGCACAGCCCTCCTCAGACACAGAGCTCAGGGAGGCTGCGTATAGGCATCCGTTCATCTTTGCTCGGTAAGGACAGGAAGAGAAACACGAAAGCTTTAGATATATACTTATGTCCTTATATATATGCTATATATATGTATAAATATATATATGGTAGAATATTGTAGTGCTCTGCCTCTGTTTTACTGCTTTTTGTTTCATCAGCAAAGCCAGAGTCGTTTGGAAGTGCTCCACCTCACCTGACTGTCTCATATCATTCCACACAGCTCTGTGACCTTAGCAGGCTGGGAAAGGCTTTTCCCTGGATCTTCCTAATGGTAACACATTGCATTTATCCAGCATCCTCTAGCCCCAGATCAAATTACTTCCCAAATATGAAATTAACCTCACGGCAGCTCTACCACATAGGGAAGTATTAATACAGTCATTCCAAGGAGGGCTAAAGAAAGAAAAAATGATAGCAATAGATGTGGTGGGAGCAGTCATGTGCCCAATTCCCATGGAACGTTAATTTGGATAACCACCTTCTAATTGATTTTCTGGGGTCAAACACAAAGTTGGTGGCAAAGACATGAACAGAAGCCAGGATTCCTGCCTTGGAGAGCCCTCGGACATGCCTGCAGGCGGCACTTTCTGTCCTAGCAGCATCTGGGCTTTATTAATAAATGAGAAGCTCCAAGTGTTGCATTTCTCTCTTTCATTACCTGTTTAAATGTTATATCCCTTGCTCTCTTGTCTGCTCCCTGGCATCTCTCTCTCAGTTGTGCCCTGGAACCCTCCTGAAGAGGTTTTTGTTTGAGATTCAGACTGCCCACCTGAGGTCACAGTCCTGGCAGGAATGATTTTCCCATCCTGTGAATCTAACAGATCCACCAAAGCACTATTGTAACAAGTGGAAAGGGCTCTGAGGATCAGAGCTAATCTAGTGCAGGGCAGTTATGAAGCTTGGGAATGAGATTAACTCATCAACCTGGTGTAGCAGTAACGATGCAGGAAGCACAGCATCACCATCCACTTGGCTTCAGACACCAGCATGGGAATGTGTCTTTTGGGTTCTGACATCCACAGCAGCCCAACCTATAAGCTTGGGCAGTAGTCATGGTGCAGGTACCAGCAGCGGAGGCAGCTGCCAACCAGATGTGTCAGTTATATGTCAAGTTCTTTTGTAATCTGAAAAATAATGGGGACCTTCTATGGGAATATTCCATGGTAGCATGAATCGCTCTTCTCTACACATGCATAGTCTTGCTCCCATGCTATACTTCTGTCATTACTATCACAGTATCACAGAATGGTTTGGGTTGGAAGGGACCTTAAAGCTCATCCAGTTCCAATCCCCTGCCATGGGCAGGGACCCCTTCCACTAGAGCAGCTTGCTCCAAGACCCTGTGCCCAACCTGGCCTTGAATTATCTACAGGTACTCCTTTGGAAAGGATGTAGGACATGTAGGGGCTCAGAAGAAAAGCTACTTTTCTAAGGTGCTCCCTGCACTCGAAGGCACTGCTCCACATCACCACCCCTCTCCTAGAAGCCACTGTCATGGAATGGTTTGGGTTGGAATGGACCTTAAAGCTCATCCAGTTCCAACCCGTGACATGGGCAGGGACACATTCCACTAGTCCACGTTGTCCCTTCAGACCTGCTAAGGGGGGAGCACCTATGAGCATTTTCAGCCTGAAAGCCCTCCCATTTCAGCAGCCTGAGCTAACCTGGTTTGCTTGGCCTGAAAGTCCTTGTGAAGGGCAAAATGAGCATTTCTCTTGGCTCACAGAGAGGAAGGGAGGGGAAGGAGAAGAGGGATGTGCTGGGGACTTCTACTCCAGCACACTCTCTTCCTTCACTTTCCAACTATTCTTTTTCCCTTTGTCTTCCCCATGGGGTGAAGCGGACAAAGATTCAGTGAAATCCCTGGAGTTAAACTGAGATCACACAGATTTGAAGGAGAGGAGACAGTAGCCATTCATTACAGAACCACTGATGGCAGAAGACTTTTATGCCACAGAGGAAAAGCCTGTCTTTGAAGTTCACCTCTAATATTTACTGTCAAATATGCTGTCCAACTCCTAAAGGCCAGACTGCCTTCAGCTTGATGCAAAATCATGTTGGAACAAAGCACCAAGCACGTATTTTCCACTGACTGCTACAGCTGTGGCAGTCTCTTGGCTCTTCCCATGGCTCTTCCCAAAGGCACGCATCTGAACTAGGTGGTGTGGGTGCCAGGGAGTCAAACACAGATCAGCTTCTGCTGTGGATGTGGCTGAGCACTGCTGAGAGCTGACTATCTGCTCTGTTGGGCAGCAAGAACCTTCACCAGACACTGGTGGCCTTATTTCACCTTGGGCTGCACATGGACTGAGCTGCTTTATGGATGTGTTGGAAAGCTGGGGAAAAGAGACCAGGATCCACCTGTACTGTGCCTTGTCTGCATTCCAGCTGCTCCAGCAGAAACCAAGAGGCACTGAACACAACCCAGCCTATTCAGGACATGTGTGGTTACTTATTCAAGGAGGCTGATTAAAGGCAAACTTAGAGGGGCAAATGTCTCAAACCCCAGAGTTTTGCTAAGGAGAACAACAAACAGCCCCATGGCATCATAAGCAGAAGCCCATGTGGGTCAGGCTGCCTCTCTAGGCACTTGTTATTCCACACATGAGCAGTGCCAGGCCCAGATATGCAGAAGGAATTAAGCACATAGCCTTTGAGGAGATCAATGGGAATTAGGCACTGAGGTGCTCTGAAAATCCTGCTAGGTAGGCTGTTGTGTGTTTGGAGAAGTAACTGCTGGTCCCTCAGAGCTCTAGAGACTCTGCAGTACTGAGGTGCAGCACCTGATCTTCAAGTGATGGCCTTGGTCTTGTGCGCAGGATGCTCAAAGATGATGGACATCCCAACTCCAGCACACAGGGAAGCCCTCTCTGCCATTATTTTGCTAAATAACCCTAATATTTAATCAAAGAATAAAGGCTTGTTGCTGGTAAAATATCATACAGAGAGATTCACATACCATTGGCATTGTCTATTAAACCCAGGAAATTTCCTGTGGTGCTGCCTATCAGTCCCATAGAGTAGCCTACCATGGAGCTAAGTTGTAATTTGGCCTTTCAGAACCCACAGTAAGAGGGTTCATTTCACCTTTAAAGTCAATGCTCCTAAACCCCACTATTTTCCCTGGATGTGGCTTGGTCCACAGTAGGAGAAAGCTGAATTCTTGCCATGTTTCTAACTGGGAACAAAGTCGGGATCTGCTGGAAAGCCCATCATAGGCCTGTTGCATTGTGGCTGTTGTCATGTTTTGGGACTTTTTTCCTCTAAGAAAACAGTGTAAATCAATTGAACCATTCTTCAGGATTCCTGCAGTTAAATAACCAGCTTTCTGTTCTACTCTTTTGCCTGGATGTGTTAAGTTTGCTGAATTAGGATGATGAACGCAAGCTTCTGCATCAATTTCTTGGCTGGGAATTAGCTAGGGTACTTCTAATGAAATCCCTGAATGTGAGCAATCAAGCTATTGTACTTGGTGACACGAATCTTTGTATGAGCAAACAAAATTAATCCATTGGGATCAGAATTCCCTTGAACACCGTTAAGAAAGAGCCTCTATAGCCTATAAAACAAAAAGATTTCTTACTCTCAAACATGCTCAGCAGGAAATGGAAGAAGTGTCTTTTACTTGTATCATCCATTTCTACCATGTTACCTGTACACATGGCAATGTTGTTAAAGCATCACTTCAGCAATGGGGTTTTATGCTTGTCAGTGCTAAAGCAAACCGGGCCATGACACAGACATTACTGTCAACAGAACAAGTTGCCATGCAAGGAAATTACACAAGGACAAGGGGAATGCTTTCCACATACTTAATGTAATTCCAAGTCAATGTCCTTTCATCTGTGCCAATATAACTAGCTTATTACTCCTGCTAAAGCTATTCAATTTTCTTGGATATTTATGACTTTGCCAAATCTCCTTTACATTCCACACATTTATCAATGAAATCTTCTGGAGGAAATACTGTTTGCAGCTTCAGAGGCATGAGACTATGGACAAATGTGTTGCTGAATCACCATGCAAGAAGATGAGCAGTGGAGGGAAGTGAAAAGAAATGGAATTGCTCCTTCACTTTAAGTATTAAAGAAGGATTCCTGTACCAAGGCAGCACTGCAACAGGAAGGCGGCACGACACCAAGTGATAGTGTGCACCAGCTAAATCTCGATGCTGACTGCATTGCAGTGCTGGCCTTTCCCACGATAACATGGGCTCTTCTTACTTAAAGTGAGGAACACTGCAAATAATGGGGTAAAGTGAATTACAATGAAGGATAAAATGTTGTTTTTTGAAAACAGCCTGGGCATATCAGCTGTGTCGAGAAATATCACGTACTGAACTAGCAACATGTTGGTTTTGCAGCAGAACTAATAAAATGGCACTGAGGGTATGAATCAGGCTTCTTTTTGTGCAGAAATGACTTTCACATCAAATTGTCCCCTGGAACCTGGAGCCTTTTTCTTTCTGTTAAAACCTTGTCATGAATCTGTGTTGCTTCCCAAATCGAAGTGCTTGAACACAAGGCTATAAAATAATATTCCAGAAACACGGGATTGTAATTAACACAGGACTGCTCTCTTTTCATTTTGAAGTCATTTAAGAGAGGGTGTTTTCAATCCCTTCCCCATGAAAAGAAATGAAAGCTGTGAGGGCCACAGCACAGAAAGCAGAATGTAATATCTAATGAGACAAAGGAAGTTTTAAGAGCTAGATATTTTTCATTACGGGATGCATGTGGAGGCCATAATGTGGTAGGGTGACATTAGCATAAATAAATGATAAGTAGAATTGAGCCACAGATATGGTGTGTATCATTACCCTAATGATGGAATTAACAAACTGTGATCAGGCTCCATTTCCTGTCTGTGCGTGTGTGTGCAAACTTACCTGGTGTTCAAGCAAAGTGATGTCTCCATGTAACTCAGTAGATAATCCACATGGATGACTATGCGGACATTCACCCAGGTATTGCTAGTGGTTAATTTTAATGTGGTGTGATTTATATGTATCATGGCAGAATGAAAGCAACATAGAGGTAAATTTTCTTATCTTTAAATAAAATTGATTAAGCCAAAATGACCAGAGGAGAATTCTCACTCTTCTCAAGTCAACTGCTGCTTTTCAGATGCACAGAGGCATTATGGAGAGTAGAAGTGGATTCACTAATTTAGTTTGCCATTAACGCATTATAAATGGTGTCTGAGGAGTTTTAATGCTACTGATTTTATAGTATGACTATGGAGTGGGGACTTAAGGGGCTGAACGCATGAAAGTCAGAAAACGGAAGAAGGAAAAATGCATCAAGTCATTAAGTGAGATGAAGGAGGAAGGTAAAGCCAAGCCAGTTCATTAATGATGCTGCGGATTGCTTAACATAGGAACTGCACCTCTTTGCATTATTTGAGGCATATTGGTGGCACCTTATGAATAATAATAACAGGCATGACACCAAGAGCTCAAGATAAGTGCAGGTGCATGAGGAATGCAGAACCAAAAGGGAGAAGGAAATGAAATGGTTAGAAAGGTAACCAAGCAGATAAGGGATAAGCAAGACAGAGTTAAATACCAGCCAGAAGTCATCTGACTGCAGTTTCCTCTTTCGTACTGGCAAGCAAAGTGGCAGTGCAAATCACGGAGCAAATAAAAGGGAAGAAAACTTTAAATGAGTCTGAAAATGCTGCCACCATAGCAGAGAGAAGTCTTAGAGGCCACAGAAAGACCTTTTGAAAGAGGCAAAGTGGGATGTGTTTAAAAGCATCCAGCTGACATTTGACAGCTCGTCTCTATGAGACCAAACACCGCAGAGGTGTACTTCATGTCTGACAATCAAATATATCTATATAGCCACATCATCAACAAATGAAAGGACATTTTGCCTTGTTCCCACATGGAAATGTATGATGTCAGAACTGGAAATCCAAGAACAAAGGTGCTCATGCTACACTAAGTCACACATATTCAATTCAGCATGCGCCTTTTCTCCTCCCTGAGCATCAGTTACACTTTGAAAAGGAGTCGGTTTTTCTTTCTCCCTACCAATAGTGCAGTGCTCTCCGTTCCAGCCCGGGCTGCATTCACACTTGCCATCCCGGCATGTCCCGTGCTCATTGCAGCGTGGGTGACACGCTCGCTGGTCGCAGGCTGTGCCCATCCATCCCTCCTCGCAGCGGCAGGTGCCTCCGACACAAATGCCATGTCCTCCGCAGTCTGCTGCACAGATCTCTGTGGGAGAGGAGAGAAGAGACAGGAGGGGATATGGGTGGAGAGAAGGGAAAAGGGGGGAAAATCCAGAGTGTTATTGTTAAGGAAAACAGCCACACTTCACTACCTCGCCTTATGGGGCAATGAAAGGAATTCCTGGAGCTCCCAACACTAATCCTTCCTGACAATAAGAATCTAATAAGTATATTACAATCAAAAAGAGATGGACATGGATTGCAGAGGTCTGCTGTGATTGATCCTCCTATTTGCTTTCTAATTCTCTGGCACTCCTTGAGCTTTTGTGATCACCAAATCCGAAGGGGAAGGCTCTTCCAAATAAGCAGAACAAAAGCCACATTTAATTAAAATCTGGTTAAGTGTGGAAACAATGTGCTGATAAAAACTTTTGATGCTAAAGCTGAGTGTTGGCAAAGCCTGTTTAGGGCTTGTTAACCCACAGTTCTGGGGATGGGATTCATTAAAACCCTGCTTCTCTCAATACAGAATACTTCTGTTTCTACTGAGTCTGCATATCTGCAATGTCCCTGCTCTCCTATCACCCATTAAAAATCCCCCCTCAGGTACGTGGAGGTACCACCCTGCTCTTTTTGTGGGCTACACACACTGGACTTGATAGGATGGTGTTTGTTCCCAAGTCTTACTGGAGTTAACAAAAGCATGGAATCACAGCTGGATATTTCAGTACTTACCTCCTATAAAAGAGAAGAGCTAAAGGACATTGCCTTTTCAGAGGTGCTGGCTTTCATACCCTCCGTGAGCCCCACTGGGCATGGGACACAGGTATGCATGATTAGCTGAGACTAAGATTGGATTCAGCTGCACCTAGGCTCTATCAAGTGGCCTGATATCAAGCATTCTGAATCTCATCACTCAATGGGAGGGTCTCCCTTATCCTTTTCACCTTTGGTCTTTAAATAAATCATTTTATCATTGAACATAGAATCCCAGACTGGTTTGGGTTGGAAGGGACCTTAAAGCTCATCCAGTTCCAACCCCCTGCCACAGGCAGAGACACCTTCCACTAGAGCAGCTTGCTCCAAGCCCCTGTGCTCAACCTGGCCTTGAACACTGCCAGGGATGGGGCAGCCGCAACTTCTCTGGGCACCCTGTGCCAGCACCTCAGCACCCTCACAGGGAAGAGCTTCTTCCTTGTATCCAATCTCAATGTCCCCTCTGGCAGCTATATCATATATCAATATTTTAAATCATATTAAAACTGCTCTTGCTGATACCTTTGATGTTCATTCACTCAGCAACCCTGAACAACTCATTTCACACCAGCTTTCCAGGGGTGCTGCTCTTCCCACCATCCATAAGCCCCAGTGGGCATGAGGACACCTATGCATCATACTTTTGCTGAGCACTAGGTTTTTGGCTGCTGTTGGCATGAATTTGGGAGACTTTGGGTTTTCATCTGCACTGTATTCATGTGGAAAAAGTGAGACGTGGTGGAGGACAGGTACCCTCGAGGCAGGTGTTAAAGTGCCTGTTACCACCACTACTATACAGGGCTGATTTCAAGGATAAAAATAAAACCAAATACTGATGTGGTGTTACACTGCATAGGAAGTGAAATGAATCTTCTCCAGGCTCATCCCCTGACTGCTCACCTTCGTGTTCTTATAAACCATGACTGCACTGTCCTCAGAAGACAGGCAATTTAGACTGTATTTCAGACCATCAGGTCTTTCCTCTTCCTTCTGCCTGATGTTTCTAAATGTGATTGACCTTTTCTGAACGTTTTGGACTCAAGCCTTCTGCCTGACTGAGCCATTTCATAGATTTTACAGGGTAGGGACACAGTTCCCCTTGGGGAGAGTGGAGACAAGATGTGAATAGAAAAAATGGTGAGCAGGACTGGGCTGGAAGCCCAAGAAGAGGTACCAGGGTACTCTGCAGAGCACATTTTCTCTCTTTTCCCCCCATTATATACCTCCAGAATGAATATCTCAGGCACCAGCCCATCTCCAGTGCCTCTCTTTTTGCCTTTGAGCATATTAAGTGCAGGATTCAGAGGCTTGGGGTGGAAGGGGAACTGGTATTATACAAGACATTTACTCCAGGTCACTGACTGCACATAAAATATTCAGAACTACTCAGCCTGCATTAGCATCACACCTGACTGAAATCCAGCCTTACTCAAGCTGCATTTAGTCTTTTGCTAATTAACACCACCAGGAACAGGAAGCTTGGGCTGTTTGGGGACTTTTACATGCTCTTCATACAGGGCTGGAACATCCACTTCAGCTCCAGAAGGAAGGTTTTGCACCATAGAAGAGAACTGCAAGATCTTTACCCTTTATGCTGAAATGGATTCTTGCCTCCAAGGATGAGAGAGTTCTTTAGTTCTTTATTATCCTAGTAACTAAGATAATACTAATAGTAAAGCTTTGCATAGCTAGAAAACATTACCCAAAAGAGACACAAACACAACATCTGCTTCCTACTTACTCTGCAGCTCAGGGTGGTGGAGCAGTTTCCAGTTGAACCCCATTTGTTGCAGTGTCTCAGGTGTTACCAAACCCTCTCAAACATTTAGCCCTATGTATTTAAATCTCTCATGAACAAACTTGGGAGCACAAATATGCTTAGGACACTCAGGATCTTGTCTGTCCCATTTAGAGTCAAACCTGAAAAAGCATTTGGGCACCTTGGGTGCTTAAACTGAGGCACAAGGATGTGCAGATAACACTTGCTGCTGAAACAGAACAGAATCTAATGTAAGTTGTACTGAAATCACACTATCAAACAGCTAAGACATGACCAAGGAAGGCCTCTTGAGTTGCTGTCAGAAGTTTTTACTTTGCATTTGGCATGAAGACAGAGGTTTTCACAGCTCCTAGATGCAAGGGAGGTAAAACCATACTACAGCGCCTGCTATGAACATCAGGAGCCCAGCCATGCGTGCTCATTACCCCTAGCCCAAACTAGTGAAGAGTTGTTGTAGCCTATGATGCTTCCTAGCAGTCTTTTACCATAGGGCAACCCAAGTGTTGGACTGAAACCACTCCTCTGCTTATTGGTTTCCATCCTTTGTTCATGTGTTCAATCTGACACCTCTTCCCCCAGCCTGTACTGATGCTACCTGGGGTTGCCCCAGCCGAGATGCAGAACCTTGCAGGTAAAGTAAAGAAGGCATAAAGAAGTCAATGGGGCTACAGGCACAGGACCTCCTTGATGTCCTGATAGCCAGTCTTGAGTCCTGTCTGTAAGACAAGGAGATGCAGCTCATAGTAGGTCAACCACAGGTTGGTGGTGGAGGCAAAAAAAGAGAAGACAAAAAGGAAGGTATTTTGAGAGATAGTCAGAAGCCTTCTTGGAGTTATTTAAAGGTGTGAAAGGAGGATAATGGAGTGACATTCAAAACCAGGGAAGAAAGGAAAAAGAAAGCACTTTCTGAAAGGCAGACTCTCATCTGAAAAGGAATGGAAAACCCACTGGGACATTTACATCTCAACTGCAACATTCCTCAGACAACACACTGCCAAGGAGCAGTTTTGCACACATAGGCAAAGGACATGCCCTGCACAATGTAAACCCGACAGAGCTTAGGCTAACCCAGAACAGTGGGAACATTTGGGGCTTCATCTCCCACCCAGCTGAGACCCCAGCCACACCCCTGGCTAGGCAAGAGAGTGCAGCCTCCAGGTTATGAATGTATAATTCATATATAATGGATAGGAAAGTGGTTTGGATTCCCAGGCCTCAAGAGCTGTAATAAAGACCCTCAGCTGTGAAAAACACTTGTGAAGCAAACTACTTACGACAGTCTCCCTAAAATGTAGTTTAATTATTTCTGACAGCGAACCAGGAGCCAGGAACTCTCAAATCTAAATCTTCCATTTAGCTGCCAGTTTAAAGATAGATGGGTACCGTACAATTTAAATAGCCTTACAACACACATCCTGCTGCACGCCCTGGCCCATTATAACATGGTGCTCTTAAACGCTCACAGGTTTCTAATGGGTGATTAAATAGTCAGAGTAGCTTTTACTTTACTGCTGGCACTCAAAGAAATGATCAAAATGGATTTCAGATTAAGTTTCCACTTAAATACAGCTCTTTTTTCAGGCAGATCAAGACGATTTAAGGCTGATTTACAGAAAAGGGCAGGTGAATCGTGTCCTCATTCAGTCTCAGGGACAGAATTTGCCACCTCTTGTCTTAACGACAAGCTGCGGTTTTGCCTTGGTACATTGCCCCATTCTGTTGTTAAAATCAGAGGACGTGATCAGCTCCCATCTGAGCTGCATGAGCAAACGAGACGGAAAGCTTTTAACTCTCCTATTACAGTATTCACAGCCTGGCCAGCTGCATTATATTGCTCCTGCCTATTTAAGCTTAGTTCGAATGCTGTGCCTGTGCATAAAGGAACCTGCCTGGTAAATATTTTCACACCAGCTGTTCCCCAAAGGTGACTAAATATTTCCTTTCATCTTTAATCTCTTCCACTGTTTGTATGAACAGCTCAGCCATTCCTTATCCTTTCTTAGAGGTGCATTGTGCTTTACTACATCTCACCGTGCAGCTCTCCAGGCTGCCTGTAATTCCATGGAGGAAGGGGATCTTCTGAGCAAATTTGGTGCTCAGTTCTAAGGGTTAATGTGAGGTTTACTGGCGTCAGAAGTTACAATCAGCCCCTCCAGCTCTGTGGGAAAACCCTGGACTTTGAGCAAATACCCTGTATTTTCCTCCCTGACAATTGCACTTCGCAGAGGGCACTCTTGGATATGAATCATAGAATAGCTAGGGTTGGAAAGGGCCTTAAGATCATCCAGTTCCAATCCTACTGCCATGAGCAGGGACACCTCACACTAAACCATGGCACCCAAGGCTTCAATGTCAACTGATTCATGGATGCACAGTTTTAGCTAAGGAATGGAGTTCATTTCTACTCTACCATCTCGGTTGTCACCATGTCTGGATTGGTGTCTTCCACTGCCTGGTTTCATCCCACTCTTACCTATGAAGAAGTACATTGAGCCCAGTTGCCCTGGGTCAAGGAGGAAAGAAAAGTGGCTCCAGAGGTGATTTACCTCACATGGAGAACTCCTGGAGCAGCCTGTGCTCAAGGCACTGTTGAGTTTTGGGTGATTCACCCACCTCAAATGCATCATTAACATTATCCTTCTAAAAAGATAATGCCATTTTAACAAGATTCTGGTTAATTTTCATGCAAATAATCCAAATAGAAGTGATTCATCATCAGTTTCGGGACCTGCTCTGTTTCATCGCTGCTCACTCCTAATGGGAACCAGCCCTTGGGACCAGCCTCAGCTGCCTACTGGCTAGTTTCTTAGAGAAATGGCTTTTGGCTTTCATTACCTCCTCATGATCTGAGGGGAGATTTCCCTTTGGTCTGTAAAGGTTGCATCAGGCTCTCTTAAAAACCTTAATCCCCATGAAACCTACCCAAAATCTTGACCGCAGATGTTGATGTGCCTTAACTTACCCATATTGCACTCTTTTGTGTATTATTCCACCTCCACCAGCACATTTCTGTCTGTTTTTTTTTGTCACTGGTTAAGAATCTCAACTGTCCTAGGCCAAGATTATCCTTTCTGTTCTGTGTTTGCTCTGTGCCAGGTGTAACGAGGTCACAGTGCATTAAGAGCACTTTAGAAGTAAGAATACTAAAGCAATTACTCATACAACTAAACCCCTCGTACCTGATTCTTTCTTTCTCTTCCTTTTTTTGCATATCCTGCTAAAACCTGCCCCAAATCTGTCCCCTTGAGAAGAAAGAGTCTGCTATATTGCCTTTGATATTCCAGAAGAGGGAAAAGAAACCTATCAAACACTAGCCACCAGTGTAATGCTTTGTTTGTGGCCCTCTTTAATTGATGTAACAGACACGGTAGCTGCCAACATAGGAAGTGGCCTAAACCAGAATCTCCTATTATATTCACATAGCATTAAAGAATTGGGTTGGGAAAGGGATAATGATGTCAATTTGTGCTTCATTTATGGCAAATCCATTTTTACATGTTTACCCCTATCCCCCGAAAATCCTAAAATTGGCTTGACAACAGTTTAAAGCTTTCCAGCTTAGAGGAGAGCAATGCAGATGAACGTTTTCCTTTAGCATTCACGGGATGCAGAAGCAGAGATTTAGCTGCTTCTGACCTGCCTGCTAAATCCTTTAATAAATATGGATTTAGTGCTAAAATATAAGAGCAGGTGTGATTGCTGAGAGCTTCCTGAAAACTGGGGCAGTTCCAGTGACCTTCAGCATATTCATAGAGAATTTAATGATTAACAAGGTGTCTTAACTGAGGGTTTCCCATTTCAAGTCACTTCATCTGAGGCATTTTCCAGCCTCAGACAGATCTTACAGGAAAAGAAGCAAGGAAAGAGGGACTGCACAGAGCTGAAAAGCTGAGTCTGGTGAGGAGCTAAAGCCTTGTTTTCACAGCCTGAGTTTGCTTTAGAAAGGAAGCTATGGGGAAATCATCTAATATAAAGATATGGATGGAAAACCCAGAAGGTTCATGATTGGGATGATTTAGATAGCAGCAAAGTGCTAAATACATTCATAATAAAAGACATTTTGCAGTGTTATGAAACACATTTATGGGATTTGATAACTCATAAGTAGTGACATATGAACTCCTCTGCTGGAACTGAGGAAGACATAAAGCTCATTAGGTTTTAAACCCATCCTTTTTACACGTGTTCTAAGGAAAGGTTCAACCCTGGAGCAAGAGAAAAGCTGAAAGGTGAGGTCTGAACTTGCTGTGCTTGCCAGTAACAAATCCGTAGCACAAAATCCTCTGAAAACCACCCTGTTTCAGTAGGGATTGGGGAATGGTTGTACAACTTGTGTCAGCATCATTAATTGAAGGTCATGTGTTTTTGCCATCAGAGATCACATCCTAAAAGCAAGGTCTCCGTAATTTAACACCTTTATACAAATAATTTGTTTGCCTATTTTTAAACCAGGCATGAATTATGCAAATATTACTAAGGTAGAAATTATTATTATTATTTATGCCAATAAATATAAAACCTGTTTGCTTTTAGGAGTGTAATCAACTGTCTGGTACTGAGACAACGGTCCACTCCACTCAAGGATCTCAATGCATATTATATAGCTCAGCAAACTGAATATCTCTGAAAGGTAATAGTTACTTATTTCCTTCCTATAGATGAGGAAATCAAGATTAAAAGATGCTCTCCAGGGACCGAAAAGGAATCCATCAGCTTTGCTAACATCATCAGGATGGACACTGACCTTCAACAATGGTTGTGAAATGTGACTCAACACTTGGTCCAGTATTTATAGGGTGGCTATGGAGAAGATGGAGACTCCCATTTTACAAGGAGTTACATGGAAAAGACAGGTAATGGGTAGAATTTATTGCTGGGGAGATTCCAGTTGGACACAAGAAGAAAAGTTTTCCCAGTGAGAACAATCAGCCACTGCAATAAGCTCCCCAGGAAAACGGTGACTCCCCAGTGTTGAGTTGGCTGGACAGGGTGGTGGGCCATCCAGTCTAGGTCATGCTTTCCCAGGAAAGGTAGGACCAGATGATCCTTGAGGTCCCTTCCAACCTGGGATTTTCTGATCCTATGATAGGACACGTGAGTTTTCACCTGAGGAGCATCCCAGAGTGACTGCACTGGGGAATGCATATCCCGCATTACAGCATTACAGCATGACCCTGTTACAATGCCTCAGTTGGCCTATTTCTGATGTTGCCAGGCTTTGCAGAAGGACCACTGAGTAGAGATCTTCAATTCATGTGCAGAAGGGACAACTCTGCACTTGCAGAAAAGGAGGGGTATGTGCAAAGGAGGCATAAAACGTGCATAACAGAAGAGGAGAGTTTTCACTCTGTGCAGTTGAGCTGGCTGAGCTGCCTATAACTATGAGAGGAGTTAGTGGAAATCCCTGATAAATGAAAGCACCCATCCCTGGCCCTCAACTAGACACAAAAGATTAACCCCACCTCAGCCCTTTCCCCCATTTTCCTTCTGCTGTTGAGTTCTTTGCTTGCATAAACAGCTTTGTGTTTAACTGAAAGGCTTTGGCAAATCCTCTGCTGGGTCTCATCTCTCTCTGGAGGTTCAGATCAGGAATGCAGATGGAGATGAAATGTTCACAGAGCAGCTGCTGAGCAGATCCAGGAGGTCTGTCCCATAACTGCCCTCAAATCACTTTCCGTCTCTCAAATGAGTAAGGAAGGAGTTAGGTATAGTAAAATACTTCAGCTGATGTATGGCTGAGCCTCTTACTCTGTAAACATACTGCACCTACACAATGGGACTCTTGGGAGTTCTTGCTAGAAATAGGAACAGGAAGAACAGGAGCAGTCATTAGCCATCCCTGGGCTAATGGATCACAGCTCTCACCCAATCTGTGCAGCTGCACTATGTACAGTGGTACAATTGGGATGTCTGTCAAAAGAAAGCTCTCTTCTGAGTGCAATTTCAGCTCGCTTCAGATTTGCATAAAGGTTTTCCAGCTCTTGTCTGAAAAGCTGTAACTCAGGGAGATGAAATTCCATTAAACTGGTCTGCTGCCTTTTACCAGCCTGTAGTTTCTACAATATTTATACCCTATTTTCATTCTTGCTTTAAATGCTTGGGATTGGCCATCACACAGTGTCTAAAGAATCTCTTCTATAGCTGTGATTTACTTTTGTCCTCATGTCAATCTTCCCTTTATTTATTATTCTGAACTTTATTTTACACTGGCTCTTGCTGTGGAATGGCAGGACATGAAATGTCAGGGACGGATGGGCTTCAGCCTTGGCACTAGGATTTGCTGCATAAAAACAAATATCCCAATGTGCAGGATTAGGTTTTTCTCTTTGATGCTTAATTGGATCTCTGTGCTTTCTGGGATGGGAGTTAGAGCTTCCCAGAGAAGAAACAATTCCTAATGTATTAAATGAAGTTCCTAACAAGGATTCTTCTTCTCTGGACTAATTTCCTTTCTGTGTCTATAAGGAGGAGATGATTTGACATTAGAAAAGCCTTTTGCTCGTGCTTACAGTCATTAAAAAGAACTAACTTCTTTTCCAGTCCTATACAGTTTGGTTTTGTCTAAAAGAAATTCAACAGAGCATTTACAAATGTGTCTCCTGCAGTAATCCCAAACTAGATTTGCTTGGGGTTCTCTTGCTCAGAGCTTGGCACTACTATATAGACAGTGCCACAATGGTTTCTGCTGTGGTTTAACCCCAGCTGGAAACTAAATACCACCCTGAACCAGGACAGTTTCATAGAACCATAGACTGGTTTGGGTTGAAAGGGACCTTAAAGCTCTTCCAGCTCCAGCCCCTGCCACAAGCAGGGACCCCTTCCACTAGAGCAGCTTGCTCCAAGCCCCTGTGTCCAACCTGGCCTTGAACACTGCCAGGGATGGGGCAGCCACAGCTTCTCTGGGCACCCTGTGCCAGCACCTCAGCACCCTCACAGGGAAGAGCTTCTGCCTAAGAGCTCAGCTCAGTCTCCCCTCTGGCAGGTTCAAGCCATTCCCCTTGGCCTGTCCCTACAGGCCCTTGTCCAAAGCCCCTCTCCAGCTTTCCTGGAGCCCCTTTAGGCACTGGAGCTGCTCTCAGGTCTCCCCTTCAGGAGCCTTCTCTTCTCCAGGCTGACCCAGTCCAGCTCTCTCAGCCTGGCTCCATAGGAGTTTATTATATGCCTGCCTATCCACACAAACAGGACATAGCAGCAGCTGATCCAAAAGCTTTGTGTTTGCTGTGCTGTCCATATGCTCAGCACCAGGCTGGAAGGATCACTTGTACAGAACAGAAGCAAAGCTCTTTCCAAAGCCCTTTCAAACTTTCATCTGTCAAGATCATTAGGAAGGTGCTCATTGGTGCAAATTGTGACGATGGCTTTTAGACCATGAACACCTTGCAACTTGGAAGGGGGAAGAGAGGCTGCACTAAATCCAGCGCATCCACTTCAGACAGCTTATTAAATCAGGGATTCCTGGCCTTCAGTAGACACCAATCCACAATATGTCAATCACTGCTCTTGTGCTATTCTTTATGTTACTCTGTTTTACTGACTCCTAGATTATTTCCCCTATTATTTCATCTCAGCCATTCTAAATTGGAATGAAAACATGATTTGATGATGCTGAAAACATCCAATAAACCTGTGCAGAAACTCTGATCACGATGAGATCCAGTTAAAGGTCACATTTGCAAGAGCAATCCATCACCAGTAGCATGGAATTGTGTGATTTCAAGTGGAGAAGCCATGACATCGAACCTAAGAGCATCCTTGCTGAGCTAAATGAGTGAGGTATGAGAGGACCATCTTGATCCAGCCTAGTTAAGGTAGATCACAGGCAGAGCCTGACCACACACAAGTATCCACCTTGATATTCCAGCAGTATCCTGGATAAAAGAGGGAATAGTCAGAACCCGAGGGCTAGACTCACAAAACATGGAGGATGTATACACAGTGTGAGCTGCTTACAGACTGATGGGCCAAGCTTACTGAACATCAGGTACTTCAGTTCAGAGGCTGCATTACTGCCACAGAGTAATTCTAAGCCTGCAGAAATACCCACTGATCCCTATGGCTTTACAATCATGACCTATTCCATGCAATGACCATAATGTTTCAGATTCTCAGCTGGCTTTATTAAGAAACAGAAGATCAACTGGTTCTATCTTAAGAGAATGTAAAGAACCAGTTCTCATCAGTCTTGCAGGACAGTAGTTTTATCCTCAGTGACAGCTGGATTACACTTACTATGCCAAAGAAGTGACTTAATGTTGTTTAAAAAGCAGCAATTTCCCAACAGATAGTGATTGCAGAGAAAAGGCTAAATGATGCCCAGCCCCCATGTTGGCATGATGTAAGGCCAGAAACTGTAATGACTCTTAAGGCTCCTTTATATAAAAGAAAAGTCAGAGAATTAGCCAAAATTTGCTCATCTGAGACTCATGAACTTTTAGTGATACAATTGCTTAACCACTCTCAAAACACCCTGTTTTAATGGGAGCCGCTTAACCGTGGAATATTTATTGTGTTGTGGTGCTGTGAAAGATCTATTCTTCAAACTAGCCAAGTTAACATGAACCCCACATGGTCCAGTCCATCACTGCTGTTTTCAGTCAATAAAGTCCACAACACAAAGCACAACGGATCCAAACAAATACAGCTTCATGGTGGAACTGCTGAGGTCACATTTGGAGATAGATAGGGAGGAATACTGAACTAAAACAGGCTTGCTGGGAATTAGCCCTAATTGTTGGAGAAAACCAATAGGGAATGAAATAGTCCATCCATTGCCCATTGAGCGGGTCCATAAATTTGCACTGATGCTGGTACAGCTGATACAAGAGAAAGAAGATTTACTCATCACAGTTATGCCTAAAGGTCAGTGGAGACCAGCACTTGCTTCTTACACCACTGGACATATGCTGTTCTCAGCCTGAGACATGACCTAATCAGACCCAACATCTTGTGATCTAATGGTCGAAGCCAGACTGATGAAATCACCATTTCCACTGGTTTTGGCCAAGTTTAAACGACAGCTAGAACACAAGCTTTCAGTCCATTCATCTTTCCCTTTGTCATTGTATGTGACCAAGACTGCATGGACTGCTGCAGAGAAGTGCCTTAAAGTAAGAACCTAAATTCATCCTGAAGCTGTCAGAAGTTTGATGGATCTCTGGTTGGCCAGGGCATGATTTCTCAGCTATCAGATTGGAAGTAGGGATCTGTATTTGAAATGGAAGTTGTATTTTCTATCTTAGTGTGAGTTTTCTCCCTGCCTTTAGTGTGCCCTTTCCATCTGCTGACCACAAAGATATTTGGACTTTAGAAGAATTGGACTCCTCACAGAAATAACAACAACTTATATCAACCATTACCCTTTTTCCTCCACCACACAAGGGTCTCCTTATAGGCATTTTCAATAAACAAAGGGCAAGGGAGTAAAAGGGTATTCAAATGAAAGCCTCCCTCAGTACTTTTACTTCAAATGTTTTGGCTGGTTTTAGTCTTTTATTGCATTTTTAATAAAAAGCTTAGAAGGCCTTAAAGGATAAGTTCATCTTGGCAATGGGTAGGCTAAAATCTGCACTCACAATCCCAACTACATCAAAACCTTTATGTTTTGTACAGTGATAGTTCCTGTTAACACTGTTGACTCTCCAGGTTCGCTTATTCCTTCACAGTTCACAAAGCAGAGCCTGTGATAGCCTTGGGTAGCAGCGCTGGGCTGCATGTACTTTATTCCTGACCTGGTTTCAGGATGGTTCCCTCGGAGAGAAGTCTTCTCTCCACACAACCACACAAATAAAATGGGGAAGATCACAAGTTCACAGATCAGCAAGTTATGGCTCTGCGAGGCTGAGGATGAAATCCCTGCTGGTACAAAACATGTTTTGCCCTCCAACAACTGTTAAAGGACCAAGTTAAGGCCTTCAGGAGAGGTTTTGCAATTTAGTACTGAGCCAGGATGGGTTCTGATGGTACCTTCTGAAGCTGAGCTTTGAAGACCCTTTGCTCCCATAATTTCAATTGCTCCAGACTAGTGTTTCTCACTACATTGCAAGGGTACTGAGACAAACAAGCTACAAGCGGAAGGAAGATCACTCCAAGTGGCATTTGATTACAAGCTGTGCCAAATAACTTTTTCTTAGGTCCTTAAGATGTAAAATATATGGATTTTTATCAATTTCATGTGTTGTATCCAGAGATTTTGCTCTTTTGCTCTTCCCCGTGTGTTTAAAGCTAAGAAAAAGACAAATCACTGAGTTCTTAGGCATTAAAGAAGGCTCTAGCCTGCAGTAAGGTACAAGTTGATATCACATAACCGATGATGTAGTATCCATCTTTTACAGAAACATTTTTACCCCTTAATGAAAAAAAGGATTGTTTAAAGGAGAAATTATATGAGCATTTTCCAAGGATGGATTTTTATCTTGGTGGCCTTGGGCATGACTTGACTTTAGGATGAAATTTTGTCCAGAGAAGCTGTGGCTGCCCCATCCCTGGCAGTGTTCAAGGCCAGGTTGGACACAGGGGCTTGGAGCAAGCTGCTCTAATGGAAGGGGTCCCTGCCCGTGGCAGGGGCTGGAGCTGGATGAGCTTTAAGGTCCCTTCCAACACAAACCAGTCTGGGATTCTATGTTGGTATAAATAGGATCAAGCTACCAGATTTCATGAGACGCAGCCATGCAAGCCTAGCCCCAGTCTCTGGTCAGGTTTGTTCTCTTTGCCTTTTCAAAATGTGGAATAAAACATCCTAACTTCTAATTTCTTTACTGAATCCCATCTTCCAGTCCCCAACTCCTATCATTAAAAGCACAGCCCATGATTTTATGTCTCCACTGCCAATTTAGGACCACCATATACAAAGTCCTATTCTAATTACTGCTCTTCTCCAGTGTACTTTTAAGGGTCTGAAGCACTGCACTGGATGTCAACCATGCATAAAGTGAGTCATTACAAATGAGTGATTGAGAAGGAATCCTTATCTGTATGCAGGTCAATGTACAACCACTGTCAACTGCCCAGAAAAAGTCAGTACACTTATTATACACAGAACATAATTTCTATTGCTGCTTTGTATAATCAGCTTCCCAATGATACTAGTGAATACCATGCATGTCAAGATGTCAACTACCGAGCACAGAACAGGGTGAAAATCACTGATTTAAATTTGAGGAGAGGGAAGGGCAACACCAGATCACTTAATTCTTTCAAGAATGATTTTGCATCCAAGCATAATATTGTTTCGATATGCCTGGGATTGGACTGATGCATCAGGGAGATCCCTCTGGGAAACAGTGCATTCCCAAATTCAAATAACCTGACTCACTTCTTCATTTCCTTGCACTCAGCAAATATGTCTTATAGTGCATAGCTTGTTGCCTCTTGATTAGCCAGCAATACCTAGTCCAGTTTGAATAGGTCAAGAATGAGACTATATCACATAGTAAGTTCGATTTCACATTACAGCACAGGCCATTCCCTTCTTGCCACTATACTCAGACAACAAGAGGTCAAGAGAGCTGCCCTGTAATGAGTTGCCAGAACTTGGAGAATGAAGTCCTTTGCTAGGGCTTATTAAGAGGTGAAGGGAGATAGGTCACCAAAACCCTGGGATACAGAGGATCTGTGATGGCAGACCCTGGAAAAACAGGGTTAGGATGGGTGTTTCATAGACTCATAGAATAGTTAGGGTTGGAAAGGACCTTAAGATCATCTAGTTCCAACCCCCAATTAATATAATAATATAATATTAATATAATAAGATAATCCTTAATTATATTTCTTGTACTGGGTTATAAAGGACCCTTTTATATTTGCTTGTGCAACAGTACTAAGATGTAAAAGGGAAGAGATTTAATTCTCCCATGGAGAAATCAAAACGCCCCTTTTGCTGCTCAGTACAGGATACCTCTGGACTTACCTCTGCACCTTGCTCCAAAAGGCTTTCTTTCTACTTAAGGACCTACCAAAAAAGAAGTGCATACTGAGGGAAACAGGATCCTAAGAAACTGAACTGTGCATGAAGAGGTGAAGCATGTTTAAGAAGCATTGTTCCAGAGTGAAAATCTGAGGTAGTATGGCAGCAGCCCTGTGTCAGATATATCTCAGCCCTATCACCAGATATACTGGTAGCGGTTACACATATAAAACAAACCCTCCCCAGTATCATTACTTCTTCCTGTAATGCAGTGCAGAGTAGAATTCACAAGAAATTGAATTGCCAAGATTTTCTACGCAGACACAGGCTAAGTGGAATGAAAAAAGACACCGTAAACAGGAAACAGGAATCTCTGTAATATTATCATCTTGTGAAAACTAAAGGGTTTATCAGCAATCTGTGCTCCTCTAAGGTTCCTTCTAAAGGCAGGTGAAATCTTATCTTAGAAAGACTGAGTCTAAGGTTCAAAGACGGTCTGGTTTCACTTTCTACATATGACAATACACAGAGGTGAGGCACTGGCACAGGGTGCCCAGAGAAGCTGTGGCTGCTCCATCCTTGTCAGTGTTCAGGAGCAAGTTGGACACGGGGGCTCGGAGCAAGCTGCTCTAGTGGAAGGTGTCCCTGCCCATGGCAGGGGGTTGGAGCTGGATGAGCTTTGAGGTCCCTTCCAACCCAAACCACTCTGGGATTCTATGATTCTATGATCCCATACAGACTGATACCTTCTAAATGAATACATATTTCAGAGAGGCATTAATCTTGATCTGAAAGTGTTAAAAGATGGAATCTGGGTTTCCAGATGATTATGTTCTTCTCAGCATCTGCATCTCAATGTGGTTTACAAAAGGGGCTGTCCTTGACACTAGCCCACGCAGGCACAGTCCTAGAGATTTCACTGGGACTGAACATGGTCTTATTGCTTTGCTGAGTTGAGGTGGATTTATGCAAGTACCTGGCTCATTCATTTAATAATACTTCTATTTGGTCCTGCTTCATAGGACAAGGAAAATCTGGCCCCTTTAGTCCCTTCTACAGTACCTCCATGCTGCATAGGTGGCAGTGTGTTGTTACATGTACTAAGATATTAGATTGGATATAAGGAGGAAATTCTTTCCTGTTAGGGTGCTGAGGCACTGGAATGGGTTGCCCAGGGAGGCTGTGAATGCTCCATCCTTGGCAGTGTTCAAGACCAGGTTGGACGAGGCCTTGGGTGATATGGTTTAGTGTGAGGTGTCCCTCCCCATGGCAGGGGGGTTGGAACTTGAAGGTCTTAAGGTCCTTTCCAACCCTAACTATTCTATGATTCTATGATTCTAACATGCTTGCTCACTCTATTTTCATCCTCCAAGAAGAGCACCATGCATCCTGTGAGTAACTCTGTCTTTCAGACTAAGTCATCAATTCAGTGGAAAGGTCCAGGTTAGAAATGGAAGTTTACAAATCACCTCAGCTGTGGTTTTAGCTGTGAGGCACAATAACCTGAATGTTACAAGCAGCTCAGTGAGGAAAAAGGTCTTGGAATGATGCTCAAGTTTGTCTCAAATAACCTCGCAGTGCCAAAGAAACTTTGCACTAGATGGATTTATAAAAGCAGTATAAGGAAAGCTTATAAATCATCTGTACAGGAACCTGCAGGTTAACAAAGGGAAAGTGGATTCTGTTTGTGTGTAGAAATAAGCAGTTTCCCAAATCCACCCCTGCAATCCCCAAACCTCTGGATAAACTCAGAGTAATGACTCAATTATGAACTATGCTACAAAATCACTAGAAATACACTACTTTTCCCCTTATAGTGGTCTTGTAAAGGAACTCATAGAGTATGGAACTGAAGATATCAATATGGGGAAGGGAAAAGCCTGACACTAAACTTATCCTCCTATCAATGCTGGATAGTTTCCCTCTCTACACCTGCAAAAGTTGTGATCAGCCTAGTTTTAGCCCCAGGCAAATAGGCCTCCTCTTTTGTTTATTCAGTTTTCATTTCCAAGAAGCTTTCTAACATCTAACCTGAATGATGATAGTCAAAAGGGTTTTCTTTTTATATCCTTTGTACCACTTTATTCACATTGCCCCATCTTTGGAAGTCACCCTCTTAGAATACTTGCAAGCGGTTAACCTGATTTTCTTTACACATGGTAGTAATTCCTTAGTGAAAATGCAGTTTATGTGATTTTTCCATTGTACGCAGCCTCCTAACAGGTGCTTTTTTTGGTCATTTTGCTCAAAATTAACCTCATTTCATTGCCTATACAGAGCTGCCCTGGATTTTTGGCCTAGTTCTACCCCAGCTGTGCAAGGTAAAGAAGCTGTTACTGCTGTAGTCTCTTGTTTGTGAGCACAAAAGCCAGAAGACTTATGTTCCATAGGTTCTGAGTATTTAACATATTGTAGCATTTCTCAGTGTGGCCTCTAAAAACTAATTGCATTTGGAAGAAAAGGGTCCTGAATGTTTTTTTTTCTTTAGCCTTCATTTCAGATACCTGATGCAAGTTTTGAGCAAGATGAAGGAAGGTCACAGCTCCAAACCTATACAAAACTGCCCATAAGCTTCTATCTTCTTGGTAGGTGCTTGTATTATTAAATACTTCTAGCCTGTAGAAGTACCACTTACTATTTACTTGACAGGGGACAGTGCTACAGTCTTATATGAACCTCATGTGACACTCAGCATCCTCTAGCTGAGCCTAGAAAAGCACAGCCTTTGAATTCCAAAGGGAAATGAAACTTGAAGGATTGCCATCTCCTCCTTCTTGTTTGCAGCCGCCTAAGGAATATTTACTCATCTCCTAAATAGCAAACCAGACCCTTTGGTGGCTACTGGGATTCATCAAGAACTAACACCAGAACAAGCAGTTATATGTAGACCATCGATTACATTCATAGCAACATAATGAACAATAGCAAGCCTAGGTGGCTTTAATGGGGTTATTTATTATATTACTCTACGCTCAGCAATGGAAGCAGAATTATTTATGTAGTTGAGCTCTGGCATTTCTGCTTCCAGTCATGCCTACATGTGCTTTACTGGAACACATTTATAGCACTTCTATAGCAGATCAAAGCCTGAATGTTTCACAGTTTAAAGCAAACAAGACCCAGCAGTAAGTCACTGCTGACGTTACCGATTGAGCAATCATGTCCAGTCCAGTTGGGATCGCAGCTGCAGAGTCCAGTATCCGGGAGGAAGGTCCCATGGCCGGAGCATTGGTCCAGACAAGTGGCTCTTGGGGTCTCACAGTTTGTTCCTCCCCAGCCCACTGAACAGTGACACTCTCCTCGCACGCACACGCCTCGTCCCGAGCAGGTAGGATCCATGCAGTCCACTATATGGGAGAAGAAAGAGGATACAGATAGGGAAAGCAAATGAGGATTTCATGAGAAAAAGCCATCAGACTGCCATCTACATAAAGCTACTTATATATCTTTAGGTCCTTTCCAACACTAACAATTCTATGATTCTATATAGTATCTCAAGGCTCCAACCAGAAAGCAAAGCCCCATTGTGCACAAAGCAGATGCCTCATGCAAGAATCGTCGGACAGTTTGGGCTGCAGTGGACCTTCAAAGGTCATTTAGTCCAACTTCCCCTGCAAGAAGCAGGGACATCTTTAAGTAGAGCAAGAAGACAGTGTCCCAAAAAGGCAGTGAGACCTAAAACAGTGTCACGGAAAGCAGAGAAAAATTCAATTATTCAACTCTTTTATCCAGGCCTAAATAAATGATCCTCCTGGTAAGAACAGCCTAATATCAATTAAGAATAGAATAAGAGTAATATTCTCCTGCACACATATCGTGCCTCCATTTATTCCATTAGAATAACCTAAATTACTATTGCTAATGAATTCAAAGCTGAGCTCTAGTTTTTCTGAGAGAGAATTTTACACAAAGATTCAGCAGAAGTTAATGTCCTTATTCAGCAAAAGACATGCTGAAATTGAAGAGCGTGCTGAAATCTATACAGGTTTCACAGACACTTACATAAATTTCACATTAAATAGATCCTTTGAGAGTTTTCTGGAGTAGGAATTCAACAAAATCATATATTTTTAGTCCTGATGGTTTAATTTTTGACTTATTAATAATATTCTTTTATGTTCTGGTTGTTTCCCCACTCAAAGAGGCACTTTCCTACCAAGACTTGAGACCCTTCAGTTACAGGGTATCGCGATGCACACCGAAAGGCTGGATGTAGTGCTACCTGCTTCCTGAGTTATGTGTTTTGGAGACAGCTATCAGACAACCCTGCCCATGGGGGGATTTTCACCCAGCAATCAAAACCTATGACACCCAAGTAAAGGATTGGAGGAGTCAATCATCTCTTTGTATATAAAAGCTCATAGAACAGCCTAAAGAAATTCTTCTCACCTCTTGTAAGGGTGTGTGGCAGCACCCTGGGGACCAGTGACAAGTGTCTGGCTAAGCAGCAAAGTGAATGCTGTCCAGCTCCTAATAGAAAAGAGCAGAACACACTGCCACACACCCAGCAGGTTTGTGGTCTGTTTCTTCCCCTCGTATAAAAGCTAATCAGAATCCCAATGACCTGCTTAAGATCCAGAAACGTTAAAAGGAAACACAACAGCTGCTCAGGTCATTCCCTGGCTTCTCAAACCCTTCTCAGCCTGACAAGTAATTGCTCACCTATTACAATCCCAAGGCACGTGAGAGCTTTTGGGGTTTTGTTTGATTCCCAGAGCCCTGCTCACAGCTGAAGATTGTAAGAGGCTGGAAAGGATGAGTCTATAAATCTCCTTCACTGTGAGTGAGCTGGGAGCTCGGGTGCCAATTTTAGCATGAGACCCTTGAAGCCCTGGCCCTGTTCTTTCTCAGCAGTAATAAGTATGAAAAGGACTAAGAGATGGACCAGCAGCCCTGTATACGTTCTCCACAGATGGTTTGATCATAGGGAACAAAGATCACAGGCTAACTGACAAGAGGCTACCTCCAGGCAATTAATCATCCCCTCTGAAGGTCAATTGGGAAAAAAGGTGAGTTTTACAGGGGCTCCATTGCAGGAGGCAGACAATCTGCTATCTCAGCTCGAACACAGGCGATTATAAGAGGGGAATGTGCATGTCAGAACCCCCCATTTATCATAATCCCAAGGCCATTTTTCATGTTGAAATGAGCCCTTTCAGAAAATGTCACACACAATGGTTACTTTAATCTCAGCCTCACTAGCTGTATCTCTTTAGGCTTTCTGCACCATCAGAAGGGCCCTGGGACAGGATTACAGGCTTCTGCTTTCTTCTTAATCAATTGCTTAGTGGATTTGGAGTACAAAGGTTTATTTTTAGGGAGTTCTGCTCGACAAATTTAGCTGCTCAGCTCTGGGAGGAGCAGAGATGGGGAGCAGGGCAGGAAAGCAGAGCTCACAAAATCTGGTACAGGTGGAGAAAGAAAAGAGTTTTGCATATATATCTGTGTTGCTGCTTGGAAAATGTCCCAAATGGTCTAATTCCTGCTTGGAAAATGCCCCATTTATAGTTCAGCCTTGTGCAGAATCTTTGCCAGGGAAGATAAATCATGCAGCAAGCCAAGGTTAGTGCCTCTTCTATGCTTTTCCCCAATATGCTTCATGCTTCATTGGTCACACAAGTTATTAGGGCCTATTCGGTACCCAAAGAGCAACTTCTCATTTTTCACTGCTTAAATTCGCTCCTTTCCCTTTAATGTCTCGCTGGCTTAGCCCATACCTTATAAAATATGAGCCAATAAACTAAGGAAGGAGGCAAAAGAAAAGCTCATGTAAGATTGTTGGCTGATGTTTTATAAACATTGCTGAACTTCTATAGAGAGGGGGGAGAAAGAAAAGACAGAAGAAACCCTGGAATGAAACCCCCATTATAAACACGGCCTAAGCAGTGAAGCTACAAGAACTGAGAAATAATAAACCCTAATCAATTCCAGATGGTTCTTCTTAGAGCAGAAATTAAAAAGTAAAAGCAATTTAAAAAATAGTATAAATCAACTTTTTTTTTCTTTTACTAGATCTGAAGATATTCATATATAAATGTCCTCAAGATTTCCCACGTGGCATATTTCATCCCCCCTCCCCTTCACAACACAATACAAATTATGCTTTGAGTATGAAAACCAAATGCATACTTGGAAAAATACGAAAGAGATCATAAGAAAAATCATGTTCTCTTTGTTCTTCATTGGTTTTCAAGTTTTTACCTAGTGGGACTGACACTGTCCCCTCCAACATGAAATAACTGAGCAACGTCTGGCTTTTCTGCTTGAAATGGGAGCAGAGGAATAAAAGGTTCCTGTGAGAACCTTACTCTGATTTACACACTTTAAACACCTCTGGCTGGAGGCAAAATCAGATCGTTTCATTTCTGTTTAGCCAGTAAAGATAGGATCTAGTAAATAGGAAGATGCTTTAAAGATCCTTCAGTAGTCACCACCTTTGGGTTTCGCATGCCCCACGGCTTCATTGAATTGTGCATTCTTAAGCCAAAATGAAGCTTTCTCAAGAGCTGGCTTATTGTTGCAAGAGCTGATACTGTCTTCATCTAACATTTACTGGCACTGAAGCTATGTTACATGGAGATGTCCCACTCCAATACGTTTAACACATCAAAAGGATTGATAGATGAGATGCCATTTGAACGGCTGAATCCAATTCAGCCTATTTTCATTGTCTGTGAAATAAAGCCACTCCAGATCAATCTTTATCCTGCTCACGAAGAACATCATAAGTTAATTCAAGTTCTTATACGTGTATCGAGTCTATCTTAAATCTATGGGGTGGAGCAGAGCCTTTAGGTATGCATCTATAGAGGAATAATTGAAATGTAATTATTTATCAGGTCATCTGCATTGAATTTTAACAAGAGTTTTCAAAAGTGTTGAACGTTATTCTTTAAATCAGGCACTTTTGGATGCATTTTTATAACTGTCCAAATGATTTGTGCACTCACAAAACACCACTTTTTCATTTAGCAATAAGAAGCAGTCACAGACTGGGGAAGATAAAGGTTTATGGTGGCAGGTGACTCCCTACACAAAAAAGATTGAAGATAAGTGCTAAAAGGCACTGTATTTCTGAGCCATAAATCTAAATGTAAATGAAAAATGTTTGGGGGCTAATGTGTGAAAAAAGCAATGGAAAAGCCATTAAAATAATATCTGATTTTGAAGCAGAATTTAATTCAAGTCCTGAGCATTTCTAAGCTTTTAAAGCTGACAAGAATCAGAGACTTTCTCTCACATGCCACCATTTTGGGGATGGAAGCAACTGAAATCGCTTGGCATAGCCCAGCAGAGAAGAAAGCACTGTAAAAGTAATTATACGTTTCAATGTGTAAATGGAAACGGTGCTTTAATACGAACATTTGAACATATGATTAGATGCTCTGGTCTTTCAACTCAATTTGTCTGTCTGAAGCACTTGATGGCTTTTCATCCAATTATTGGACAAATATGATAGCTAATGACAAGTTATGACAACATATCATTTTTAGGTTGCATCCATCTATTGTGGCTCTAAGGTGCCTATTACTGTTCTGTTTAAGCGCCAGTCCCATTCTGAATTGCCTCCATCCATGTAATTACGTGAAGGTAAAGGCTAATTGAATGTGTGGTGCAAATACCTTCTTCACAGCTTTCTCCTTTGTATCCTGGGTTGCAGATACAGGTCCCCATGATGCACGTGCCATGGTTATTGCAGGAGACATCGATGCACTGGTTGGTTGGGACATCACATTCTGCTCCCTTCCAGCCACTGTGGCACAGGCACCTTCCCTTCATGTACTGCCCGTTTCCACTGCACAGCACAGGGCAGGATGCTGGGGACAGATAATAAGACAACACATCAGAACACAACTGTACATGGCTATCAGTTCAACAAAGAGCCCAGGAGTCCAGAATGGGGCTGGAACTAGATGATCTTAAGATCTTTTCCAACCCGAACTATTCAATGATTCTATGATTCATATTCTTCATACACAGTTTTCAGTGGGGTATGTTGCTCTTTTCTTTGCCAAACCCGATTCTTTTATGGGGATGACATCCAGCTGTTGACTGTGTGCTCCTGTGACTGTTTAAACCAAACAAACAATGCTCTTGAATTAGAATGTCTCCTTGCTTTGTGTCTCATCCTTTTTGTCACTAACTAGCCTCTTGTATTCTGACTTTTCAATGTACTGGTGTCTTCTTTCAGCAGCACCACTGACCTTAGCTTGCTTATCAGTAACTCTTAGCTGCTGCCAAACTTCATACTTCCCTTGACACTGCCTCTGCTGAACACAAATCACTCCTTGTTCTGTCGGAATCCTCAGCATTACGGGTTCCAGTTGCTTTGCTCAGAGTCCAGAATGCCACGTTGAGACTGTTGCCCTGATTCACCTCTTGTCATGCCATAAACTACCAACTTTCTCCACCAAAAGAGTTGTCAAGCATTGGAACAGGCTGCTCAGGGAAGTGGTGGAGTCACCATCCCCGGAGGTAGCTCAAAAGACATGTAGATGTGGCACTTAGGGACATGGTTTAGTGGTGGACTTTAGGGGTTAACAGAAGGCATCAAGGACTGGACCCTAGCCTCCGGGACCAAAGCTTGGGTAATGAGTGCTCTCTAAGCTTCCTTCATGTCCTCTCTGAAGATGCCTTCTCCCTTTTCCATCCTCCACCCTTTTCCATCCTTCACACCTGCCACTTTACACTCCTTTTGTCCTCTGCTCTGATTTTTCCAAGGAAGCTGCTGATTTCTGTCCCTCAGAAACAAAAGCTGCCCCTGTTCACTATCCCTTGACACTTCTTGCTTAAGCCCTGTTCCCTTCCAGTTCATTTTGCTTCAACTCAGCTGCAAGGACATAGATTCAACACAGACTTCTCTTGTTCACTGTTGCGCATCAGCATTAGGTGAGAGAAGCTGAACTTGTCATCTGCCCCCCACAAAGGCAATTTGTGGATGTTTTTATGCAGGACAGATGTGAAAGGAATATTCCAGTCTTGTGTTTAATTCAACTGCATTAGGCATGTGATGAACGCAATGTATCTCTTTAGCTTCGTTTCTGACTCTGATTATACACAGGAAGAGGTATTAACATGGTTGGGGAACATTCCTCTCCTTCTCTTCCCATCTTTTCAGCTAGCGACTGCATAATGCACATCCAGTGTTGCTTCCATGTGTTCTTATAGTCAAGCTGGTTCGAGTGTAACAGAATTATAGCAACCTCACTGAAACTCAAAGCACTGCCAGCTCTGTTAAGCCCATTTGATATGCAGGGAACTATATTTGCCTGACCAAGATAAAAGAGGTTTAGAAGATAAACGAGTTTGGCAACTGTTATTACTAAAGAGCCCTCTGTTCACTTTAAAGGAAGGACATTGCAGTGTTGTGTTTCAAGTGCACCGTTTGCAGGGAGATATCTACCTATACAACACAAGACATCAGCTGCTTCAGATACCCTGTGTTTTGTGCATGGTTCACAGCAAACTCACTCTGTAATTTCACTTTTCAGCTTGCCTGATGGAATTTTCCTCCTGTCTCAGATTTCACATGCTCAGTAATGGACCCTGTTCTTTCAAGGCACTGGAAAAGGATCATATGCAGCTCTTTTCAGCAAGGAGAAAGAATGATTGCCTTTAACCAGTGGGAGAGTGCTGAGAAAGACTGAAATGTTTTCTGACAAGACAGCTGATCACTCAGTACAAGACCAGATAAATTGCTGGCCATCTGCAACAAGACTGGTGCTCTACAGAGTCCTCTATGGGGAACACCTTCAACAACCTGGGAAGTGCTGCTGCAAATGTCAAGGCAATGGCAAGAACAAAACCTCCTTTGTAGCACACCATAATGAATAAAGACAAAAGAGGTGTCTGGAGTTTTTCCACTGCTACTTGTGTGACTCTTTTCCATACATAAAAGATTTACAAGTATTGTTTGATCATTCAGATTCCAACAAACAAGATCCAAGATGCCGAAGTTACAGTCATTCCCTAGTGTGACTCATGGTAGTAGCAACCCAAATGCACTCCACTTTCCTGGTAAAGTTTAGCATCAGTGAGTAAGATCATTCCATTGTTTAATTTATACAGAACTTTATAACACCATCTCCCATGGAACCATAGAATTAACCAGGTTGGAAAAGACCTCTAAGACCAAGTCCAACCTTCACCCCAGCACTGCCAAGTCCACCGCTAACCCGTGCCACTAAGGGTATTGAATACTAACGAAGGCCCATGAATACACCCCTGTGATTTGTTCTCATTTATTCAGTTTAAATTAATTGGTTAATAATACATTCATAATTAACCCTTATTAAAAGCAGAAGGGCTTTTTCTGCTCTATAGTCTCCCACTTATTTGGATGGTGAATTATGAGGCTGATTTGAAACAAAGGAACACTCAGGAGATCTATGACCTAGAAATCTTCACGTGGGCACAGACCTGCTTATTTAAGGATTACTGCTCAGTACAAGGACCAGTGTATTGCTGCAGATGGATACTGCATTACACATGCCACAGTTGCTGCCCTCTGAGGGATTATAGGTCAAATCCAGCATCTTAGATTCCCCTGAAACCAACAGGAAGCCAATGCTGGGGCCCTCCTATCTCATGCTCATGGGAAGATGAGCCTTTTAACAAGGCCACTGGGTGGAAATGCATACCCAAATAGCATTTTGACACTCTGGGTATTAATCTGTCTTCCTAAAGGTGGATCTGCACCCAGATGAGTCTGAACTAAATGATATAGTAGAATAAAAGGTGTTCATATCAGCTGGAATAAAGACTGTAGTGAAATGGGACTTAGTTACTCACGTGGCTCAACTGAAGTGTGAGAAAGCTGGTTTATAACCCATGAAGGGATGTGAGCCCCTCTGAAAGTGAATTCAGAACAAAAGCTTATATATTCTGACTTACAGCAAAGGAGCTTCTCTTTTACTGACTCTACAGGGAGCCTTGGGGGGAACAAGCCCTGAACTTCTGCCCCTATCTAAAGTTGGGAGGTATGAGCAGGAATATGCTGTGGGAGATGGGGGGAAAAATACCCCTCCTTTTGTCTCCAGCTCCAGGGATTTGAAAAGGAGCTTGGAAATGCAAACCAAGTGTAAGGAAATGCAAACCAAGTGTAACCTGAGTCAGCAAGAAGTTTGACAGATCAGCTCTCAGGGATGCAGACTGCCACATCCATCTTAGTGGGCTGTGAACTTTGAAACACCTCTGGGGTTTTAGCCTGGACCAAAGTGGTTCAGCACAGAGCTCCCCTCCTGCCTGTGGGGTTTGCAGCCCTCCCTATCTCTGTCTTTTGGCTGGGCTACAGTGATTGACCCACGCTTGGCTGGAGGAGGAGAGGACATGGGGTTGGACAGAGTTTAGCTCTCCCTCTTGGGAAGGAGCCAGTCTGCCTTCCAAAGAAGTGATGGGCTGGGGTGAAGGCCTGACCTGTAGCCTCAGCAAAGCTCCTTGTGTGGGCATTAGCTTTTTACACTCCCTCCCTCCCCACATTTATAAATCTGCATTTAGTTTCTGGGACTGTTGGAGCCAAAACCCAAAAGGCCTCAAAAAGGTTGACGCGTTCTGGTATTTCCCACATGCAGCGTTTTGATTTCCTGGTCTGAAACGTGTTCTCACTCTTAGTACTTCAGTTTGGTTTTTAAATGTTTAAATAACCTAAAAGTCTTCAGGTCACACAGAACTCCTTCCAAAAATATTTATTAAAAGTACTTATCGCTTGAGCAGAAAAATGTTTTATATTGTTTTCTGGGGTAAGTCTCCTTCCCAGTTCTCCCAGTGTTTTCACTTTTGGCCAGAGTATCCAGTTTTTCCTGCCATTACCCCACTCCAAGCCCGACTTTACCCCTGCCCCACACCCCCAGCCAGGCTGTCAGTGATCATCCAGAGCTCGGGCAGATTTGCAAGGCCTGCAGCAATGAAAAAGGCACTTGATTTTCATAGAGTCATAGAATCACAGCCTGGTTTTGGTTGTAGGGACCTTAAAGCTCATCCAGTTCCAACCCCTTGCCACGGGAAGGGACACCTTCCACTAGAGCAACTTGCTCCAAGCCCCTGTGTCCAACCTGGCCTTGAACACTGCCAGGGATGGGGCAGGGACAACCCACAACTTCTCAGTGTCTTAGGAAGTATCATTATAGGGTTTGCCACACAGTGGTCGCATGCTCTGCTGAACAAACAATAATGCCACATTTATAAGTCATGGGGTTGAAAGTCCCTTCCAGAGAGAAGATTCCCAGTATGACTCTTTGCCTGTCCGTACGCAGCTTGGGGTTGTGTTGTTGCTAAGGTCACAGCAATCACCACCTAGTAGGAAACAAATCCACAGATCTGACCTGTTTCCATTGTACTGCAGCATCCCCAAGCAGGTTGTACAAGCATGAATATAACATCCACAAGAATTAACCAAAGGGGAGGGGGGAACAGTTAATCAAGTATAAATTCCTACCTCTGCCACAGTCAGGGCCCAGAAAGCCAAGGAAGCAATGGCAAGTCCCAGACACGCAGTCTCCATTCCCGTAGCAGTTACTGGGACAATTATCCACTGATTCTGGAAAACAGAGGAAAAATCAGATAATTCCTTAGGCAAGGGAAAACCTCTGAGCTTGGGAGGTTTTGGATGACAGGACAGCTGAAACTTCAAAGTAATCACTACACTTGGGGATGAAAGCATTAGTCTGAGCTTCACCAAAGACACTCAATCATTGGCAGCAATGGATGGTTCCATTGTAACACATTACTGAGGAGTGACTGCAAATCCCATGGTTAAATCACGGCTGCTCAGCACCCACCAGGCTTTGTCTTCACTCAGTACCTGAAAACTTCCACGAGTCATAGAATCATAGAATCATAGAATAGTTTGGGTTGGAAAGGACCTTAAGTTCATCCAGTTCCAACCCCCCTGCCATGAGCACACTAAACCATGGCACCCAAGGCATGGCCTGGCCTTGAACACTGCCAGGGATGGAGCATTCACAACCTCCCTGGGCAACCCATTCCAGTGCCTCAGCACCCTAACAGGAAAGAATTTCCTCCTTATATCCAATCTAAACTTCCCCTGTTTAATTTTTAACCCGTTACCCCTTGTCCTATCACTACAGTCCCTAATGAAGAGTCCCTCCCCAGCATCCCTATAGGCCCCCTTCAGATACTGGAAGCTGCTCTGAGGACTCCACACAGCTTCTCTTCTCCAGGCTCAACAGCCCCAACTTTCTCAGCCTGTCTTCATACCGGAGGTGCTCCAGTCCCTGATCATCCTCATGGCCTCCTCTGGACTTGTTCCAGCAGTTCCATGTCATTTTTATGTTGAGGACACCAGAACTGCACACAATGCTGCAGGTGAGGTCTCACAAGAGCAGAGCAGAGGGGCAGGATCCCCTCCTTCGACCTGCTGGTCACGCTCCTTTTGATGCAGCCCAGGATACGGTTGCTTTCTGGGCTGTGAGCGCACACTGAAGCCGGCTCATGTTCATTTTCTCATCAACCAACACCCCCAAGTCCTTCTCCACAGGGCTGCTCTGAATCTCTTCTTTGCCCAACCTGTAGCTGTGCCTGGGATTGCTCCATCTTTTCCTGCTGCTTACTTATCCAGCTTTTCCCCCTCTTTGAATGGGTTGGAGAGAAGCAACACACACCATTCTCACTGCAGAACATGCACCTTTGGTCTGGTTTTGTTGAACTGGGTGAGTGAAAACGGGGCATTTATTTGTGCCAAGCAGAGCTGAGCTACAGTAGCAATGTTCCCTAGGAAGTTACTGAACAGAGACTCCTGGTTCACCCTGTCCTGCTGGAAGATTCTACCTCACCAAATACCTTGTCATTTGTTCTGCAGTACTATACAAACAGCTATAATATTGCACGTTGGTGGAACAGGGATGGGACCATTCCACACTTCCTTCTGTTTCTAGTTATCATTTGAAATTCCCTGACTTTGGCAAAAACACTGGCTATTCATCTTTCCAGGGAAGTTAGCAGGTAAGCCCAATGTTATCTAGCACTTCTATTGTGAGGGCAGTTCAGAATACTGGGGCTAAATTATCTGTCGTAAGAGAAGGACACAAGCTGGTAAACATCAGCTATCAAAAAGAGCATGAAAATGATTTTACTTTCTTGACTAAACTATGACTGAAGACTGAGTAAATGTGAGTAGGGCTTGGAAAGGCGATGGAATACCACGGTTCATCCCACACTATTATTTCATATGTTCTTAGGGGGCGATGTGTACCAGATTCAAACTGGATTCAGTCGTACAGGAGAGGCACTGGTGGTATATCTGTTGTGGAGTGTGACCCATGTGCATAATGCCTGTGCTTTAGACTCCATGAGTCCTTGTGGTAGCAAAGATTTGTAACTCCCTACCGGCGCAAGTGAAGAGAAACAGCTGCAGCAGAGATGTGCAGATTAGTCTCTAATCACAACTGAAAGGAAGCCTGTTTCTGGATGGGTGTTCTCCCAGTGACACAGGTTTCGGAAGGACATTTTAAAGGATGTGGTGTAATTTCAGCGTTCCTAAAGGGCAACAATGGTTTTAAAGGCTAAAACCAGTTTCAAGCATGTATGTTTTAAGCCTTGGCACCAGACATCTCATTATCAGATAGCTTCATGCAGCAAGGAAGCTACAAGGAAATGCTGTCAGTTTTCTAACACTTAAGCTCTCTAGTTAAGCAGAGATTCACTTTACGGTGTATGGAAATCCAATCACAGCATGCAGTCAACACCTGGGGCCCGAGCTGCCACCTTTATTCCAATCAAATCACAGCCATGCTTCCTAGAATAAACAGCAACTCAGGCCTTGTGCATTTACACTGACACTGAGTCAGTGTATACCAACACAGATTTAATACCAGGTCTCAACACAAATCTATGCTCTAAATGAGAAGTTAATGTTAGTCTGGATATTTATAAGCTTCAGAACTTTGTGATGGTTTAATTTTACTGCTGAAAACAAACGTTTTGATTTATGTGTTTTTTGCATGCGTTTTTGCCTCTATTCATTTCTTATAATGCTTATATCCTTCTTGTCTTCAAGAAATAGATGCAGAAATGTAGAAAAAGAAGTTACTTATTTACACACATATAAAGACTGCAGAGTGGGAGCACTGTGAAACAAGATAATGAAAGGGGCAAGGAGATTTAAGAGCTCCTGCTGCTGCAAGAATCAGTTGTTTTCCTCTAATCCTCTCATCCTAGAATCATAGAATCATAGAATAGTTAGGGTGGGAAAGGACCTTAAGATCATCAAGTTCCAACCCCTGCCATGGGGAGAGACACCTCACACTAAACCATACCACCCAAGGCCTCGTTTAACCTGGCCTCGAACCCTGCCAGGGATGGAGCATTCACAACCTCCCTGGGCAACCCATTCCAGTGCCTCATCACCCTCACAGGAAAGAATTTCCTCCTAATACCCGATCTAAACTTCCCCTGTTTAAGTTTTAACCCATTACCCCTTGTCCTATCACTACAGTGATACCCTAGGCACAACTCTAAGCTCCCTCTTCTTGTGCTGGTTCTGGCACTTGTCAGACCCTTCAATGAGCTGATTAAGCTCAAAAGGTGGCAAAAAAACTTAATCCAGCAGAGAAAAAGCCAAGTGAATTGTTTCCTATGGTGTGAAAACCGGGAACAGAAGGAGTAGGGCCTATTCAGTATCATAGATGTCGCATGCAACCTCACCATCACACTGCCACACTGAGCCTGGCCTGAGGTCTGAAAGCCTGTAGCAACACTGCATAAACGTAGAATCCTAGAGTGGTACGGGTTGGAAGGGGCCTTAAAGCTCATCCAGTTCCAATGCCCTGCCATAGGCAGGGACACCTTCCACTAGAGCAGCTTGCTCCAAGTCCTGTCCAACCTGGCCTTTTCCATAAAGGAAGTGTTAAATGAATTTGCTTTTTTATCTTGTAAACTCCAGAGTTACTGAGAACAAAGCAGGTTTGGGACTTAGGCTTGTGATCAGCAAGACACAGAATCATAGAATCAGCCAGGCTGGGAAAGCTCTTTAAGCTCATCCAGTCCAACCGTTCCGAGCACTGCCAAGGCCACCACTGCCCCATGGCACTGAGGCCTCGTCTCCACGGGGTGTGAACCCTTGCAGGGCCGGTGACTGCAGCCCTGCCCTGGGCAGCCTGTTCCAATGCCTGAGCACCCTCTGGGGCAGGAATTGTTCCTCAGCTCCATCTAAACCTGCCCTGGTGCAGCTTGAGGCCGTTTCCTCTTGTCCCATCCCTTGTTCCTTGGGAGCAGAGCCCAGCCCCTCCTGGCTCCATCCTCCTCTCAGGCACTTGTAGGGAGTGATCAGGTCCCCCCTGAGCCTTCTCTTGTCCAGACTGACCCCCCCAGGTGCCTCAGCCGTTCCCCATCACACTTGTGCTCCAGGCCCTGCACCAGCTCCGTTGCCCTTCTCTGGCCCCTCTCCAGCACCTCAACCTGTATCCTCAGGTACCATCACAAACTGGAATTTCTTTCCATGTTGCAGACTGCAAGCATTACCAAGCTATATTCACTTAAGACTTCCCATAAAACCCCTGTCTTCATCCCAGGACTGAATTTCATTCCAGTGGTTATAGATTGTACCAGGAACAGCTGAGCTGATTTTTTGGCCCTTCTGGGATGTACACATAACGTGTCCACACATCCATGCACACTGCTCTAATGCCTACATTTCAGACTAAGCAGGAGGAGGTGGGTGACTTGGCATAAGAAATTAGGGAGCCACGATGAGGGAATCCTGGAAAGAACAAAGGATTGAGTGGGCCAAGTCTTAGCATTTGGAAATTGCCTGATTATTATCCAGTGGGTCTTAGATGACACAAGAGAGCAAACTTTACCACTCAGGAAGCCCTAACTTAGTGGCATGAAGCAATTGTCTGCCTTTTACATCCACAGTCAACATTGCTACAGAGGTGACAAACTCAAGCAATACATAAAAGAGGTCACTGCAAGTTGGGACTAAGTTCTAGTCTCCTTTCTATAGCTAATTCTGCAAGCTGCACATGTAATCATAAGGATATTTTCCAATTTATACAGAATTCCATATGGCGTTTTATGAACAGTGCCATGGGAACTGTGCTAAAGGACCGTGAGGATGTGTTCTTTTGTTTTCCTTAATTGTTAAAGTTCATTGTGAGACCATGGTCAATCCTTGCTTAGAAAGAGATAGACGTTCCCAGTTCTCAGCCTGACTCCCACAGCTTTCTCTTGGCTTCCAAATCTCTGAAGGGATCTGATTGACACCAGCTGGTAAGGGCAAAGATTATTCATTAGAGGGTCAGCCAATTAATAATGCATGATGTTTTCCCAGGGTTTTGCTATCGTGTCCAAAGAGAACATTGAAAATGCAGCTCCCCTGACACCTTTCAACAAGCAACAGCAGCAGGAGCAAAGCTCCTGAAAGCAAACAACTCCCGCTGGGAAAGACCTCCAAGACTCGAGGTGATGGGGCTTCTAATGGGGACTGCAGGAGCTTGTGTATGGGAGTAATTGTCCTGTCAGCTTCAGAATCTAATTAGCAACTGAGAAAACAAGGGATTTCCTGAATAACTGGTCTAAACACCCAGACATCGTTTACTCCTCTGAGAGGAGGAAATGGCATAATGAGATACATGGTCTTCAGATCCACACTGCCCACGTTGGAGAGTGGTATGGAAATGCCTTTTCTGACACAGCAGGTACTTCCTATGCTAGTCCAGCCCACCTCGCTCAGGAAAAGAAGGATGTACAGAACTGATTCTATAATAGAAACACAGCCTGGTTTGTGTTGGAAAGTACCTTAAAGCTCATCCAGCTCCAGCCCTTGCCACAGGCAGGGACCCCTTCCACTAGAGCAGCTTGCTCCAAGCCCCTGTGTCCAACCTGGCCTTGAACACTGCCACGGATGGGGCAGCCACAGCTTCTCTGGGCACCCTGTGCCAGCGCCTCAGCACCATCACAGGGAAGAGCTTCTGCCTAAGAGCTCATCTCAGTCTCTCCTCGGGCAGGTTAAAGCCATTCCCCTTGGCCTGTCCCTACAGGCCCTTGTCCAAAGCCCCTCTCCAGGTTTCTTACAGCCCCTTTAGCTACTGCATTCATAAAAATGAAAGATGGAAACCATTCATTAAGTGTGAAAGCCAAGGCTTCTCCAAGAACAAAACTCTTCTTCTGAAGCACTCTTTAAGCTCCTTCCCACACAGAGCTTTAACTATCAAAGCAGAGAAAGAAACACATCATGCTCTGGAACAAACCTGCTTTACTTCATGCACCACGTTGACTTACAGCTGCTGGGGATACTTTGAGATTTTGCCATTTGTCTCAAGGGACTCTTTTCAGTACAAGTAACCTCACAGCCGGTAGATTTTGAGGGAAACTTGGCTGAAACCTTTCCCTCATTGGTTGTTTTCCCACTGCAATCACTCCTTACCCTGAGAGAAGTTGTAAACTGGCACAATCCTGCCCATACCCTCAATACGACTTCACACTACATTGTCTTTCACTTAGGAACATCACCGGGTTCAGTAGGAGACTGCTAATTGTTCCCATTCCCAGGTTTTTTTAGGCTGGCAACCTCAGGCATAGACAAATACACTGTTTGCTTCGCATCATGGATGTGACAGCAGCAAAGCTCCCAGGCTAATGGCCTGCTCAGGGGACCACTTTGCTGCTGACAAAAAGCCCTGCGAAAGCCAACTCTACTCTGGTGAGCTCTGTAGACAGCCTGGCTTACAATTACCTCCATGAATCACCTTTATCCAGATGAAATGCAACAAACATATTAAGGAGGCAGACAAACTGTTAGACCCTTGATGGACTTCTTATATATATACTCACTATGTTTGCTGGTCAGCGGTGTAGCTACTCAACAGTATTTCCGCCTTATTTATCTACTATGCAACGTTCAACTTCATGGCTTGGTTCTCTGTCTTTGGGCCAGAGGCTGAGGCAGATGTTTGCCTGACACCAAACCCTATTAAAGGCTGCAGTAACACAATTGTCTGTTAAAGATAAATATTTTATAGCCTGCACTTGCCACCAAGCATCATCATTCCCTGGGCATTTAGAGGCAACTATCTATTGGCAAGGCAAAAATAGTTCTCTAGCTGGCAACTGAAGGCAGCATCTTGCCTGGGAGTTAATAAGCACCAGGACTGCTTTCTAAGAACTCATTAAATGCCATTCAGTGCAGTGTGGTTGGAGGAATTCAAATGTAACTGTTTCATTCCACAACCCCAAAGAGCTGCTCTGGAACTGGCAGTGTTTGGTGTCACAAACTTGTAGGAATAGCACTGCACTAGAAGAATCAATCAATTTCTGGAATGAATGATAGAATCATACAATTTCTAGAAGGTTTGTGTTGGAAGGGAACTTAAAGCTCATCCAGCTCCAACCCCTGCCACAGGCAGGGACCCCTTCCACTAGAGCAGCTTGCTCCAAGCCCCTGTGTCCAACCTGGCCTTGAACACTGCCAGGGATGGGGCAGCCACAGCTCCTCTGGGCACCCTGTGCAGCGCCTCAGCACCCTCACAGGGAAGAGCTTCTGCCTAAGAGCTCATCTCAGTCTCCCCTCTGGCAGGTTAAAGCCATTCCCCTTGGCCTGTCCCTACAGGCCCTTGTCCCAAGCCCCTCTCCAGCTTTCCTGCAGCCCCTTCAGGCACTGGAGCTGCTCTGAGGTCTCCCCTTCAGGAGCCTTCTCTTCTCCAGGCTGACCCAGCCCAGCTCTCTCAGCCTGGCTCCAGAGCAGAGCTGCTCCAGCCCTTGCAGCATCTCCATGGCCTCCTCTGGCCTCGCTCCAACAGCTCCACGTCCCTCTTGTGCTGCTGCCCCAGAGCTGGATCAGGGCTGCAGGGGGGCTCTCCCCTTCACACAGCAGAGGGGCAGGATCCCCTCCCTGAGCTGCTGCTCATGCTCTGGGGGTGCAGCCCAGCACATGGTGGGGATTGGGTTCTGGGCTCAAGTGCACACTGAAGCTGGGTCATGGGGAGCTTCTCCTTGACCAACACCTCCAGTTATTTCACCTTCTTCTCTGCTGCTGCAACAGAGCAACCTTATCAAGCCATGGATTCTTTCTCCTAGACCCACTTTGTCCAGGATAAAGCTGCCACCTACAAGCTCATTGCAATAACATCTCTCTTTCACAGAGATGCCCCGGCTACGTTAGCAATAATTTCAATAGGAAGCCAGGCAGTAGAACATGAAAGGCAAAGATGACTCTGAAGCTCTGTGAACACATTTAATTTACTTCCCAGTTGCAGAGCTTGCAGTCTTGTTTATGTTTCAAAGAAATGATGCGACTCAATTGAATTTCACTGCGGGATGGGTTGGATTCGAAGCCTTAGAGAGCTGTCACCTGCCCTTGTAATTGTGATAACAATGTCAAGGGAGACGTGGAGATGAGAGGGGATAAAACAGGTTTCAGATATCTTGAAATCTCAGAGCTGATATTATGAGCCCAAAGAAAAGAAAGGGGAGAAAGATATCCTGGAAACAAAGGAAATGTGGAAATGCTGGGTCTGGTATTCTCTTCCTCTTCCTTCCCCAGCTGAAGTTTGAAAGGACCAATTCCTTCTCATGGTACATCCTCACCTGCTGAGATTTCACTTTTTTCCTGCTTCATTTGTGTTTTATAAGGCTTTTACATTTCTAGCTCAAGTAATCCACACCTGGCAGCCAGGGATGTGAATGTCTTGACAGCATCATGGAAACTCAGTCATTATTTCTGAGTGCTCTTTCACAGTTTCCTCTTGTGCAGGGCACACAGTGAGATGCTGATGCTGTTAATGCCACTTGATGTTGTGCCAGGTTTTGATGTTTTTTTCTGTTTCTGAAGGCTGGGAGGTCTGTTTTAATTAAAGATCCATGCATATAACCCTGTTTTGCTCTCATATCCCCGTGGAACTCTAATCTTCACATGCAGGTATATAAGGATGCTAAATTAGGAAAAGGCCACAGGCAGGCAGGCCCTTAAACAACTCCTGAAATTACTCCTGATTCTGGAAAATCAGAGTGAAATCACAGTATCCAATTGCATGTTCCTCTCTCCACACCCTTTTCCTATGAGAACTTTAACAAAGAAGCAGTTTGCAATGGCAGATACCCCACATCTCCATCAGTGCTCTGACAGCAAATACCTGCTCCAGCCAACAGCGACTCCGGAGCCTGGATCACTTCAGCAGGTGATGGTGAAGCACAAAAGGTTTGGTGTTCAGGATCACTTTGGGTTACTTATTGAAATCATCAAGAGCTGCTGAGTCTGCCAAATTTGACAGCACATCATGTGAGTACATTTCCCCTCGAGATGCCTGTGCTTTCCCTTCTAGGCCTGGCTTGAGCTGTCTCTCCAGGTACAGGAATAGCTCGCAGCACAATAACGTTGCTCTTTCTCACACTGTTTCAAGCACATTGGACTCCAAGTATAGCTTGGAAATACCACAGAAACAGCTCTTTTTTTGTGCACTATTTTTGAACTTCTGTTCTACAGAAACAGGGACCAAGTGGGAATAGTTTGGGGAGAAAATAAAGAAAAGAACAAGACCGACCATTTCAGAAGCCTGGGCCACACTTGGTCTGAGTTTGGTTTGTCCTTTGAGAAGGAGCTGTATCTCATGGATTCATTCCCTTCTCCTACTGCTTCCTTTTTAAGAAGAAAACTGTCTAGTGTAGAACACCTCTTAATCTAAAGCTATTGGATGGTTGAAAGCACAAGGTGAAATGGGGTTTCAAAAGCATTTGGGCACTGGTCTATGGATGCTACCATTTAAGTTAATGGTATGATCTCCTTTGATTTCACCAGCATTTAGCAACCCCTGCTAATGTATTTCTGCTCTCATAGGGATATACAGGGAACGCTGTTTTCTTCCCTGAGAATGTGAGCAATGCTAAAAGCATGAAAGGGTCTATGATATACAGTTCTTAAGGAACTGTACATTTACCATCTGAAAAACTCTGTTCCAAATCACTTGAAAGGTGATCACAGGTTAGAACAAAGAAGCCAGGACTGATTTAAACAAAGAGTAGCTGTTGGGCTGAAGCCTTCTTCTTCCTTCTACCATGCAGCTTGTAAGCACAGTAATGTTTTAATCCTACACTTGTAACATACACATGTACACATGTATGATATCTAGAAAGACACCTTGCAAACAGTTCTTCCTTTCTTTGCAGCTGGAATGTTTTTAAACCTGAATTTCTCTCCCGTAAATGAAATGCTCATATCCCCAATTTGCCCAAGGGATTGCAAGGAATTGGGCTCTTTTTTGTTGCTTCCCACTCTCATAAATTGTTACAAATCAATACAGGAAACAACAATTATTCAGCCTTCAGGGTTCAACTTCTGGAGCTGCACAAGCAAGCAGGAAGTTATTTCACATTCAGTACATTACAATCCTGTCCTTGTAGCTCAGGGCAAGTCTAAGGCTGGCCTTGAGTTTCATTTTAAATGATGTTGGAACTCGGTGTATTCCAGGGGTTAAAAGCAAACTATTCCTGCATACACACACACACAGAGGACCTCAAATATGATCTCATTTGGTCAGACAAATGCTATGAGATCTTGGTATCCTGGTTTGTTCTTCTTTCTTCTTCTTCTACTAGTGCTATTATTCTATTTTACCTTTAATTTCAACCATTAAACTGTTCTTATCCCAACCCTTTTACCTTCCAATTCTCCTCCCTATCCCACCACGGAGGGGTGAGCAGTGAGTGAGCAGCTGCATGGTCCTTAGTTGCTGCTTTGGCTTGAACCATGACACTTGGCAGTGTTATCATTTTGGATGCATTAAAGGTTATGTTTCCTTTTACACAAAGTCTTTAGTAAATAAATCCAGCCTGAAAAAAGAAGGATGTAGTGGCTGTAGTGGCTGATGTCTGAGGTTCAGTTAGGTGGGTGCCTAGTGCTATGGATGTGCTCTCAAGCTATGACACTTCATCTCCAGCCACTGCTACAGAAGGGCCTGAGTCTCCTCTAGGTTTTATGTCAGATCTGTCCCCATGTAGAGATGCCCTCTGGAGCATCTTAGGTGCTGATACACACCTGTGCTCAGGCAACTGCACTGAGCTCTCAGTGGTCTCCAAGCAGGGTCAGGGAGGAAGCAAAACTTACAGCTCAATTTGTGCCTCCAGCAGATTCACTGCGCAAACTTAGTCGAATGATGCTCCTTCTCAGGGCCTCCAGCAGGCCCTCTAGAAATCACTTTAACATCAGCTGGGTAACTTGTCCTGAGACTGTTGTAGCCCTTAGAAAATGCAAGCAGCCACACATCTACTACACAGACCAGCCGTTATCATTTAAGAAGTCAACATACGCCAGGAGTTAATGTACAATGTCCTTCTCATCCCACTTGGAGAGATCAGTCCAGTAGCTCCTGAGGTGCTGATGCTGTTGACTTCTGTAGTCTTGCCCAGGGAGGTTGTGAATGCTCCATCCCTGGCAGTGCTCAAGATCAGGTTGGACGAGGCCTTGGGTGATATGGTTTAGTGTGAGGTGTCCCTGCCCATGTCAGGGGGGTTGGAACTAGGCGATCTTAAGGTCCTTTCCAACCCTAACTATTCTATGATTCTGTGATTCTATATACTGTAATACAGCCTTTAGGAAATTGAGGCTTTATAAAGGCTGTTTTAGTGCAGAAAGGGTTCTCCTTTTGTTTGCCAAAGCGACGAGTAATGAGTAACTCCCACAGCCTTCTTTCTGTGCTTTAGCAGGGGAGCACTCATGGAAAGAAAAATCTTGCAGAGAGCTGTTCTAGCAGCTCGGTGATACGACACAGGAATCCAACAAGCTGTGCTTACATCAGCCTGCAGTCTGGGAGCATGGAAAAGAGCTATATACCAAAGTGTAAAAACGAAAACCATATGCACAGTTTTACATGGCCCTCCAGAAGCCCTCCGACAGCACTCGATGTGTGTTATTAAGGCAGAATTCTGCTGCTCTGAAAATAGGGAACTGAAGGGGAAAAAAAACACACAGGGACAGAAATAATAGAAAGAAAGAAGAAAAGGCTTTAACTTCACTATTAAATAAACCTTTTCTTGACCCTAAAACTAAAGTAATTACCCCAATCAATAAACCTTTTGTACAAGCTCTGTCAGATCAAGAGAACTTGCCTGCCTGCACACAGCACACTGACGAGTGAGTTCAAGGCTCCCAGCCTGTCTAAGTACAGATGTAGGCAAAGCTTTTCAGGAAGACAAATCTACCTTGGTTTTTCTACCACTTGAAAGCATGATCAAAACCAGATAAAAACCTGGATTAAAGACATTCAGACGTCTGACTTCTACAGAGATGAATACTTGTTGGCATCCAAGCAGTGTTACAAACACCGCTTAATTTCTGTTGTATAACAGTATAAATATGTGTGTGCTTGTCTATTTTTCACTTGTATTCACCAGATCGATTGAAAGAAGAACGTACATATAGAAATACTTTAAAAAATCAAGAAAAAGCTCAAGTGTAACATTAAATTATTCCATCTCTGCCTTAAAGCTGAGCTAGTTTTACAGTGTCATTTTCTATGGTTAGCTTCTACTCGCAGAGCATCAATGAAGAGATATGCTCAATATGGAAAGAGCAGCCGTGGAAGTTTTTACAGCCAAGCATCTGACCTTTACAGGCTTCTTATTATTTAATTATCTTTGAGATGTGTCCCTAATTTCCCCTTTATTAGAGATGCCTGATGTCTTGAAAAGAAAAATCCTGAAATCATAATTTTGCCTGCCATTAGCGGCTCGGGAAGCAGGGTTACAGTGCAAGAATTGCTTCAGACACTTGGACAGAGAAAAAAGGTCATCAAAATAACATGTGGATTTGAAACAATTGCTCTGAGTTCAGGTTTCTTGGAACTGCTGCAGCTCCAGCAGAAGCAGGCAGAAAAATGCAGGTGACATTTAGGGAACAGTGTGTACTTCTTCCCCTCTATTGTGCTCTGGGCAACAGCACAAGAGGGATGTGGAGCTGTTGGAGAGAGGCCAGAGGAGGCCATGGAGATGCTGTGAGGGCTGGAGCAGCTCTGCTCTGGAGCCAGGCTGAGAGAGCTGGGCTGGGTCAGCCTGGAGAAGAGAAGGCTCCTGAAGGGGAGACCTGAGAGCAGCTCCAGTGCCTAAAGAGGCTGCAGGAAACCTGGAGAGGGGCTTGGGACAAGGGCCTGTAGGAACAGGCCAAGGGGAATGGCTTTAACCTGCCTGAGGGGAGACTGAGCTGAGCTCTTAGGCAGAAGCTCTTCCCTGTGAGGGTGCTGAGGTGCTGGCACAGGGTGCCCAGAGAAGCTGTGGCTGCCCCATCCCTGGCAGTGTTCAAGGCCACGTTGGACACAGGGGCTTGGAGCAAGCTGCTCTAGTGGAAGGTGTCCCTGCCTGTGGCAGGGGTTGGAGCTGGATGAGATTTAAGCTCCCTTCAACCCAAACCAGTCTGGGATTCTGTGAGTCTATGACTGAAGCTGAAGGGATTTAAGTACCAGGAGTGACGCTTGATCTGTCAGGAGTTGTCTGCAAAGGCAGACAGGGAGATAAACTCCAGCACTGGAACATGTTCATCCATTGGCTCGCTACGCTGCAAAGTTCATCAGCTTGGGGGAAAAGGTGGAAAGATTAAGGGCACATTGATAAAGCTATTGTTGACTTCCAGGTGCTAAGGTTTTAAGGGCTGTATCACACATCATCAATGTTTTACCAAGAATAACAAAAATTCTTAAGGCAATGGGAGTGCAAACTGACATGGAAAGTTCCACCTCTGCACAGCTTTCCTGCCATTTCCACAGCTGGGCTCAGGCTCTATTTGCTTTTTATTAAGCCCTATAAAGCAAACAGATTAGATTTACACATAGGCTGGATGAAATAGTGAAATCTCACCACTACTACACCTGCTTGGAGAGGGGAATTCTTGCAGCTCATAGAAAGCTCAGACAAGAGGCAGCTCACCCCACATTTCTGCCTTTCTGGGTTGTGTCAGTTTAAAGCCATTCCCCCTTGTCTTGTCAGTAAATACACCTATCAAAAGCTCTTCTCCAGCTTTCTTGTAGCCCCCCTTTAGATATTTGAAGACTTATAAGGTATCCCCCGAGGCTTCTCTTCTCCAGGCTGAACAACCCTGTTGATAGAGTTTAAGTTAGCCTACCCATAGGCAGCAAAAGGAAGGGAAGCAAATCTGAGGTACTCAGTCTCTTCCTTTTGCCTTTGCTGAGAACACACCAAACACAAAGGCATCTCCACTGGGAGCTAAAGAAGAGTCATTCTTGTCACCTTTCATACAAGGAGGTCTCTCAGTTCCGTGCTTGCCTTTGTGCCCTGTAATTTCTCCTCTCCTTTCTAAGCTCAGTCCTCCTGTGAAGTGCTCCTCTGCTGGTGTCCTTCTGGTGGCTGTGAACTGCTGCCCTGGGGACTCTGTGGGGGTGGTTATATTTTAGGCTGTTGCAGGAAGGCAGCTTGCCTTTTGATGTATATTGCAAAGTGCCCGAGGAAATCACTCACACTCGTTTTCTTTATGGATAGGAGACAGGGCAGGAGGAATGAAGGTCCTTCCCTTCAACTAAAGCATTGTCTCTTGCCGAAGATCAAAGCGAGATAAACCCTTGCATCCCATCACGGGTGTTCCACGCGTGTTTCCTAGCGCTTGCTGGGTGACACGCTGGTAAACAGAGGTGCTCTCCTTGGCACAGACAGATGACTTGACTTTGCCTTTTGATTTCTCAGTGGCCCTGCACCGCCAAGCTTGCCTGAGCTCAGCAGTACCAGCTGCTGGAGCACGCTCTCTGACTCCAGAGGTGCCGTTTTCAGGCTCTCAGATGTTTCTTGCTTTTACCGAGCAGGTTTTTGGCCAATAGCTCTGTCTTGGATGTGCTGATTCTGGCTGATTCCTCAGCCTCCTATTGTGCCTCCCTTAGAGCAGATTGCTCTGAATGAATTACCACGCTCAGGCAGAGGTGAAGCCACAAGGTGCTTCTCAGGGAAGTGTTTCTATTAGGAAGCTCAGACAGTGCCACCAATGTCATTGACAAAAAGGTTAATTTATTATTGAGAGACCCTGATTCTCTATTCCTTTCTAATGTCTTGCATTGGAGTTCAGAGGAATGGGATATAAAAATGCTACTAAAAGCTGAGAATTTGCCCAGAATAGTCTCTTTTCCCCTCCACCTGAATTGCCTGTACTATGCAGAAGTTCTGACAGGCATTAGGACGCTGTATTCTTCCCAGGTTTATGGGCAGTGGCATGTCACATTTTGACACCACCTAACTCCTTAGTGATAATGATTCCAGCTCCTTTTAGCAAACAGCTTAAACTGCCAGCTCCTGACCTCAAAATCAGTGCTCATGTTCCTGGATTTAGTTATAGCTACATTGGATCCCAAAACTATGTGATGGACAGCCTCAGAATTTATGGAATTAAGTGTGTGTTATCAAACTGGGAATACAGATGGTCTTTTCCCAGTTTTCACCAGTTTTCTCTAGAATAATGGGAGCTAAACCATTCCAGACAAGCATTGCACAGTAATTGCAGTTGATATTGTCATACAGAGCCTGCAATGATTATACTGGCTCTGGAAAGCTCGGGCTGTTGGAACACAGCAGAGACACTTGGAAAAGCAGCACCCTTTCCATTCAGCACCTTTAGTGAGGAAGTAAAAGTTCTCCTTTTACTTCAGCAAGTCCCTTACCCAGGTGAGTCCTCTCACAGGGGAGGTTTGCCTGAATAACTGCACAGTTTGGCTTTATGAACTTACTGTAATGATCACCATTATCAACCTGGTGCTCTCTATTACCCATGATTATTAATTAATGCTTAATGCATGTTCCCAGCAGTTCCATCACCCTCACAGCATCTCTGGGGAAATACCACTCTCCTCGGTTTTACATGGTGTGAGCAGCTGAAGCATGAGCCTAGGCTGGGTCAGGATTAGCACATCAATCAGAGTTCAAGAGGTCCAGGCTGCTGGTCCTCAGATCACATCACCGGATCCTACTTCTTCCTGCATCACAGCTTGACATTTCAAACCCACTCTCACTGGAAGCCCTATGTCAGAGCAATAACAAAGGGAGATTTTCCTATGTGCTTCTGCCACAGGAATTGGTTTCAATGGCAGCTTGCTCCTGGCAGTCCGCACAACTCCTCTGCAGGTTCCTCACCCCACGCAGATAGTTCTAAGGCTCCCATCACACGTGGAGCTATTTGCCATTGCAGTTTTACACCCTGGTTTGTAAGCACCATGCCAGGTTGCTGCACCTTCTTCATTCTGGCACCAACAAAAATTATAGCACTAGAGTCCTTTAATATTTATAGACTCAAAATCTAGCAACCATGACTTGCCAGCCCTCATGAATACACTCAGAAGGTCCATTCCAACCCTTCTGTGATTCTACGATCTAAACGATCTATCTCAAGTGAGTTTCAAAGTGTGCAGCTTGTACCTAAACAGTTTCTCCTGTACATGACAGAGTTGTGTTGCTATACAGCTGTCAGTGGGCAAAGAAATTCACACATATGGGGCAAAGCTCTCTCCTGCACAGCGAAAGAAAACCTCCTTGTACTGAAACACAGAATCATCCCAGGTTAACTGGGGAGCTACAGAATATATCATGGAATATATATCAAGGACTGTTCTGCTTATCATGTGGCCATGAAGGTAGAGCGGGGTATAAACAAATAACATGTGATTGCCTTAGAGTCAGTCTGATGTGCTTCTCACCCACACCATTCCCTATGGTTCAAAGGCAAATTAAGAATGGTTTGTCTTTTCTTTTTTCCCTGTGTTAGTGCAATGAGGAAAGCCTGGCTAAAACACTTAGCATCACAGTGAAAACAAGAACAAGTACCCAGTGTGCTTTAAAAGTGGGAGGGCTTTTGTCTGTGAGAGCCTTGCTGATTTTCCTGTGTGAAGTTCTGAACTACAGGCATTCTTACACAAGGAAAAGAAGGTCCTTTACAGAAGAGTATTTAGAGGTTCTTGTGGGCAGAAGGTGATCAGTGTAAGTGACAACTCCAGTCGCTAAAGGAAACTGAAAGTAAGCCAGCATTCAACAGAAAAGACTTCAATTTCCTAAGCCAACAGGCAACCATTTCTGTTGTTGCTTCACTGCGAACAGGGCTGAACACATGCACTTGCAGGTTTTAAATTTAACACAGAACATTATAATGGTGTTTCCACTTCTGCATTAGATAAACTTTAGTGCTCAAATGGAATATTGGGATCCTAATGACTTTGCTTTAATAAGACCTAAACTTTTAATTAACCTGCCAAGACAAATTACAGCCATAGCTTTAGGTAACTATTGCAGACAGCTGAGACTCAACACCAATGCCTCTTCTGGGAGAGGGATTAATGGCAGCTTTGCAATGAGTCTGCTCTTTTCAAGCAAAGGGGCAAAAAAGAAGTCTATTAAACAATCAGTGTGGCTAGAAGAAAGCTGAGTGCTAGTTTTATGGAGCAATCTTTCAATTACAGCCAAATGAATTTGGGTATATGAACAGTTTCAGCAGGTCAGTCGAATTTAAAGCGAAGTATTATTGAATCAGAAACAGACTGATATTTATAGGGTGGAAGAAGCTCGGCTGTCAGGCAGTGCATAGGCTGCATCCTGGCCTCCTTAGCAACAAATCAGTGCCTGTGCGTTGAATTGACAGAGAGCACTTCTCTTCCACAGCAACTGAGAGACCTGGTTAGTTCATTTGTTCTTCTTAAGAAATCTCAGCTTCTTGCTTTTAGCAGGGAGAAATGGAGATTCCTGTTACTGTGGCTCCTGCTACCAAGCCTCACAGTGCTCTGTATTAGTTTTAACCCCAGTACGCTGCCTGAACTCCAGCTTGAGTAACTTTGGTGACGCTCGAAGGCAGGACTGTGTCACACAAAGCATGGTGATGCTCTTCTATCATTCCTATCCCTCTGCACAGAAAGGGGAAAAAAAGCCCAAACAAAAATAACTAAATGAAAAGATCAAAGACAGAAAATGAAGCAGGGAATTTCAAGCTTGTAATCCATCTTTGGCACTGGGCAGACTCTTGTTATGGATATAGTTATTAAAAAGGCCTATAAAATACTTACAAGATATTTAAGGCCTAACAATATTCAGCTTATTGCTAAATACAATCTCCTACAAGCTATTCTTTCTGAAACCACACAAAGCCACCATGCAATTGAGTATGTGCGTTAATACCTGGCCCCGAGGCATATTTAGGAATTTAGGAATAATACAGGAAATCCTTACCAATAGCAGTAGTAAGAAAAGAAACCACTTCCGATTCCTTGCCATCGTTGTAGAAGGCTAAATGCCATATTCCTGAATCTAAATACTGGATAAACCCCGTCTCATGGCTGGACAAGGGCACAAAAGCTCTGTGTTGCCGCTGAGGTCCTTCTAAGCTTCTCGCCTCCTGTGTCAGTAGACGTCTTCCATCAAGGAGCTCGACAAAGTCAAACTGAAATATAAAGAAAGAGTGATGTTTGGGTGTTCTTCAGGCTTCCTCAAGCTTAGTTTCATGTTCTGGGTCTACAGAAGCAGCATAAACAAGTAACTCAGATCTGTTCCTGGCCTACCTGCGAGTACCCATTTTGGAAATAGCCAGTGTATGAATGTAATTACCTGAATCAAGAAATCATCTTTATTTAGAATGGGACATACGGACCTTATTGATGTGCTCTCATTCTGTACAAACACAGCAGGGAAACATGAGGTCCAGAGTCCTAAATTGCACTGTAAGTGTGATGATAAGATGCTTATTTGTTAGTCTCTCTGTGTCTTGGCTAACAAGGGAAATAGAAAAAGCCTAACCAGGTTCTTTGCCTCAATTGCTATGGGTCACCAAGGAAAAGTCAAGAAGTATTTGTATTAAATTCTGGTAGAGGTTTTGCAGGAGTATTTTGTTTAGCCAGAAAGGGTTTTCTTTCCTAAAGCAATAGCAAAAGTGGTTAAAGAATCATAGAAGATGAGATGGAAAAGAGATAAAGTAATATACAGAAGTCTCATTTAGGCAGTGGCTTTGGGAAGCTTTCCTCAAAAGGACACATCCATTTTTTTTGCCAGGGTAACTTCAGCAGAACACCTGCTTTGATTTTGCTATTAGTGTTGCAACTACCTTTAGTTAGCTATTGAAACAACTTTCCAGAGACTTTCTGCAGTGATTGCATTTTGTCTGGTGACACATTAATGGGACAGGTCTGATACAAGCTGAGCAGACAACACAAATGTTAAGTGAACCTCATCTAATCTGACTTTCAACGTGTAGTTAGGTGAACCGGACATCTTGTGAGCAGAATCCAGCAGCTGAGCACTTTTCTGCTCCTTGACTTCACCTGGGTTTGCCCCTCTCATCCAGTTGGTCAAATAAGGCTGTAGTTTTGGGCAGGAAGGAGGGAAAAAGACAAAAAGAAACACCTTATTTTTGTCACAGTATGCTTATTTTTGTCACAGTATATGTTTCTATGCTGAATAGTTGCTGAGTGTTGGCTTAATGGGCAGCAATATTTAGGCTTTCTGACTTTACCGTTGCAGTATGTGGGTGATTCTGTTACACTATTAAGGGCATCACCATTAGAGATGAAGGTGTCATTGTCCTGTTCTACTTGGTGCTTGTCAGGCCACCCCTGGAATACTGTGTTCAGTTTTGGTCCTGCTGCAGAAAAAAGATGTGGATGGGGTGAAGAGCGTGCAGAGAAGGGCCACAAAGATGATTCAAGGGTTGGGCAGTGTGTGAGGAAAGGCTGAGAAAGCTGGGACTGTTCAGCCTTAGGGAAAGAAGGCTCAAGGAGACCTGATCCCCATGTGCCAGTGTTTAAAGGGTGGCTACAAAGAAGATGGAGACTTCATTTTTACAAGGAGTCCCATGGAAAAGACAGGTAATGGGTAGAATTTACTCCTGGGGAGACTCCAGTTGGACACAAGAAGAAATTTTTCCCAATGAGAACAATCAGCCATTGGAATAACTTCCCAGGGAAGTGGTGACTCCCTAATGTTGGACACTGTTAAGACTCAGCTGGACAGGGTGGTGGGGCATCATGTCTAGGTCATGCTTTGCCTAGAAAGGTTGGACCAGATGACCCTTGAGGTCCCTTCCAACCTGGGATTCTGTGATTCTACAAAATGTGGTGCTAAAGCAGCATTTGAGAACATAAAAGCCAGCACACCTGCAAAGGACACTCCTTTTGGAGGTCAAATCCAAGTTATCTTTGTCAGAGACAGAGTTTCTATTTTGAATAATGTAAATACACATCATAAAATGTACTAGTGAGAGATTGGTTTGAATGACACTTTGTGAGCCAGGTATTTGTAGCTATTGCCTAGGCTGCCTCCTCATCGGGCCTCAGTGTGGCTGTGACTGACACAACTCCAACCCTGGCAGTGTTCAAGGCCAGGTTGGACAGAGCCTTTGGTGATATGGTCTAGAGTGAGGCATCCCTGCCCATGGCAGGGGGTTGGAACTGGATGATCTTAAGGTTCTTTTCAACCCAAACCATTCTATGATTCTATGATTGTGCCTTATAAGCATCCATTTGTTGCTACATACTAGGTGTAGATGCTTAAAGCTTAGTGAGGTGAAAACAACTTCAAGGCACCCAGCTATGGTGAGCTGCTGTTGTTGCAGTCCAACTGGGGCCATGCTCTACCTGGGGCTTCCTGCCAAAAGCAAAAGTTCATTTTTATAACTATTTACAAGATGCTGCTGTGGATGTTGATGACTTTGCAAAGTTCCTGGTTACCAGTTGTAAATAGTAATTGAACCACAAATGGATTGTGCTTTATTGCATTTTAATACATTCAGTGATTTTTAATATGCAATTAGAGTTATTGCAAGCAAGGAAGTTGTAGATAAAATACCACATTAATCAATTCCAATTGGACTAAGGGAAAAATGCCTCCCACAAGCTGTGATGGCCAATCCCTGAGATTCATGATTTACTAAAATTTGGCTTAGGTTAAAAAGAGCTTTAAATATTATTTGATCTAGAAAGATTAAATAAATAATAATAAACCTGTGTAACTTTTACTATGACTTGTTGAGAAGAATGAGAAGAAATGCCTGGAGTTATTTCAGGCTTCTGCAGGCTCTCTTTCTAAGACTACAGAAAACTGGAGCTTGTATTTAATTCCTACTTATTAGTGTCCACGGTTGTTGGCAACATAGGCTAGAAGACAGGTCACCACAGGCAGAGAATGTTAGAATCAGAGAATAGTTAGGGTTGGAAAGGACCTTAAGATCACCCAGTTCCAACCCCTTGCTATGGGCAGGGACACCTCACACTAAACAATGTCACCTGAGGCTCTGTCCAGTCTCAGCATGAACACTGGCAGGGATGGAGCATTCACAACTTCCTGGGCAACCCATTCCAGTGCCTCAGCACCCTAACAGTAAAGAACTTCTTCCTTATATCCAATCTAAACTTCCCCTGTTTCAGTTTGAACCCGTTACCCCTTGTCCTGTCACTACAGTCCCTAATGAGGAGTCCCTCCCTAGGGACTTCATCTCCACCCAAGTTTTCCAGAGAGAATCTGGAATAGATTGCTGCTTTAGCATGGATAAATATGACTTTCAACAATCTAGGGATAACTTTTAACAATTTAGGAATAAATAAGACTTAACTATTTAGGAATATATGCTAAGGGTCTGCAGCCTTGGGATCAGTTCAAAGATCCTGACATAGAGAATATTAAGGCTCACACTATAGAAGATGGATTATCTAAGCAGAAGAAGTATCTAATTATCTAACACATAAGAAAACCTGATTATCAGCTAGAATTTTACTACTTGCCATCAACTAGATGACAGGCTGGGGGAAAATAATTGACCCTTTATTCAGTTCTTCCAAGGGCTGTATCACTGCTCTGATCATACATTTTGCCAAAGTCTTGTTTACGACGTTCCTTACAAAACTTGGGAATACAAAACTCATTGGGTAGATTTATGAGGTGCAGCAGATACGGTGGAGTATGCAAGAGGAAAGATGAGATTTGTGTCAAGTGTATTAACTATAAGAGACAAGTTTACAATTTCAGCACAGAAAACAAGTTACCTATTTAATGACTCCTAAGACTAATAAATTACAGTGAGATAGAACGTCATATAAATAAATAGAGGAGAACAATGTTGTAATTGACAGCAGGTTTATAGAATAATAAATCTAGGGAAAGGGATCATTTAAAATCCCAAATTAAATATTAACAAATAATACATCAGTATTGATTCAGTATCTGCAGCTTCATTAAGTTATTTCATCAGAACAGGGTGGGATATGTGATCTGTTTCTCCAAGTGTACTGTTGGTTTTTATTGTCTCTCTAGTTATCTTTGGTGATGTTTTGGTCCGGATGATGATTTTGTTATAGACTTGGCAACTCTCAGTTAGTGGTTACACAAAAAGCAGGGTTCTCAGCATGTGCACTGCCTCGTGCATCATGTCACATTGACAAATGTGTGGCATATCCCACATTCAACATCTCATTCTTAGCAGAAGCTTCAACTGATCCACAACCATGGTGTTTTAAGTGGGAAACATCGATAAATCACTGAGAATACCCCAGCAAAAATGAGGTTAAAGGGAAAAAATAAAGCAGCAATGGTGAGGTTGGCATGGGCTTCTTAATTGCTAAAAACTTTACTATGGTTGGGTTTGGTGCCCTGCTGCACTAAAAGGTTTTGCTTTAAGTTCAACAGACCTGAGGTTTAGGTGTTAAATTTCACACGTGTTATTTAAAGAACTAAAACTATTCATGTAAGAACTCCTGTTCCATAACAGAAAGTAATAATGATAATAAACAAGTAAAATCAATACAGACTTCTCTCTACAGTTAGTATGATGTGACCAAGACTTGAGTTTTGATTTAACTAATACAGGAGGTTTAAGTCTGAAGTGTTTGAATCTCCCTGTAAAAAGAGTCTGATGAAAACTGGGCAATAAGAGCACGGCTGTGTCACTGAATTTATGACCTGCTGATCCTACTGAAACGCTTGAATTCTGCAGAAAAGTAGGCAGAGAAAGTGTAGATTTATAACACCTCTTTGACATAAATAAGTTGCAGGTGTGTTAATATGTAGAAAATACCATATTACCCAGAAAGACTGTAATAAACATATTTGTTTGCTCAGGAAGAAAATAAAAGCAGGGTATTTCCATAAATCTTAAGCAGTTGTGTAGGTTTTTCAGTTAATAGCAGAGGGCAAGGGTAAGTTACAGCATTAATATAAACCTGGTGGTACTTTGATAACTTGCAAGTGGGAGTAAGATGCTTTGCATTGCCAGTGATGTATTAATCAATCTGGTGAAGAGCAGCTTAGAAACTGAACTGGGAAGTAGAGAACGTAATGTACAAAATCTTTATTTAAGGGGCTGGTTCATCAGAGCTTTTCCCAGAATGGGATTTCTTGCCATGGCTTTTGCCAAGGTGTGTCAAGAAAACCAATGATATCTTGGTTGCTGTCTTAACTAAACTGGAGGCTTTCATAAGAACTCAGTTTTGTTTGGTTATACACCAGTTACTGGGCCCTGACCAATCTCAGTCTAATCTGGCAGTCGACAGGCATGATGTGAAGGGTTGCTCAAGGCATTTCAGCACAGAAGACACAGTGAATCTTGGTCCCATGAGGGTGAACGACCGGGATCTTCCTGCTCTTACCTTCAGAGGGCAAAGGCAGTGGCTGAAAGAGGGAGACAGACCTGAGATGCAACAAAGTGCTTAAGAGATGGGGGGTTTTGATGTAGCTTAAGTTTGGCTCCTGCTGCAAGGGTTCTGGATGGAAAAGGTGGTATCTCATGCTATCAGGAGTGACCAGTGACCACTAGCTCACAAACCTCTTTTGCTCCCCTGGCAGCTTGCTGCCTTAGGTAACTGCCTGCTTGCAAGTGCCTATAGCACATAGAGTTAACTCTGCAGTTGTCACTTGATTATCTTTCTCTGGACAGATGACATTTAACATCTTACAAGCATGCAACAAATTCTTGCAATAAACAGCTGAAATAAAACAATAAGCCATAAGGACACATAATTTAAGACAATTATTAAACTGAAGTCCCATTACCTGTGTATGTGATGGTGGGAGGCCTTTTCTGCCATAGATGCCAACCAGAGCAGCCTTTCCTAAAGACACATTGAATTTCAGATGCACTGGGTGGTCGATGAACACCTGAGATCTCCAAAAGATACCAGGAGGGATCTTCTGTGTGGCTCTTCTGCCAACATCAATTTCTCCAGAGTCTATAAAACTGTCGTCGGGAAAGAAACTACTGGGTTTTCCTGCCAAAACACAGGAACAAAAGCCTTGGATTAGCCTGAGATCCTAAAAGTAATCCAATCAGACTGGTATCTCTGACACTGATCTTGTTAAACAGTCAATTAGTGTCCTAAGGTCTTCAGGGTACTTTGTCTAGCCAATCCATATGATTATGGGAGGAAAACTGGCAAGGTTATTCCTGGCTTCGGGAACTGTTTGGTTTGAAAACATAGACATGGGAAGAGCAACCTGAAGAAAAATGGCTTTTTTATTTCAATGGCAGCATCAGAGAGTGTGTAACTACATTGTGAAGAGAAGATAAATCATCTGACATTAAATCCTAAATGAATATAAGTTCACGTTAAATTAGCAAAGAGAAGCGTAGCAAGTGTGAGGCAGACACATCACAGAATGGAATGGTAGTGTGGAGAACAGCAGCATGAACGATGCTAAGTGGGCAAAGGAAAATGTTTCTCTGTTAAAATCAACTCTTGACAGTGGTAACAGTATTTGAAACCTGCTCATCAGTCCAAAGGAAAAAGGACTGGGAAAAATGAAGGAAATCATACCCTGCACTTGAGTAGTGTCTACTAATAAATATAGAATCATGGAGTCACAGACTGGTTTGGGTTGGAAGGGACCTTAAAGCTCATCCAGTTCCAACCCCTGCCACAGGCAGGGACCCCTTTCACTAGAGCAGCTTGCTCCAAGCCCCTGTGTCCAACCTGGCCTTGAACACTGCCAGGGATGGGGCAGCCACAGCTTCTCTGGGCACCCTGTGCCAGCACCTCAGCACCCTCATAGTACAGAAATTCTTCCTAATGTCCAATCTAAATCTACCCAATGTCTAGTATAAATTTAGCCCTAATCTTATAATGATAAACATCTTCTTGTGCTTAGCCTCTGGAGCCCCAGCTTCTTCAAACTTTAAGCAGTGAAGCGAAAGTGGCTGAGAGGTTTGAATTGGGTTTCAATACAATCTGTGAAGTGTGCATCTTTTGAAACAACAAGCCAATGGAGGCTTCTGTTTCATAAAGCAACCACCAGGCTGGAGAGCCTGAGTCTGCAGATGGCAACCACTACATGCCGTGATGTCCAATGGAGTCAGCAGGGAGCTCAGCATCCCTTGAAACTCTGTCTGAGAGATTCCAGGTTAAAAATTCACACACTTGCAGTCCCCAAAACTGGTGGCTGCTTCAAAAACTCTGGACCCAAAAGGAGCCCAGGAAATGAGAGGCAGAATGAAAACTACAGTGCCAGTATGTTGCCTTTTCAGCCTTTGCTTCAATCAGTGGCCACAGCTTTACCTGCGTGGAGAAAGGCAATGATGTAGCAACCGCTTACCAAAGAGCCTTTATTTAAAGACACTTCTAGTTAAGAAGTATGCAGAAGTGTCACCTGAAAGACTTTGGCTTTAGTAAGGAGAGAATCACGTCACCAACAAGGACTAATATTCATTTGAGGAATTCAAATTAATGTTATCTCCATCCATCACAGCACACAATTCTGTGTTTCACAGACTGAGCCATTCAAGCAAAATGAGGAGAAACCTTTCAGGTACATACAACCTTCTGCAGGACAGTCCCATTGTGAGATGTCTTTCTTACAGAATCTACATTTAGGGAATGGGAAACAAAATTATCTTTTCCCAAGCTGGATTCAGGTCAAATAGTTTTAAAATTTACTTGGCGTGTTGAAAAGGTGAGTGGTAGAACAACCTTTCCATTTACTGTTTCATATTAAAATATTTCCTTTAATATTATATAATTTTAATTATTATCCTAGAATCACAGAATCACAGAATGGTTTGGGTTGGAAAGGACCTTAAGATAATTCAGCTCCAACTCCCTGCCATGGGCAGGGGTGCCTCACACTAGACCATGTCACCCAAGGATCTGTCCAAAGTGGCCTTGAACACTGCCAGGGATGGATCCTTAAGCTTCTCCTTACACCATCCCAACATTAACTCTTCAGGAAAACCAGACATAAATTGTCTCTGAAATCCATATATAAATTATATGCATATTAACTGTTAACATAAGAAGTCTCTGAAGGTGTCTCTTTGTATCTTCTTTCTCTTTAGCAGAAGTTTTGCTCTCAATAAGACTAACCCCTGATTTAAAGCCAGCAACTGCTTATGTACACCACTGGAGTGGGGCTTGATGGCATGTTCATTTCTATGATATCTTGTGGCAAAAGTTGTATTCATAAAATCATGGAATGGTTTAGGTTGGGAAGGACCTTAAGATCATCCAGTTCCAACCCCTCTGCCTTGAGCAGTGACACCTCACACGAGACCATGTCACCCAAGACTTGTCATACCAGCACAGCCAAGGTAGCAAAGAGTGTATGCACATTCATAGCCAAAAAAGCTACTATTAATTTTATAAGATCCTCATTTACCTTTGTTTATCACATAAATGCAGAGGGAACATCACCTGACTTCTTGTCCTCTTTTAGTCAATGTGCATATTAATAGAGATAATCAGAAGCGGCTTAGGTAAATGGATGGTCTTTCTGAAACATTCTGTGCTGACAGAGTACAGTTGTAGGATGCAAATCAACTAGCTTGCTTGCAAAGGGGATTACTCTATCAGCTGGACTGTTACGATTTATTTGGCATACTATAAATTATTTGCCACACTGTCAGGATTAAAGGAAACAGTTCCCATGTCTTCATGCAAAGTTTCTTATTCTATTATTTAAGATGAATAGACTGAGGATTGCATTAAAAAAGAGATAAAGGCATCCCATAGTTTGATCCAAATGAAGGCTTTGTTTTTCTGATTATTACTGTCATGTTTTATAGATTCTTAGTAATTCAGATGAAAACTAAAATATTTGATATGCAGCCTGAATGTTCATTAATAAAGTTTGTACATTGGAGTGAACCAGGGAAGCTGAGGATTTAAGATGATAGATCATACAATCACAGAATGGTTTGGGTTGGAAGGGACCTTAAAGCTCATCCAGTTCTAAACCCCTGCCACAGGCAGGGACACCTTCCATTAGAGCAGCTTGCTCCAAGCCCCTGTGTCCAACCTGGCTCTGATGGATGTTGCTGTGCAAGACATGGCCTGGAGGAAATCAGTGCAGTACGTGTCCTGCCTGTACAGAGAGCAGCACTTGCTCAAGTGAGCAGAAATGCTTTTGTGATTGCACAAGATAATAACACAGAAATACTTCTTTGGACACACAATTACAAAGTTCATGTCTCCTCTTGTGGGCAATTCATGTCTGAGAAGCTGACATCCTCAGAGCAGTCACATCATGCTGCCAGCAATTGACATTTATCCTGACACAGAAGTCTAAAGAAAGGCTGAATTCATTCCCTAAAATCCATCCATGTTCCATCAGTTTTAGCCTATAGTAAGATAAGGCCCTATGGACAAGGCACTTCCCAAAGTACAATTAGAGCCAATTCAGCTTCTAATCAGAAATGAGGTTTTAATCAGAATATCTGACTCCTTAGAATTAACTTCAGGTCTGAATTCTTAATTGGGCTGTCAATTACTTTGCTCTTTCCACAAGTTACCTTGAACTTCTTAGTTGCCATAGTAACTATTCCTAATTTATTTGGATATCAAAATGAACAATTTCATTTCAGGCCTTGCTGAATCTGCTGGTATTTTTGACAGCAAGGTACCCTGACTCACCAAAACGCTTCAGAACATGCATTTCTCTGCCTTCAATTGCAGTTAATCACATGCTTAAATATAAGCATGTGCTTCAGTGCTTTGATAAACAGGGATGGGCTTAAACACAGTACTGGAGCACAGGCACAGATGAGAAGGGATGACTGTCACTGGGAATTGGCAAGCCATTGGTAATGATTCATTCCAAGCAGCTGTAAGGATATTCGAACACATCCCAGCCTCTTTCACTGTGATCAAGAAGACTTTCAAATGTATTTCAATCCATTATACAACAAATTTCAATCACATGCATTTTGGTTTGGAACAGCAGCCGTGTAGCACTGCTAGCACATTCAGGACAAGATACTGTCCTCTAAAACCTACTGATCTGTAGATTCATAGAATGGTTTGGGTTGGAAGAGACCTTAAAGCTCATCCAGTTCCAACCCCCTGCCATGGGCAGGGACCCCTTCCACTAGAGCAGCTTGCTCCAAGCCCTTGTGTCCAACCTGGCCTTGAACACTGCCAGGGATGGGGCAGCCACAGCTTCTCTGGGCACCCTGTGCCAGCGCCTCAGCACCCTCACAGGGAAGAGTTTCTGCCTAAGAGCTCATCTATAGCTATCCTCTTTCAGCAAAGATCCCCTAAGATCTATATGAAGCACTAACCTGAGGTATCTGCTAATGATATAAGCAGGGTATTTCCCATATTTCTCTTTTAATAAAGCTTTCTGGAAGCAGTCAACACTTCTACTGCTGACACTGCGAGCACAGCTGGAAAAGAAACCAAGTGGAGGTCTTTCCATCACTTGGATGGCAGTTTTGTATACATCCATTTCTTCTCATTTTGACTTTTTAGAGTAAACGGACAGATCCAAACTAGATGTTGGGGAAATGAAACATATGGCAAGTTAGGGATAGGAAAAGGATCTGTTATGAAGTATTTTTGACTACAACAGCAGGGGTATCTGCAGCTTGGTATACTGTCTAGTCAGGCTTGCTGAGAATAGCTCACTTAGCTGATTTGTCCTTGTAGTAACTTGATGTCAGCCATCAGTTGCTAGTAAATACACTGTTTTTAAAGGAACACACATAATTATGGCCTTTATTTGGACTCATAAAGACAGATAAGAACAAAAAATACTACTATTAATTTAAATGAAACATCAAAATATAGGCTCTCAGCCAAAGTCCAGGGAACTCTGCGTAAACTTTGGAGTGCAACGAGTTGCCAGAACAGTAGCATTCTTCTTATCTCTTACCCACAAAACTTCCTCCCCCAAAACAACTATCAAAAATAGCCAATGACTTCAATTTGACTGGACTCTGTTAACCTTGTATAGAGAAGCTCGACAGACAAAAGAGCTTTCTGAAAAACTGAGTTTCTCATTTTTCCAGCTCAGTCTTAGGAGGGATAAAACACCTCCCCTTTATGCTTGCAGGTACTGTTGGCAGTGCTGCCTCTATACAAAGCACAGTAAGATATAAAGCTGTTGGATAATGCACTGCAGAACTGAGGACTCATCACTTGCACTGATTTCAGTTACCATCACAAGCTGTCAACATTGTGATGCTTTGTGGAGACCAGGGCTTTTATCTGGCTACTTTTGCAAAGAGAGGTCCAACTCTGTGGTGCCAAAAACCGCGCTGTAAAGTAAATATTCTGGTCTGCAAAACACATGGCACTAAATAGCAACGAATAGGCAAACTCAACATGCTTTACTAGTGTAGGGAGACTTGAGCCAGTGCTCAAGGAGTCATTTAATATTCAAGACACACGAGTATTCCCATGAGAACAGCCACTCAAGGCAGGGTTTCACAATGACCTTCTGAAGCCTGTGAGATACGGTACAGATGGTTTCACTTTGGATTTGCGGTGAAGTTGCATATAGTTTTATGACATTAGTGGACATCAGAAGAGTATGAAACTTAGAGAACACAAGGAAACAAGACCGAAGACTACTAGTTCTACACGCGAAAGACTGGAAAAAGCACCTGGTGATGGCAGCATTGAGGGTAATGGAACATGAGATTGGATGGCTGGAGTTCAGAGGCAGACAGAAGACTCACAACATGGACACACACCAACCATACCTTCACTGGTTCCTTTGCCTTTCCTGTCAGGTAACTCTAACCCTGTGCCCCCCGAAGGATATAAGGAGACGTCCGTTGGCACTGGCCAACTGCTGGCTGTGTCTTCCGTGATCTCATACATCTGCCCTTCCATCGGCTGCAGGTGCCAGTTTAGGCCAAACAGGTGCATGGCTGTGGTGAGCAATGAGAAAAGTCATCTTTTTCTGTTGGGGAGAGGTTCAGAACTACAGGGGCACTTTCTAAAGGCTCCACTTTGCCTTATGAGTGGTGATTGCTTTAGGATAAGAACGGCATTAATGTCATCAGACAGCCCCTGCTGCTTCTACCATACCAACTCCCTAGGTCTTTCCACCCACTTAAACTCATTTTAGATCACCTGTACCAATCCGTTCTGCTGCTTCCAGTAGAACTCCTGACTCATGGCCTGTGTGAGGGAATAACCAGGCACAGTGCTTCAGAAAAGGGCTGGGGTGACAATGTGGTGAACACAGAAATACAAGGAGTAGTATTTAACAACATACCAATAAATGCCAGGAAACCACACTCTGGTTTATGCTGCTGTATTCATAATGTATTATATAGATTCTTTTTCACTCCTTTGTGTTTTGTTTAAACCCACCAATTACACCCAGAAACACAGATATCTCTGACAGCTTTTCCTATATAAGACCAAATAAAAACTAAGGCAATTTAAGACCCAGCACCACAAATGCAAGCGACTACGACTGGGCGCTCCTTAGTACAACTCAGCTCCTCCTATTCAGATCAAAGGCACCTCCTCAGGGTTTGAAACCAAGCAGTGCCATTTAGCTTTGTGTGATACCAGGGCACAGCTCTCTGTCAAAGTCACCCAGTGCATATGTGAACAAACGTCCAGGAATTTCATAAAGGCAAGGGAAGTTAAGGAACAAGACAGGATACTTAAACGCAAACACATGGATGAAGAATATGGAAAATCATATGCTTATACCACTCATAGCTGCCCCTTGAAAAGAAAAGCAAAAGAATGTGGCTTCCCATATCAATCCCCAACATAAACATTTCATACTCAATCAGGATCCAGTTTAGCTCCAGGCTCTGCACAGCCAAATGATCTGGTAGTTGCTACATTTGGAATGACATGGCTTTTTTAAGGGAATGCCTTGGTATTTTACACTCTAATTTCTCCAAGTAACTGTACAATGGCACAAGGATTGACAAGTAATCTGAGCAGTTCTCCACAAACAGCATGTTTAGGCAATTTTAGCAAAATCAGTGATTTTTTTCCCCACTTTAATCTCAATTAGGTCATCTACCATTTACTAACAGGAATAAGGTTGTCTTTGCACTACTACATCACAAAACACAGTGAGAGCAAAACTCTCCTTCTACCACGTTAATAAAGTCTTAATCATTAGGAAAGAAAATACACTCCTAAGGCTTCCAACAGCAAGGAATCACAGTGAGAAAGGTCTCCTGAGGACCCGCTCAAAACGTGAATGTTTTTATTCAGGTACACATTCCAAGAAGGAATGCCAGCAACACAACTGGTAACTCAACCAGGATACTTTAGGCATCTGAAAGTACATTTCCTTGGCAGAGAAACTGTGCAAGGGAAGAGAGGAAATCAGGCTGGAAACAAGGAATTTGCAGCAAGCATTTGGCACAGCTGTGCTTGCACAGTATCTTTGTGTTTATACGGCTCTCATCTGAGTGCCTGGGCACTTCAGAGCTATTGACCTCATGGAACCTCATCAGGTAGGAATCTGTTATTTCTCTTTCACTGCAAGTAAAAAGAGAACTACAGCAGATTAAAGGACTTGTTTGGGCATTAAAGTGTGATTGTGTGTTTATTCACTTAAGTTACTCCTTACTCACAGGTTCACAAGCCCTAACAGGCATTTCAGTTCTGGATGCTGCCTGAGAATGCCATCCAGGCTGGACCTCTCCAAGGACCGGAGTGTTACCTAGGTGCCACTGAATGTTTGTAGTTCCAAGTGGAATGAAACGTGTACTGTTCACTCCTCCAAACCCAGGAAATCCCATACAGCAAGCAGCCTGGATGCCTCTTCAAACCCTAAGTGTTTAATCCCGACTTCACCTACCAGTTCCAACTTCATATTCAATGATTTGCATTAACTTATACTGGGCACCATTGGTTCAGGCAAGAACCAAGCCAGTGGGCTCTTTGTTCTGTCCTTTGGCTATCACAGTCTAAGTGCCACACAAACTCTTAGGAACACAATGAAAGGCCATTGTTTCCCTGGAAGGACACTGTTTCTTCTCTTCTCCTTAGGAGGACTTTGTTGCTTGTGGATCATTATTTACTGCAAGAAAATGAAGGTGAAGAACTCAGCATTGTTTTGGATGGGTTGGAAAGCTATAAGCATTTCTTCCAGGCATGTAAAATCCATTTAAAAACACCTGAGAGGAAATGTCTTATGAAGGGAATATCTTGCTTCAGTGTAATGACAGAACTGGTAGCTTGGAAGTGTGCTAAGGCTTTTTTTGACATTATCCATCCCCTTGAGCCACTGAATCAACCATTCAATACCACCATTCATTCCTGAACACCTGAAAATTGTCTTACAACGTTCCAATATAGAAAATATGACAGAATAACCTGTAACATAGATACTGTGTTATCATACAGAGATAAAAAGCCTTCATTAATACGTTAACTTTTGTCTTTGGTGAATAGATTTTGTCTAAGGCAAAAAGCTTCTTGTGTTCATTGATACCATCACCACATAGATCACAGAAGCAAAGAATCCCAGACTGGTTTGGGTTGGAAGGGACCTTAAAGCTCACCCAGTTCCAACCCCTGCCATGGGCAGGGACCCCTTCCACTAGAGCAGCTTGCTCCAAGACCCTGTGTCCAACCTGGCCTTGAACACTGCCAGGGATGGGGCAGCCACAGCTTCTCTGGGTACCATGTGCCAGCGCCTCAGCACCCTCACAGGGAAGAATTCCTTATATCAAATCTAAACCTACTCTCTTCAATGGGAACCATTATCCCTTCTCCTGTCACTACAGTTCCAGGTAGAAAGCCTCTCTCCATCATTCTTACAAGCTCCCTCTAAGCATTGGAAGGCTGTAAGAAGGTCACCAGTGATGACCCATGAGAGCTATGTGCACCATGAATGCAAAAGCACAAGCATCCGAGAAACAGAAATATATTTGAAAATCATTTTGGTTGCTAAGCGGCTTAAAAAGAGTTCAGAAAGGGGTGCAAAAGCCTGGAGCTAGTGTTTTATCCAGGACTTCTGATTTGACGTTTCTAACCACAAAAGCCTATAAATATTCCCACCCATAAAGCAAACAGGCATCATGCAATTTCTGCTGCAGGTAAGTGATATCCACAGGAGCCTCCCTGAAACAGGAACAAAGAGTTGGATTTACTGTGGAAACACACTCCAGTAGCAGGCAGTTGTTAGGAAGTCTGATCAAGTCTTTAATGTTAGTATCTTCCAAATAGCAGTGACAAGCTGATAGAATATTCATTCTTCTGCTTGCCCCCTCTAACTGCCACACTCATGCTAAAAAGCCAAGTAGTAACAGCAGTGGATGTTTTGGGTCTCTACATCTCAGTGGGATGTGTGAAACTGTTGATGCACTCAGATGTTTAAAGGATTTAGGAGAGGTACAAATCAACCTTGTCCTGTGCTAAATTGATGCAAAGCTCTTCCTTGTGAGAAAGAAAGAAAGAAAAAGAAGACCATAATGAAGGAAAAACCCCGGAACAATGGATGAGAGGCACAATCATATACTTTGAAGTGTTAATGTTCCAGAAAGTAAAGTGAAGCTGTAAAAATAGTTTGAGATCCCTGATGTTCTCAGTCTCCAGGTCAATGGAACCCACTGTTGACATTTTCTCTGGCTTTCTCTCCCCCTCTTTGCTCAGCTAGATGGAGGATGTGGCTCACAAAGAGAAAATGCCTTCCTAAAAGCCCTTCTTGTCCTTCTCCCTCTCCCTCCCCAACGGGATGCTCAGCAGATACTCAGCTATTGAAGGCCCCCCACGTATTAAAAGAGCACACTGCAATTAACAATCATTAAAGTGTTCCCTTTTGTAAAATACCATGTAGCTTTCACTGCCTGGGAAGCCTCCTGACATGCCCTTTGCAGTAGCTTTGCTTCTCTTTCCCATGGCTAATAAAACTCTCGTGTCTGCCTTCTCTTGGAACGGAAACAAGACTTAGGGGAAGCCCTGCATGTGTCCTCTCTGGGCTGGTTCAGCACCAACAACTTAGATGATATAAAGGCACCTGGGGCCTCTGGCCCATTATACTCATGTTTTGACATTAAATCTTTGACTTTCACAACCTTTTAACTGTAGCTAAGGACTAGCAAAAAGTGCCCTAAAATTTGCTGCGCCCAATAACAGTTTTCCATGCAGAATAAACCACCTTATCCTCAGTCCTGCCTTCTTGGTGGGGAAAACAAGGAAGCCAAACTCCCACCCTTTCAGGATTTGGTTACTTTGCTGAGTTCAGCAGTTCAGTGTGATGTGGCTGTCCATTTGATGGACTCAGATTCACTTTAGCAAAGTGAATTTACCCACAGTTTAGCATCAGCTGAGCTGTTTAACCACCCAAATAAATCAAAGTTCATCTTGGTGGAACCATGTATTCAGGGTAATGATTCTTGATGTTTTAATATATTATCTTTATGTGTATCACACTATTCTGACTCCATAGCTGCTTGTGGAGGCCATAAGCAACATTAGATAATGTTATTAAGCCAAATAAAGAGGAAAATTGTTTCCAAGTTTGTTTTGAAGAGACACAGGCTTTTGGATATCTTTGTATTATTGCCACTTGCTTATGACACAGCAAAACACTAAAGTCAAAACACTTTACTCAGCAAAGCGGAGAACAAAGAAACTGGTACAGCATTTAGGATGAAAAAGGACAAACAAAGGTAATAATTCACATAGTCAACAAATGGACATCATTTTGGACAGGTTGATGGAACGAAAGAATTCACAGAGACAGACAGATGAATGTGATAGATCACAGGGAGAAGAAAAGATAAGACATGCTTACTGAAGCATGTGAGACCCCCAGAAACCACCCCCGTCAGCAGAACATTGGAAACCACACTGCTAGCCCTTTATTAGCTCGTTGCTTTGCAGCAAGGTAAGTGTAATAAATAACCAAACTGATCAATTGTGATGCTTGAAATTAAGGCGATGGCTGAAGCCACCGGCTGCTTGGAGAGTCTTTGTTAAAGGCATTCTCATGGCAGTTTGCAGGCTCTCCTCTCCCCTATCCTGTTCTCTCCTGTTCTGTCCTCTCGTATCCTCCCCTATCCCCTCCTCTTCTCCCTTTTCCTACTGCAGCTGGCTCGGTGCTTTCTAAGGAATGAATAAAACAACAACAGTTTTACTATTGACAACTGAACTTGCCCTGAACAGTTTCTCAGAACTGGGAGCTCACCAAAGCACCAAGTTAATCATCACCACTACAAGCACGGTGCAGAGTGACAGCATGTAGGAAAGACAAGTTCTTTGAGCTTCTCATCTGAAACACCTAGGCAGTGTTTCCACTAAGAATGCTCCATGCACTGAAACTATCTTTACCTAAGGATGTCTACAGGGCTGGAGCAGCTCTGCTCTGGAGCCAGGCTGAGAGAGCTGGGCTGGGTCAGCCTGGAGAAGAGAAGGCTCCTGAAGGGGAGACCTGAGAGCAGCTCCAGTGCCTAAAGGGGCCCCAGGAAAGCTGGAGAGGGGCTTTGGACAAGGGCCTATAGGGACAGGCCAAGGGGAATGGCTTTAACCTGCCAGAGGGGAGACTGAGATGAGCTCTTAGGCAGAAGCTCTTCCCTGTGAGGGTGCTGAGGCGCTGGCACAGGGTGCCCAGAGAAGCTGTGGCTGCCCCATCCCTGGCAGTGTTCAAGGCCAGGTTGGACACAGGGGCTTGGAGCAAGCTGCTCTAGTGGAAGGGGTCCCTGCCTGTGGCAGGGGGGTGGAACTGGATGAACTTTAAGGTCCCTTCCAACCCAAACCATTCAGTAATTCTATGATCCTATTTCAGTACATTTTGCAGAAATAACACAGGGGAGTGCACAAGCTTTGGAAACACCAGATTCCTCTGCACAGTCACTGCACCCTCCTCAGCTCAGCTCTGCTAACACTGGGCTCTATGTGGAGAAGAGTTTGCCTCCAAAAAAGCACCTCACTGCACTGGTGACAGCAGAGAGAAAGAACATCAGGAAAGAGTGAAGAAGAAAGTAAAAGGGGCCTGGAACAGGAAAAAGAGCTGGAGCTCAGCCAGCGGTTGAGAAGACATTTATACATCTTGTTCCTTTGCTCTGCCCTTGTTTTGTGCACTCATGTATAAGGCATGTGGTGGCTACATATTCCTCTTTAACCTTCAGCTTTGGCAGCAGACTTATAATAACCGTCTTTAAAATGAGACCTGAGGTTTGTGTTTTCTCCTCCCTGAAAAAGAAGAAGCTAAATTCCACCAGTGAATTACTCAAGGCTAATTTTGACTCAAGGAAATGTATTGCCTTCCCTCCTGTCTCTGGAATCAACTCGCCTGTAATTATCTGGATAGCTGTGTCTCTCTACACTGAAACCAGACGATTTCTGTAGAAGTGGGAGAATTGGCTGTTGCAGAATTAATCATATTTCTGTGACATTCCACGTTATGAGAAAGAGCTTTTCAGCATGAAATAATCACTGGTTTGTCAATCCTCAATAAATCAAGGAAGATATTAAGAGAATGGAAACAGTAAAACAAACACTAAAAAAAAAAAAAGAGATATCAACCAGTTTGTTTTTCTCTTATACTTCTGCTCCATTTCAGTGCTAGACAAGGCTTCTGTGTCCCAGCATGGCAGAACATACCAATGCAGCTGAGGACTGAAGTGGCCCTATGGCCTGACTCATGTTGGAAGAGGGTAAAAACAGTAAGCATGGATGCAGTACATTTTACCTGCTCTCCTTGTTTATACGGTCAAGTCCTGGACCAGATAGATTCAAGATGTTGTTTATCTAAGGGCAAGGGACACTCTGAGTGTTGCAGTTATTTAGCACCCAAGGATCTAACAAGTCCTCAAGTCAGGAATTGAAATATAGGATCCTGACTAAAGATCCCAATGGTTCTTAACATCATGAATTCATATCATTTAGACATACAGCTTGGATTCACACATACACCCCTGGCAGTGTTCAAGGCCAGGTTGGATGTGGCTTGGATCAACCTGGTTTAGTGGAAGGTGTCCATGCCCATGGCAGAGGTTGGAACTGGATGGGTTTTAAGGTCCCTTCCAACCCAAGCCAGTTTGGGATTCTGTGGTGGGGTTTTAGGACCTTCAGAAAGAAGTAGGTGCTTTCTCAGCCAGGTCAGTAAAGACACATGCTATGGAACCCCTCTAGTAATACCTGGGACCCTGCCTGCTGCCTGGCCAGACCTCCACATCCGGGGCTCAAACTACACATGTACCAGCAGCATTTCTTTCAGAGGTAATTCAGGCTTCCTCCTTTCCTCAGTCAGAATCACCACGTACAAAAGAGGAATTCAAATTCCTACCTCTTAAAATTCTGCCATCAGAGTGGGAACTGCCTCTGGGGAAAACAAAGCATTGTGGTAATCACCTAAAGTCCCGGCTGCAAATGCATTTACTTGCTTTGATTCGACACAAACCAGTTATTCTTTGACCCCTCCTGACCGCAGAGCTGTATCAAAGCTTTCCAAGACAGCAGCAGATGGTCTACCAAATAGTATTAGCTCCTTCTAAGGATAACACTTTATATTTTAATTTAGTTCCCAATTGCTCTTAATAGGGAAGAAAAAAAAAAGAGAGCTTCCAGCTGAAGCATCACATTTCTTTGAAACCTTTAAGGAAGTGACTAGAAAGACACGTTATAAAATGAAGCAGTTCAACTCAATGTTTGTTCAATGCAAAGAGTCAGCACTTCCTATTCAATGTCTTCCTAATTACCCCTGGGGATCAAAGACTTTCAAGTGATTGCCTGTCCATTCAAACCACTAATAAATGATCACCGGCCCCTCTAGTGATATAGCAGCTTGCTGGATGCTCCTCATTTCCTGCAGGAAAAGGGAAAACGCAGTTTTAAATGGGTAAATGTAAATATTTTTATGGGTATTTTAAGGGGCATTTCTAAGTGTCAACCTATAGCTAAAAACCAGACATAGAAATAGCATGGTTTATCCAAGGAGCTGTCTGCTTAAATACAATCTGTCATTCCCTTCAGCATCTACACCACTATGAAAGCACAATAGGAGGTTGAAAGATGGACTTAAGCAACGCTTTGCTGCCACGAAGCAGCTTACTGCACTGAAGAGATGCATTTCAGCCCCACAGCTCTAGTAAATGTGGTGCAACACATGCTCAGGCCTCTCTCACTAAAATAATATTTTCCCTTCTAGGTACCTTTTCTGGCAGAGACCATATCCTATAAATATTAGTGAGATCTTTCGTCAAGATCAAAGTCAATTATAAGATGGTCCCACTGTACCTCTAAATGGAGTTTTAATTTGTGCGTATAATATTAGAAATAATGGTGCTCCCATTGGGGTACTCACTTCAATTAGAGAAATGAGGACAGGCAGCAATACCACAGGGCCTCCTACCTTGCGTTGCAATTCCTACGTTTGTGGGCTAGCCTGGCATGGACAGTATAATTTGACAAAGGCCATTTCATTACACACATATAAAATGTAAAACCCTAATTCAAAGGGGTGCAATTTACATAGGTAAATAAACAACCTCTCACATGCTTGCTTCCTTCTTGTCTCTACTAGATATAAGGAAGTAGACTTCTACCTAGCAGCTGGAGAGGGGCTTTGGACAGGCCAAGGGGAATGGCTTTATCCTGCCAGAGGGGAGACTGAGCTGAGCTCTTAGGCAGAAGCTCTTCCCTGTGAGGGTGCTGAGGCGCTGGCACAGGGTGCCCAGAGAAGCTGTGGCTGCCCCATCCCTGGCAGTGTTCAAGGCCAGGTTGGACACAGGGGCTTGGAGCAAGCTGCTCTAGTGGAAGGTGTCCCTGCCCGTGGCAGGGGTTGGAACTGGATGAACTTTAAGTCCCATTCAAACCCAAATCAGATTCTATGATATCAGAAAACCTGCTTTCCAAAATGAATATAAAGGGTTGCTTAAAGTCCAAGAAATGCATTTTGCTGTGCAAAAGTCACAGACAATGCCTGCTTTCATCTATCACCCCAGCACAACAGAGGTGGGATCAGTGTGCAAATGCAGCATCCCAGTTTAAGGGTTAAGATCTAAGTAGAACGTGAAGTGAGAGCCAGCCTCTCAGAGGCTGCCTGCTCATCCCTCCTTCTGAACATGAACATGATTTTATTATAAGGACAAGTAAATTATTTGAGAGCGCTGCTTGGGGTATAATCCTACCATCAGCTGAAAACTGCATTAGTGTTATTAGTCACCATGTACATTCTAATAGCACTGGAGCTCCAGCTGGGCTGTGCTAGTTGATGCAAGAAAAATGAACAAAATGACAAGCTCAGAATCCCTTGATGGCCAAAGCAGAGCTTTAACTTGAGCTTTATTTAGAGTAAATAAAACTCTAATAAAATAATAAATAAAATAGAAAATAGCAGATAATAAAATACTACTGTAATAGTAATATAATAATAAAATAATACTCTAATAAAATAGTAAATAAAACTCTAATAACTGAATAAAACGAGTGCCTTTAAGTGTATGTTGGAAGAGCTGGAAATTGAGCATGAATTGACACACTTTATAGATCTGCACATGTATTCAGGAGCTTCTTATTGTTTTAACTGCATTGGATGACAAATACGTGGCTATTTGTTAAGCAGGCTAAGAACGTTTTACCTTATTTTTCTAATATTTCTTCACATAAACTTGAAATCCAAGAGATTTTCCCAACACTTCACTTGGAGATGGAAAAAATCCTTTATTTTCCTGTATAAAAGCTCAGCAAATGGATACAAAAGTACAGTCTGGGAAAGTTGTAAAGTGTGTGACACAGCAAATCATAGAATCATGGAATGGTTTGGGTTGGAAAGGACCTTAAGATCAGTCATTTCCAACCCTTTGCCATTGACAGGGACACCTCACACTAGACCATGTCACCCAAGGCTCTGTCCAACCGGGCCTTGAACACCTCCAGGGATGGAGCATTCACTTCTTTGGGTAACCTGTGCCAGGGCTTCACCTTCTCACAAGGGAGAACTTCTGCCTAAGATGTAACCTGCACTTCCCCTGTTCAAGTTTAAACCCTCACCCCTTGTCCTATCACTACAGTCCCTAATGAAGAGTCCCTCCCCAGCATCCCTATAGCCCCCCTTCAGACACTGGAAGCTGCTCTGAGGTCTCCACGCAGCTTCTCTTCTCCAGGCTGAACAGCCCCAACTTTCTCAGCCTGTCTCCAGGTGCTCCAGCCCCTGATCATCCTCACGGCCTCCTCTGGACTTGCTCCAACAGCCCCATGTCCCTTGTATGTTGAGGACATCAGAACTGCACACAATACAATTAATGACACAAGAATATTTTTCCTGTCCAGAGAAAATAGGCAAGATCCAGTACTGAAGTCTCAGGCAGTAGAAATCTAAGGGAATGGCTCAGATCAGTGTGAAAAGCTGTCTTCATAACTAAACAAAACCTGATGATTGTTCCCTTGGATTTAGGACTAAATCCAGCACTTAGATTAAGGCAAGTGCTGGCAAGTGCAACCCAGAATGTTCTCCTGTAAAGACCCACAGCCATCTTTATATTTAATTACACCTAAAAAAGGCTTTTGCTCAAGAAACTCCAAGTTCGCCAAGTCGAGCACTCAAAAGTGAGCAGAGAACAGTATTAAGATCGCTTGTATGATTTCAGAGCAGCCCCCCTATGCATATGTAATCTGTAATAGCCTTTAATTCCCTCATCACAGGCTATTTTTTTTTCACTGGCCCAATGCTGAGCAGAACAATGGCACAGAAATTGCCACTCAACCCTGGCAGCTCCAGCATTGTCGCACATTCAATTGCTTTCTAGGGATGCCATATGTGCAGCCTGGTTGGTAGCAATAGGAGGGGGTTGGAAAGGGAAGGAATACACTCAGTGCAGACAATTTTGCTACTGCTGTCTGAATAGGTCCCTACTGAGCATGTGTGAACTTGGGTTTTCTAGTTTTGTGGCAGCCAGATCTGGGTGGATTTGGGATATGATAAAGGACATGGAGCTGTTGGAGCAAGTACAGAGGAGGCCGTGAGGATGATCAGAGGCTGGAGCACCTCCTGTATGAAGAGAGGTTGAGAATACTGGGGCTGTTCAGCCTGGAGAAGAGAAGCTGCGTGGAGACACCAGAGCAGTTTCCAGTGTCTGAAGGGGGCTACAAGGCTGCTGGAGAGGGACTCTTCATCAGGGACTGTAGTGATAGGACAAAGGGTGAAGGGCTGCCCAAAGAAGTGGTGAATGCTTCGTCCCTGGCAGTGTTCAAGGCCAGATTAGACAGGGCTTTGGGCAACATGGCCTTGTGTGAGGGTTGGAACTGGATGATCTTAAGTTCCTTTCCAACCCCAACCATTCTGTGAGTCTATGAGTCTGTAAAATAACAGTAGGGCCAACAGCAAAGTTGTGCATAAGCGAATGACCACAGAGGGATCCAGACCCCTACCCTCACAAGTCTATTTAGGGTTGTTCACTTGTAATTACTTAGGTCATGAGAATTTAGTTCCATCATTAAATGGGAGCGTATCAATGTGCTTGCTCAGGGACCTAGGACACTGCCTTACCCCTTCATCCCCAAAGACCATGTTGATCGTAGTGAATCAAACAGTATCAAGCAGTGTAACTTGATAATCTACATAATTTACTTGTTAGAAAGGACTCTTCCAAGATTTTGGCTCTGCTCAGCCAATACCTTCTGAATTCCTGTGCACAATTCAGCTTGCAAGGAGCAGAGATTATTCACAATAGATAGTTTAAGTGTCATCATCAGTAACAATTGAACATTATAGAAATGCAACCACTCTGACCAGCTGGATGCCCACAGTGGTCCCATGTACATGTTTTACAACCTGAAGCAGTACGTGATGCAGCTTTACCGGAGAAGGTGTACAAATATAAGTAACCACTAGGATTAATACTGTTTGGAATATCATTAGATTTTCTTAATAAAAAGCCTCACTAAGCCCTTTTGATGCTTGAATTCATTATCATTTCTACCAGAATTAAATAAGACCCTATTCCAATGATAGTTCAATCAGAGCTTCTTTTGAAATACTTAGCGTAAGCGTAGCCATCGTCCCTGCTAACAGCCTTGATGTGCTATGCTTTTTAAAGAGTCTCCGCATAATGAAGTGATGCTACAGTTGTACAACACAAGCAAGGTGCAATGCTGCTGCTGTGTTATGTGCTACCATATTTGAAAACAGCTAACATATGCTGTTCTTATCATCTTTCTAGGCAAAAGCTTCTGGCTGCAATAAGGACAGGCTTGGAAGCTAAGGTATGATAAAATCAAATAAAGTGGAAGATAAAACCATAGAATCCCAGACTGGTTTGGGTTGGAAAGTACCTTAAAGCTCATCCAGTTCCAACCTCTGCCACAGGCAGGGACACCTTCCACTAGAGCAGCTTGCTCCAAGCCCCTATGTCCAACCTGGCCTTGAACACTGCCAGGGATGGGGCAGCCACAGCTTCTCTGGGCACCCTGTGCCAGCGCCTCAGCACCCTCACAGGGAAGAGCTTCTGCCTAAGAGCTCATCTCAGTCTCCCCTCAGGCAGGTTCAAGCCATTCCCCTTGGCCTGTCCCTACAGGCCCTTGACCCAAGCCCCTCTCCAGCTTTCCTGCAGCCCCTTTAGGCACTGGAGCTGCTCTAAGGTCTCCCCTTCAGGAGCCTTCTCTTCTCCAGGCTGACCCAGCCCAGCTCTCTCAGCCTGGCTCCAGAGCAGAGCTGCTCCAGCCCTCACAGCAGCTCCATGACCTCCTCTGGACTCTCTCCAACAGGTCCAATAGGAAAAGCTGGTGATGGTGGGAGAGGTTTTCATTTAAACACAGAGGTCCAATGACCTCTAACTACCTATTTACTGGGCATCAGATTCTGATCACTCAAAGTGAACTATTTAAGTGGTCCTTTTGGAGCTTTAAAGTTCCAGCATAAACAGTGGTGCTGAAATCCTGTCAGAGAGGGAAAGAGGGGATTGATTCTTTATTTTAAAGGTCATTTAGTACATTGCCTAGGTAGTATACTTCACACTACTTCTCTTAACACTATCAAGATGTATCTCTACCACATAGCTCAAGTTTAACTACAGGTAAAAGCCTTAGAGAATGCATTGCTGCACATATCCAACAGAAATATAAGACCTGGCTGCAAAATAGGGTTTGAAGGCATCTTCTGATTTCCATAGAAAATGAAGGGAGAGAAACACTATAACTGAGGAATAGTTTTCACTGTCAGTAACATCCCTTTACTGAGCTTACTCACGACAAGTTACCCACAAAAATGTATGGCATTTAAAAACACTGAAAGAAAGCCCATTACAGGCAATGTTTCTCTGTCTCCACTTAGCTGCAATTAAATTTCACACTAATTAATGAAATAGAAACATGGACTCAAGGAAAACCCCTTCCAGTAGATATTGACATCTGGAAAACTGATTCCTTTTCAGTGTCTGTGTGCAAAGGTCAACCTAAGCCATGAAATGAAGATCAGAGCAGCACATCTGTGCTACTGTCACAAAGGTGATGTCAGTGTGCTGTTATTTTCCTTTGGGGAGGGGGGGGGCTTATAGCAACTGATAAAAGCTTATAAAAGCTGAGAGCCCACATCTTACCATTTAATAAAAACAGATGGAATTACATTCATCCCTTCTTGTATTAAAGATTCTTATATTTAAGAAAGGATCAGGCATCTAAAGGGCTATGGGTGATATTATGTGACTAATTCGTGGTTTCTTGATAGAAACCTCAAGATCAGATGAAGCCCCTCTGGATATACAGCCTCAACCTGCTTCCAACGGGTTAAAGACTCAGCCATATTGGTGGTCTACTTCTAAATGGAATTCTTTCAGTGATCCTCCAATGATGAAATAGGATCAGATTTTGACAAAGGGACCTCTTCATTCAGTGTCAAAATAGAACAATAAGAAGAAATAAGAAGGGAGCATATAAACTCCCAGAACAATAGGGAAACAGAACGTAATCTATATCAGTCTGAGGCCATGCAGAGAACAGAAAGAAGCTGAGTACATGAAGAAAAAGATACATGCCTTGAAGAAACACAAAGACCAACAGAACATTTTTTAGGGGTATTGAAACCTTGCAAACTGAGCAACATTAAGCTATGGACTTGATGGAGATGGGACATTGTTAATAATTTATAGCAAAGGCTGAAGTGTTCAGTAAGAAGTTTTGTTCTGGATTTTGCAAACAACTACAATAACGTGACTGTTTCCTAAGAAATAAGTTGGTTTATTTTCCAGTCCATTGATAACCAAGAATTATATTAAAGTACATCTATTCAATGACAAACAGTTTGAAATCTGCAGGCTCATTTAACGTGTAGCCAGTAAATGAGACAGCAAAGAGGAATCTGACTCACTGATTAATACTGAAGCAGCTACCAAGAGATTAGAACTGGGTTAATGCTGTATAGAGATTTAAGAAGGGAAAAGAAGAGGATGCAAGTCAGAACAGGCAGCCTGACATCTATCATAGACATAATACAGAATTCAACTGATGAAGAATAAAGAAAGTGAACGCATGGTAACTCAGGTCCATATTGATTTACTGGTAAATAGATCTTAAGAAACAAAGAGTTACTCATTTTCTGACAATATGGCAGTTTAGCGAGACATTTGGTTTAATTTGGTAGGACTGTTGATTAAAGAAACAAGCACTTTCCAATGGTAACAAGTAAATGTATGGATTTGTAAAACTGAAAGATCTGAAAATCATCACTGCTGCTGAATAACCATCAAATGTTCAAATTCCTTGTGAAATTTAACAACTGACAGTCAGCCTGAAAGTATCCAGCCTTTACATCCATGTTCCATCAATGCGGACGACAAAGCATGCAGATGACTCAAAGACTATTCAAGTGACAAACACAACAATGAGGACAGAACAGATAAAACAGCTGGACAGCTACTAAGTTTGAGTTATCTGAACAAAATGTGCTTAAGGTTCAGACAAAAGGTGTCACAGGCCATCACATACGCTTAGGATCATAGAATGGTTTGGGTTGGAAGGGACCTTAAAGCTCATCTAGTTCCAATAAGGGATTGCAAGTTGTGCCCATGAAATGGGCCACTGGCAACTGGAAAGCAGAGAGTGAAAATCACTGCAGGAGCAAGCACAAGAATATAACAATATTGTTGTATAACAATCTCCAAATGTAATTTTTATAGCCACAAAGAGCTAATGAGATCCTTACACATATAAGTTGGGAAAAAGTGAACTGAAGTAAGTATGTGACTTACATATGAAAAATGGTAGATTAAGTGGTCTTCAGTGTCCTAAGAGGACAGCCTTCATGATGTGACAGTGCTTATAGCTTTTACCATTGAAAGTGAAGAGTCTTAAATAAAAGTGATGGGAATCTTCCTACTCCTTCCTTCTTCCAATAAGCACTGAATTAGCTCTTAAAAGACACAGCAGTGACCAGGCTCTATCAGTGTAGACTTTATCAGTGCAGACTTTCTGCTTTGCACTGATTTCAGAACATGTTGCAGTCAAACGGAATGCATGAATATTAATACTTCCCAGTTTGCCCACACTGGGCAAAAGTAATGTGTTCTGGCAGTGTCTCTCTTTCAATAGCATATGCATCATCATATATTTCTTCTACCCCAACAGCTTTTATGTCATGTTACAGATCTTATTTAGGCCGAAACAGTGAATGTTCTTTAATGGAGTTTATATGATGTGTTTTTTAACATCCAACCTGAATGTATTTATCTCCACAAGAATAACTTTAAAGTGGGATCTTGCACTTTTATCACCTTTATTTTAAAGCTGTGGTTAAATCACTTGGACTTCCTTTACTCTAAACCATAAAGGCGCTATCCAAGCATACAATGCAAAATCCAAACCAACAAAAAAACGATGCACACAATCCTTTAATAACACAAACAGCTCTTTGCAGGTGATGGAAAATCAGATCTGAGATATAATTCAAACCACCACGCACCTAAAGCTGCAATGCCAGACAACAAAATGGAGGGAAATATAAGACTGAATATAGTCCGTCTTGGATTTAATATTGTGTCTTTCTCATCTCTCTGCTGATCACTATCATGTATACATGTACTGCATTAACAACTAAACACCTTTTCTTGGTCTTGTTGGGCAAAATGTGTATGTAACAATCCTTAATGTAGCTACAGTGAGCTGTACTTCAGGGATCTATCTGTGTTTCATGCAACACTGTGTATCTGTGAATGTCAGAACTGGGGCTGAGGCAAAAGGAACGTGACCAGCAGGTTGAAGGAGGTGATCCTGCCCCTCTACTCTGCTCTCATGAGACCTCACCAGCAGTTCTGGTGTCCTCAACATAAAAAGGACATGGAGCTGTGGGAACAAGTCCAGAGGAGGTCACGAGGATGCTCAGGGGCTGGAGCAGCTCCTGTATGAAGATGGGCTGAGAAAGTTGGGGCTGTTCAGCCTGGAGAAGAGAAGGCTGCGTGGAGACCTCACAGCAGCTTCCAGTGTCTGAAGGGGGATACAAGGATGCTGGGGGGGTACTCTTCATCAGGGACTGTAGTGACAGGACAACGGGTAACGGGTTCAAACTTAAAGAAGGGAAATTTAGACTGGATATAAGGAGGAAATTCTTTCCTGTGAGGGTGGTGAGGCACTGGAATGGGTTGCCCAGGGAGGTTGTGAATGCTCCATCCCTGGCAGTGTTCAAGACCAGGTTGGACAAGGCCTTGGGTGCCCTGATTTAGTGTGAGGTGTCCCTGCCCATGGCAGGGGGTTGGAACTGGATGATCTTAAGGTCCTTTCCAACCCTAACTATTCTATGATTCTATGATTTGAGTGATTCATTGTGGATCTGACCTGGGAAAGCTTCTTTTGCCAGATTCCTGCCAGCAGCTTTCCCAAACTAAGTGCTACTCCAACCTCTTGTAAACTTTACACACAGCAGCTGCCCTCACTTGTTCCTTAACAAGAGTGAAGTGTGACTGAGGCTAACACAAACCTTCGCGTGCAATCTTCGCATCTCTCTGCTATGGAACAAATGATGCAAAAAAGATTCCTGCAACTCCATGCTCTTTTGAAGGATCAGCTGGATGTTCCCATTGATGGCACCACTCCATGGGGCTGAGACTGTTTCAATGTCTTTGCTCTTCTGAGATAATACATAAGAGCCGAATTTGGAGCTCAACAATGAAAAAGACAAGACAATCATTCAGAACTGGACCGAAGGGTCAGCATCTGCCTGGATGTATATTCTGTCTTTAGTCAGGTCAATCTCCAGAGTCAGGAACATACAGGCAGACTTTTATAGCCCAGCTCTTGTTGCAGACACTGGGACTGATGCCACCAGCTCTGAGTGCATTTGAACCAGTGTTAAGGTAAACGGTGCACGTGCACACGAAGAATAAGGCCAGGATTTCCCAAATGTCACTGGGTGTAAAAGAGCTAGATGTCATTTAGCTCTGACTAAGTGGCACTAACCATGCTTGTAGGCATTTGGTATAATCTGCCAGCTTTAGCAGTAAAAACCCCACATATTCTACCGTACAAGATCAAAATGATAGAGCTGGGTCATGATGATGGTCCCTCTCAATCAGTATCCTAAAATGTTATGTTTCACAAACATTTACAGTACATAAAATGAACTACTGATTATGCTAGCACCTTTCAGACTGGATCTGGCAGTTTTATAGATTAAGGATAAAGTGAAGTAAATGAGACCCAAAAGTTACTGAGTGAACCATGTGAAGTAACTTTGTGAAGATGTAAAAGAACCTCAAAGCTCCTTGGGTAATAGGCAGACTTAATAAAGGCTTTGCTAGAACACACTGTTTAGTTTCCATTCCTGCATTTCATCCAAGATAAGATGGAAGCAGAAAACTTTGACAGATCCTTGCAAATCAAAACAGCAAAACAGAATTCTATTTGGGGCCAGAAAAGAAGTATTAAATAAGACAGAAAATGAAAGAAAGTTGCTGGCAGGGCAATAAATTGGTTCATATTTTAACTTGAACAAAAACCTTAATATCAAGGTATAAATGTAGGTTAATAGATATCACTCATGTTTAATAATTAAGCATCTGCAACTTTTCCTATTGATCTCAAGTGGCATGTAAATACCATGGTAATTGGTGTAGTACACATCCAGAGCTAACTGCTTGGATAGATAAGAGCTTTGGAGAGCTGCCTTAAATTGGGTTTATTCCATAGCATCAAAGAGTCACAACCCAGCTCAGCTGAAGTTAGTTTTCAGGGTGATTCTTAGACAATAAAAAGAGAGACACTTTATAAACACATCATAGTCCTAGCACAGTTTTACTGTGAAAGCATTTTGCCTGTAGCAAGCAACGCTGTTCTTTAAGTGAAGCTGCATCTGTAGAGAGTTCAAATGAGCACAGAGCTGAAAAGGAGAGAGAGCTCTGACTCCAATCAAATGAATGACTGTTTTGGCTTCATAATATGTTTTCCAGCCCTAACCTTAATCTAAATCAAATGCCCATCTTTCTTGCTGTTTCTGCAGTGCGACCGCAGCACATGCTTAAGTATAGGAAAATTGCAAGTGCCTAACTACATCAAACTGTACTTCCATCTCGTCTGGAATCTACATCAGGCAGTGGAGAATACCTTCTGTTTCAGCAGAAAGAAACTATTCTCCATCACTAATTCATTTAGAAACTATTCCATGCATCTAGCCAAACAGCTGCTGGGCATGGAGATCTGGACAACCAAACAGGTCTTTTCTGTTTCTAAACTTGGAATTCTTCCCCCCAAGCAGTACAGGAATGTCAGAGACTCTTTACAGTGCTGTGCTAGCTGGTCTGGCATCTACCACATACAGAAATTCTGCTGGCGAACTATTTGGATAGCAACATCCCTCGGTGTATTATCTGTGCCATAAGACTCTCACTATATAGATTCATATAATCATAGAAAAGTTAGGGTTGGAAAGGACCTTAAGATCATCCAGTTCCAACCCCCTGCCATGGGCAGGGACACCTCACACTAAACCATGGCACCCAAGGCTTCATCCAACCTGGCCTTGAACACTGCAGGGATGGAGCATTCACAACCTCCCTGGGCAACCCATTCCAGTGCCTCACCACCCTAACAGGAAAGAATTTCCTCCTTATATCCAACCTAAACTTCCCCTGTTTAAGTTTGAACCCGTTACCCCTTGTCCTGTCACTACAGTCCCTGATGAAGAGTCCCTCTCCAGCATCCCTATAGGCCCCCTTCAGATACTGGAAGGCTGCTATGAAGTCTCCACGCAGCTTCTCTTCTCCAGGCTGAACAGCCCCAACTTTCTCAGCCTGTCCTCATACGGGAGGTGCTACACACCATATCACATCCCAGCACAATGAAAATCGTCCTCGTTTAGCTGTCAGCTCAATGGACAGTCCTAAAATGGGGAATTTTAACTTTAAAGCAGTGTCTCTTCACAATCTCCTGCAACAGCAAATGTCCAGGTCAGTGACAAGCTGCTTAAAGAGGCTTTTCACTTCAGTGATTCCAGCAGTGCCATTCCCACCATTTTAATGTCACAGCCCTCATCTGCCACTGCTTTTCCCTTTGGTGTCCTCACCCCATGAGACAAGCTTCCGTGGAGCTCATGAGATTTGCATAAGCTGCGTGTGTGCAAAACTTTGATGTGCATTGTCTTCACTGCTTCTGGATATAGGAAAAGGTGGCAACAAGTCAATCAAAAGCTGGTTAATTCAAATGAAGACCAGCTTTTGGTGTTTAATGCACCCTGTTCTATTTTGTTTGTCATTATCTCTCCAGACCAGTGACTCAGCCCTGTACAACTGTCAGCTTGATCACAGTGTTGACACATGATACCAGCCGTTCGGCTTCCACAGACTCTATTTATGCCTCCTGTCCTCTCCTTTCAAACAGCCCAGCAAGATGAATGAACCTCAGACTATGAAATACCATGAAAACTTTCACAACATAATGCAAACTCTGCCTTTTAGCCTTAAACCAGTGATGGAGCAAACTGAACTGGCTTCAGCAAAGAACTTCAGGAATGACCCAATGCCTTGTTGTTTCCATGCCTCAAGTGGTCGCCCACCACAGTTGTATTTGAGCATCTATCACACAGTAAGTATTGCTAATAGCAGAGTACTCTGTGCATTTCCTGATGTCTGTAGCTCCACACACTTCTATTGGTACAAGATCTACAATGGGTAGTTTTTAACGTTTAAACAGAGGACTAGGATGTGCCTGATGCTGTGAAAAGCACCCTGAAGCTCGACACATTACTTCGAACTACTTCCATTAAGTGATCAGTGTACAGAAAAATAGAGTAAACGCCAAACCACTGCCATGGGATCTGATTCAAAGTCCATTCACTTAAATGGAAGCCTTTCCAATGACCCCACTTTGCTTTGGAGGATGAAAATGGTCATTACAAAGATAATTTCTATGGTTGTTTTAACTAACAAGAGGAGATGGAAAGTAGCCAAGTTCCCGACACTCATGAGCTGTTATATAGATTAGACTTCCTTACTCATGATTAAGTTATACCTTACCACTCAAACAGTCTCCATGGCATTGAAAAGAAAAAGATAATACTTAAATGAGGACAGGTATAGGATCATAATATCATAGATTAGTTTGGGTTGGAAAGGACCTTAAGATCATCCAGTTCCAACCCCCTGCCATGGGCAGGGACACCTCACACTAGACCACTTCTCTCAATGCTCTGTCCAGCCTGGCCTTGAACACTGCCAGGGATGAAGCATTTACCATTTCTTTGGACAACCTGTTCCAGTGCCTCACCACCAGTAAAGAACTTCTTCCTTATATCTAACCTGAACTTCCCTGTTTAAGTTTAAACCCATTACCCCTTGTGCTATCACTACAGTCTCTGATCTGTAAGAATATTCAACTATGCAAATACAGAGGGGAAAAGAAGAAAAAACTGGAGGAAAACCAGTAACTTGCTTTGCAACTAGACCAGGTTATTCAAAGGAATGAACATATTCCTCTTCAGAAGAGACAGTGTTTAAAGGAATGCAAAAGGCCTCAGCTTAACCTAGTGAAAGCAGAACCATTTTGACCCCCCGATTCAGTTGTTGTCTCCTGGTTTAGGTGATCCCATTCTCACGAGCGCCTTGACAGGATGTAGAAAATAATTACAAATGAAAAGGTTATTCATAATTTTTAAATGAGTTAATTAGTAAACCCCGCCAGAGTCACTCATTACAGTAATTAATAATTGATTATACTTGAAATTAAACACAATTTTTCATCAAAATCTAATTAAAGAGCTGCCTTTTCGCTTGTTGATTAGAACTCTGGATCTGGTAGAGACAATCTTGGCTAAATATGTTTATGCTGAAGTGAAGCATCGAGTTTGATTTTTAATAATTGATAGTTCCTTTAGAAATTAGTAATTATGACCCATAATTACAGCAGTTCAACCTGATCAGCATTCCTGGCTCCTCACCAGCCATCCATGGAGCCCGGCAAAGGCCATGGAATTCATCTGGATTAAAAAACAGGACAGGAAAGCACTCAATGGACCTACCTTTTAACCACATTAACTGGGATTTTAAAGAGGAGCTTGAGCTTTTCAGGACTCTGGAAAAGGGGTTTGAGTTGGGGAATACCGAGTGGCATTCCAAACTCATCTCCATCTATCAAGCAGCACACATCTCCTCTGTCGGAATGAGCAGGCACCGCTACTTTGAGTTATAGCAATACCCCTCTGACACCCTGAGATAATGTCCAAAGGAGCCATGTTCAGGGCATAAGGAGAATAGGAGACAAATGAGAAAGGCGAGTCCAAATGTACATAGCAAATGATGAAAGTTGAGTGCATATTTCATCAAACTGCTGCTGATTTCAGCTTGCTTAATTAATCATTCCTGCTCCTCTTCCAGGAGCACATAAAAGTGGCTGGAGTAGGATGCAAGGCAGGAGTGGAAAAGTATCAGTCATTAAAGAAGTGTACATAAAAGGAACACAGGAATAGCGATCCTTTGTGGTGGTGCTAATTATACTCATGTGAAATGACAGCAAAAAAAATCTTTCGATCCAGGCTCAGATTTGTAATTCTAACCACAACCTTTTATAGATCATTAGTGTACAGGAAGTCAGAGTGAAATCAAAAAGGCTCATTTGTGCCTTGAGAAATGGACTTTTTTTCTTACCCATGATCACATCTGTATGCGTCTGACAGCTAGAGTTTGAGCTATGGACAGTTTAAACATAAGTCTTGGAAGGGACCTTTGAGAGACATTTATAACACAAATATCACATCTAACTGAAGGCAAATTAATGGTAACACCCTGACTTTACAGGCTGAAAACCACAATTTTCACTTTGAACAGTTCAATTACTTTTCCAACAACCACCAAGAATGATGTTTTGCAATGAACACTGACAACCCTTATAAACCAAAGGAATTCAGGTCACGCAGAGCTCAAGAATAACCCCCGCTTCGTCACCCCAACTTCCCCTAGTCAAAAAAGGCTCCGTTGGACCCCAGGCTAAACTCAGTCCTTCTCCACCCTCACAGTCACCCTTGTGAATGTCAATATAGCATATGGTACCAAAAGATAGAACAAACCTGCATTTTTGTGTGTAAGCATCCTGGTTCTGACCCTGTCCCATCAAAGTCAATGGTGGAGAACGCCCATGGACCTGGATGTGACTGGGACACAGACTTCACTGCCTGCTTTAATGGGTTCTGCTGGTGGATTTGTCCCACTCCAGGTACACTTTCCTCTATGTAATGGAATGTAACCAGTCCATGTCATTGAAGGGAGCACTCAGGTTTTACTAAGCTCCCCTGGCTCTATCCTCTTCATGACATATGTTAGGCTCTGTACCCTAGCATTGCAACCACAATTAAGCCAACAGAGGCCTTATTTCCCCATCCGTTTGTACCACAACCTAACCCTCTTCTTCCCAGCCATTAGTGCTATAGGTGGGTTTGTAGAAAAATGGAAGAAAAGCATAGTAATAACCAATAGAAATAAGCTTACCTATGAAATACGCCAGCAGGATCACCAGCGTGACTGAGATGACAATGGCACTCAGGGCAGCACATTTCCAGTTACAGTACTTATAGGGTTTCTTCAGGTTAAAGGCAGGCCTAGAGAAGGTACTTCTGGGAAGGGGCCTAGGGGGAGGTGAGTACACAGTGCTGGACGTCAAGGGATATCCCGGCGACGTTGTACAAAAAAGGGGAGAAGTGCCTCCAGGTTTGAACAGGAAGTGCCTGAGGGAAGAAAGACCAACAGCAAGTGATTCTTCACACCAGACGAAGCTGAGGGAGATGTGGGGTGGGAGGATGGCGACTGCTGCCGGGACGAGGAAAGCAGCTCCACACAATGCTGGCTACGGACATGGATGGCATGCACGGAAAGAGAAAGAATCCAAATGAAACTTGTCACACAGAGTAAAGGAAAACAAAAGAGAATGAAAAACCACAGTGCCAACAATGCCACAGAGAACTCTTCAAGGGCAGGAGTCCCCTCTGTGGAACAGCTGGCATTAGAGTGAGATGAATACCTCAAGCACAGCTACGACAGACTGGTGGCACGGGCCAGCTCACGCTCCCATAGAAATTCCCTATGGAGACTGAAGGGAAGCGTAGGTCGGATTAAAGAGGGGAGGGTGTTTACCAATTCATTGATCACTGCATGACAGCGTTTTTGGGGGATGGCATCGGTGAATGGAGATGGGGAAAGAGAGCTTAAGCCATTCCATAGCACCCAAATTGTCACAGAGGGGAATATTCACACTGCCCCCGCTCGGCAAATTTAAGCGTGGGACAATGGCACGGCTAAAGGCATCAAAGCCCAGAATTCAAGTCCTGTGTGTGGCTAGTGGGGAGAGGCTCCTGCTGCAGAAAGCAGTCCAGAGCACCTCAGTTTGATGCCTGCCTTTAAAAAGTGTGAATAACTGTCAAAGGCAACAGCGTTTCCTGTCCAGTGACACGTTGGGAGGCACCGTATTTTGCCCATCATTACAATTGCAGCCTGAGAGCCAGCCTATGAGGACCTTGGGTGAGGCTCATGAAAGTCAGCACAAAAAGAACCCACTGCAGTCCATGAGCTCCTGAAATGAGATGTCCCAATGGGAGTTCTCTCCACAGGAATCCTAAATGAGAAACTCAATTTTGGTGGGACATCATGAAATACGAGGCATTCAAATCCCAGGTATGAAACTTGGGGAAACAGATCTGACTCGCCTATCACCATGCTGATGTGAAGCCAAAATGCAGCTTGTGAGGACTGAGGAACAGCCACAGTGCAGTTTGCACATTCTGCTGTGGTTTAGAGAGCCAGATTTGCAGGCAGCATAGATGCTATCAGCATGGATCCATGGGAGTCAGTTAAGCCAGTGGGTTATCCCAGATGAAGACGTGAGTCTAATTTTCCCCTCGACGCCACTTGTCACAGGGGGAAATATCACATGCAGCAATATCACCATGCAGAAAAGCCACTGATTCATGCAAAATAAAGAAACACATAATTCTCCCAAATAGGTGTTTGTAGTATTCCAGCCATGGGTTTATTGGTACTCCAAGCATGACTGCTGAGCAGTAGAGAATAAGTCATTATTTCCACTAATGCTCTACATCAAAACATTCCTTTTACAAAGACTCAGGTACTATCCTGTGTTTCTGGAAAGTATTTAGGCACAGATGTATCTGTTCAGAGCAAAGAGGTACCTGCAGTGTTCAAGAACGTCAATTAGATCTTCAGTTAATGACAGCTACCAAATTAGAAAGTACCAGCACAACAAGGTCAATGGTTTTGGCACTAAGTGCCAAGTTAAAAGCTGCTTTTAACTTAGAAGTTAAGTGACCAAATGTTAGGTAAACATGCCAGAGTGGGTGGATAAGTCAAAAACAAAGGCTTGGCTTACACACACCACTAGCAGACACTTATGATAAGATATGTGGCAAATATCAGTTTAACAATGAAGCATCAGGCTGCTGGCACAATAATGGTTTAAGATTATTAAGGAAATTAACTTAGTTTATATGGAACTCAAAATTGCTGTAGGTACTTCTTGCTAATGAAATCACTTTCAAAACAAGGGAAAAAAAAGCAAGCAGCATGCTGTGGCTCACTAGCATATTAATGAATTTGCCATTAATATGGACAGGACACAATGCTCCAAGCCCCAGAACCTCAGTTTTAATGCCACTTTGGAAGGGGCGAGCAATGGTGTTGCCCTTAAACATCATTGATATGACCAAATGCTTTCATGCAAGGATCATAATGACTGGACAGTAAACAGGAAGACCACGGAAGTGTCACATACCCATCATTGTAAGCACCATCATGTCGGGAGGAGGTGAGAATGTCCATCTCAATGAGGTTGTCCTGCAATGTCTCTAGGAATGTCTGCTTTGCTATGTTTCTACATACATATGGAAACATGAATGAAGCCAGTGAGTCATGCATATATGAAGTGTGATCTTATAAACCACAATGGTTATAGTGCAGTTGTGCATGGAATTAGAATGATGGACCATATATTTATATGTATAAGATGCTACACATATACATATATAGCTTCTAAGAGCGTTCACTTCTCCCTCTATACACTATATATATGCATATACACACATAAGCACACACGCCCACGTGCATGTGTAAAATAAGCTGATGTATTTGTTCATTTCACATTAGTTATTGCCAGTGACACACAAGACTGGATTCAGAAGAGCAGATTTCAACCCAGAAAACAGCTCTAACCTTGCGAAACTCCTGCATCCATCTTATTGTTCCTTTGAAAGAGCACAGCACAGCATTCATAGACTACTGTGGTAGTACTTCCATCTAACATCCTCATGGATCTCCAGTGCAAATCTGACACTCCTTTGCTTAAGTTTCAGTTTTCCATTTGAGAACTTCAGAGTTCCAATTTGATTAATTTCTTTTCCATTGTGGAGCAATCATTTGCTCTTTAGAAGTTTCAAAATGCCCAAGATGAGCATTCCAAGTAAAAGTCTCTCAGTGACAAGTAGATAAAAGCTGGAAAGTAGCTATGCTGTAACCCAAATTCCAGTATCAGAGTACTGGCTGTAATATGACTAATACAGGCAAGAGATATTTAGGGTCTGCAGGTGCAAAAGCCTGATTTTGGCTTTGCATACGACAGTGGCATTTTGCAATCCCTGGCCTCCCTGGCAGGTACTTTGATGAGTCACATTTCAGTCTATATATACTAACTGGATTTGTACTTTTGGAGGGGAATAGAAGGAACATAGAGAATTCAGTCAGCAGCACAGCTGGGAACAGACTGTGTCTTTTACACCTTCAGGCTTGTTTCTCAAGACCGGGCAAAAGAACATTCCTGGTTTTGCCCGTGTCTGTTTTCAGCATCAAAACTGAACATAAGTCTGAATGTGAATCAATTCCCAGGCCGAAACTAGCACCAGGAACATAACAGCATTGTGACACTTTATCACTTAGGCAGGATTAAATGCTTACAGGATATAAGTGACGTGATGTGAACTCAAATGAGAACTCCTCTGTCAAAGAAACTGGATTCAGGTAACATGCTATACCAAGAGAAACCAGCCCTGTCACATTATACCAGCCTTGATACCATCTCTTCTAAATTATCCTCAACCTTCATTTTCATTTCTACCTCCTCCTCTTCCTGCTGCTAATGCCAGCACTTGGATAGCTCAACTCACTGCTTTTGGAGGCCTTTGGGCTGTTTTGACAGAATAGATCTATTCCTTGATCTGAAGGAAAGTAAAATGACTCCTATTTGTAGCTTTGGAGTAAGGTGGATCGACATGCATGAGCTGTGTGCCATAGCATTTGAGACATCAATCCATCCCCAGGTGTTTGCAGCTTCCTCACATTCCCTGGGAATGCAGGAATGGTTGGATGTTGAATTCAATGCAGAAAGAAGCAACATGTGTGCATGCACTGAGCATTGAATGTGTAAGAGGCAAGGCATCTAGCAACACACCCATCAATACAAGTTCATCAGGAGTTAAAATCCATGTCAAGCCCGTTCCATGAATTTCAGTTGTCAATAAAACAGGGTTAGATAATCATATCATGTATGGTTTTGCAACAGAGAGGTCGCTGGGTCACCAGGGTGATGAATGTCCTCCTCTCTGAAGGCTGGGCAGACTCTGCTCCCTTGGACATTACCTGTGAATGGCTGTCTAGTTACACAACACTCTCCCTTCTCATTACGAGCTGTAGTGGCAGAAGCTGACCTTACATGATTACCACATGAAATTCCCTGGGAATGGAAAGCTGTTGGCTTGTCAACTAGACGTCCACCTAGTTGGCATTTATTTGCCCCTGCAAGGTCAAGTGTAAAGGAACAGAAAGGAAGCTGCAGAAGAAGAGAGAATGAGGAATAAATATGGGAGGAGCTGACTTACCTGTCAGGAGTGACTGCTGAGCAGAGATCTCATCAGAACCTTGGTAATATATTGTTTTTAAAGCAACAAAAAAGGGAGCAGAGAGGAAAAGAAAGAGGAGAAACAGAAAAGGGAGTAAAGGGAAACTAATGAAAAGGAGGGACAGAAGAAGAGGGAATCTGCCTCTTGCAACACAAAAAGTTCTCAGATACAGGGATAGGCTGATGGTGGCAGTTGTGTACTTGTGCTCCACATCTTTGCTTGCCTTTCAGTGTGGGTATTTCCAGACAGTGATAAATCACCCTAAATTCCCAGTTCTGAGCACTGCCTGGAGCCCAGGGCAGTCAAAATGAGTGATAAAACTCTAACTGTAGGCACGTTGCACAGCCTGTGACAATCCCTGTTTAAAAGATGTAGCTTTTTCTTCATGTTTTCTCTCTCTGTTGACTAATATGGGATTTAAAAAGGAATGGATATTCAATGGAAATACAATTCCGTTTCTGACATGAGATTACTCTAATCTCCTATTGCTATACTTCAAAGGCCTTAATGCTTGGATTAATGTCTTATTTTTTTACATATTGGACATTTCATTCTCTTAGGTGAAGGTTCTCACAATGTTTGCAGCGGGGAAGGTCATCTTCATGGAAGAGATGGAACTTGGTATCCAAGTTTGCTAAACAGCTCTGAAGACTGTCTTTGGTGGCTATAAAATTCCACCTGAAGGAAATGGAAGACCTCTGCGTGCTGGAAGAGCAGGCTATGGAAGTGGAGATTTGTTACAGATTCACTGCTCAATGCATACAGCCCAACCTCTTTGTATTGTGACACCATTAGAACACATTTTATGTTCTTAATATTGTCTCATGAGGGAAAAAAAGCCTGTCAGTCATGCTCTATAAACATACTCATTTGCTGTTTGGCATGAAATCAGACATTCTTTTCCAACATGATTGTTAACTGAAGGGACACTGGGCAAAGTGACACCATCAGTGTGTCTAAAGCCAAAGCAGTCTTGAATCAACCTGTTTTCTACCTAATGAATTAAAAATAGCTAATTTGAGGATCAGTTACAAATGTGACTAATTTGTGATGCAGGTGAAATCATCAGATGATGCAGAAGATCTGTTTCTGCACGTAGACCTCCAGCTGTGGTTAACAGCAACAATATGACCGACCCAACTTGTAGAATGAACACTCTGCTTCAGATCTTCATAAATTTACATCCACAATGATTTCATGGGAAGTCTTTAAGGATGTACTCACTCCAATTTAACAGGAACAGTCCAAGACTACCCAGATAATTGCTCTGTCTATGAACTCCTGCATTTAGTAAGATGTGGTAAAGCTGTTTCTCCATCTCCCTCTCAAATCACCAACAGCATTGGACAAATGGGAGCAGGATATTTTCAACAAAGAGCTTTTATCTATCTCTGACATTCCTCCACTGACCCAGCAGCAAGGACATTCCTTCTCAGTTGTAAGGTTCTGAGACACTCCACTCAGATGTGAGGATGCCTTGTCACTATTAAATCAGTGTATTACCTCTTTTCCAAAGAGTTCACAACCTGGTTTAGAAGAAGGCACAGGGTCTCCTCCACACTTTTAGGTTATTCACAAAAGGGCTGCAGGAGTGGGGCCTAAGTATTCCTTAATGTCTTTTCTTTTTCTTGTTTCTCAAAAGAAATAACACATAAAAATCAATGCTTGGGTATATATATTTAAGAGAGAGTAACACAATATAATTACTGAAGCGGATGCCAAATCACACTTGCAGTACTTGCTTATAATTTTGCCTTAATCTTTTGGATCCAGTTTTTAGATGAGCCTTTTTAATAAAGCAGCCGTGGAGAAATAAATTACCCTTCAATGCCATGAAATGTGATGTTGAGGTCTGCTTGGGAAGTTTCAGAGGGCCAGCAGGCATAGTTCATCCTCAGACGTGCTCATTCTTACAAACCACTTTCTTAGCAGGAGCTGGCAAAGCTGGTATATTTTGTCCCAGGATCTCAATGAGATTCCCACAGGCAGGGATGTGACAAATTCATGGCTCAGTTTTCACTTATTGTGTGTTTGAGGCTGTCTAAAATCTTTCTTGTTGGTTTTAGAAGTTAAGACAAATGAGGGGAAAAAGGCAAATAAGGAAGTGCATTGTGTTTGGCTTTGAAGACTTCTCTCCAGACACCACATATGTGGGCTCATGACTCCAGCATCTCCAGTGGTTTCTCAGTAGAAAAGCAAATGGTGAAGCAAAAGCTCTGAAGGATGCCAAAATTGAGTTTCAAGTGGGACAGCAAGAAGTGGAGCACTCACCATCGGATAGGAGGACTGAGGCTAAGGGAGGATGACAGCTCCCTTTTCCAGAACCTACATAGGACCTAACAGAAGCGATGAACTAGAACAACTCCGTGCATCCCTGTTGTATCCTTCATGTGTGGCATAGATGGAAAAGAACTGAAGAGCTAAATGGAAACACCACTAGTAGACTGATGCCCTGGTGAAAACTGGTGTTTCATGCTTGTTAGAGCAATGTTGTAGGGCACTAATGTTGCAGTCAACCTCTCCTCATCAGGTAAAACAAGATCAAGCTCCTAAATGATGTACTACAGAAACACCTGCTTGATGAGGCACAGCTGGAGGGCTAAATCTTTTCAATGTATTGACTGATTTCAGTTTCTTAAATAGGATATTGATTTATCCTACCACATAGAAAGAAAAGACATTAAAGGAAAATAAAAGAAAGAAAACCAAGAACATTTTAATCTATGCTTCCCCATTTTAAATGAGGGAAATGACCTTATGAGCAGCTGTTAGAGACAACTTTTTTAGTTTAGGAAAGAAGAGCAATTTCCCCTTCTCCTAGTCCAAATAAAAAGACACAAGGAATAATAAATACAGCTCAAAATACATAAGCCAAACACCAGGTCATAAAGTGAATAGTTAGCTATACAGATGTAAGTGTTTTCCATTAAATCCTTAGCACACACAATCAGAACACAGTGAAGTACCAAAGAAAATGACTTACCTGGTCTCCAGTGGGATGTTGCTGTTGAGTAACCAGTTGTCCTGAGCATGGGCTGGCTCTTGAGCACTGGCTGGTTGTTCTCCAGAAAGAGAGTGGTCCGTAGGAGCTGGGCTGGGATTGCTGCGTGGAGTGAAGTTCCCTCTGTTTAGGGAATTGATGGAGGCCGCGTGGTGTTGATTTGGGGTGTGAGCATGAGATATTGGAGGTGGTGGAGTTCGGAGCCTCGAATGATTTTGAAGATTTGGAGGATGATCTAAAACATAAGGAAAATATTTTTAAGGCTCCTGATCTGAGTTGTTCCATACGGCGCTCATTTATGTGCAGGCACTTTAGGGAGGCTGGGATGCCACCTATCCTAAATCAAACTCAAACCTTGTTCCATATGCTCTAATGACATATGTATTGATCCCCCAGCCAGCTAGAAAAATTGTTGGCTTTCATGCCCAAAAGTTCTGAGAGCTTAAAGCACTCCAAACAGGCCATCCTGACAGCCAAGTTAACTCCGATGAACAACCACAGGTTGCAAAGTGCAATCTATCTGTGACACTGATTTGTGATAAAGCCTGAAAAATACAAGCAGCCTGGATAGATTACACTTGAGAGCGAGGTTATGACGGATATACAGCTCCCAGTGAAGTTTGTGCTGCCAGCTTTACCCAAGAACTTTCAATAGTTAAGTCAACAACAAGACGGAGAACACATTAAATCATAGATGGGAGTTTAAGGAAAGCCATAAAACTGTGTCAGGGTTATACAATTTAACAACATCCAATAGTTTGTACTGTGAAGAGATGTACTCAAATGGAGTAAAAAATGCATGTGGCATAAAAACTTGAGGTGTCAGGAAAACGAAAGAACATATGGTGAAGAAAGATAGAAAGATCAGTAATAGGGCTATTTTGAGTAAAACTCCCCAGTATTTGTTAGCCAAGAGTCTGAGGGAAGGCAAACACTTAGGAAAGACCAACCCAGTGCTGGTTATATTGGCATTTTTATTCTTCTTTAACTAAAATCAAGGATTTTGTTTTTCCCATGTTTTCTGGAAATGAAGAAGAACTAAATTATTTGATGGAACTGGAGAGAGATTGACAGTTCAGCATACTCTGTATGGGACACGGATAACTTATTCCTGATTTTAGTAGGATTCTGTTCCTAAGCCATTAATACATAACAGTTATCTGATGCCTTATCTGAAATACAGTGTATCCTACCAATGTAATACCAGATTAGTGTGTCTTGAAAAACTAACACTAACCTAGTGATACAACAAGAGGTGATGGGTTCAAACTCAGACAGGGAAGTTCAGGCTGGATATAAAGAAGTTCTTTACTGTGAGAGCTGTGAGGAAGTGGAACAGGCTACCCAGAGAAGTGGTAAATGCTCCATCCCTGGCAGTATCGAAGGCCAGGCTGGACAGAGCCTTGGGTGACATGGTTTAGCGTGAGGTGTCCTTGCCCATGATGATCTTGTAGCTAGTCCAGCTCCAACTCCCTGCCACAGGCAGGGACACCTTCCACTAGAGCAGCTTGCTCCAAGCCCCTGTGGCCAACCTGGCCTTGAACACTGCCACGGATGGGGAAGCCACAGCTTCTCTGGGCACCCTGTGCCAGCGCCTCAGCACCTTCACAGGGAAGAGCTTCTGCCTAAGAGCTCATCTCAGTCTCCCCTGTTCTGGCAGGTTAAAGCCATTCCCCTTGGCCTGTCCCTACAGGCCCTTGTCCCAAGCCCCTCTCCAGCTTTCCTGCAGCCCCTTCAGGCACTGGAGCTGCTCTCAGGGCTCCCCTTCAGGAGCCTTCTCTTCTCCAGGCTGACCCAGCCCAGCTCTCTCAGCCTGGCTCCAGAGCAGAGCTGCTCCAGCCCTCGCAGCATCTCCATGGCCTCCTCTGCACTCGCTCCAGCAGCTCCATGTTCTAATAATGCTGCAGGCCCCAGAGTTGAATGGGAAAGTGTAAATCCTGCAATACGCAATGGGCACTCCAGGAAGTTCTCCTGATACGGGCTGACTTTCCCTAATGGAGACTGAGTCAGAGGCTGCTCCTAAAGATCTGCTATGTAAATCTCAATTTGCACCCTATTATTGCAGACACATTGCAGATCCTATTATGGATAATGCTTTCGAATCAAGCAAAAATGTGTCATTTTCATTCTCTATTTGCATACCGTCTGTGATTTCTTTGCTAAGTAAAGACAGCACATCTATCTTACTCTGGTCTATGTGCTTTTTCATGGGATTTTATAGCTTGTATTTCTTTTTTCTGACATTTAGGGAGCTTTTCCTCCCTGAATATTTTTAATGCCATTCATACACAAATTCTGAACACTTACATTGTGTCTGAGCACTTCTGAATTTCACATACCTGGACTGGGATTAGCAATTGTTTCCCTTCCATACCATCTCTTTTTCTTTCCTTCTTCTCAAGTTAAAGAACTTAATTTAAGGCCAGGTTGGACACAAGGGCTTGGAGCAACCTGCTCTAGTGGAAGGCGTCACTACCCATGGCAGGGGGTGGGAACTGGATGAGCTTTAAGGTCCCTTCCAACCCAAACCAGTCTGGGATTCTATGGACATTAGAAAGAAGGTGGAGATAAAAGCACAAGCTACAGAATCTTCCCATTGAAAATTACTGCAGCTGTGCAGGATTTTCTTGATGCAATAAAACTATCGAGGTTCTTATCCTCTGCAGCCACCAACGATCCGATGGGATTTGCAAAGGATAAGGGAAGCCTACAAAGCAAATTCTTTCTTGATTTCCTACAATTGCAACTGTCTCTTTATTTGCACACGCTCTTTGTAACTTGTTCCACAATGTTTGAATGATATAAAGTTTGTGGTTGTATTTCCCCACAGGAAGGAGAACCTTAAAGCTGGCTGCAGGGGCTCTCTTTCATCATGTATGTGTGTGAATCTCATACCATGGGAGATGCTTTGATTATTCTGCTATATATTCTATATAAATGGTCTGTATTTGTAGCTGCTCAGGCAGCACTGAATCTTTGCAGATCCCACCACATAGGTAGGATACAGGGGAGGTCAGATACAGCTTTCTACATCTAACAGCAAGCCTTTATTGGGACAAGAGTACCGGATTCAGGAGACTTTACAGAGGAGGAGGACATTGTGGTCGCCACACATATTGTATTAGTTCCCAAAGACCTTTATTAACCAACTATAAGAAAGGTAACTGTGACTATCCCTGGCAGTGTCCAAGGCCACGCTGGATGGGGCTTGGAGCAAGCTGCTCTGGTGGAAGGTGTCTCTGCCCATGGCAAGGGGTTGGAACTGGGTGAGGTTTAAGTTCCCTTCCAACCCAAACCAGTCTGGGATTCTGTGATTCTATTTGTAAGTTATCTTGGCTTACTCAAAAAGAGATGATTCTCAACATTTGCCTTCTTGCAGTTTTCCTCTTTGGTTTCCAAAAAGACATGGAGTTTATTATTCCATCTCTACTTGTTGTTGGAAAGAAAACCCTGACATATACTATTCAGAAGGACCAACTAAGCTAACAGAGTAGTGAGCATTAAACCAAAGAACTTGTAAATTACTTCCTCCATGCCCCTCCAAATTTCTATGTCTCCAGAGTCGAGCAACACAGTTTAGGGGATGATTCTGGGACAACAAAAGAGATCTGTAAATAGCAAAGGAGCCCTCTCAGTCATAGACATGAGGTGCCACTGAAACAGAGTCCCAGAGATGAAGTTCATCTTGTAGAAGAAAGGCTGGCACTTTGGAAGTCTTAATAGCTCAGAACATAATGAACACCCCTGTAAGTCTCATTTTCTCTAACGTGTCTTCAAAGTGTGTCAAAGATGAAACATGTCAGGATTCAAACAATGACATATTGGAGATCTGACTGCGAAAACCACCAAGAGAAATCAAGTTGTCTTTGTGTTGCCTTTGTTTTGTTTGGTTCTTAACATTAAAATGTCATTGACTAACACTGGCTTGGTAACCACAGATAAAGCAGAGCTGAAAGACAACTCAGTTAATGAAGCTTGCACTTGGCACATAGTGGAGAGCCTTGACAGAATCCTGTGAATGAAGAATTGAGCAACTGTGAAGCATAAAAGCATTACCAATGAAGAGCTGAAATGACAACATCGGAATAAAAGGTCTGAACCCCATGTTCCTTTTCCTTCCCTCAATCTTTAATGAGTAGCACTGATTTGAAATTAGTCTATGTAACAGTTACACTTTCTGATTCATTAGCTTTGGGGATTGTGCTCAGGGCAAACCTCAGAGGGAAAAATAGGTTCTTAGCCTTTTTAACCCCTTCTCCTGTTCCTTCACAAGTTTGTCATTTGTATGTCTGCTCATATTCAGACTGCCTGATGCCTGACTGGGTTAGGTACAGGAAAGATTTCTCTTTACTTACTGTAATAGTGCCAAGTGGAATGAATCACTCATTGTTCCCTTGAACTTAAACTCCACAGCAGTTGTGATGACTGACTTGGTGGTGTGGCTTTGGGCAGTTGTGTCTATACCCCCACACAGAGAAATCCCACCCGTTGAGAGGAAAAGATCTTATTTGAAGTAATGAACTCTGCATCCAACTGCCAGAGCAGCTCAGAGCCTTGCTTCAGCTCCAAGGCCATGCTACAGTGTGGTGCAGATGTACACTCACAGCCCTCCAGACAGCTGGAGCTGCTTTCAGCTCAGGAGGGACCTTATCACTCCCTACAAGTGCCTGACAGGAGGATGGAGCCAGGAGGGGCTGGGCTCTGCTCCCAAGGAACAAGGGATGGGACAAGAGGAAACGGCCTCAAGCTGCACCAGGGCAGGTTTAGATGGAGCTGAGGAACAATTCCTGCCCCAGAGGGTGCTCAGGCATTGGAACAGGCTGCCCAGGGCAGGGCTGCAGTCACCGGCCCTGCAAGGGTTCACACAGCGTGGAGACGAGGCCTCAGTGCCATGGGGCAGTGGTGGCCTTGGCAGTGCTGGGGAATGGTTGGACTGGGTGAGCTTAAAGAGCTTTTCCAACCTGGTTGATTCTATGATTCTATGCTTCATCGGCTCCCTGTTCCTTTGGGTATCAGTGGGTATGGAAGCTGGGGTGCCTTCACTCCTTGACATGATGAGCCACCTAAGGTCAGGTGGACTAGGAAATACTGAACTAGGTCTTCCCCAGCACCCTTGTAGGGGGACAGAGTTTGCTGTTAAAAGTGGCACTGTCTGCCTGAAGCAGGGGCCCTATCAGACACACAGTAAGCCAATGCCAGCATCTGCAAAATGAAAAGCCAGCAGAATATTTAACCCCCAAGTTAGCAAATAATGGAAAAATATGAGGAGAAAAATCAGAATGGGAGAACTGCTGTCTGCCCAGAGGGTACCTTGCTCCGTCTCAGGGCTGTTATTGATATTCTCCATTCTAGAGGAGAACTTCCTCCTCCAAGGAATGCTACACTAGGTTGGTAGCAAAACAGTTGCAGAACATAAAAGTTGAAGTGAATTTTCATGACAACATTAGCTACAGTTTCCCTGTGAATGTCTCCAGCCACTATCCGAGGCTAGTTTAGACACTGTTGTTAAAGCTACATATAGCAGGCTCAGTGAAGAAAGACTCTGTAACTATCAAAATCCAAACTTGACCTCCAGCAGCATAAAATGTGTAAAGAATGCAATCATTCTTCATCCTACAAACAGACTGCAACCAGGAGCAAGTGGAAATGGGGAACCTAGAAACCATACAGCAGATAGAATCTCACCTTCTTACTGAGGTATACTGCGTGAGGCATCCCTGCACATAGCAGGGGGTTGGAACTGGGTGAGCTTTAAGGTCCCTTCCAACCCAAACCACTCTGTGATCCTATGAAGCACCTCTCTAACTGCCCATATCAACACTTCCTTGTCTTTACTGCTTATAAAACACAACAGATACACCAAATGAAGTCTGAACTAGCCACCTCCTCTGCATTCTTCCCATCAGATGTGTACATTACATGCAAACTTTCCTCTCAAGTGCCAAAGCGCCTTTGCAAAAGCAGAATATTGACTGTGGGGTTTGAAATCAATGTTCTGTTTGATGCTGGGCTGTCAAGCTTTGCCTGTACATAGTCAACAAGAGCTCTGGGTGGTTGTGTTTTCATCAGTATGCATCTGATTGAATTGAATGCCCTACAAGAAATGCTTTTAAAAAGGTCCAGCTCACTGTCAAAGGATGATACGCAGTCTTTTAACGCATGGAGCTCATTATTTAACTTCATAAAAGGGAATCAGAGAGTAATAAAATCAAAGCAGAGTATTACTATTTAGAGTCTGAGAGTTTATGAAGAATCATTGCCTTAAACACAGGGGAAAGTGGAGAAAAAAGCCAGAATGTCAGGCAGAGTGTAAATGAGTTACTTAGACTGAAATAACATATTTAAGTTCTTAAGTAAGTTACTAAAAACATGGGAAGTAGCCTCTACAGTGCCCAAGTAAGCAAATTTTCTTGCAGCCTTGCAGACTCCAGGTTTTTTGCTGGGCTTACTGAAAAGGAACACTGCAGGAAAACTGCAGCCTACCTCCTGAAGAACTGGGAGCCTGCAGCCCTCTCCTATATATGAGATGTAGGGGATTCTTTCTCTGACTGGGAGGGACTCTTCATTAGGGACTGTAGTGACAGGACAAGGGGTAATGGGTTCAAACTTAAACAGGGGAAGTTTAGGTTGGATATAAGGAAGAAGCTCTTTACTGTGAGGGTGCTGAGGCACTGGAATGGGTTGCCCAGGGAAGTTGTGAGTGCTCCATCCCTGGCAGTGTTCAAGGCCAGGCTGGAGGAAGCCTTGGGTGCTATGGTTTAGTGTGAGGTGTCCCTGGCCATGGCAGGGGGGTTGGAACTGGGTGATCTTAAGGCGTTTCCAACCCTGACTATTCTATGATTCTATGTAGCAAGTCACTACTCCTGAAAATCACAGACTACTCGGAGTTGAAGGGACCTTCAAGCTCATCCAGTTCTGTGAAGGCTACTTTACAAACGCAAATACAACATTCTTGTGCTTCGCCCCAAGCATTTGATCCTTGGCATTTGGAATCATAGAATCCCAGACTGGGTTGTGCTGGAAGGGACCTTAAAGCTCATCCAGTTCCAACCCCTGCCATGGGCAGGGACACCTTCCACTAGAGCAGCTTGCTCCAAGCCCCTGTGTCCAACCTGGCCTTGAACACTGCCAGGGATTGGGCAGCCACAGCTTCTCTGGGCACCCTGTGCCAGCGCCTCAGCACCCTCACAGGGAAGAGCTTCTGCCTAAGAGCTCAGCTCAGTCTCCCCTCGGGCAGGTTAAAGCCATTCCCCTTGGCCTGTCCCTACAGGCCCTTGTCCCAAGCCCCTCTCCAGCTTTCCTGCAGCCCCTTCAGGCACTGGAGCTGCTCCAAGGTCTCCCCTTCAGGAGCCTTCTCTTCTCCAGGCTGACCCAGCCCAGCTCTCTCAGCCTGGCTCCAGAGCAGAGCTGCTCCAGCCCTCGCAGCATCTCTGTGACCTCCTCTGGCTTCGCTCCAACAGCTCCATGTCCTTATGTTGAGGACCCCTGAGCTGAAAGCATGTGTGTCTTTTTTTTTAAGTTATATATATATAAACCCTAAACCTCATTTGCAGTCAGCCAGGCTGACCCAGTGGCTGTGATTGGGCAGTGCCTCTGCCACTTGGATGATTACCCCTCACACGTCTCCTTTCAGTGGTGTCCAACTTGCACAGGCTCAGCACAAGCAGCTGGATGGCATCCCTCATGCATAAAAGGCCTGGAGGAATGAAAACAACTCAGATTTGCTGCCTCCCCACTGCACATTTAAGAACTACAACTGCTATTACACCTAAGGTTATCCTTGAAAGAAATGTGCCTTGTTTCTCTGATGTCTGCACTTCATTGACTTGAGGCACCGAGGAACTCTTCTGTACTGAGAGTTTCACTGGTTTCCCTGCACATGCTGTCTCCGGTGTTTGTTGTGTGGTTCTTTCATGCAGTAGCATATGGAGACAAATACATAAGCAAACAGAAAACCACACAGTTCAGCCTTGAGGCCAAACCAGACCTCATTAGCTGGTATGGTTACACTGGCAAATCTCTGAAGTGTTTGTGTAAAGCAGCTGCCCAAACCAAAGTACTTCCACAAAAGGTGTCTTTGGCTGCTGTAACAGCAAATAAACTCAGGCTTTTGCCAACGCAGCTCTGTCAAATATTGGCTTTTTTTTTTTCATATACCTATATTGGAAAAGCGTTGAAATACAGACCTGACTTTTGCTTGTTTCTCCCTAAAAATAATATGAACAGTCTCTATTTTGCTTACGCCCTTCAAAACTCTTGTCTAAACTGCAACACTGCTCTGCCTTAGCTGCACACAAACAACAGGACTGACAAACCCCCAGCTCCACCTGCAAAGCTATTGACAGCAGCTGAGGAAATCGGTTTATATGAGTTTTACATTGCTGTTATCAGTGATGATACAGAGACTGTCCTTTTCCAAATACAAAGTGATGCAAGTTCTTTGCAGTATGACTGTGTGACAGCACCAGGCACCAACTCTTAGGGAGAAAGACTGCTGCAAAAACATGTAAAGAATTTACTGTATTCAATCATAGAATCCCAGATTGCTTGGGGTTGGAAGGGACCTTAAAGCTCATCCAGCTCCAACCCCTGCCACGGGCAGGGACCCCTTCCACTAGAGCAGCTTGCTCCAAGCCCCTGTGGCCAACCTGGCCTTGAACACTGCCAGGGATGGGGCAGCCACAGCTTCTCTGGGCACCCTGTGCCAGCACCTCAGCACCCTCACAGGGAAGAGCTTCTGCCTAAGAGCTCATCTCAGTCTCCCCTCTGGCACGTTAAAGCCATTCAAAGTTAACTTGCAAGCTTTGGGTCTGGATTCTGATCTCTAAGGGGCATGTAATTCCCAAAGCCACCAGGGAGCTGAGGAACGGGTTTGTCCCTTTCCTTTTCATCTATACACATCCCAGGCTGGTGAATGAATCAGTCTCTGGAAACACAAGATTCCATTCTTTCACAGCACAGTGCTTATGGAACATGCCATGATGTGGCGTAGCACAATGCCAACGAGCACTAATGATTGTAATTATTTACTCTACGGAAAGAAATGGGGAAATTCCACGTTGGCAGCAACAGAAATGAACTAATTTGAGTCCCTGCTGGCAAATGGAGATTTTTATCATGACTTTGGATCAACTTCTGCACATGGTGCTGCCCGGGTGCCACCAAACAGCAGCACAGAACCAGCTTGCCAGTTCTTCCCTTGTTGCCCCCTCATCCCCTCTTTTTCATGTCTTTTTCTGCCTTTAAAGCTTTAACAAATCCAATTCTTTTAATTACTTCCAAAGCGCACCATGAACTGGTGACAAGGCTGAGAGCTGATGCCTGTCACAGTGATTAATGCCTGCACCCCCCGTCCCGGCTACAGAAGCTGCCTGATTTCATTTGGTAAAAACCATGGGTGCAGTTAAGTGTAAAATCTCTCTGCACAGGTGGAAAAACCTTATTCCCTTTGGCCCAGGGATGTGATTTGTGAGAGCGGGGTTCCATGACCTTTCCCTTCAGGTTCTAGTTGACATTCTGGGAAGCGCGATGACAGGAGGCTGTGCTCCAAATAACTCGGAAGCAGACATCAAACTTTTATGGTTTTATTAACACTTGAAGAGGCCACTAAAAGAAAATCAAAACGATGAATCTGTCAAGGCACCCCTCAGCAATGCAGTGCTTTGGTCATGGCGGAAGGGCAATGGAGTTTACCCAGTGTTTGTTTGTCTGTCTATCCATGACACCTCATCCCTTAATATCTTGTTACTAACAGTCCCTCTGGTAACACACTTCCAGGAGGAAATAGCCATGATGAGCCTTATTTGTGGTTAGGCTCATTGATCACATTCTTTTCTTGTTTTACTTCTATGTTTTGTGATATAAATCTCAAGCTTATAATGAATTACAGAATCCTAGAATCATAGAATCATAGAATCCTTGAATCATTGAATCATAGAATCATAGAACAGTTAGCCTTGGAAAGGACCTTAAGATCATCTAGTTCCAATATCAACTATAAATAAACAGACACCACAATATTAACCGATTATAAAGACATTCCTATATGTTCTGATGATAGTTTTTTACCCTGTTATTCTGAAAGTACCTTTGTATAGCTCTCTGCCCTGTTATAGATGTGCACAAACTCATGCAGTGCTATAGAGACAGAACTAAGTTCCACTACCAGGTGGTTTTGCCTTTACTGGCATCCTACATTAAAGTGATGCTTGCTGCCCATCAGCTTTCATCTTGAGAAAGGGCTAATTTAGAAGAAATAAATTAAAAGGGTTTTGGTAGAACACAAAGACTGCCCTGGCTTTCCTGAAACAAAATGCAAAAAGCAAGTTGTATCAGAATTATTCTTTATTATCCTAGTGCTTATTATCCTAGGAGAAGCTGAGGAAAATCATTGTACCACGTTATACAGCAGTTCTAATAAAGTGCAGAAGATAGAAAAAGGTGTGAAAGATGCATATCTATTTCTGCAGGTCATACTTTACAGACACAAGTCTACAAACTGCCCATGTGTGAAACTATCACTGTGTTATTGATAGCTTGAAATATGTCAATGGGGAGATCAGAGAATCACAGACTGGGTTGGAAGGGACCTTAAAGCTCATCCAGTTCCAACCCCTGCCATGGGCAGGGACCCCTTCCACTAGAGCAGCTTGCTCCAAGCCCCTGTGTCCAACCTGCCCTTGAACACTGCCAGGGATGGGGCAGCCACAGCTTCTCTGGGCACCCTGTGCCAGTGCCTCAGCACCCTCACAGGGAAGAGCTTCTGCCTAAGAGCTCATCTCAGTCTCCCCTCTGGCAGGTTAAAGCCATTCCACCCCTGCTTTGTGTCTCCCCAGAGAGCAGCAGAGGGTGAGAACCCCATCCCTCGACCTGCTGCTCACGCTCTGGGGATGCACAAACAGCAGTTAGGGGCCTTTTCTCATTTATCCCAGCCAATGGTATCTGTGAACTTGAAAAGTTGTCCATGAATGTTTTAAACTGAAGCCCTGAACTAACAATATTGGTGCAGACCCCTGAATCCGGGTGCTTCACTCGTGTAATGATGAGCTTTGGAAATACACACTCCTAACAGTAACTGAAGTCCAATATTAGCAGAGGATTCCCTCAGCATGGGGCTGTTGAGGAGAGTGACAGTGCACTCAGATAACACTCTGGCACGAAGCGGGTGACTTTAAAGCTCAGATTATCATGGAAGATGAATTTTCTATGGTTCTTTTCATTACTTTCTCTAAGTGCTCTTGACATTCGTGAAGCAGTTCAGGAGAGCTTCCTAGGAAAGCTGTCAAAATAAAGTAATCACTTTCTTATGATATTGTTCAACAAAACGTGAGCAGGGCATGGTTTAGAAATGAAGATCAGCAGCTTGTGGAGATGGGGCACACACGCATGCACCTGCACATTACCCAGGGCTTTATCATAACAATAAAGCATAATATCATATGTGTGTTGTCAAAGACCTATAAGCGGTTGGTCTAGAAGAAGGATGTTATATGACCTTCGTGTATTCTGGCAATATACATTTCAACTCTGTATGAAACCTGTGTGTCAAACATTGGTACTTAGTCACTGAGCAACAAAAACATTATATTGGCTTCATACTGGAAGCATTTGCTGTGACATTTATACCCCCTCTAACTTTTTTTAAACAGAACAAATCAAGTGGGGTATGGAGTCGTATTAAAATACTGCCTGGCTTTTTTAGGGTCAATCTTGTTAATAGTAGTTTACTGTGTGCCACAGGCACCGACTGGCACAACTCTGAGAGGGTGACAAAATGGTTGGCTTTAATTAAAGGGATGATCATAAAGATCTATTTTATCATCCCTAAGTCAACTACATGGGATAAAGGGTTTTTTTCTGTTGGTTCCCTTTGTAGTCTCAGAGCTTCCCCTAACCTCCCAGCTGAATGATGTATGGTCTGGAACGGACCCATCATAAACCACAGGCTGTAAATTAAACAGTGGGATGAATAACCGGCCGGAGGGTTTTAGGAATGCTAACACAACACATGTGATTGAATCTACTGAGGGAGCTTCTTCCAAAATATGCATTTCTGAAAACAGGCTGAGAGAGCTGGGCTGGGTCAGCCTGGAGAAGACAAGGCTCCTGAAGGGGAGGCCTTAGAGCAGCTCCAGTGCCTAAAGGGGCTGCAGGAAACCTGGAGAGGGGCTTTGGGCAAGGGATGTAGGGACAAGACAATGTGGAATGGCTTTAACCTGACAGAGGGGAGACTGAGATGAGCCCTTAGGCAGAAGCTCTTCCCTATGAGGGTGCTGAGGTGCTGGCACAGGGTGCCCAGAGAAGCTGTGGCTGCCCCATCCCTGGCAGTGTTCAAGGCCAGGTTGGACACAGGGGCTTGGAGCAAGCTGCTCTAGTGGAAGGTGTCCCTGCCCGTGGCATGGAGTTGGAACTGGGTGAGCTTTAAGCTCCCCTCCAACCCAAACCAGTCTGGGATTCTATGATTTCTGAAGCAGAAGTACAATTACTTAATTACATGATTTAAATGAATAATGACTGGATATTTTTAGCTATTAGGCTTAAATTCCACACACTATTTTTATGCATAGAGCTTTAGATTACTTACTTTTATCCTAAAGGTTCCTAAAGCACTTCAGATGTATACCAGATACTATCCCAATTACAGGAAAGAATCGTTTATCTCAGCACTGGAAGGCCATCACGCCTTCTGCCTCAAGGATGAAGCCCTGACTGCTGCAGACAACAGCAAAACTCAAAGACTTTAGTAAAGACGGAACTGTACAACTCCTCTTCTGCAAAAAAACACCTTAATACTTGAGGGGAACTTTAATAGTGGAAACCAGGCAGGACTTTCTTCATCCTTCACTTGCAGTGATCAAACCATGACAGGGACAGATCTGTGTTGGCCAGGAGGAATCCAGCAGCCTGGCTCCCTGGCAGCGTAACCATTGGGAAAGGAATGTGCAGAATCTCCCACAGCGATACCCTGCCCTTGATCTTCAGCAAACCTCCTGTATTGTCAATGCTCGCCTTGATCTGCAACTACCTCTTGATGTCAGCTGCAAGTTTTGTGCGCTGAGGGCAGTGTATGGCTCCTAAGGAAAGGTTTAGAGGCTGAGGATGCTCTGAGATTAATCAGCATTTGATGCCTCGCTGGAGAAAAACAAATGAGGGGGGTTTGTGGATACAGCAGTGAGGAATAAAACCCCATCACACTGAAAAATTACACATGAAGCCAGAGAAGAAGAGCAAGAGTAACGCAGGGAAAGGTTAGCCTTGAAGAAAGGATCAATGAGAGGATGAGGTTACCTTCATCTCTTCTACAGTTTTCCTTCGGAACTATCAGTTTTCATCCAGACCATCCCTGATCTTCCCCTATCAGCCAAATGTGAACTCCTGAATCCCTGCTAAACTGGGCTTAAACACAGATCTTATCAGCCATATAAACCAGCAGGGTTGGAAGTAGATGCTCAAACATCTCTGAACCTCTCTCCTACCTAAATCCAGCCTGGAAGATCCATAGGCAAAGCACCAGACTGCTCCCTGAAGCTAACCCCCAGACTCAACCCTGATGGCATCTTCTGGCTCAAGAGATAGGCTGATCTCATATTAAAACTCTGGGCAGCAGAGGATTTACACCTCCATGTCTTTAAATTCACAGTAGTAAAGCCATCGGTTACAACCCCCAAAAGCTTCTGTGTAGTTGTACAGTGTCTAGCGGAGGATTAAAGTGGTATTTGCCCTATTTGGGACATGATGCTTTTAAAAAATGAAAGCCCCATAAATACTATTTTTTTATTGCATGGAAACTTTCAGCCGAGATTCTCCAAGTAATTTACAGCATTAATTAGTTAAGAGCATCTGATAACAGGGCTCCATATTAAGATTATTATGCCTATAATTAAAGGTAATGAAATGATGAAAGGGCCTGTGCTCCATTTATACATTAAAATAGTGAATTCTGAAGTAACAAAAAGGTGGAGCACAAAGATTTGTGACTAAGTACACATCAACTTGTGCATTTCATTTCTCCAGGCCTCTAGCTAACAGTATGTGTGTGAGATATGAAAGACTTGGTAAAAGCTTTGCCTATGGTACAGAGATTAACACCAGGAAAGCAGCAAAAATATGAGACCAGTGAGAAATGCTGGGTCCTGTCGTGGCAATCAAGAGTGGATGGCTGAGCTCAAGTGTTTCAGGATTTCAAAAGGAAAGGGTTTGCATGGCACTGGGGGGAGTTTTTCAATGAGAAACAGCTTTATCCTGCCAGAGGGGAGACTGAGATGAGCTCTTAGGCAGAAGCTCTTCTCTATGAGGGTGCTGAGGCGCTGGCACAGGGTGCCCAGAGAAGCTGTGGCTGCCCCATTGGCGCCAGTGTTCAAGGCCAGGTTGGCCACAGGGGCTTGGAGCAAGCTGCTATAGTGGAAGGGGTCCCTGCCCATAGCAGGGGTTGGAACTGTTTGAGCTTTCATGTGCTTTCCAACACAAAACAGTCTGGGATTCTGTGATTTTGATTCCATTCTTGATGGACACGTGTTCAAGAATGGAGTGGTTTAGGCTGGAAAGGACCTTAAGATCATCCAGTTCCAACCCCCCTGCCATGGTCAGGGATGCCTCACACTAGACCATGTTGCCCAAGGCCCCATCCAACCTGGCCTTGAACACTGTCAAGGATGAAGCATTTACCACTTCTTTGGGCAACCTGCGCCACGGCCTCACCACCCTTAGATGTAAACTGAGCTTCCCGTTTCAGTTTGAACCCATCACCCCTTGTCCTGTCACTGCAGTCCCTAATGAAGAGTCCCTCCCCACCATCCTTGTAGCCCCCTTCAGACACTGGAAGCTGCTCTGAGGTCTCCACGCAGCTTCTCTTCTCCAGGCTGAACAGCCCCAACTTTCTCAGCCTGTCTCCATACAGGAGCTGCTCCAGCCCCCTGTCATCCTCGTGGCCTCCTCTGCACTTGCTCCAACAGTTCCATGTCCTTTCTATGTTGAGGACACCAGAACTGCACACAGTCATCTTTCTGTCTTGAAGGAAGCTCAGTTCTTTTTAGGAATCATTATCAAAGCTCCTGTGAAGTGACACATTACTTAAGCATCCTTCTGTGCAGAAAGAATCTTCTTTTTCTCGCTCCTTCGAAAAGACTTCAGGTCTCCATGAGATCATCCACAGAAGACAGCATACACCTTATGATGAGGGACTTCTCTAGTCAAATGGCTTTCAGATGATGGTGAAAGGTGTCAAAGTTGTGGGTGGAACCCTGCGAGTCATCAAAGCTGCATACTTTGATGCCTATATTTTCTATACACATACTACAGCCACCAAAGTTTGGAGTAACTCTAGAATTCCCTCTGCAATCCAGCAGGAATCAATGGATTCCGAGGAATTACATTAGTTAGAAGTTTGTATCCCAACACCAATGTGTGATAATGAGCCATTCAGAACTGAAGGCTTGCAGATTAATCACACTTGTATCCAAATAAATCAAGACACTTTGATTCATCCTCTGCAGAAGCTGTCTCTGGCTGTCACTACAGGAAGCCTTCACTAGAGATCACCATCTCCAGCAGATCAAGCAAGGATCCATGCACATGTATCAATTTCTATCTCTTAGCTGAGAAACATTCTGCTGCTTCCAAAAGGGTTTTTAAGTACAAAGCATGCCAAGTGAACAGGTATGGAAGCAGAACAAAAGTTCTGGTTGACAAGGAGCAGCTTTGTGGCTCAACTTATCAGCAGATGAAGACAAGGTAGATGTTAGCTGTGGAAGGCTGGAAAGTCAGCATCTGGCACAACACAGAGTGGTTTTCTGTGGGAAAATGAAAGATTCCAGCTCGCCAATGAGCTGAACAGCCTTTCATAAGCTTCCACACACTGTGCGTTTCTGCTACAGAACACAGCGATCTAAGCTGTGGTGCACAAAGCTTAATCTGATGCCAAAAACACTGACCTAGGCAAAAGAGATTGCTACCAAAGGGTCCACGCTGTGGTGTGTGATGATGGGGTGCGATACTGGGCTGCTATCTACTGCTCAGATCTCAGGACCAGAAGTAATTGGGGTTTAGTTCTGAGCCAGTTATGCCAATGCAATTCCTCACAGCTCTAACAAAACACGGCCTGAGCCACAGGGTCTTTTGATCAGCAGCAAAGAGGAGAATCATAGAATCATAGAATAGTTAGGGTTGGAAAGGACCTTAAGATCATCCAGTTCCAACCCCCCTGCCATGGGCAGGGACACCTTACACTAAATCATATCACCCAAGGCCTCGTCCAACCTGGTCTTGAACACTGCCAGCGATGGAGCATTCACAACCTCTCTGGGCAACCCATTCCAGTGCCTCAGCACCCTAACAGGGAAGAATTTCTTCCTTATACCCAATCTAAACTTCCCCTGTTTACGTTTGAACCCGTTACCCCTTGTCCTATCACTACAGTCCCCTCCCAGCATCCTTATAGGCCCCCTTCAGATACTGGAAGGCTGCTCTGAGGTCTCCACGCAGCTTCTCTTCTCCAGGCTCAACAGCCCCAACTTCCTCAGCCTGTCTTCATACGGGAGGTGCTCCACCCACTGATCATCCTCGTGGCCTCCTCTTGACTTGTTCCAACAGTTCCATGTCCTTTTTATGTTGAGGACACCAGAACTGCACACAATACTCCAGGTGAGGTCTCACAAGAGCAGAGTAGAGGGGCAGGATCAGCTCCTTTGACCTGCTGGTCACGCTCCTTTTGATGCAGCCCAGGATACAGTTGGCTTTCTGGGCTGCAAGCGCACACTGAAGCCGGCTCATGTTCATTTTGTCATCAACCAACACCCCCAAGTCCTTCCCCGCAGGGCTGCTCTGAATCTCTTCTCTGCCCAACCTGTAGCTGTGCCTGGGATTGCTCCGAGCCAGGTGTAGGACCTTGCACTTGTCATGGTTAAACTTCATGAGTTTGGCATCAGCCCACCTCACAAGTGTGTCGAGGTCCCTCTGGATGGCATTCCTTCCCTCCAGGGTATCAACTGAACCACACAGCTCGGTGTCATCGGCAAGCTTGCTGAGGGCACACTCAATCCCACTGTCCATGTCAGCGACAAAGATGCTGAACAAGACCGGTCCCAACACCGATCCCTGAGGGACACCACTTGTTACTGGTCCCCAGCTGGACATTGAGCCATTGACCACAACTCTGTGTGTAGCCATCCAGCCAGTTCTTTATCCACCGAGTGGTCCATCCATCAAACTGATGTCGCTCCAATTTAGAGACAAGGGTGTCGTGTGGGACACAGAAAGTGCCTCTTTATATGGAAACATTGGGGTGGGAGGGGAAGGGAACAACTTCCTTGCAGGTTTCTTTCCTGTAGCTCTACAAATTGGATATAGATTGGATATAAGGAGGAAATTCTTTCCTGTTAGGGTGGTGAGGCACTGGAATGGGTTGCCCAGGGAGGTTGTGAATGCTCCATCCCTGGCAGTGTTCAAGACCAGGTTGGATGAGGCCTTGCGTGATATGGTTTAGTGTGAGGTGTCCCTGCCCATGGCAGGGGGTTGGAACTTGATGATCTTAAGGTCCTTTCCAATCCTAACTATTCTATGATTCTATGAAATGTACATACAACATCCTTCTGCTTCTCCCCAAGCATTTGATTCTCAGCATTTAGAATCATAGGTGCCACAGAACCACAGAACATTTGGGGTTGGAAGGGACCTTAAAGCTCATCCAGCTCCAACCCCTGCCATGGGCAGGGACACCTTCCACTAGAGCAGCTTGCTCCAAGCCCCTGTGTCCAACCTGCCCTTGAACACTGTCAGGAATGGGGCAGCCACAGCTTTCCTGGGCACCCTGTGCCAGTGCCTCAGCACCCTCACAGGGAAGAGCTTCTGCCTAAGAGCTCATCTCAGTCTCCCCTCTGGCAGGTTAAAGTCATTCCCCTTGGCTTGTCCCTACAGGCCCTTGTCCAAAGCCCCTCTCCAGCTTTCCTGCAGCCCCTTTAGGCACTGGAGCTGCTCTCAGGTCTCCCCTTCAGGAGCCTTCTCTTCTCCAGGCTGACCCAGCCCAGCTCTCTCAGCCTGGCTCCAGAGCAGAGCTGCTCCAGCCCTCGCAGCATCTCCACGGACTCCTCTGGCCTTGCTTCAACAGCTCCACGTCTCTCTTGTGCTGTTCCCCAGAGCTGGATGCAGGACTGCAGGGGGGGGGTCTCCCCAGAGCACAGCAGATGGGGAGAATTCCCTCCCTCAGCCCGCTGCTCACGCTCCAGAGTGCACCCCAGCACTTGATTGAAGGTTTGGATTCTGATTACTCAGAAACTTCTCCAATACAATATGTAGAGGCAATAGTCAAGGCTGGATAAGTTAAGACTGGAAAGAGGAATCCAACAAGATGTAAAGGGTGAGAGAAAGGAAGTAGGTGGAATACCCAAAAAGTGCCATGCATGTAGAGCAAAGTGTGCCGAACTAACACGAGTATGTGAAACCATGAGTCTCAACTGTGTTAAAATATTACTGGTCAAACATCTGCTTCTACATCAGCATCCAGAAAAGAAGCATCTTAAGATGCTTCTTACTGCAGAAAGAATTGTGGGGTTTGTTGGCTGGTGGTTCTTTCCTTTCAGATGCTGATTTATGCTACACCTACTCTCCCAACTCCCACTAGTTCAAGTTTATGAATCAAATAACCTGACTGGTGAGTAGTCATGGAGTAGTCATGTTCTCATCTTTTAGAATACTACTTCCTTTTCCCAATTCATGTCACTGAAGCTGTCAAGAAAAGAGAACTCTCTTGGTGAATCAGAATGAATGCAAAGGAGTAATGAACAACATATAAAGCACAAAGATCTTTGTACTCAGCCTCTCAGGGGCTGGAAGCAAGTTCAAGATAGCGACAGACTATCCCCAAAGATTTACACCTATAAGATATATGTAATAAACAGTACAAATGTGGAGTTTGAAGTTAGCACTTCATCAAAGGCTTAGTTTGGTTCTCACCAAAGAAGAGAATTAAAACTCCTGCTGCCCACATGAGTCTCTGGGTCTTTCCTGATAGATAAAAGTTATTCATATTAGAGCCTGTCAATATGCTTAACCAGGAAAAGAAAAGGATATAGCATTCCTAGAGGAGCTCTAAACAACTTCATTATAAAGCTGTGAGGGAGTCACAATATATTATGAAGAACAAAAGTAGTCTGCAGTGGGTTTTGAGTTCTTTCTACACCATTGACTTACCAGAGGAAAGTACTACTAATTACACCTACTTGCATTGATTTTTTTTCTGCTTCAGGATGGATTACCTTGTCCTGCCCTGAATCTAATGATTTAAATTAGAATGAAACCACAGTCTGATGGAGGTTGGAAGTTACCCTTGAAAGAAAGACATCAAACATCGCATGAAAAAAATCCTCTTTCCCCATTAACTCCCCTTTCCAAAGAGGCTGAGTTTCAAGTGATGTGATTTTGCAAATACTCCAGTAACATAATATACCACACACTGCAGGAAATGCCAGATACATTTCTTGTGGCTAGATAAGGTTCAGTGATCCAGCTCTGGATCAGCTATGATCCTGTTTACACTAATGTAAATCCAATCCAAAGACCTCTGAAGCCAAGGAATTAGTTAGATCAGAATCTACTTCTCTACACTGTAAATGATTACATTCTTAGGCGCAGTCTTCTTATCTGTCTCTTCCTTTTCCGCTTCCGTACTCTCCAGTTTTGCTGGTGGGACCATGAGGATCATCTAAATGAAATGCGTATGCTCCAGGTCACTGAATACCTCCCAGTCACTTCCACATCAAACCCACTCATTTGCAGCAGTGGTAGAAAAGATCAAACCTTTCTGCTGGTTCTTTTATTTGTGTTTCTTTCTTACTATCCCCCTGAGAACTCCATAATTATGAGACAATTGCCATGGAAACATATTACACCCAAACGTAATCATAATTAAATCAGTGGCCAAATGTCTATCAGGTTCTTCATAAGAGTCAACTTCTTGCTCTACTCATACAAGATTGTATCTTACCCAGCAGTCTGGGACTTTTGTCTGACCTGGTTGTTGTGAGGTCAAGCTGAGAGATGGATCTTAAAGTGAATTTCCTGACTATTAGGCAGGGTATCTGCTTCATCATTTACAGGCTATTACAGCAATTATAAGTCTCTTTTTGTTTTCCATCCCCCTGCTTTTCCTACCTGCTCTCCAAGTATTCAGAGATCATTCTGTGACACCCTTGCCATTTTGTAAACAGTGACAAAACACTTCTCAGTTCCTGGCTCTGTGTGGTTTGCACAGGCAGTTACAGTGCATCCTTTCCCATGCAATGCCTACTATTAATCTGTTAAAAATAGGTTGGGTTCAGATTTAAACAGGGGAGATTTAGGCTGGAGATAAGGGAGAAATTCTTTACTGTGACAGTGGTGAGGCACTGGAACACGTTGCCCAAGGAAGTTGTGGCTGCCCCATCCCTGGCAGTGTTCATGGCCAGGTTGGACACAGGGGCTTGGAGCAAGCTGCTCTAGTGGAAGGGGTCCCTGATCATGGCAGGGGTTGGAACTGGATGAGCATTAAGGTCCCTTCCCATCCAAACCAGTCTGGGATTATAAAATCTGCAAACTTGACAACTTCCCATTCAGTTATAAGGCTGGTGCATACACAATCAAAAATTCCATGAAAAACAAGGACACTGCAATGAATGGTCCAATATGGATTTATAGCAACTGTCTCAGTGGGTCTTTATATGTAACCTGGCACAAAACAGGAGCATACTGAGGATCTGGGGGGAGCAAGTGGGGGAGACACAGTAAGAGTTTATCTAGATATCTAATAGAACATACATAAAATTACAAGAAACAGATCTGATAATCAATACACAGCAGAACTGAACTTCCCCTGTTTCAGTTTGACCCCATCACCCCTTGTCCTATCACTACAGTTCCTGAAGAAGAGTACCTCTCCAGCATCCTTGTAGCCCCCTTCAGATACTGGAAGGCTGCTCTGAGGAACAAATGAGTAATAATGCTCAATACTGGAGGAAGGATAACATGAGCAAGTCCAGGCACTGCAGACCAGGGGCAGCCCTGACCTCACAACCCAAGTTGCCTTGCCTGACCTCAGACATAATTTTCCCTTTCTTTTCCATACATTTCTATTTTCTGCAGCCCCACCAGCTTAGGCATTACATAACGAGTGCTTTGAAAGCTCCTGAAATCTCCTTCCCTGCACATTATTTCCTTCATCTGCATGATCCTAGAGACACGTGTAAAACTCATGCCCTAGATTTTAATGATGGTGACCTTTGGGAGTTACAGTTGAGTCGATGCCATTTTAAACAAGAGCTTGCTACTGTAGGATATCTACAGCTGTAGTCAAGTGACGGGGTGACAGGGCAATTACCAGTTATTTCCATGAAGAATCCTAGTGTGAGGAAATGCAAGAACTTTTACAACACAAGAGCATGGATATGCCAAGAATTTGCATCACCAGAACAAGTGGAAGAGTTCTATTTTTCACCAATTTCAGAGTCAGATGTGTTTGGTATAAAAAACAGAAGTATTCAACGTGTCTGAAGGAGGCTACAAGGATGCTGTAGAAGGACTCTTCATCAAGGACTGTAGGGAAAGGACAAGGGGTGATGGGTTCAAACTGAAATAGGGGAAGTTCAGGTTAGATGTAAGGAAGAAGTTCTTTACTGTGAGGGTGCTGAGGCACTGGCACAGGGTGCCCAGACAAGTGGTAAATGCTCCTTCCCTGGCAGTGTTCAAGGCCAGGTTGGACAGAGCCTCGGGCAACATGGCCTAGTGGGAGGTGTGCCTGCTGAGGGTTGGAACTGGATGATCTTAAGGTTCTTTCCAACCCGTTCTATGATTCTATGAAACTGAAAATGTATTGCACTATGCACTATTCCATATGTTTGTGTTCTCTTGGAATTGGAAATGCTTTCACAAAATTGCTTTAAATTGCTATTTTGGCATGCTTGTAACAGTCTTCAGGTAAAAAGTAACACTGTGTTTATAGCTTCACAGGCCTAGTTTAGAAGTTGAACTTCACAAACCAGCTGATATAACCTGGACAGTGAGAGCTAAACTGGCTTATTTGAACCTCAGGTTATCACCACTAAAACCTCTGAAGCCAAACTGATGCAAATACTACGGATGTATGTGATTGGAATTTGGTTAATTCTTCTACTGAGGCACCCAAAGCCAGAGCAGAGTCTGCAGAAGCCTCACGGTACCATCCTTTCCCTCTTCATCTTCTTCACCTCATCTGCCACTGGCTGGTGACGGCCCTGAGGAACCCATCTCATAGCATTGAAGCTGCTCTCAGACTCAAACGCCTGCTCCTGTCTCTGTGGGAGGAACCAGTTTGCACAGGAATAGCAGAAAAAACACTCAGATTTCCGTCTAAACTAAGACAAAGTGTTTGAGGATGTATCAAGGTTTGGAAAGATTCAATAATGAGAATTGCTACATATGCCAGCGATTTTAGAACATAGAAAATTACCTCTGTGGCACTAAATATTTTAATCAACTTTTGATCCAGCATTCCAAGTCTCAAATGACAATGACAGGATTAATTTCAGCAGCCACTGACACACACTCTAAAAGGTAGGTCCTTGTGTAACAGCGTTTCTTAAAAACACCCCCAGTACAGCATGGACACACAGGGAAACTACATTTGAAAACCAATCTGACAAGTGCTGCTGCAAGGTATTTCTCAGAGATGTTAAATGGGTCCACTCCTGCAGAGCTTGGCTTTTGTTTCAACATCCTTCTGCTACTGAGTGTCAATGCACAGACTAATTGCATGGTACTGTAGCAATTTTCACTGGAGCTATTTCACGTGCTGCATCATATCTTATAGGAACTTGCATAGTTTTTACTGGGTCTGGCCAGAGAAGTTGATGGGATAATGAAATCTGTGTGCAAGAGAATCTGATTTGAGGTACACTTAACATTAGTCTGGAATAAATCTGTCCACTTCAGCCTGGCACTGGTATAATTCAGATGTGAGTTAGATCTACACTGTGGATCCAGAAAACCACTCACTGCTGGAAGGAATCAGAATCATAGAATATTTAGGGCTGGAAAAGACCTTAAGATCATCCAGTTCCAACTCACCCTTACCCACCAGCAGCAGTCCTACTGCCAGCACTGTCCTGTCTCAGCCAGCTAGTGGGAAGATACACACACCTGTGGGAAGTGCTCAGATCCTACCTCACTGAGAGGGACCACAGGACTACCATGTACCAAGCAAGAAGCTCAGCCACACTGGTGATACTGGGCTATACTGGCTTGGAATCTCAAGGGCTTAGTGGCTGCAGTTAATCACAGTTCCTTAGGCTGTGGTGATGTTGATGGCTATATTGATGGGATGCTCTTGAGTGAGCTCATTTCCCCTTGCTTACAAAGCACAAGAAGGTTTACAGGCTGGACCTCCTCAAGGGCTAAAACAAGTCACCAGAAAATCCAAGCTGAGGTCCTACACAACTTCTAGTTAATCAGGATTACTAATTGAAAAGCCAAGGAACAGCCGTGGTGACATTAATACAGTCAGATGACTACATCAATGTTAGCCCTTTACAGACTAACCTCTAGTCTCAGCCAGTTCCCTAGGCTCCTTCTACAGATGGTGGAGAGACCTAAACATTAGGAGATGCTTTTATAAAATGACATGAACCACTCTGTGCTTTTTGATTACATAAATGACTTCCAACCCATAAACTTGGTGTTTATGGCTGTTTCTGTGTGTTTCGGAGGTTTTCACTTGGAGAAGGGCATAGACTATCTTCTTGCAGACAGATGGCTGAAATGCTTTTTCAGCAAGGCAGTGGGTTAACTAACCTGGGCAGGCACCCTGGAGCCATCCCAAGGACTGGAGCATTGGCAGGGGAAGGTGGCACTGAAGGTGGCATTACTGGAAGACCAGAAGTCTTACAGGGAACAGGCTAAAGGACAAGGGTTTGAGAGATCCTTTGGGAAGCAAAGGAAGGAGTTAATGAAGAGCCAGCAATAAACAGCCTCAGCCACCAAAGTCTAAGCAAGCAAAAGGGAATTCACTGTGGGTTGAGGAGCCCAAACAAAAGAAAAAAAAGGGGAAAAGAGAAAAGGAAACAATAGGAAAGAGAAAAGGTAAAAAGGAGTAAAGCAAAGCAGCAAAGAACGCAGATGGAGCATTTGGTTGCAGGCACTGAAGGGTTCACGAAAGCTGTGCACGTGTAACCACAGGCAACCATTAGCCCTGACATCTGCACTGTCAGATTCCTGCTTTTTTGGAAGATAAATAACTTATTTTGAAGGGAATACTTCGAATAATAGTATAGATACTTCTGTAAATCATGGTCTTATTCCTCAGCTGTATTTCATCAACTTTACCTTATGTACCATCTTTCTATCATATGCCAGACACAATGTTCCTCCATCCTATTACCTTCTAACAACCACTCCTAAACTCAGCATTTCATAGCCCTCTAATTCTGCTGTCTTTCAACCCATCTATAAATGTCCAGTTCTACAGGCTAGTGGTTCTATTTCTATAATTGTCCCCAGCAGCTCCCAATGCCAATGCAAGGATAAACAGAGTGAAAAAGCCTCTCTCTATAGCGCTTCTTGAGCAGGCTTTCAGTGCTGTGTAGCCATCAAACTGAATCACTATTCTTATACTTGATGTATGTAACTCACTTAATGCGTCAAGAACTAGGACAAGAGTGCCATCAATATGTGTTTTCTGTGGCTGTCTGGCCATCTTGCTTTTGAGGGAAGGAAATACCCACTGTATTTATTAAAGTTCACAGAATCATAGAATGGTTTGTGTTGGAAGGGACCTTAAAGTTCATCCAGCTCCAAACCCATGCCATGGGCAGGGACACCTTCCACTAGAGCAGCTTGCTCCAAGCCCCTGTGTCCAACCTGGCCTTGAACACTGCCAGGGATGGGGCAGCCACAGCTTCTCTGGGCACCCTGGGCCAGCGCCTCAGCACCCTCACAGGGAAGAGCTTCTGCCTAAGAGCTCATCTCAGTCTCCCCTCTGGCAGGTTAAAGCCATTCCCCTTGGCCTGTCCCTACAGGCCCTTGGACAAAGCCCCTCTCCAGGTTTCCTGTAGCTCCTTTAGGCACTGGAGCTGCTCTAAGGTCTCCCCAGAGCCTTCTCTTATCTTCAATGACAAAAGACCACAAACTCACATACAACCTAAGGTTAAGTACATGCTAAGCCTCACACAGGCTGGGTCTCTTATACTGACATACAGGACAAGTCAGGTCCTGCTGAAACTCCTGGGAAACAGGAGTGTCGATCAGTTCTGAGACTCAGGTTCTTCTGTGTCAAAAACTCCTGATGGAACAGGACTTGGGCTCAAATTCAAAGCAGAAAAAGATATAAAGTGTGCTTATGGGGTGTTTTTAATAGCACTTCTTGACCTGAAATGTCATTTTCATACTTCTCATTCACTGTTTACCTCATATCTAGATATTAAATGCAGATAAGCTGGTCCTAAATGTAGCCTTCCTTTTTCCATACTGATTCCAAAACTGGCATCATAGAATCACAGAATCACAGAATAGTTTGGGTTGGAAAGTACCTTAAGATCATCCAGTTCCAACCGCCCTGCCATGAGCTGGGACACCTCACACTAAAGCATGTCACCCAAGGCTCTGCCCAACCTGGGTTTGAACACTGCCAGGGATGGAGTATTGACCTCTTCTTTGGGCACCCTGTGTCAGAGCCTCACCACCCTCACAATAAAGAACTTATTCCTTCTATCTAACTTGAACTTCCCCTGTTTCAGTTTGAACCCACCATCCCTTGTCCTATCTCTACAGTCCCTGATGAAGAGACCCTTTGCAGCATCCTTTTAGAGAACTTTGGTCCTTGAGGAGCCCACCTTCTTACCATGTAAATCCATTATAGTATTTGGGCTAATCCTTTTATCAAAAGGATTCCTGGGAATACCAAGAGGCAGCTGCTTTTACTATGTCCTTGGTAGTGTCTGAAAACTGGATGTGTGGATATAAAGGAAGTAAAATTCACTCAGAGAGAGCCCCAAATAAAGCATAATCCCCCCTAATATCATTTCTGTAAGTCTGCAGAAGTAGGCCTAAGGTTCAGCAGATGTCCTAGAGCTTACAACCATGACTCTTTGTTCCTCTTGCTTCAACAAGCATTTGATAAAGGAAAGATGAAGAGCAATGTTAATCCTGAATTTGTATCTCAAGCCAGGCAGGGGGGAAAGGCAGAGGCAGAGATCTGGCTACAAGGTTACAAGAGAAAGAAATCCAAAGATGCTCTTCAGGGGAATTACCTCCCATCTTACCTAAACAACTACTTTAATGCAAAGTCAAGGAAGAACTGGCCTTCCAGAAAGGTTTAAGTTGCATAAAAAGGGAGATATAAAGACCCATTCAGCTGAATAAAAAACCAAGAATGAAGAAAGCAGCTTCTAAGTGTACAATGTATGGGCAGAAGTCATGGAATGGTATGAACAATTCCAGAGATTCCTGCAGGAATTTACATGTCAAAAGAGGTCTAAACAGAAAGAAGGGCAGCCCAAATCCTCATCTCACCACTGACTGTGCTGGTTCTTGAAGTCCAAACCAAGTTATTTGACCCATATAAGCCTTTCCATGTGTGCAACAAGTTGGTAATATTTACCTCTGAAGGTCTTTGGGCTTAAAACATTACTGTTTGTAAAGAACTTTGAAGATGAAGCATGTTATGTGATTGCTAAATATTTGTATTAGTAAAACCATGGCATATTGTTTTAGTTAAAGAAAACAGTATATCTTTATCTTAAGAAGCTTGTCAGTGCATAATGAACTGAGACTGTGATTGCTTAATACAGTTACTGCAGTTTCTAGTCTCAATGTTGTGTTTTTGTTGTTCACATTGCACTGATGTGTATTAAATTAACAAGATTATACTGTAAGATTGCTCTCCTCTTGAGACCCTTAGGAAATGAGGCTGTCTTAGGGACCACAGTATTTAAATAAATATAACTTCATGTATTAGTTTATAAGCATGGACTGGCATTTTTCTGCAGCTTCAGATGTGTTTTTAATGTTATCTAATTCCACATTATATTTAAAAGAAACTTCATTGCTTTGAACATTAAAAACGAGTACAGGAAGCAATCCTGCACTTGGACATGAAGGGACAGGTTCCATTTCATTTTTTCTCTCATGGAATGGTTTGGGTTGAAGGGACCTTAAAGCTCATCCAGTTCCAACCCCCTGCTGCGGGCAGGGCCACCTTCCACTAGAGCAGCTTGCTCCAAGCCCCATCCAACCCGGCCTTGAACACTGGCAGAGATGGGGCTGGAACCACTGGAGAGGGCTGCGTGAACACACTGATGGCAGCTGGGGCTCTCGGAACAGACAACACTATTTAGGTGCATCCAGAACTCAGTTAAATACAGTTGGAGTCAAATACTCAATTTCCTGGCTTAAACAACACTGTTACCATAGCCCTGAATTTGTCAGGGAGTGCAGAATCATTATTCAAAGTGTCAGTGGTTTCCATACACTTCTGGGATGTATTCCACAGCTTTTTATTCTTGTGGAATTGAATTTACTTACACATGTACTCCCAAATGAGAACCACACATGCTCTGCTCAATGCAAAGGTTAGAGGAGCTGGTCCTCAGGATGTAAATACGGAAGCCTTGCACCTCCACTCATCTATGAACTTAGAACTATGTTTTGCTCTTGGTTTAGAAGCTTTTAAGGCTGCAAATAAATCTCGACCACCCTGACACAGCTCCCACTGCACAAGCCATTCATCTAGAATAAATTCAGCTGTCATTTTTTGGGACAAAGAAGCAGCAATGAAGCTGGTTCCATGTGAGGAAGGTGATTACTGAATCTGCTAAATGACAGTGATTAGATGCTCCTAAGAAACCTCAAGAAATCTCAAGCAACTTCTGAGGGGGGGGGGGGAACTTCATCATTAAACATCTGCAGCCTCTTGCAGTTGATGTGATTTTTCTTTCCCTCCCCCCTTATAAAAAGCAAGCAGGTTCCCAAGAGACAAAAGACTGAGAAGGGAGTGTAAGTGGATCAAGGGGAGCCTTGGGAAAGCCTCAGACAATACAGCTGAATGTGGCATTAAATGGTTCATTTGGTGGTAAGTGATTAAAGGGAGAGGATTTCTTTATCATGGAAATGGCTCCTCTCTACTGCTGGACCGATGTGAAGCTCAAAGAACAGGATAACTGTGTTATAATGGTTTATAATACACTACTTCATGTTGGACTGTGAGGAACATTTGCATGAACACAGTCAGGCAAGGAATCCAAACAGCAATAGATTATGGTTTGGCAGGAATTATTCTCCTTGGTGTCAAAAGCTCACAACCCAGAACATGCTGCCAGGTTATACATCACCTTAGAGCAAAACATGTCAGTTTTAGACACCACACTGAGAAAACAAAGGCCGTTCATGGAATCCTGCTTTACTCCATTTCCAAGTGGAATTAAAATTAGACTGGCAATGGGAAAAACTATATGGCAATCATTGAGGGAATTGCACACCTGGATTTAAACCATTTAAATCCTTTAGAGCCCTAATTTATAGTTTACAATATAAGCTATGATGACAGTGAAGAAGGAAGGCCAACAGGCAAACCTGTCCAGTATATCAGCTAAGAGTTTCAGAGCAATCCTGCTTCCAAATCCATTTACTAATTCACTTGCCCTTAAACTAAGCTCTCACCATCTTATCTCAAAGGTCTGAATGAGGGGAGATTGAGATGAGCTCTTAGGCACAAGCTCTTCCCTGTGAGGGTGCTGAGGCGCTGGCACAGGGTGCCCAGAGAAGCTGCGGCTGCCCCATCCGTGTCAGTGTTCAAGGGCAGGTTGGCCACAGGGGCTTGGAGCAAGCTGCTCTAGTGGAAGGTGTCCCTGTGCGTGGCAGGGGGTTGGAACTGGATGAACTTTAAGGTCCCTTCCAACATGAACCAGTCTGGGATTCTGTGAAGTCTGTGAAGAAGGGCTGAAATGCCTTTAAAATCTCACTGATTGAACACACTTCAAACTTCCAAGTGAATAAAAGACAGTTTGCTATGGTTCCATAACCAGAACCTTGCATGGAACCAAAAGAGCAACACATTTAAATCCTAAAAATGCCAGAAAGTATAATTAAAAGATCATCCTTTTCTGCCTCAGCTTCCTAGACACTGGTGCAAGCATAACAAATGGTTATGGTTTCATTTTGCTGTGTAGCAAGGAGGACTTGAGAATCCACAGGGCCTCATCTGCTGTTCCTTAAGCAAACATCTAATGTAATTTTAAATCTCACTTCATCATTTTGATAGCTTCAAGCAAACCTCTCCTGTGTGCCAACCTTCCCTCTCAATGGCATCCAGTCAGTGTTACAGGACCGACAGGAGCAGCTCTAAATCATCAGCTCCTCGATGGCTCTGATTTGTGACACAAGGTACACTTGGAGGGACGTAGCTCCTTGTTCTTGATCATTTGCTTTTAAGCAGCCCTTTGCAGTTTGTATGTATGAAGGGCTGAAGATAGTTATTGTCACAGTGGTAAATGATACAGTTTAATGGTGTGCAGGGCTGAGTTTACAAAGATATTTAGGTGTGTGAAAGTGCAAGAGATGAATGATGAAGTCAGTGCTTTCAAAAGCATTGGAGGTGGGTTTTCTAGAAAGCCCTAGGCCCAAGTTAGGCTTTGTTTCCCAAAGTGTTCCATGATTTTAGTGTCTGAGTGTTCCCAAAAGTTACGGTGACTTAGGCTCGTGCATCACTTGGGCAGTTCTGGAAACCACACCTTTAGTGTATGTGTACATATATACCCTTAGTAAAGTGTACAAAAGTGCCTGCACCAGTGAGGTACCTCTCTCTAAGTGTCAGGAGAGTGAGGCAAGTGCTTGCTAGGCACTTTTTGCAAATCCCCTGGGAATCTTTCTGCATTTTAATGTGTGTAAATAAATCTCACCTCATCCTTCAGTGTCCTTTAAAAGCTGCACTTGAGGATAACTCACACAAGGCCACTGTGTAAGTATTGATAAAGGCTGGATAATCAAATCTCCCAGTGATTACTGATATGGACTCACTGTTAAGGCTGGAGCAATGCCAGCTCCAACACTGCCTATCAGCATCAACAGCCCAGTTTGACCTACAAGTGTTCAAGCAGAGGACACAGACATCTAGAAGATGATCTGCAAAGAGAAGAGCTCTGGTAACAGAAGCACACTCGGTCAGCCCAATGGCTCTTGCCACTGTAATGTGAGGCACTGGTACAGGGTGTTCAGAGAAGCTGTGGCTGCCCCATCCCTGGCAGTGCTCAAGGCCAGGTTGGACACAGGGGCTTGGAGCAAGCTGCTCTAGTGGATAGGGGGTTGGAACTGGATGAGCTTTAAGGTCCCTTTCAAACTCTGCTATGAGTCTATGATTAAGTGAATATAGCCATAAGCACCAACTGTCACTTGCTGCCAAAGGAGGTCTTAAGTTGTACCTTCCTGGGCACTGAGCTGGAGAAGAAAAGGCACCACGAGGGCAGCATTTACCTGATACTGGCATCCCCACTACAAATGAACCACTCAGTCTTCCAGAGATTTCCATTCTTCTACAGCCACAATGAACTGGCCAGAAACCTCCTCCCTCCTAACTCTGATGGCACTTGTCTGAACACTGTTGCCTCTACACTAAATCTTCTTAAAGAGAAAGGAATAAAGTTCTGAACACTGAAAATGAGATGTTAAGGTTCAAAACCCTAGGAAAACTCTTCACTTTACCTCTTGCCAACTACATACCAGGAAGCCGTGCTTGCTATTTCTTCAGCAAATGAAGACTTACAGGCTCTGCATGGTCTGGAGAGGATTGAGTAGATAAAGGAGGGGGGCAAAACCTCACACATGCCTCATCAGTTCTCCCTGAAAAGAAAAAGTACCCAGCTAAGGCCCAGTTGGCCCCTGGGTCTTTTTCTGGGTTATCTGACACCCGAGTATGTGGCTTCAAGCAGCAAATGTGGAGGTCGAGAAACCTCCCCTGAGATGTGTTGCAGTCTAACACTGCAGCATGATGTTTGCTCAAAACTGACAAGCGAAGTCCCAGCCTCCTCTTTGCTTCCCTGCTACACACTTAAACAAACAGAGAACACAAGGGAATGTGCTGGGCAAAGCCAGTGTTGGCTTTGGGCCTTCAGTCATCAGAGGGTCCCTTTGCTTACAGAGACACAGTAGGGAACGAAGAAGGAAGAATTACAGGGGCAGAGGAATGATTATTGAAAGCATTCATCATGTTGTTTTATGGCAAAGCTGGTGCTGGCTCCAGTTCGGGGGGTGGAGGGGGAAGGATCTCTAAATTAAACTCACATGAGCCACTCTTGTTCATTCACATGGTTACATCGACTGCCCACTGGCAGGAAGCAGGACATTTGTAAATCCAAAGGAGAAAATCATGCCATCTTAGCACAGGTACGTTTTGCTGATGAAGGCTGTTTATGGGAAAGAGTAATAACTAACAAAGCAGATGACAAGGTGGGGCAGGGCTTCAACTAAACCTCATGGAATTTCATTTCTGATTCCATCTGAGTTTCCAGTGCTTTATAACAACATAGCTGGGGTTCTATTGACCTGCGCAAAGGAGAAACAAAACAGACTGTAATGGATAATTTCTTAATTACATGGTCTATCAGATGCAATGTTCTCCCCAGCAGCAAAATGTCCATTGACTTTTACAAGGTATGGCTGGACAGAGACAGAATTATAGCAATAACTCTGGCCTGACTCCCTGGGGGCAATGTCTTCCTTCTGTGGTTACCTAAACTTTGGGCTTTGTCTACTCTTAATGAAGGCAAAAGGAATTCTGCTTCTGATGTAAACTTCAGAACACCACAACAGGAAGCACTGGACACACTTTGATGTGGTTGTACACAGATCTCAGACAACAGCAAGTTTCATGGGTGGGAATCCTGGGCTGAGTTCAGACTTAGGAGTATTACTCAAGTGCTTAGAACTTCCTAGCAACAAATTTCAACCCCTTTATGCCTCAAAAAGCTATGAAATAAAGCAAAAATTGACATAAAATAGGAGCTAAGTAATCCCCTGTACTGGGCACCAATGAAGCCACACCTCAAATCCTGTGTTCAGTTCTGGGCCCTCACTCCTAGAGAGACACTGAGGTGCTGGAGCAGGGCCACAGAAGGGCAATGGAGCTGGTGCAGGGCACTGGAGCACAAGTGTGATGGGGAACAGCTGAGGGACCTGGGGGGGTCAGTCTGGAGAAGAGAAGGCCCAGGGGGGACCTGATCGCTGCCTACAAGTGCCTGACAGGAGGATGGAGCCAGGAGGGGCTGGGCTCTGCTCCCAAGGAACAAGGGATGGGACAAGAGGAACCGGCCTCAAGCTGCACCAGGGCAGGTTTAGATGGAGCTGAGGAACAATTCCTGCCCCAGAGGGTGCTCAGGCATTGGAACAGGCTGCCCAGGGCAGGGCTGCAGTCACCGGCCCTGCAAGTGTTCACACCCCATGGAGATGAGGCCTCAGTGCCATGGGGCAGTGGTGGCCTTGGCAGTGCTGGGGAACGGTTGGACTGGATGAGCTTAAAGAGCTTTTCCAACCTGTTTGATTCTATGATTCCTTGACTCCCTGTCCCTTTGGGTGTCAGTGGAAGCTGAGCTGCCTTTCCTTGTTGTATTGGACTTGATGATCTTAAAGATCTTTTCCAACCTAGTTGATTCGATGCTGAATGCTTTTTTTCCACAGTGTTGTCATGCTATATGTTACCCCCTTTACTATGAAAGGAAGCATTTAGGACATAGTAGGTATGGACACAGCTACCCACAGTACAGGCAGTGTGATGATAAGTGGGGGCCTATTACAGAGAATTCACAACTCACTAACTTGGGCTCCACGCGAGCGCTGCAGGATACACACCACAATCTGATCTCAGTGTTTGTCACTTGTCAAGAAATCGAGAACAAAAAGCCAATTAGTTGTGGTTTGCTTTCTTTTGTTTTGCTGCAAATAAAAGCTGAGCTATGATAGAAAAAGAATTCCTGGTGTGTGTGTATGAGGCACGGAGAGGGAGGAAACCCATAAACAAACATTCTTACAGAAACTCAAATCATTGTACTTGCAAAACAAGGACAGCTGGGATGTATAATCCAGAGCATTAGAGAGACTGTATTTTATACAAGAGAAACTGTTCTGAAATCTCTACGCTGCTCTCCTGAGACCTCACTTGCAGCACTGTGTGCAATTCTGGTGTCCTCAGCATCAGAGGGACATGGAGCTGTCGGAGCAACAGGCCTCCAGAGGAGACCACGAGGATGACCAGGGGCTGGAGCAGCTCCTATATGAAGATAGACTGAGAAAGTTGGGGCTGTTCAGCCTGGAGAAGAGAATCTGCATGGAGACCTCAGAGCAGCTTCCAGTGTCTGAAAGGGGCCTATAGGGATGCTGGGGAGGGACCCTTCATTAGGGACTGTAGTGATAGGACAAGGGGTAACGGGTTCAAACTGAAACAAGGGAAGTCCAGGCTGGATCTAAGGAAAAAGTTCTTCCCTGTGAGTGTGCTGAGGCAGTGGCACAGGGTGCCCAGAGAAGCTGTGGCTGCCCCATCCCTGGCAGTGTTCAAGGCCAGGTTGGACACAGGGGCTTGGAGCAAGCTGCTCTAGTGGAAGGGGTCCCTGCCTGTGGCAGGGGTTGGAACTGTATGATCTTAAGGTCCCTCCAACCCCAACCATTCTGTGGTTCTATGATTCTGTGACTCCCCTGTCCTAGTTACATTCCTATTTCAGTAATTCTATTCCACTCCTCCAGGTTTTCCCTGTCTTTGCAACTGGCTGAAGTAGTCTTTGTCTTTCTTTTTTCCCCAATTTGTATTCAGAACTATTGGTTTACTGTTCAGTGGAGTGAAACATCGCAAGTCACTCAGGAGATGAGATTACAAAATCAGGTGCTCCTTTTATTTCCTAAGACCTACACATCTATGCAGTGCTGTTTCATGGTCTTAGGCAGCTGCAATGTATTTCACTGCAGAGGCACTTGAATGCTAGTGATGTGTCTCCAGTGTCTCTTCACCTGCTGCAGAACAAGGTGGGGAGGAGGAGGTACATAAATTGTCACCAACCAGTCTGAGATCATCATCTCTAACCACCCTCACAGTAAAGAACTTCTTCCTTATTTCTAACTTGAACTTCCCTCATTTAAGTTTACACCTGTCACCCCTTGTCCTACCACTACAGTCCATGATGAAGAGTCCCTCTCAGAGGGACACTCACGTCAGGAGTCAATATTCATGTATTGCAAAGATGATAACAGATCTTTAAGGAACCACAAAGAAGTGGTTGAGATTTTGGGTTTGTGTCTCAGTTAAAAAGAACACCTGACACCATCCTGGAGCACTGACTGGCAATGAAAACTGATAGTTTAGTTCAAGAAGTCTCAGCAACAATCCGAACTGATGAAGCATTCCTGGGTTTTTTGTTCCAGCATGAATCCAGTCCAACATCTGATAGCACCAAGGAAGAGAATACATGACTAGTTTATTAGGACAACCTGATTTAACTCAACAAATACTTCAACAGTGCTGCTAACAGTGAAGAGGCAGTATGCAATTTCCTAACCATTCTCTAGAGAGAAAAGCAATTGGGAAATTCAATTTCATCCCAATCTGGAATTTAGCAATAATAAGAAATGTATTTTTTGCATTCATAATTATTTCTGTGTAAGGAATTAGCCAATATCTACTTTAATAGCAATATGAATTTCCCATTCCTACTGGTAGTGATGGGACTATTTTAAGTTCAGTGAGTGTTTTAATTCTCTTTTTGAGGCTCTATATTGAATGAGGAAATCCTGCTGCTTTTCCTGCTACCACAACTCTGTCTTTCAATGTGCTGTTCATGAACTACTGAAGCTTATTATGTTTAACTAATAAAATCATGCAAACCAAGAGAGTCATTCTGTACAAACACAGATTAAAGTTCTTTACCTAGAGCTGTGCTTAGGTCACTCCTAAGGGAGGATGAAGAGAACAGCCTGCGTGCACAGGGGAAAACACACTACTTGGTTAAGGACAACTCCCTTCCACGCTGCTGCCTTTTAAGCAGCAATGGGAATCAAGCAATGCTGATTTCTAAGTAAGAAAACATGTCCGAATTTGCTTTTGAGCACAAACAGAGATAATTAAAGTAGTCGCTCGAACAGGAAGCTGCATGAGAAAACAACTTTGCACTTTGAACACACACTGCGTTTCTTGTTATGCCAATTTATTTTAATTAATCAGAAAAACATTTGTTTGAGGTATGAGCAACATGAGTGCTCAGCCTGTTGTTCTGCCTCCCCTCGAAATGCCCAGAATGGCAATTCCAAAGCAGAGCGCATCTGGCGTAAGGAGGAATCTCTCCTTCTGTTACGTCGTTAAAAAGGAGCAATATAAATTCAATGGGCCACATCTTTGTCCTTCCACTCACCTGGAGTAAAGCTGAGCAATGCTGGAGTTCACACAGCACTGAAATATGATTTAACCCTTTATGGAGTGTGAAGTGGACCTGGGGTGCTGATTGATGGAGCTGAACATGAGCCAGCGTGTGCCTAGGTAGCCAAGAAGCCACCAGCATCCTGGCCTGTATCAGCACCAGTGTGGTAGCAGGACCAGGGCAGTTACTGTTGCCCTGTGCTGGGCACTGGTTAGGTCAGACCTTGAATCCTGTGTTCAGCTCTGGGGCCCTCACTCCAAGAGAGACATTGAGGTGCTGGAGCAGGGCCACAGAAGTGCAATGGAGCTGGTGCAGGGCCTGGAGCACAAGTGTGATGGGGAAGGGCTGAGGGACTTGGGGGGTTCAGTGTGGAGAAGAGAAGGCCCAGGGGGGACCTGATGGCTGCCTACAAGTGCCTGACAGGAGGATGGAGCCAGGAGGGGCTGGGCTCTGCTCCCAAGGAACAAGGGATGGGACAAGAGGAAACGGCCTCAAGCTGCACCAGGGCAGGTTTAGATGGAGCTGAGGAACAATTCCTGCCCCAGAGGGTGCTCAGGCATTGGAACAGGCTGCCCGGGGCAGGGCTGCAGTCACCGCACCGGCCCTGCAGGTGTTCACACCCCATGGAGACAAGGCCTCAGTGCCACGGGGCAGTGGTGGCCTTGGCAGTGCTGGGAAACGGCTGGACTTGATGATCTGAAAGATCCTTTCCAGTCTGGATGATTCTGTGACTCTATGTGGTGCTCATAGCATTGCAGGAGCAAATACCATCTTCTGTATTCCTCTTTTCGTGCTTCATTCAAATAATGAGCCTAACTGACCTGTCCTCAAAGCTGCCTTCCCTTACCTTGTCTACCCCGCCCCAAAGAGCTGGGCAAACCTTTTCCAAAGAGAAGTGAGCCTTCAAAAAGCATGTGATTGACATGAACTCTTAACAATGTCTCTTTATGAAGTTTTAAAATGTAATGAAATTTGTTACCATTTCAGGATTTTCAATATTAAAATTATTAAAATGTATTTTAACAACATACTTTGGATTTTATTCCTCTTTAGTTTGAATGTCTGTAGTTGTTTCATATTTAAACCTGTTTAAATGATATAAAGAACACTAGAAAATTCATTTTACTTTTCTTTTAGTTGGACTAAAGTTATTAGTAATTGGAACATTCCAGGGGCAGATATTCCAAAATAAGCACCGGATTTCTCCAGGGATAGCAAAGTCAAATGTACTGTTTGCTCTGACACATGCAAACTACTATAACTATCACCTGCATGTGTCAGTGCTACTACTAGTAGTGCTGTCACCTAATTGGAACTATTTGTCTTACCGGAAATACTACTGGGAAAGAAAAAGCTGGGGAAGAAAAAGCAGTTTGACAGTTGCATAGCAACCAGAAAAAGGCAAGGTGGACATTCCCTGAGGATGAGTGTGCACAAACAGGGGCAGCCAGTAACTTGGCTGCAGATGAGGCTGTCGGGCAGCGCCATCCTGACCTTAGACCAGCTACAATCCAGCAGGCAGCGATTCCCGTTGCATGGCTCTGCGAGCTCTCTGCCAGCGCCTCTTGCGTGTGATCAGATCAGCTCCTGGCATCCAAATGGAATGAAAGCTTGCAGAACAAATAAGCAAGAACCCAAGTCAAACAGTATGTGTGAAATGGCAGCGTCAAGCAAGAAGTTTCTCCAGCCAAGGCAGTTTTGGCGCTCAAACAGTTCTATGGTACAGTGTGTAAGGAGCTGCTGTATGCTACAGACTGAGAGCAAGAAGTGACCCATACCAAACTGGGCTGCAGCCCCAGAGAGTGAGCAGCAGGTTGAGGGAGGTGATTGTTCCCCTCTACTATGCTCTGGGGAGACTCCCCCTGCAGTCCTGATCCAGCTCTGGGGCAGCAGCACAAGAGGGACGTGGAGCTGTTGGAGCGAGTCCAGAGGAGGCCATGGAGATGCTGCGAGGGCTGGAGCAGCTCTGCTCTGGAGCCAGGCTGAGAGAGCTGGGCTGGGTCAGCCTGGGGAAGAGAAGGCTCCTGAAGGGGAGACCTTAGAGCAGCTCCAGTGCCTAAAGGGGCCCCAGGAAAGCTGGAGAGGGGCTTTGGACAAGGGCCTGTAGGGACAGGCCAAGGGGAATGGCTTTAACCTGCCAGAGGGGAGATTGAGCTGAGCTCTTAGGCAGAAGCTCTTCCCTGTGAGGGTGCTGAGGTGCTGGCACAGGGTGCCCAGAGAAGCTGTGGCTGCCCCATCCCTGGCAGTGTTCAAGGCCAGGTTGGACACAGGGGCTTGGAGCAAGCTGCTCTAGTGGAAGGGGTCCCTGCCTGTGGCAGGGGGTTGGAACTGGATGAGCTTTAAGATCCCTTCAACTCAAATCGTTCTGCGATCCTATGCTTCATAAAACCATCAGGAGAAGAGCCAACCTCTCCACGAGTTGCTTAAAAAAGACTTGAAAATACCTGAGCTTGCTTATTTTGCTCACCTTGGACTCCTGCTACAGTCACTGAGATCAATCCCTAAGTCATGGTCAATTGTGATTTACTGTTAACACATGAGAAACTGTGACTTGTAACCTCCACAACTATCACATGCTGCTGTGCCAGTGCCTACACTGCCCGGTGGGTTTCATGCATTATAACCATCATAAGTAAGGGTAGTTTGTCCTATAGAATTTACCATATATTTGCAGGAGAAGAAAAAAACCCTGTACATTAAAAGTGATGCAGACCAAGCCTTTCTTATAATTGCAAACCACTGAAGACCAAGAGACCAGAGAAGTGTAACCAAGGAGAAAAAATTGCCCATAATCTTTTATCCTCTCTCACAATAATCTTATTTTTTCTCTTCGATTTTTAACCTTCTCTATCACCACCAGCACTAAAAGCTGCTTTTCCCCCTCCTCCTTTTGCTGGAAGAACAAACAAACAGTTGCCATTTCAGTCAAAGCAATGTTATTCTTCCCCTGGCTGGCACTGGTTTCTGCTCACAGGGCGGTCAGCTCCTTTGGCTCCCATCCAGCACACTGAATAAACCGTTCTGGCAGTAAGTGCAACTGTTTGGGCTCAGAAATGAGAGCTTCAGACCTGTTTCCAACCTGAGCCCTTCCAATTTACAGCACTCCAACACCACAGGAAGCACACCAGGCCAATCTGAAACTCAAATATAGTTGAAACAAAGCTTTCTTCCACGCTCTTAGGTCTTTTTCTACCCTTTTCTTCCTCCTTTCCTTAATGTTTGCAGGTTGGAATTTAGTACTTTCTTTTTTTCTGCCCCAAGTTTGGCTTTGGCAACCAGTACTTCATCCAAGCGAGCCATTTCCTCCAAAATGCACTGACATATCCTTGTAATCTGTTCTCTACTTCTCACTTCCCACCTTTTGCAAAGAGCACTTTGAGAGTTGAGAAGAAATCCCCTGAACTTACAAACCTCCTGTTTTTATATGCATGCAGTCACCCAGCGCGAGACTTTGGACTCTCATAGTGCAAAATGGAAAACACAAGGAAACTTGTAATACAGGAGAAACTATGGTTCAGTAAGTGCAAAGCTGGCTGGAAGGATTAAAACTGCAGGCAGAAGTATTTGAGTACTCTTATGCTCTGCTCTCTGGCAGAGTAACAGCAGAATTCCACTTTACTGGGGTAAGGGATGGGGTGAAGAGATGCTTGTGAAAAGGGCAGCAGATCTAAATGCAAAGGTTTAGGATCTGCACCGAGCGCTGTGTTTCAGGTTATTTGCTCTTTCCTCCCCTCAACCTTCACACCATTAAAACTCCACCTCACCCCTCAGCCTCAAAATGAACAAACAAACAGGCATTGCTGGGTAGCGGAACCCCTCAGTGGTGACATTCACTGTGGTGACACTTGAGCTGGGCCAGCAGAAACCACTCAGGCGGCTCACAGAGGGGATGCCAGAGTGACACATTAAGCACCAAACTAATCCCCACGTTGTGTTTCTGCTGCACAGGTGTGTTCGGGGATTATCTTTCTGCCACGCAAGTCACTTATGCCAATCTCTACAGATCCTTTCTCTTTCCTTCAGTTCCTCAGTGGAGCTGAAATGAGCTTCTCCATGGCTACAGCACCGAACAACTTCCAGGGAAATTAATACCGGGAAACTTCAAGTGTTATCATTAACTCCAGTGCACAGTAATTTATCAGACGTTGTAGCATGCAAACATCCTGCTCTCTTAGCATCTAAAATGAAAGTTACTACACTCTTTGAAGGGACCTTAAATATTGCCCCCTCCCAGAGCTCTGCAACGAACAATTTGAGGGAGAGAAATAAAACTGAAAGCTTTAAGACCACCTCAAAATCCTGCACATAAATGTTACATTAATTCATGATGGAGACAAATAGTAAAAGAGATGCAAGGGCCCTGAGATGTGTTTGAAGCTGTGAGATAAAAGTTAGCCCGTACAAACTCCCATTTCGAAGCAGAAGTAATTCGAAGAGGTTCTACTTAATGGACGGCACAGCAAATACGGGGTCTGGTTTCCAACAAAAAGTGACATGCAGTAAAATATTTAGGCAATCTTTTGAGGACTATATAGCATTTCATAAATTAAAGGGCATTAGTCAGCTTTGCACGTGACAGCAACCAAGCGGCAGTTCAGTCAGAGGGGAACTGTTTGTGTTTTAGCCCAAGATGGATTGGAGGAACTTCTGACATTGATATAAACCTTTCAAGAGTTTTTTTAGGGAGGAGAAATGGAAGACAAAGCAAACTGTTCTAAATAGGAGCTACTGCAATATTCAGCACAGGCTTAAATTCCCTGTTTAGGAGTTAATGTGACTCAAAGCTAGAATGTGATTTTCAAATAGGTAGTTAAGTGCAAATTTCACATCTGTGTTTGCAAATTAGTGATTTCTCACTCCATTTGCAAACAGGGTATTTTATGCAGATCTAGATTGATGCATTACTTGGGTATCTGTCTGAATTTGTGCATTTTATATGAATTCCATGAAGGAACATCATGGTTATCTGTAAACTGCTCACACTAAGCCATTTTCAGCAGGTGAAATCAGGTTTAGGATGTCACCTGTTAGAAATCAATTGCACCAAAGCGCTTAATTGTGTTAAGTGTCTCTGTGCAGCTTTGGGGAGAGAACACAGTGTGATGGTTGTTACAGGAATGGGAGGATAAGGGGAGATGAATCCTGCCATGCTGCTATTGCAGAATGCCTGGGTGACCTCAGGCTAGTCACTTGTGACCTCTGTAAAATGGAGATAATCACACTTATCTGATTCAAGGAGGTACCAAGAGACCTACTGTTTCCTAATTGCCTAGAGATATACACAGGAAAGGCACACTATAACTACTTCTGCTATTAAAAACAGCTCCATGGGTTAGGTTTCTGGAAATATCTCCTGGTGACACGATGGATTTTACCCATCTGTGTAAAAGTGTCAAGTACTGCTATTATTTTGACCTCATTGATAAAGAAAGGATGGGTGGTCTGGTAGACTGAAGTGCATTTTGGCTGGAAGCTATTACCCTTTGAGACGACCTCTTGTTTCAAGTTTCATTGGGGTATCAGAAAAGTTACAGGCAGCACCAGTCAGGATTTCTGTAACTCACTCTTACAAAAACACTAAAATCTGCTTTATCTCCTCCAACTTGCTACTCCTCTGCATTAGTCGCAATGGTATTTTTCCTCATCAAACATAGGTTAATGGCAGGAAGAGATGTCAATCCCATTTGGTTTTACCTGACTTGTGTCTCTCTTTGGGTACTCATTGCATATGTGAAGCTGTACCAACTTGTCCCACACTATTAGAGAGATGTAGAAAAAATGACTGCAATACAAAAAAGGGAAGCAAAACTGATGGTAATTTAAGAAGAAGGCTGAATTTAAAACCAAGATGCCTGAATGAGGAACTATATGGCTTGAGGTAGGATGTAGATCCTTTTGATAGCCTCATGTAGCCACTCATTTTTAGGGAGATAAGTTAAGGTGATTTGGGCAGGATTTATGCAAACTGAGTAGCAAGGAAAAGAGCTGATTTACATTAAAACATCACCCAAGCAACCATCAAGTGGTAGCAGTTTTACTATTGAAATGTGGCTCTGGAGAATTTGTACAAAATCTCCACATCTGGCCAGGCAGGATAAGGCAAAGAAAGGCTCAGTGTGTAAGCATGAGTTTTAACCTGGAGTAATCTATGCTGATTTTCTTTTCACCAGAGCAATTTCATACCAGAAATACCTCTACAGAACCCAAGTATCTTCACCTCTGTCTAAAGTGCTCATTTACTACTGAGGATCCTTGTTTTACTCAGTGTGTTTGCCAGCATGAACCACTCTGTGATTTGTATCAGGAATGCCACCCTCACCCACATGTGCTTCAAGGCTTGACTAATACATGAATCTTTATGCCATGCTCCTTATGAAATGCTGTGTCCTATCATGTTGCCACGATACTGCCACTAGATTTATAGCTATAACTAAATCATCTGATCATACCACTTCTGTGCTGTGCTTCTTCCATTACCACCTAATGTATCAAAAGCATCGATTTTACACTCGCGAGCTTTCCTACTGAAGCACTCCAAGGTCTTGCAGCACTTTATTACATCCCAAGCCCACTCCCAGAGCTGTCATGCTAATGAGGCATGTGGCACTGCTTTAATTTCCTTGCAGCAGGTCACAAAGCTCAATTCTCCCCTCATGTGGGAGAACCTGGAGTCCAATTCCTGAGCTGTCATGGCTGGCTGATTTTGAATAGCGCCTGTGATGACAGAGACTTGCCTCTCACTGGCCTCGCCACCACAAGGCTGAAAAGATATATGGCCATTTATGGGTTCAGAATGCTTTTCCCTATTTGCAGCGTGTTGTACTTGCTGAACGCCTAATATCCTGAGGTGTCCCAAATGCTGGAATTATAACCTGCTTAACCTCAATAATTCCGAGGGGCAGATTTGTCTCTCTACAATACAGGTTTTATTTAGACAGGAAGAAAATGAAACACACTGGGATTAAGAGACTAAATTGGCAGGACATCTAGAAATACCCTGAAAACCTACAGAGATTTCAGGGAACAGAAAAGGCTCAGATTCTCCAGAAAGGAATAATATGTTTTAAGACAACAGCTAAAAATTGCCCGCAATTATGGGTCCCTTTCAACATGAGATATTCTGTGATTTCTATGAATTTACTGCCCTGCAAAGGGAAACATTAGTTTCTTCAGTTAGGACAAGTAAGAAAGACAAGAAGTTACAACAAACTGACAGAAGGGAGACTGAGATGAGCTCTTAGGCAGAAGTTCTTCCCTGTGAGGGTGCCCAGAGGTTGGAGGTTGGACACAGGGGCTTGGAGCAACCTGCTCTAGTGGAAGGTGTCCCTGACCATGGCAGGGGACTGGAACCAGATGAGCTTTAAGGTCCCTACCAACCCAAACCAGTCTGGGATTCTGATTCTATGATTTGGGCTTCAGTAGTTTCAATAACATGGAGTCACTGGCCTGTCTTTTTGCTACACTTTCTTTGCATTATGGAAAAGACTTCCCTTTATAGAAGCCAATTAGTAGGCTTCCATTAATAGATCTAATTATTACATGCAAAGAGAAAAAAAGATGTATTATATCTTCCCTGCTAAAAGTTCAGGAAGACCTTGAAGCCATGTTACAAATAGGCTGCCTAAACCATCGCTTCCCTACAGAGATGTGAGCACATGTTGAACAACAGCAGTAAAGCCCTGAGGTACTGTGGATCAGCAGAATGGAATGAGAGCACAACATGATTTTTCATTTCCAGAATCTAAGTATCTCCAAAGCTTGTAAGAACCAAACAATGACTGTTAACTCCCATTTTATTCATGGAAGTCAGGCACCAGCATTGGGGTCACTTGGCCAAGGTCACAAACTGTCACCAGTCACCAGTTTTCTGCCTCCTACTTCCAGCCATGACTTCCTACAAATCACCGGCCTTGCGGTCGAGGAGTCTGAGCTAATGCCATTCATGCATTTAAAACACTATACTAGCTATTCCATCTCTTTTGGTTTTTATTTTTTGGCCACAATATGCATGGCAGGAATTAAACAAAACTTTAACCCTCAAAATTGCTGCCAGCAAAAATTAATTTTTATGTGGGATGTCTATACCGGGGCTTGTAGTCCTCAAAGGCTTAACCCAATTGACTCTTAAGGAACTGTGACAGTCTTTCATATAAAGCCCTCCAAGATCAAAGGCTTCTTCTGTACTATAACTGTCTATCACACCAGCTTTACTACCAAGCATGGGCACTAAGGGCTTGGTCCTGCTGTTAGACACATGGTTAAGGATTGCCCTCTCTTGAACAAAACAACCCTACTGCTTTGCACCCAGGTACACATGGGAAGTAACTTCAAAGGATGTACCGTGGTTCATAGACACACAGCAAGAAGCTGCACTATCCCCTCATGTCATGTTCCAAATATCATTTTTCAGAAGACTTGTGCTGTATCCACAGAAGGCACTTTTTCCTCTGAGTTCAAGCCTCAAACATTTTAACTCGATCCTTTCCTTTCTACTTGGAGCCTCAAAGTTTCCACCCACAACACCTAAAGCTATCACCACTTTAGTTGAAGAACTTGTTGGGGTCACAGGATGGTTTGAAAGCTGTGGTTGAGATTAATGGCGTGTTACAATAAACACAGTGAATAATGCAAAGTGCAGAAACGATAGAGGAGGAAGTGGGGGGAAACATCTTCTGAGGCTATGCAGTTATGGGATGTTTAGTTTGAAAGAACACGCAGGTCAGAGCGAGACTTCTGGCATCTTTTCCCTTACAAATTAATCACTGCTTCAGAGTGACCAGCAAATTTCAGCTTATAAATAAAGTTCAAAGCCCCCAGGTCCTCATTTTGAAATGGAGACATATGGCTTGAAAACAGCTAATGGAACAAGCCTTCCCAAAAGTTTGAGCTCATTCCCAGCTGAGAGATCCATTTCACAGGAATAACACAACACAGCCTCGAGTACACGAGCATCAGACTTCCTTCCTGTATTTTAAAATACTTTGCACTTCCACACCAGCTTTTATCTGGTGCATGGAAAAAGTTCTAATGAACTTTAGCCATGAGTACTCCAAGTGTATAAGACATACAAGCGTGCAGAAACTGAGAGCACACACATGCTCAAGAGATGATCCACACCCAGAAATAACAAGTTCAGTGCTGCCCCAGAAATCTCAAGAGACTTAAAAGACAGTATTGGCTTACTCTATGATGTCTACAAGTGATGGAGCCATGGGTCCCTTTGACTACTCGTTCACTGTAGTGTAAACCATGGCTAGCTCCAGTAATATTGTACAGATGAGGGAATAGCTTGGAAAGATGCTGAAGCCATTTACGTATCTTCCATTTACAATGGAGAAAGCTGAGGTTAAGTTTTTCAGCTGAGAAGCCTGTGGCAGAAATTAGAAGGCTGGATTTCTACTACTTGCTCCCGTCTCTGGACAACTCTGCCTTCAATGTTTTGCTCTTCTAAAGCTGCCCAGAAGCATTTTTTCCACACTGAATCTGCTCCTTTTGGTTTTTTTTTTCATGTTAGTCACAAATCTCTCAGTATAAGCTGAGGTAGACCAAAACACTGGCAGTCCTGTAGTGAAAAAAGCATCTAATGGGCCATAAATTAATGTTTCATTTCCTTTAATAGTGTAATGATTAATTCCTCCTTCAGAGCAGGATTTTGTTGCACTACAAAGAGAGAAAGAGGGGGTTTTAACATCGAAAAGGATCAAAGGCAGAATGGTGCTATTTTTTGTGTGTGCTCTTATACCATCACTCTTCAAAGAGATTCTTCTCCCCAATTTTGTAAAGAAAAAGGTAAAAGAAAAAACACCACAATCCATCTCAGATGAGACCTTGCACAGCTTGTCAAGTTGCAACCCACAGTGAATTTTTACTGCAGATATAAACCTCTGAAAGTAGGGGTTTCTAATGGAAATGCTGACATAACCTTAACTATACCAATGCTGCTGTAATGCTCAGGTTACCAGGAATATTTCTGCTGCCAATTCAGTTTAACAAGTCTGAATGCATATAATTTGTTCCAGTTGTCTTTCCTCAGAGTGGGGCTCCTTCGTGCACACTTTCCAATGTGGCTTGCATTAAAAGAAAGGGGAAAAAAAAACCCCAACCCTACTCCCATGTAAATTCATATACACACTGATAGGGTTTTATCACAGCTAAAAAGCTATAAATCTGCTTTAACTGATTCAGCGTGTTCCCTCCTGGCCTGGAAAGGTGACTTGTTTCACTGGTGCCCTTCACTGAATGTGACAATTGTTACCTTGCTTTGCTCTCTTTGGGATATTTAGTCTCTGCAAAAAGAAGCTCGACTTTCTGCATATCCACATTATCCACTCCTGACCAAACACCCTCCCTATGTGAGCCAGAAGGATTTCAGCTGGGTCAGGATTTGCCCTCTTTAGGAATCTAATCCAAATGCCTCCCACCCATATCAGCCATAAGAACCTAATCCAAATTATATGCTTCTCACCTTGGCTCATCCTGAAGGCAAAAACCTAGCAGGTTAAACAAATACTCTCAAGGTGCAAAGTGAATTCATGGGGCAAGAGCTGAAGTGACAGCAAGGTAAGTGGGCACTTGTAGAGCTCCATGTCTTTCAGGAGGTCTGCAGCTTGCACACTAAAATCTTTCCTCCTGGTAGGAAGAATGAAATGGAAGGAAGAAAAACTCAACAGGATGGCTCCATCACTCAGTGCATAGGAGCAGGAATAACTCATGATCTGATCCTGCCTCGCATCTGCCAGTTTACTCAATCTTCAGGGTCTAAGAGGCAGTGGCTGATGCTTGGGAATTCAAAACCTGAACCTTGTTGCTGTCTTTACAGCACAGACTAATTTGGAAGAATGATTTGAGGATGCATTGTCCAATGTCAGTGAATTTTGGAATTGTTTCAGGGAGTTCAAGTAGATGGTAACTGTGAAAATGAAGCCAAAGTGACCAGACTGAGGCTCCCAAGTGGTCAGCCACAGCTCTTTGTACAATGAGTTGCAAAAGAAGGAATCTCCTCAGGATGATTCAGACCCAGATAGCCTGAAATGCCTCAAACTAAATTGAAAGCTTATGATTAATAAGTCTTTTGTTTAGTTTCCTGACTAAAATTAAAAGGGAGGAATTTAGGTCACAGTTTCTCAGGCTGAACTCTGAATATGTTCCCAAATAAGAGGATAAATTCAGTGAAAACTTATGTAAAACTGGCTTTCAATGTACCATTTTTCCAAGCACCTCTCCTATAAAAATGTTCTTTTATTTAAAAGTGTTTTTAAAACTATTGTTAAATTAAACATTTTTTAAACCTTTCTTCTCTTTAGGATGGTTTTGCCTCAACTTCTGAAATGTTGGGGCAGTTTTTATAGAGAACAGATTAACCCAAAGAATATGCTTGGAAAATGATTGGCTCTATCTTCCTATTCCTCAGTTTCCCTTCTGTAATTATGAATTACTATTATAAGTAACACTGAGTGCTAATGGACTCTGCTAATCTCTGATAATGGATGCAGAGATTAATTGTTATTCTTACTTAACACACTTGAGTAGTAAAGAAAGAAGCAACAGAAAGCAGTATGCAAGGACAAAACACAGCAAGAGAATAGACACTCCATCCACAAGCCTTTTTGGAAAGGAAAAAAGAAAAAGCCTTACATAAAAGAAAATCTAATTTAGTTGGGATTTATTATTAATTATTAGATGAACAAAATATCAATTATTAAGATTACATTATCAAAGGTTCTTTTGCTCTCCCCAGTCAGATCCCTGAAAATTCTCTACTTCTAAGAAGCCTTCTATGATACCATTCTTTCTTTGAAATGCTTTAACATTCAGAGCCTTTTGAGCTCCCTGCTGCAGCTTGATTTCTGTGGAACTGTCTCTGCCATCCCAGTGTTGTAAACACCTAACCCTCTGCTTGAGCAGGACTCCTGCAGGACAACCCACATGTCTGAAATTGTACCTGAAGATCAGAGGAGTGACTTCTGAAGCCAAGCAGTCTAAATTCAGCCTTTCAGCTGGTCACACTAGGCTGCAGAATGAGTCTGAAAACAGCATTCCCTGTGTGGCAGCACACCGAGTACTGAGTACATACATAGACAAATTAAAAACTGAGCAGAATATGTCCTGTATTTCTGGAAGATGACTTCTTTTTAAATCCTGAAGAAACTCAGGGATAGCAGCCGTGGTGGCAGGGGAGCTGCTCAGTTACTCGCTGTAAGGTGGCAGAAATGCACAATTTGTATCAAATTAAACTATTTGATAAAAAACAGATAAGGCTATAGCAGTTTCTTCATATCTTCATAAATCTGAGCCAAATCATTCAATAAAAAGGTGGAAAGTTCTTTCTGAGGGATAGGAAAGGGAGGTGAATTGCAAATGGCGATTGTCTTTAACAGCTCAACATTGATCATTAAAGACAAAAAATAATAGACAGAGAATAGGGCACATCCTTTAGGTCACAAATCAAGAAGTCTAAACTGGTCCTATTACTTAGAAATAAGAAGGAAGATCTTAGAGGAACTTTCTGCTTTAAATTGCCCAGCACTCTAAACAAAGAAAAAGTGGCAAAGGCAGTACAGGAATCTGCATCAGCTCCTGACCATGGATTTTGCTGGCCAAATGGCTCACTCGTGCAGATCCCACTAAGTAGAAGCAGCACATACTGTGTTTTTTCAGCTCCTGGGTTCAGACTGATCCTGATTTGGCCTATTTTCCACTGAAATCAAGGCTCTTACGGAAGTCACACTAGTCTCCTAGGTTTTAACCCTGGAATATTGATGTACTCAACACAGTTTTCCCTCCTCCCATCCACTGAGAAAGCAATCTGTTCCTGAGGTGAGGGCTGCATTGTCCACGCTTCACACAACACTGCACACTCCTCTTGGAATTCAAAGTCTAATCACACTGTGAAGCCTGCCTACCTCTCATCTCTCCCTCACTCTTTCCAGCAGCAGTGTCACTGTGGGTGACTGGCAGCATGACCCTCCACTGCTGCTTCTATTTGTGAATAAATTCCTTCAGTGGTAGAAAAGAAACAGGACCGGTTAATCAGTGGGGAGTTGTTGGAATAGGGATGTATTTGAGGGAAAAGCCAAAGAAATTGAGATATTGAGAAGTGGGTAATAAGGCTCCAAACTGTACTCATTCCTTTCTACAGACTTTAGTAGATATTACCTCCAGTGCCACCTAAGTACTTTCTAGGTCAGTTTTAGTTTAGTTTTAGAAGTGATTCTGGATTTTGTGATTCCCATCTCAGAGGTTATTTCAAATGTCTACATCCAGCCTTCCTGTCTGCCTGATACGAGTGACTTAGAGAAACACACCAGACCCCACAAAATGACAAAAGCACACTTCACACTGAGTGTCTGCTCACTGATGAAAGAGCTGGAAGAAGTCAGGCACTTCAGCTTTTACTACAAGGCAACACAGTGAGTGTTCTCAAAGGAATTTAGATGTCAGCTTTCACCAGATTTCATATATTTTTCAAAATCTGTTCTTTGTCACTCTGCACATCAGCTCCCCATGGGGATAACAGCCGTTTCCCTACCTCACAGCTGTGCTAAGCAGAGATGTACCTGCTGACATCCCCGGTGCCACAGCTGGGGATGCTGAGGGAAGTGGACAGTGATGGGCAGATTGACATGCTCTCCCTAAATATCATTCCCTAGAGATATGCTCAATTTCTTTTTAACTTCTTTTTCATGTTATTTACTGGTTTAACTGGAACAGAGTTGCTGCCACCAAGCCAATCTTCAACCTCTACAACACTCCTTTTGGCTGGCACTCGACCTTTCCCAACCTTCAGCATCCTCCCTACAACCCCACTGGGTCGTGCTTCTCCTCCCAGGGCACTCTCGAAGACTACATAGAACAATGTTCTTATCCAGCACAGCATCCAGTAGTTTCTTAAAACAGATTAAAGATTGGATGCCTATAGACACTTCTGGCTTCTCATCAGTAACACACATATATACCTACATACCACTATATCCATATACTGACTGATGAGAAACCTGAGTAACTAATTTGTGTTTCTGAAAGTCCACCAAGGCAGCCCACTTTTCACATAGTGCTAAATCCTCAAATCAGGAGATTAAAAAATTTCTGAACGGAAACATCCTGAAAAGTTTGAGAGTTGGGGTTGTTTAGCATGGAGTAAGGAAAGCTCTGTATGACCTTTGAATACTTAAAGGGGGCTTATAGGGAAGATGGAGAGAGACTTTTGACAAGGGTCTGCAAAGACAGGACAAGGGGAATGGCTTTAACCTGCCAGAGGGAAGATTGAGATGAGCTCTTAGGCAGAAGCTCTTCCCTTGTGAGAGTGCTGAGGCGCTGGCACAGGGTGCCCAGAGAAGCTGTGGCTGCCCCATCCCTGGCAGTGTTCAAGGCCAGGTTCGACACAGGGGCTTGGAGCAAGCTGCTCTAGTGGAAGGTGTCCCTGCCCATGGCATGGGTTTGAAGCTGGATGAACTTTAAGGTCCCTTCAACCAAAACTAATCTGGGATTCTATGAAACTGAGAGATTCACATCCTAGTTACTTTGGGAAATTTTAGGTAACATAAATACTATTCCAGAGTTGACATATATAAAACCAAAAGTGAAAAGGTCCAAGTCTAAAAATTCCTTTTTTCCTTAAAATTAAGTACCTGCTGATAATACAGGTACAATAAAAGTTAGGGATTTCTTAATGCTCTAAATTACTTTTACTAAGTAAATGCCAAACAATAGCTTGTAACACATCCAAAACTAAAAGCCTTAAGAGACTCCTGCATATTTAAATACTTATTAGTTTATTCCAGTTTTCATTTGAAAGTTTAGTTGGACATTTTTCCTGGAAGTGTAGAAATAATATTATGAGTATTATTACCTTTCTGGAATGAAAGGAACTTAGATAAAGAATAGCCTACTGTATCTTCAAAAAGTAGCATGTTTCTTAAGTTCCAAGTGCGTTATATTTGCTATTTACATGGGGATTTGCAACAGCAGCACTGCTCCCTGGGTGTTACTTACTTTGGATGGACTTCTCTAAGGCTGAGTTTACACAGCTGTGGAAGGAAAACCTAGCCACAATCAATTAAAAAGTGCAACACAAATCCTTTGGACAGCATTCTCAGGCTGTCCTGCTGTTGAGACAGCTACTATTCTCCCAGAATGAGTGCTCTAACTGTATTAAACTTAGTCCTAACCAAAATAAGCTTTTACTAATTTTCACCATTTAAGGAACATAAAGACCTGCCTTTGTCATTTAAAGTTTAAGCTGACTAAGCCCCATAGAAACAGAACCTTAAGGAACTAAAGCAATTAAATCCATTTACAGAGGTCAGAAGAGCCTCTGGGTTTTAGACATGATGGGCTTGTATGGTCTGTGCTTCTTATTCGTGTGAACTCTCAGATTATGGGTTGGTAGGTGGCATTAATAAGTCACCTTTGTTTTCCTCCTGATAGCGGAGTGAGCCTGAGCTGATCCTAACAGTCACCAGTGTGCTGGCATTACCTGCACTCCTGATTACTGAACAACTACAATAAGCACACAAATGAGACCCCAGACGCCCTGTCTTTGTGTGGAACATATTTATTACCAACCTGCTGGATCCTACACACAAAGAAGGCCTCGGGGAATGTAGTATGTCTACAAACGAATGCAAAAAGCACCGAGGAAAAAAAGAGACAAATAACCAGGCAGCTGAAAAGCCTAAAGTCTAACAAACTCACCAGTACATCAATAATACAATAATGTCATAAGCCCACGGTGGACTCTGAACAATGTTTTTTCTGTTGTTCAGCTAATTAGTAAAAGAAGAGATTAAGGTCTTTAATGCTTTCTCTTTCTTCCCTCTTTTACCTGGAGGGTGTGCATGTATCTGTACATACATATTCCCGAAATGAGCAAAGTACATATGTTATGATGTTGAAAACGCAAGGTGGAGTGTGAGTTTGGCTTTATTTCCAGCAAGAGGGTCCTCTACATGATTTCAATGAACTGTGACTGCAAGGACTCAGATGTGCGTGTGTATATATGTGTGTGTGTGTGTGTGTGTATGTGTGTGTTACAGGGTCGGAGGGGAAGGGGAAGGCTGCACAGAGGATATGAATTTTAAGCAGTTTCCTGAATGAATACAACACTGTATTTCTCCCTACTCTCCTTAGGATGACAATTCAGAGAGATAACCTTCTCCTTTGAAAAAACCCTGAAGGAAAAGTTTGTTTTTACCATAACAAATGCAACAGAAGAAAAGAAGAGGGAAGCTAGGAAAAGAGGGAGGGAGGGGAAGTTAGGGGAAACAAATTAAATGTCAAACTTTCTCTCCTTACTTGGAGATAACAGCATAAAAGGAAACCTTCTCAGAAGCTTAACATACATGCAGTTAAGCCATTGCCAGCTGCAGTAAACCTCTCTCTCACCTTTCTTTCTCTCTTTCAAGATATCTTTGAATGCCTTCTCCTTCATCATAAATCAGACATGTGAGCAATTATCACTCCAGGCGAATGGCAGTGGCCTCAGTGGCCACTGCTATTCCACAGCTGTAGTCTGCACTTCCTCAGGTTACACTACCCTTGATGAAATTTCACATTTCTTTGCCAGCGAGTGCTAACCTCTCCATTTAGGACTCATTGTCTTTGCAGCAGAGACCTGTGAATCTCATTCCTCCTCTTGAAACTTGTTTTAGCAGCACTGTCCATTCATGGGGAGAGCTGAGCACCTTCAGGTCCCAATTAGGAGTCTTAGAGCATCCCGGAGCTCTGAGGGAGCATAACAGGGTTGTGCTGCCGCCTCACAGATACTTACCCTGAAGGCATCTCTCAGAGCCTCTGAGGGAGATAGGGACGCAAACACCCTCCTGAGCACATAGTACTGATGCCACTGTCATAACTCTCAAAGAAACTGAGTTTTCACCATTCCCTTCTCCATCCACACACCCTCTGCTGACAGGTTTCTGACAGCAATAGGAGTCTCCTGGCTGCTTTCAGGTGCTCAAGGCCTGCAGTGTTTTAGGCCCAACTGGCTGCCCTCCCCTCAACCATCACCACCCTCCTAGAGAAAGGGGATTTGGGGTCAGTTTTCCAGCCAGGAGTTAAAATTAAAGCTAAACAAAGCTCAAATCCCACCCCTGAAAAGGGAGAACACTCCAATCTCCGGCTCACATGAAGTTCCTGATCTCTACCCAGGTACCACAGTGGCTTATCCCTCACTAGCACCCAGCACAAACCTTTATGAGGTGAATCGCCCACCACCACCTTATCCCTCTCCACACACTCAAGCCCCAAACCGGACCCCAAAGGGCACATCCGCACCCCCGAAAGGCAGTCAAGACAAGCAAGAAAAGTAGATATAGAATCACTCACCATTGGCGGCGACACAGAGGTTTCCAGAGCCACTTTTAACTAGGAATGAATTAGGGACAAACTCTTCCTCAGACTCAGAGTCCGCGGCCGGCTGGGCCGCGCCGTTGCCCAGCAACCGCCCCGGGCCCTCATTGGCCGGCGGCGTCGGGGGAGGGGAAGGGGACTGCTCGGGGGGGGTGGAAGAGGCGGACGAACACCGCAGGGGAGGACCTGCGGGCCACAAGCAAACACACAGACACGGGCACACAGAGAGAAGAGGGAGGGGGACAAAACAACAATAAAACAACAGAATGAATAAAAATAAACGAAAAAGAACGACAAAACACAGAGAGACAAAGTTGAGCCAGGGCACGGGGGGAAGGCTGCACCACATCACCACCCGCACCACCACCACCACCACCCCCCCCCAGCGCCTGCCCCAATGGGGCAGCCCTGCCTGAGGGGCGGCAGACTGCACATAGCTGCTCGCGGGAGCTGAGGGGGCTGGTGGTGTGAGCGTCCCTTAAAACTCATATCCAGCGGGGTTTGTTACGTGATTTTAGCGTTTTAGGGAGCCCCTGGTGCGAGATAAGCTTCTTGTCACAGGGTGGGCACGCAAAAGGGGCACACAAAGTGGGCGTTTAATCAACGAGGCAATGCGTCGATGCCGGGCTGCTTTTTACCAGAGTAAAAGTTCTGCCCGACGTATTGTGAGGTAAATTATTTCAGATTTCGTGTTAAAAGGGTAAAGCCCTTTTGGGGATTGGATTTAACCATCCCCTTATCGAGTTGACTTGATGCTTCCCTCACACAGGAGGGAGCCAGGCATCGCTATGTGGTGGCGAAGCGTGTCAGCGCGCCGACACACCGATACAGGGCAGCAGCAAAGCTCGGTGCGGAGTCATTTCGTCGATTAAATAGTGAGAAATGCAGCAAACTGGGTTCTTTCTTGGGTGATATTTTACATAAAGCTGCGCCTGATCGAGGAAAAGCTTCTACTGACTGCGAGTTGGATCAGTTAAGTAGATCCAGTTGAAAAACCAGAATGTAAATAATTAATAGTTATCAGGGTGTTATTCCCCTCAGGTTTTTGCACAAAACTGGGAAATTGAAACCCCAAAACTGGTGAAAACAGACGTGGAGGTCAGGTATGTGCAGTGCCTCAATAAAAACAGGGGGAATGTGAACACAGACATAGTAGGTTAAATACAGGACAATGCATTTAAACATAAGCTTTTCCCCTTGTTACATTTGATCTGGAAGTCAGAATGATTAATCTCCCGTATTTTCCCAAATGCTGAAATGTTATCATGCAAAACTGATCAAAATAAAAGACTTAAACAGCACAAGAAAAGCAGCAAACTTTAAAAAAAAAAAAAAAAATTGTTTCTGAAAAAAAAAACTAACACGTTTTGAACATAACACAGCACACAACATAACTGTACAGTATTTCTTACCAAACATAACATGAACACTTTAGAGAAGGACACAAACCCAAAACAATACAGTGGGTTTAACATTTAAATCCCCCAGAGCTGGTTCTGCTGAGTTTCTTTTCACCTTGGTCATTGTTTTTTTCTCATGGTAAGCACTTGGATGTCATTCCCTGCATGTGCAGGTTTTATAAATTGCCGATTATAATCAGAGCAGGAATTGTGGCATTGGAGATAGAGATAATAAAGGGTTGTACCTGTGCTCAGAGACACTGACTGTGGTCACCCAAAGGAGGACACAGCCTCGGTAGAGAGCCTTGGCTTTCCTGCATGAACTGCTGTGTGTTTTGTTACCATTAGCAGTGGAGTTGTCTGGGTCTATTCTTTCTGACAACCCTCCAAACAAGAGAAGTTTCTCCTTCAGGAATGCGGCTTTTAAGGCATCTGCAGCCCCCTTCACACTCTCTGACCCTTTTTACGGTGCCAAGGTTATAACCTTCCCATTGTATTTAACTACCGGTAGGAGCTGGAGAGAAGACAGCAAAAAAAGAGCACGTGCAAGGGGATGAGCGCTGCTTTCCCTGTCACAGCCCCTGACATGAAAATGGAGATTCAGCCCTAACCCCAGTGTGCTCTTGAAGGAGCAAAGTCTCTGCATCTTGCTCTTTGTTGCAATGGAGATTTGATGAGCCCTGATGTAATGAAGTTTAGATCATGACTTTGATTTGCTATGCTTTTGTCACAAAACAAGGTAGGATGCATTTCTAATACTGTGTAGTCAGAGCTTGAATTCTAGCATAATGATGAATGAAATGGAAAGGAAGTGTTAAACTTGTATCTTCCTATAGATACATAGAGTTTTCAAGATCCCTTCCAACCGTAACCCTAGAATCTATGCTCAGGTGTACTTTGGAAGTGGAGACACAGTTTTACAGCCATTGAGAGAGACAAACTTGATTTTAAAGTATAATTTCAAGCCTTTGACTCATTTACCCAAAGACCAGTAAAAATGCATGAAAAGGAGGTTAATGATGTGACTACTCCTGACAAAAAAAGGTGTCTGGTGAATTACAGTGGACCCCCAATGCTCTCCCTGTGTTTTGGTCAGGCAGCATGCTTGGCATATCTATACATAAAGCCTGAACATAAAGATCAGAAGCAGAATGAGCTGAATTTGGAATAATAATAATAAAAAAAGAAGTGAAATGTCAGTGCTTTTCTCAGCCATTTCCACATGGGTGCAGGTTGAGTTTTTTTTATACGAGCTTCCTCATCAGAAGTATTGCAGTTTTGGCAAGGATAAAAGAAACCTCTTTAATGAAAACTTCGATTTTAATCAGCTGCACCATTGCAGAGTGCACATGAGAGCTTCCCCTGGGAATTTATGGTTGTTACATGCACTTGCAGCAGCATGTGAGCTGACCTTTACAAGGGAAGGGTCCCTAGGAATTGTGTGTACTAACCACGTTCCCAGGGGCTGTGCTGCTGTGAAAAGCCCTGGCATGTACCGCAGTGCTCCCTGGAAAATTCCCTTTTGGGCATACAATTGGGGTGGATGCAACAGGAAGTTTTGCAGAGGGTATATGCTGCTCAGCTGTGCTGGCAGCATATGGTTAAAATGCATGGGGAGAAAAGTGAGTGCAGAGGAGGCCACGCAGATGCTGCGAGGGCTGGAGCAGCTCTACTCTGGAGCCAGGCTGAGAGAGCTGGGCTGCTTCAGCCTGGAGAAGAGAAAGCTCCTTAAGGGGAGACCTTAGAGCAGCTCCAGTGCCTAAAGGGGCTACAAGGAACCTGGAGAGGGGCTTTGGACAAGGGCCTGTAGGGACAGGCCAAGGGGAATGGCTTTAACCTGCCCGAGGGGAGACTGAGATGAGCTCTTAGGCAGAAGCTCTTCCCTGTGAGGGTGCTGAGGCGCTGGCACAGGGTGCCCAGAGAAGCTGTGGCTGCCCCATCCGTGACAGTGTTCAAGGCCAGGTTGGACACAGGGGCTTGGAGCAAGCTGCTCTAGTGGGAAGGGGTCCCTGCCCATGGCAGGAACGGTCTTTAAGGTCCCCTCCAATCCAGAGCATTCTAGGATTCCTTTCTAACATGCAAGCAACTCTGTAAGATGGAGGTGTCTTATGTTGTGGATCCTTTCAGACACTTGCCTCTTTTTCTCTGCTTGGACAGAAACCCAGGAGTTAAATCTGACCTTTTCACAAAAAAATTGAGAGAGAGACTGAAGATACAAGTTTGTATCCTTCTCAGACCAGTATCTCATTGTATTTGCTGCAGCAATAAATTCACTTGGAGTAATATCTCCAAGTGAAACGAGCACGATTCGGCCCGTAAACTTTCATTCCAGCTGCCAGAGCAAAATCTCTAATTGATTAGTACAAACTGAATTCACAGCACTAGTGGGTTGCTATGGAACCTGAGCAAGTAGGCCAAGTCACTTTGTGGTATGTGCTATTTCTCCTTCAAAAATACAAACCAGAAGGACCAGATAACGCATTCATTATGCACACTCTTACACTTTGGAAGCTAACTCAAAGAAAAACAAAAAGGATTCCAAGCATGGGCCCCTTGGCATCAATTTGTAACAATCTTATATATCCGCTTGCAGTGAGCAGTCAAAATTGCGTTCTTTGGACTTGAGGCAGGAATAATATAAGTTGAATGTCTCTGTATGAGTGATACGTTACTTGCACATATTCAGAAGGAAAGATAACATAAACTTGTATTTTATCTCTGCATCAGTATTTCAGATGAAGATCTAAAAAAATCAGGGGGAGATAAGTTAGAGTTTTTGTTAGATTTATGAAAATACTTGGGAAACACAAACTTGGGAAATAGCTTAACACAAAGAATCTGTTTCCCAGCTTAACAGAGGAACTCTGCAGAATGCAGGGAATGGCTTTAAATTTACAGAAGAGACAACCAGTGCAGACTCTAAATAGTTAGGGGAAAGTAAGACAAACAATAAACATGCCTTCACTTTCTGCTGCACATTTGGCTGTCATATTTCAGAACACTGTGTGTTTCTAGAATTACTCTGTCTCTTGCAGGATTTGGCCTTCAGAGATCAAGAGCTGATTTAAACCGGGTGTATTCATCTTGGTGTGAATAGAAGGGCTGCCAGGAATTCAGAACACTCAAGGATATACTTTTAAATGAAGGACAGTAAATTGTTTCATACATGATATTCAGTGGATTACACTCATATGTTTACAATTTGTCCCAGAAGGGGTGAAAAAGAGCAGATACACAAATGCAGATTTTTCACAGGACTCATAGCACAAGACAACAGGATTTAATAGTGTTCAATACAGAATCATCATAAAAGCACAGAATGGTTTGGGTTGGAGGAGACCTTAAAGCTAACCAGTTCCAACCCCCTGCTGTGGGCAGGGACACCTTCCACTAGAGCAGCTTGCTCCAAGCCCCTGTGTCCAACCTGGCCTTGAACACTGCCAGGAATGGGGCAACCACAGCTGGCACCCTCTGCCAGTGCCTCAGCACCCTCACAGGGAAGAACTTCCTAAAATCTAATACAAATCTCCCCTCAGTTTAAAGCCATTCCTCCTCGGCCTGTCCCTACAGGCCTTTGTCCAAAGCCCCTGTCAGCATTATACCCAGAATGGTATTATCTGCAATCAATAAATCATTAATATCAGCATTTCCCATAGTACCTCCTTTTGTTGAGCTTCAACCAAGAATCTTTAAGAGCTTGACAAGCATTGAATAGGTAAGATTTGAAATCCTGTTGTCAGATCTATTGGGATCTGCTATCAGATGGGCTGATCAAATTCAGTTGTCTGGGGTGCAGACTTACACTTCTGACAGATAAGGAAACTGAGTCACAGAGAAATAAGTTGAACGCAAATTCTCTTGTTTCCTGCACACTCTATCTCTGGCCACTGAAATAAGGCTGTTTGTCACACTCAGCTTTATTTTAAAATAGCAGAATTCTCAGCATGAAGGAAGGACAGGGGGAGGCAGAAGTGCTGCGATCGTGACTACCTCAGTACAGCAACTGCAGCAGCTCTCGTGTAAGACCAAGTTAAGTCATACAACAGAAAATGCTTGGCCTTTGTACAACCTTAAAATCCAACAGCTGCTGGCACTGGTACTGGTGCACCAGTAATGGTAGGCACCAGCTCAAACCAAACACATTCCATACAGCTCTGGCCTTTAAAATGTTAGGCTCTGGAGTGCACTGTGGTTCAGAGGAAGGCTGTGGAAGTGATAGCAGCATGTGTTCTGCAGTGTGTTGGCTGGGTGTATTATCCTGCCGAAGGAAAGTGAGTGTAAACAGATGCACTTCTCTTTCTGTGTTTTCCCCTCACTTTGCACAGTGGTTTTGAGTGATTTTTGACATCAAAAGTAATTTTATCGGTCTGTATTAAAACTGGAGCTAGTTTTGTGCTGGAGAAAGCCCCTGCTTACACAACAGGAACACTTACCTCTGTCTGATCACAGAAATTAATAAATACATCTAAAGCTGAGGCAATTTTATCCTACAGTATGTCTAATGGATTAAACCCCAAAAGCATGAAGCAGTACTGAAGAGCTGAGATATTCCTGAGTCAAAGAGCTATATTTGAGAAGTGACAAGCAGGGAGGGCACCGAGACACTCCGGGCAGCGCCTCTGTGATGGACTATTGATGCAGATGACCAGGTGAGAAGGGCAGTGCCCTGCCTGCATGGCAGTGTGCAGTTCCCCATGGCATATAAAAGGCAGTGATTTGCTCCACTATTATTTCAGGGCATCTGAGATCCTCGTGGGTTGAGGAGGGGAGTGAGAATGTCTGGTATTGTGCTTTGCAAGGTGAAGGGGAACATATTATTTGGACAAATCCAGACTATTGCAGAATCAGTTGGGATGGAAGGGACCTTAAAGCTCATCCAGTTCCAACCCCTGCCATGGGCAGGGACACCTTCCACTAGAGCAGCTTGCTCCAAGCCCCTGTGTCCAACCTGGCCTTGAACACTGTCAGGGATGGGGCAGCCACAGATTCTCTGGGCACCCTGTACCACTGCCTCAGCACCCTCGCAGGGAAGAGCTTCTGCCTAAGAGCTCAGCTCAATCTCCCCTCTGGCAGGTTAAAGCCATTCCCCTTGGCCTGTCCCTACAGGCCCTTGTCCAAAGCCCCTCTCCAGGTTCCTTGTAGCCCCTTTAGGCACTGGAGCTGCTCTAAGGTCTCCCCTTCAGGAGCCTTCTCTTCTCCAGGCTGAAGCAGCCCAACTCTCTCAGCCTGGCTCCAGAGTAGAGCTGCTTCAGCCCTCGCAGCATCTCTGTGGCCTCTTTTGGACTTGCTCCAACAGCTCCACGTCCCTCTTGTGCTGTTGCCCCAGAGCTGGATCAGGACTGCAGGGAGGGTGTCCCCAGAGCACAGCAGAGGGGAGGAATCCCCTTCCTCTACCCTGCTGCTCACGCTCTGGGGATGCAGCACAGCACACAGGGGGGTTCTGGGCTCAAGTGCACACTGGAGCCAGATTATGGGGAGGTTCTCATTGAAGACTAATTGTGCTTGGAATTTCCCAACCTAGGTGTAGTAGCTTGCACTTGGCCTTTTTGAACTTCATGAACTTCATTATCACACGGTAAAAGCCTGGTTTATCATCCAGGAGCTTCACTCCATCAGAGATGGAGAAAGGGGAATTTTCCTCAGGGATAAACAGTATTCATGCCTTTCCCGTGGATAGCATAAAACACCTCTGGAAAAAGAGCAACGTCCTCGGGCTGTCTGGCAAAACAAGTTGGTGAATCATGGGAATAAGGAATTGCGCAGATTTATTGCTGTTCTTTAACAATAGGTGGTCACAACTTTCCTAGTTCAACAGGGAATATATATCTTGTGTTTCAAATTGATTAAAAAAGCAGTCTTGGAAAACTACTTTTAGTTATTTATATTTCCTGACTTTCCACCTGCACTTATGTTGATTTTATTTAATTTCATTTTGTGTATTTGATTTATAGCTATGGAGCCAGAGGGGAAAATAAATGAAATAAAGGGGGCAAATGAATATCATCTTAACAAGAAAAACCTGGGCTGCTGCCATGTCACCAAAATGAAGAAATTAATAGTTGGGTCTCAAATATGAGAAATAATCACATGCCCTGGATGAAGAGTGGCATACTGGGGGGAAAAGGGCCATGAAAGGTTAAGAAGGAATGAATAAATTCACTTGAACTGGAGTATGAAGAACATATGTTAGGTGGACTTCACCTGCCTTGTGGGTGGTTTGTGTTAATTCCCCTAACTGTGGTTTTTCCCTCCTCTGTGCTGTGAAGATGGGCAATGATTGCCTCTATCTGTTTGCCAGGATGTGGAAGTCACGAAGTGACTGTTGGCAGGAACTCGGACACATGCCTGTTCATAAGGGAGAGACCATGGGCAGACCTTCTGTTAGTGGAAAACATCTAGAATGGCATTGGTTTTGTGAGGGAAGGTGTGATGCTGGGATATATAAAAGCACCACAACTGTATGCCTGTATGATTGTATTTGGACTTGATGATCTTAAAGATCTTTTTCAACCTAGTTGATTCTATGATTCTATGCCTATTTTCTGCCTCTGTCCCAGCACAGATAATGGACCATTTGGGCCCTACACTGTTATTCCCCAAACGAAGTAGAAGTTAGGAAGGGACAAAAATAACCCAGACCACAGCTCTCCTTTCCCCCACCTCCCAAGGTTACTAACCTGACCCAAAACAGCAGAAAACAATTATCCATTGAGCAAGATGGAGAGGAGCAGAGAGGAAATTGTTCCCTTCTGAAAGGCAGCTCCTCAGGGGCTTGGGGTGCTCTCAGGCAGCACAGCCACACTTGGAATATTTTTTTGCCAACACAAGAAAATAATACAGCAGATTTCAGAAAATTACATGGGCAATTGCCTGAGCCAGATACTCGCTTTGCTCATTTGTAGGCACAACAGTAGAAACAGATTGTGGAAGTTAGTTACACCAGTGTCTGCAACATCAGTCTCCAGCGCTGAGATCGTGCTGTTATTCAAAAGCACAAACAGGTAATGTAATTTCCAACTACAGGCGAGATTGCTTCTATCTCTTTCAAAATCAAAGGAGGAAGGATCAAGCAAGAAAGACTCTTCTGAGAGAGACAGTATAAACAATCCTAATCACCTCAGAATATTTATATAGTTCCTTGTGAAATATTTATGCAAATAATTCACCATCATCTCAAGTTTTGAAGGGAAATACAAGCCCCTAATTATGGATCAGCATTACAACAGCCTTTTGCAGCTTTACTCAACCCCAACTTGTAAAAGAATAATGTAATCAGTAGGCAGGCTGATGAGCTGCCCGTGAAGTGGCCTCTCTCAATCTGACATTAATGCTCTATCTGATCCGAGACACCTAATAGAAAGTATGAAGTTCTCTGCAGAAGATTACATGCAAATCTCCTAAAAGGTCCATTTTCCTGTATTTGAACACCAAACCATAGGCTTTGCAGAAATTGCTTTCTCTAAGCTTAACGCTAACATGAAGGTTTACACTAGCCTTGCAAAACTTTGCCTGACAGGCTTGGTGAAGGCAAAGCACCTTTTCATATTCCTGTTAGCCCAGCAGGAAAGAGTTGTTAAACATGGGCCACTGCAAGACTTTTTCACCTGCCCCAGCAAATAAAATTTACAGCTAAATCTTTGCAGGGTGGTTGCCACTAATTCGCTAAAATTCACTGCTGAAATGATGCCAGAGGAGGCAAAACTATGGAATGCTGGAAAACTACATGACATTAGAGCTCACCTACCAGGAGCAAAGCTAATTTGTCCTATAGCCACAGCACCAGCAAAATCCGTAAGAGCAGCAAGTGATCAGTGATACTCTTTGTGACCTTCCTGGCCGGTGGGGATGGGTTTTACATTTATCATAGGTAAAACAATACGTGGTGAGGCACACCGTGCTGTTAAGAAGCAAAATGTGTTATTTCCCCCTGTTAACTCAACAGTCACAAACGAGCATCTCTTGAAAGGAATGAAAATTGTGGTTGTTAAATCCAGGACTTGTTTGGAGAAATGAGAGTTTAATGTGACATTGTGCAGCATAGTTACTATATGGTCTTCCTGCAATTGAGAAGTAGAGCTTTACCTTCCAGAAGCCACTTACTCTGATTTCTGTTAGAATGTCTTATTTCTACTTTTTATAAGAACAGGTCATGGTAGGACAAGGGGGAATGGCTTTAACCTGCCAAGAGGGAGTTTGAGATGAGCTCTTAGGCAGAAGCTCTTCCCTGTGAGGCTGCTGAGGCGCTGCACAGGGTGCCCAGAGAAGCTTTGGCTGTCCCATCCCTGGCAGTGTTCAAGGGCAGGTTGGACACAGGGGCTTGGAGCAAGCTGCTCTAGTGGAAGGTGTCCCTGCCCACGGCAGGGAGTTGGAACTGGATGAGCTTTAAGGTCCCTTCCAACCAAAACCAATCTGGGATTCCATGATTCATTGATTATACAGAGAGCCTTGAGCGTTCCTAACTGAGGTGGGTAAGTGCAAGTTACATGAAGCTGGGCTTAATGCCTCAAACCTGCCCGGAGATAAAGCAACCTCACAGTGACATTTTTGGCAGTGATATTTTGGGTTTGTTTTGTAACAGCTAAGGCCTCATTATACGTGCAGAATTAACACTTTCCTAGCAAGCTCATAGACAAAGGTACTGTGTAGTAGCAGCGGAAGCAGAGACTAAACACATAGGAAGCTGGAGATAAAAGTTGCAGACAAGGAGAACTCTGAAGCAATGATATTTTATGTTTCTCTTGGGAAGAAATGTAGTCTGCGTAAGTAAGTGCAGCCCAAGGAAAACACAGGACTGCAGACCCCTGGAGCCTGACAGAGTGGTATCAAAGCTATACTGCAGTTAGAATCCAGCCCCATCTATCCATAAGCTCCCTGGAGAGGAAATTTGGGGTGAGAGGAATGTTGCTTGAGTAAAGAGATTGTATCTGTTCCTGTTTTTGTTCCTAAAATTACTGTTGGCTTTAGATTTCTGCGCTGCATAAAGGTAATGAACTTACTTGTTTAGCCTACACTTACTGGGACAATTTCCTCCTGATCCCATAATTTATCCCCATTAGGGTTGGATGCTTGCATCCCTAAAATTGTATGGAAGTCATTTTCCAGTGACTGTTATTTCTTACATTCTAGCCAATCTTCCTTAATTTTGGGAAGACCTTTTTTACCCAGTGCATGATTTCAAACAAAGCCAACAGTCTCCCTTCAACATCTAAGAGTCATGGTTCAGAAGATCGTTTTCTTTCTTCAACTGAGAAAAGAGATCAAGGCAACCTAGTGCTAAAAGTCTTCTTAGATGGACTTCTAAAGGGATCTGATTAAGGAGAAAGGTTATTTTCCATAGCAGTTCTTCTTGTGAGCCAGCCCTGGGGGTCTGGACTTGAAAACAGTAGGAAGTGTGAAGCTCCTACAGAAAAGGAGGCAGGAGGGCTGCACCAGGATGGTAGAATTCTTTCTGCACCCAGGCTGATGGTAGGTGTCATTCCTTTCCCTTTGAGTCTGAGAGAAATCTTCTATGTAACCTGGGAAAGAACTCTTCAAGCCTTTCTAGTCTGATGCTTGTGCATCGTATTCTCTTTTGGCATCCACCTCGTGCAGGATGCATCTGAATCTTGTACATACCCTGTTCATTAAAAAATCAGGCTTATTCTGTATCCTCCAGTTATTTTGATGTTTTTTGTCTACTTATTCTGCAGGCATTTTGAGACGTGGGCTGCTTCTCCTTACGTGCATGTGGAGCTAGCAAAGCAGCAGGACCTTGATCCTGTGTTTGGCCATTAGGTGTTCCTGCAATGCAAGCTGTCAGAGTAGGGAAGCTGTGCTTGAGAAGCTATTGTTATTTTAGAGAAGACCTGTTCACAATGTTCTATAGACTGAGGGAGACTGATAGCGTCCCCTTGCTGAGATCTGAGTCCAGGACAAGGTCTACATTTCCAGGGAGGTCCAAGTGAAGACCTCATGCTTACTGAAAAAGCTATGTAGATGTGTAGCCCTCATTGTTCTAATACAAATTTTCCCCTTTTAAACCTGAACTTCAGCTTTGTTCCTGGAAAACCTCCTGAATTCTTGCTGAGGCAAAGAGCCAAAATACAGGTATGTTTCTGCAGATAATGCTCTTCTCTCCAGTCAAAGACTGCCAGTCAGTGGTACTGACCAGGAAGGTAATGCAGTGATATCATAGTATTATGCCACAAACAAATTTGTTTTGGACCAAAAGCTGGGATTTGCTTTACATTTGTTTCAAGCTTAGAACAACATTATCAAAGAAAGAGCAAGAGTGACCAACAAGAGAAAAGGAAATCGGTAGAGACAAAGGTTCAGGTTATTGAATGGCATTTCCAGTCCCCAAAGGGGAGCAATTTTTTGCCTCCAAAATAATAGAATTATATAATCATAGAATGGTTTGGGTTGAAAGGGACTTTAAAGCTCATCCAGTTCCAACCCCCTGCCACAGAACATGTCTTTCAGAAGACAACAAGCCAAGTTGGAAGTGCAATAGCAAGACTTCAGGAAGTTTCAGAGCCATCACTGATGTTACTGTTTTGTTCTCAACAGCTTTGATTAACAGCTTTAAAGCTGCAATTTAAATACCTTAATCATTGCTTTACTGACTTCTGCCCTTGAAGAGAAAAATCTTTACCTTGATTTTTGTTCACTTCCCCACTCAGTGAAAAATGTGAGATTGTTCACATCACTATGCAAAGAAAGGTCCCAAATAAGAGAGATTCTCTGGCTAGAGGGGAGATAATGATAATTCAAAACACAAAAAAGGCTCATGAGGATTATTTGTAAGAAAATAAATATTTCAGTAGTTTGGAGAATGATTCACAGCTGTGTGGGCTATAAAGAGTAGAGCTAAATACAGAGTAAAGTATACCCATGGCCTCATTCACTTAGCAGTGTCTCCGTCTCCCATTGCTCCAGCTTCTTGTTTTTCTGAGGGATAAAGGAATTGGTTATCTTCAAGAAAAAGCTGTTTCAGAAAGATGAGGGCAGTATTAGAAAATAATTCAGTGCTGAATTACGGCACCTGAACCCATGTGAAAACATGCTACAGGCTTTGCCAGAACAGAACAAACTACTAGTCCACCTGATTTACCATCATTTCCCTGTTACTGGCTAATCCCAGCCATGCAGGGCTCCTATAAAGCAGTTCATTACACCCTATGGGATAGGAGGAAACCTTTTTATAATACTAATCATAATATGATAGTAATCAAAGTGAAGCAAGAAAGCAAGATGCCTAATAGTCCTTATTCTTTCCTGACTGCTGAAACCGTGTGTGCTATGCTTATTCCAGCTCATAAGATGTTATTATTCTCTAAGGTGTTTGTCCCCAGACTAACATGCAACAGGTAGTTTCACATACTAACCATGAAATACTCCCCACTTTCCTTTTTTTTACATGTAATGGCTTTGATTGTGATAAAATGCTAATGGGAGCAAAGAATCCTTATGGTTTGAGTATAACTCAAACCAAATAGCCCTTGTTGGTTATTTTGTCCATCTCTGAGGTAGTTGTTCACTATAGCTTTGAATTCCCTTGTATAACAAGTCTAATTCTGAATTCCCAATCAATTAGGCTGGGCAGTTAGTCCCCAGGGTTTCAGGGGGCTAATAAAACCCACTCTCATACGTGCTTATGTTATAGTGCACTGAACACTTTTCAGCATGCTGGTGAACAAAGTAACCCAGTGGTCTCTTATCTCTAATTTTGATGATTACCTGCCTGCCCTCTTTGACAGCCGTGACCTTCTGTACACTGCTCAACAGTTTATACAGCTATTTGCTTCTTACACTTCTTCCTGAAGAAAGATCCTGCTCTGCAAGCCCCATGCAGACCCAGCTGCCTTTCATCCAGTCCACGTGTGTCAGCCAAATGACTGGAGTGAAGCTCACGCTCAACAGCCCTTGAGGCACTTCTGCAGACGTTAACAGTGGTTCCACCACGCTTTAATGGGTAGCTCTGGCTTCAGTTTTGCCTTCATTTTTACCTTTTGGCTACCTCTACACACATTCTTATGAGCTGTGTTTTCCCCATACTCTTTTAAATTTTGATTGCAAAGAGGCTTTTTTTCTCTCCTGGACCATTTTTTGAACGATGCTTTTCATTTTAATGGAGAAACAAACCCCAAAACAATAAAACCCACAAGAGAAAAACTTGAAAAGTTTAGAAGTGGAAAAAAGCTTTTGAAAATGTATGACCTTTTGGTTCTATATATGATCAGCTGCCTTTTGTTCATGAAGTGTTAACAAGAGGGACAGCAAAATGAATGTAAAGGATGGTCAGCAAATTTGATCACTTCTAGGGCCTACCCTGTCATGTAGGTTTCTGGGCTCATCAAGTGTCTTGCTACTTAACCTGCTGTTTTCCTGTTTGGTTTTTTTTACGTTAAAAAGAGCATTATCAGAGAGAGAAACCTGTGTTGGATAGCAAGAAACAGTTTTTGGAGTGTACACTGGCATGAAGAGCCCGCTTAAATCCTCAAAAGGGCTAAAAGTAGCTAATCTCACCCAAACTGAATGGAGTCTAGAATCAAGATTTCCCACTTCTTGGAGGAAAGGCTCCAATTCCTAAATTATTTCAGAAGGGATGAGTGTTGTCATCACACATCCAGGCTCAGAAGATGGCTAGAAAGACTCAAAGGCTTCCTATTAGTTTCACTGGAAGACTAAAGATACTCATTTAGGAAAACACGCTGGAGACACCCAGGCCTCCTGTGCTGTCAAGGTGGGAAGGGATTCCATATGGTGGGTTGCATTCCTCTGCTTATATTCAGGGCCATCTGTCTCCTTCCACTTCCACTTTCACACACAATGTATTAAAAGCAAGATGTAGATGCCTTTTCCATATAGACTGGATTTCTCCCAGTCTGCTGGGGGACCAAATTGTAGCAGGTTTCTTAGACTCTTAAGATATGTGATATGCATAAGATATGTGTATGCATAAAAGTCACAATTTGCAGACCTCTATCCTTAAAACCAAGAACATAAATTCATCTTTCCTTCATAGAATCATACAATCACAGAATGGTTTGGGTTAAAAAGGACATTAAAGCTCATCTAGTTTGACCCCCCTTGCCACGGGCAGAGACACCTTCCTCTAGATCAGGTTGCTCCAAGCCTGGCCTTGGACACTGCCAGGGATGGTGCATTTCTTTAGTTAAACTGAAGTGCTGAAGTCATTGAGCATTGATGCCCTGACAGCAAGCAGGTCAGGATGTTTTGGTTATGTTGGATCCTGATTCTTTTCATAGGTGCAGAGAACCCAGAGCTCTTGGTGAAGACGATAAATGGATTTTGGTGTGTCAGTTTGTATAATCCAACGAAGTTATGCTCACAAGTGAAGGCTTGAAATCGCTAATAGACATTATCATAAATATGGGTTATTTCCAGATATGTCTTAAACCTGCATCACAGATTTTGCACAGAAAGAATGAGTTGTATTTTTAGTGTTACTGGCTGAAATAAGCTGCTGTCTATTGCTGTGCCTTTGGGCATAAACTAACCCACCATACGCCAATGGGAAAACAACACACATTTGGAGATGCTTTAAGGAAAACAAAAGCTTGTTGTTCCCTGTCATAGACTCAGTGTATACAGAAGCTACAGTAAAACTCATTTACATTTGGGATTCTAGCAATGGGCAGGTAAAGGCGCTCTTGACAATCTGTTTTGCATCTGAGGGTTCCTGAAGGGGTTCCTTATCTAAGGCTCTTTCAGAGGCAGTTCTCGTTGGATCTGTCTGCTGTTCCACAATGGGGTTTCTTTTTAACTTTCCTTTTTCATTTTCTTTCATGCTGAAGCTGATGCAAAGATAAATGTGAGAAGGCATGACATTTCCTTTTTGTTATATGCTTGTGATTTTTATTATGCGTGTCCCCAAAGGTAGCTAAAACCAGCACCTGGCTCTATTTCAGTATTCTGGCCTTCCAGTCAATGAAAGCTCTGGAATCTGGGAGCAAAAGAATTACTTCATAGCCAAAGTGGCCATTCTGGTGTGAACATTAAAAGTCCTGACAGACACACACAAAAGGGTTCTGGTCACTGTTATTCCATGCCATTTATCCTGCAACAGCCACATGCAGCCATACAGGCTCTGTTATAAACTCTAAGCAATTTCTCTCAACTTGCACTTAGCTGTGAAGTCTGCTGCTTCTATTTCAGATTCAAAGAAAGCTTGTCTACGTTTTCTGAGTGCATCACTTCCAATAAAAGATACTACCAGTGCCTGTAAGTGTTTTCTTGACTGACTCCTCAGATTATCACACCTACAAAAATATGCCACAAGGCTGATATTTCGAGGTCTCAAATGGCATACAGATGCTTGCTGGCTCATTTTGAGAAGTAGTTTTCTACTACAATATAGGTTTTATAACTGTATTGGTAACAGTTATAATCATTTAAAGCTCTTCAGGTAGTAAACCACCACATTTGTCTTCATCCCCCCAGTTTTGGTGGAGAACACTCACATCCAGTAATAAAAGGATGTGAAAACCTGATGTGAATGTCATGAAATAACCCTATTATTTAAAATATAAGGGAAATCTACCACAGGTCTCAGCACAGATAAAAAGAGACAGTTGGCAAGCTGAATGTGTCCATTTGTGGAAAGATCTGTACACAGATTTAATTTGCAGCCTTTGTGGTACTGCATCACTGATAGCATCCACATGAGCATGTAGGCAGGAGAAGCAAAGGCCATTTGGATGACTTTGAACAAATGGGGATCTGAAGACTGAAAACACAAAGAGCACAGTGGCAGAGTGGGGAAGATCAGGAGCTGCTAGAGAAAGCTTGCAGGATATGGGGGAGAGACAAAAAGATGGGAGAGTTTTGTGTGGTGCTGTGAAATATGATGTTCAGAAAGGGGATTGATGAAATAATAGTGATGAGCTTGGCTATTGGGCTCAAAGGATGGGATGTGCAAATGATTTTCCATCGGGTCTACTCAGTAAAACATATACATCTAGTGTGAGGTGTCCCTGCCCATGACAGGGGGTTGGAATTGGATGATCTTCAGGTCCTTTCCAACCCAAACCATTCCATGATTCTATGTTCAGCAAATGTGTCATGGAGTGAAAGCCTTCAACTAGTTTAAAGCTCAAAGAGGCATGGATTTTCCCTACCTGTGAAAACAACTCTTTAAGTCATTAACTTTTGCAGTTCCTCAAGAAACAGGTATATTTAACATAATTTCAGACCTGCATGGCCAGCACTGTACAAGTTATTTCTGGTTTTTGTAACATACAAATAATACAAGCTCTGCTCTTGCTGTGGGCAAAGGCCAGTTGGAGGAACAGGAAAGGTTTTATGATGTAATTCCATCCTTCATTCTTATTTGCTGTTTGGTGATGCTGTGGAGTCAGCCAAGAAATGGATCAATGAATATCTTCTTTACACTTCACATTTTATCCTTCCCCAGAGTACAAGGTGGCTGTTAAACCATGTAATGGAAAACTAGACTGGAGGAGTGTTTTCTGTACCCATCACTGTCAGAACTGGAATGATAGTTGATCATAGAATCCCAGACTGGTTTGGGTTGGGAGGGACCTTAAAGCTCATTCAGTTCCAACCCCTGCCGCGGGCAGGGACCCCTTCCACTAGAGCAGCTTGCTCCAAGCCCCTGTGTCCAACCTGGCCTTGAGCACTGCCAGGGATGGGGCAGTGTCGTGGTTTAAACCCAGTCAGGTAACTCGTTCGCTCACTTCCCCCCCTTTCTTGCCCTCCCCCTGCTCTCGGAGGGACGGAGAGGAGAATCAAAAAGAATGCAACTCCCACGGGTTGAGATAAGAACAGTTTAGTAACTAAGGTATAACACAAATCACTACTGCTACCACCAATGATAATAATGATAAAGGAAATAACAAGGGAAGAGAATACATCATCTCACCACCAGCCGACCGATAACTCGCCCCCCAGGCCCAACCAAGCTCCGACCGATACCTCCTCCAACCCTGCCGTCTCCCAGCCCTTCCGGCTAACTCCCAGTTACATCCTGGGCATGACGTGCTGTGGTATGGAATACCTCTTTGGTCAGTTTGGGTCAGGTGTCCTGTCTCTGCTTCCTCCTGGCTTCCCCTCCTCCCTGGCAGAGCATGAGGCTCACAAAGTCCTTGGCCAAACCAAAACATCGCTTGTTATCAGCTCTGTTCCCGAGCTGAAAGTCAAAACATTGCACTGCACCAGCTACCAAGAAGGGGAAAAATGACTGCTACTGCTGAACCCAGGACATTATCCACCCCTTATTCCATACCATTCACGTCATCAGATCCCCCATTTTCAATATACTCTTATCTTAGTGCATGGACCAGTCCCTATAAAGCTGCTGAGTCCATCTGGTCCATGATGTCAGGCTCCATCTCTTGTAACAGTCTTCCAGAGCAGGAGAGACTGTGTGCAGTATTCACACTCGTGAATAACCTGGGCAATAGTGTCCATTGCTAAGTCCACCCCTCGATCATGAGTCCATCTCTGTGTTGCATCTCTGCCCTGATGGCCTGAAGTGCCATGGGCCCACCAGGCTTAAAATAATTCACTGTCCCCTTAAGCAGTTTCTGCAGCTTGTTCCTGGGGACTCCATACAGCTGCCTTCCATCTCCGATGCTTCCAAAGCACTGGAGGGGCCCAGTGGACTAGATACTTGCCCATACTGTCCCACACACCCTGCCACTCATGACTGTCCAGCCTTGGAGAAAATCTCCTGGTCCCCCTATATTGTCGTCTAACCCCAGACAAGACCCAAACCTGACTCTGCTTAACTTTTGAGATCAGACAAAATGGTTGTGGGTAGAACACAGTCTGTGTGTGTGCCAACATGCTGATCCCCATCACAATCAGCAGGCAGGTCCCAAGGATACCCAAAGGCCATTCAAAACCCTCAGAACTCTCAGTTGATGCTGCTGTACTTGTCCCTGGGGCTGGTGTAGCTGCTGTGCTTGCCGGCTCTCCCACCGCCAGCTTCTCTTTTCGTGAGTCCAGCTCTTCCTCCTCTGCCTTGCTGGGAAATGCTGCGTGGTCTCCTGCATCCTCCTGGGGCTCGGCGGGCGGCTGCCGGGAAACGCTCTCGGCCGTCGCGGGGCTGGGCTCCTCCGCGGGGCTCGGCTCCTCCGCGGGGCTGGGCTCCTCCGCGGGGCTCGGCTCCTCCGCCGCCTTCTCCCGCTGCTCGGCAGTCGCCTCCTTCCGCTCCTCGAGCACTCCGGCCTCCCCCACCCGCAGCCGTCCCCTCGCGGCCTCCGGCCCCGCTCCCGCCGCCGCTTGGTCCCCGGGGCCGCTCTCCCGGGCCGCTTCAGCAGCCGCCGGCTCCCGGGGCCGCTCCCCCTCGGCTCCCCGCAGCCTCACAAAGATGGAGAGTAGGGCGAGGGCCAGGACGGTGAAGAGCAGCCGGAGGACCAGGTACAAGTCCACAGCCACGTCCGTCCCGCCCTGCTGCTGGAGCCCGTCCGTATTACAAGCCATTGCCATAAAGCACAGTGAGACAAGAACCTTAGCCCAGGCCCCATACTTGATAAACACTATCACAGCAAATACCGGCTCTACGTAAGTTACAACATTCTGAAGCTGTGAGATCAAGCAAAACAACTCTGAGACCCAATAAATCAGCATTGTGACGAGTGACTATTAATCTGGTCAGAGTTATCTCAACCCTTCGTGCCCCACGTTGGGCGCCAAAAGAACTGTCGTGGTTTAAACCCAGTCAGGTAACTCGTTCGCTCACTTCCCCCCCTTTCTTGCCCTCCCCCTGCTCTCGGAGGGACGGAGAGGAGAATCAAAAAGAATGCAACTCCCACGGGTTGAGATAAGAACAGTTTAGTAACTAAGGTATAACACAAATCACTACTGCTACCACCAATGATAATAATGATAAAGGAAATAACAAGGGAAGAGAATACATCATCTCACCACCAGCCGACCGATAACTCGCCCCCCAGGCCCAACCAAGCTCCGACCGATACCTCCTCCAACCCTGCCGTCTCCCAGCCCTTCCGGCTAACTCCCAGTTACATCCTGGGCATGACGTGCTGTGGTATGGAATACCTCTTTGGTCAGTTTGGGTCAGGTGTCCTGTCTCTGCTTCCTCCTGGCTTCCCCTCCTCCCTGGCAGAGCATGAGGCTCACAAAGTCCTTGGCCAAACCAAAACATCGCTTGTTATCAGCTCTGTTCCCGAGCTGAAAGTCAAAACATTGCACTGCACCAGCTACCAAGAAGGGGAAAAATGACTGCTACTGCTGAACCCAGGACAGGCAGCCACAGCTTCTCTGGGCACCCTGTGCCAGCGCCTCAGCACCTTCACAGGGAAGAGCTTCTGCCTAAGAGCTCATCTCAATCTCCCCTCTGGCAGGTTAAAGCCATTCCCCCTTGTCCTGTCCTTACCTGCCTTTGTAAAATCCATATGTATTTCTTAGAGTGAACTTTTCTACCTACAAGTCTTTTTGCAAAGGCCAGAATTTTAACCACTGTCACCAGATAACATACTTTTTTCAAAGGTCAATCATAGATGCACTCATTCCACTCTATTATTCATAGTGCCTTCTACTTGATTTCTGCCAAGTTCAGACTCTGGGACAATCTTAGATGCTCAATGTGCTATTAACAAGTTGTGATCTTTCAAGAAAGGACGAAACCGGCTGTTGAGAGAGTTCACAGAAGCCTTAAATAAAAGGCAAAATAATGGGAAAAAGTTGTCAGGCAGGTCCCTTCCAACCCAAACCATTCTGTCATCTTATGATTTATAAGCAGCATGACAGAAATGTGCAGCTACAATGTGAGATTGATGGAATAGGCTTAGAAATGGTCTGTGAGACACTCAGAAGGAGATGAAGACACACAAAACAGGCTTCAGACAGGTCATCTCTGGAAATGGAAAAGCCACAGATATAAACAGGATGCTGCCTTGTAGCCACTTTCCCATGGTGTGTCCCCAGCCAAAAAGCAGTCCTTGGCTCTTTAGGATAGCCAAGGAATAGTCTCAGCAGCACAGACTAGTGCCATCACAAAGCCCTGATGCACTGTTGAATGACAGATACAAAACCTCAGGCTTTTCATGTCTCTAGAGAAGTACAGACCAGGCTGAGATTGAAATCCTTTAAGGTGTCCCTATGTACTTTTCTGGATAAGGGCTTGGGAGGGAGGTGGATTTCTGAAATCCACAGTTTGAGGTCCACCACTGACAAGTGTGAGCATCTGAGCTTTGCTTGCCATGTGCGTAGAGTGTATCATGCCTCGACAGAGCTGATACCCAGGGTCATTTTCCACATGGAGCGATCTTATTGGTTTTAATTGAATTACTAATAGCATAAGGCACTATTTAATGAGACCCAGGGAAATAAGAGGTTGGAAATCCCTTGTGTCCCTGATCCTGTTGGCTGTGTTAATGTAGAGGTACGTTTATTCTGGGAACAACCCCAGTGAAATCAGTGCCATCCCTATAGAATAATTTTTTGCCCAGTCTGATTAAAAGAAGAAAAAATAGCTTCTTTGGATGAGAAAAGTGGCATAGAAGAATAACATTATTTTCATACCCTTTCTTATTAATATATTAAACCCCACATCATTCTTCAGGGCAAATGAAGCACACCAGTGCTCACATGACTGTAGGTCACAATCACCCATGCCATTCCCTCAGATAGATGGCTTTTACATGGTGTATCCTAGATGGCCAAAATATCAGGAGGGTAATTTGTCTCTGAATTATGGCTGTTAGTAATTAATCCTCTTTTGCTCTGGACTTGTGTGACCTTTATAAAGAAGCAGTTTGAATTAAAAGAAGAAGAAAGAAATAGGGGAAGAAATGAACCATCCCTCCACAAACAAATACACGTTTTGTCTTAAACTTGCAGTGGGAACTACAAAAAGACCCAAAAAGACCCCAGCAGACTTTAAATATAACCCAGAAGATGTATACTAACCAACTTCTGCTGTATTTGAGGATAAAAAGCTTTCCCATAGTGGCAGTGGGAAGCCTGTGACCTATCCAAGGCTTGCCAAAGCCAGGTCATCTCAGTGATAAACTGCTCACTCCTGCATTTCCATCTTGAAAAGCTTCCTGATGAAGTGAGAAGTAAAATGTCCGGCCTCTGTAGATAGGGTGTTTCTTAAAACCTTGATCAAAATCAAATGTCTCCTTTCCCTTTATTAGGAACGTTAAACAGAAGCAGCTGTGCTAGGGACATGTATGCTGTCAGTGTGACCAGAGCTGGTACCTGCTCACTGGTAATTACATAGCGATAGCTGTTGATCATGTAGAAAGTGAATCCAACACCTTGTGGGAAATACCTCTGAGGAAACAAAGAGTCCTGATGAAATGCTGCCCTCCTTTATTGGTGTGAGTGAATGCTAGTGTGCATAAAAATAAATGACTACCATGACAGATAAGAAACAGACACCGTTTTCGTGCAGATTTTGTGCAGGCTGTTTCAGGTGAGACATCTCTGCCTGTTTGTGTGATTGTCTTGTATGGTTTTAGCTTAGACCTTTCATTCTGTTAAATGAAAGAGGAGAGACCTCTCTGAAACTGTCCCATGCAAGTAGAGAATGGCAACCTGATAGCTTAGTTGTTCCAAAAGACATAGGAGAATGAGCAGAGTGGTTTGTGGTGAAACCATCCCTGTGCTGGAGCTGCCTTGGGTTTCCTGGGGGTAGGCAATTTGGGTAAGTGAACAAGGCAATGAACAGGGGCATGGTGAAGTTTAGATGGAGAAAACCCTTTTCTGCACTATTTATGTTTTCTCATCTGCAAACCTGGGAGCTTATCTAAAGAACAGTGGTGACTTCTCTTTCAGATACAGCAATCTCTTCCATCTCCGCTTCATTATATGTGGTTTTAAGCTCTAATTGAGACTGCCTTATCTATGTTATTCTTAGATGCCAGAAATTAATCCATAAGAGCTACAAGTTTATCTTCCTCCTTTCTAGCCACATCTCAACTCCAAAAAGCCCATGCCATCACCCTGATTTTCCTCATTTATCAAAGTAATATGACAGCTAATCCTTCTGGAAGAACATACCATGAGATACACAGGGCAGGACACCCACATTCCCTTGGCTCTTTTGGGAATTGGGGGCTGGGTGCCCATGCTACATCCCTGTGATGCCTATGGGGATTGGTTGGGTGGCTGGGACAACCAAACGGTAATAGAGTGTGATGGCCAGGTAGGGCAGAGCCTTGGGTGATACGGTCTAGTGTGAGGCATCCCTGCCCATGGCAGGTGTTGTTACTGGATGATCTTAGGTCCTTTCTAACCCAGACCGTTCTATGATTCTATGGGAGGGATAGCAACCTGGTAGGACCTGAACCCACTCCAGATGCCCGTCTTAAAGCCTGTGCCTAGCAAGGATGCCCAGTGATGATCACCTCTCCAAGGGGGCCCTGAAGACTCAGATGGTGTCCCCTAGTCCATCACTATCACCATACCCTGTGCTGTTTAATGAATTAGTGCAAATCATCCCTTTTCAGAGCTGTCACCAGTCCTGCATTTACTGCATAAAGCCCATCCTCTCTCAGCACCTAGCATATTTAAACCCGAGTCAGATGCCCACATGGTAAATGATTATATTAAGTGTAAAGTTTCCCCTGGAGAACTAAGCCCTGTGTTTATTTGCAGAACAGGTGAGCTCTGCTATTAGGGTTAAATGTGAGGGAATGGGAGGTTTGCAGGAAAATGTTTAAATAGTTCTGGTTCAGTGAGCACAGATTCCTAGTAAGCACCATAAAGAGGTGGATAAAAGGTGCTGAAAGTTAACTGCTTGGCCAGGTTCAGGCACAACTTTAACCTCCTTTAGTAATTGCATTCTTAAGGATTTGTTTGGCTTTGTGAGTATAGAGTATATGAGTGAAGCAGGCTTTCCCTCTTGCTTAAGGAGAATGGTCACTTCAGGATTTTCTTATACAGACTTTTGAGGGGTTTTTTGGTCATGATAAATCTAGACAACCATGTCACCGTGATGTGAGTACATACACGTACTGCATCCAGAGCTCAGATCAACTCTCCGGATACGAAAGGACCAATTCAAATGTCTCAAACCAATTTATTCCCAACACTTGTGGTTTTCTAATTCAATGTCACAGAGCATGATCCAAACCTATTAAAATATGCAGTCGTGACCCACTGAAGGATTGAGGTCATCTAGAGAAATGGTTAAAAATCTTGTGTCAGGGAAGCTGTTCTATTGGCACAGTGGGGACCATGTGAACTTCAGCATAATCCAAGTCCTGAAGCACAAAAAGTGCTTTAAGATCAGTGAGTTGGACAATGTTGTTGATCCCTGGAGCAAAGAGGAAAGGTTTGAAGGAGCAACAACTCTATGAACGGCCCAAACATGAATACTGAGTTGATGGTTCACAGAATCCAAGACATTAGAAATGGGAAAGACCTACAGGGGGATCCGTCATTATTCTGCTTCAGTTCTCTCTCCTGTGTTTCAAACTGGACACAGACTTCTCTGACCCAAATGTGGGGTTTAATATGTGCCTTGTACAATCAGTTTGATCTAGGGTCCTGAGTCAAGCTCTTGTGTTAGGGGGCCCAGATCTGGATGCAGGACTGCAAGGGGGATGTCTCATGGGAAGGGAGTAGAGGAGGAGAATGTCCCTGCTCATTGCAGGGAGGTTGAACTAGGTGGTCTTTAAACACATCTTCCAATTCAAACCATTCAATGATTTCCGTGTTTCTCAAGATTCTGACTGTGTTATGGTAGCTGCATTCTTAGCCTGGCTTAAACCTGCACCGCTTCCCAAACAGACCAATTTTGCTAGTGGATCCTAAGGCTGAGTATTCTCCCTGTTCTTCTCAGGATCTCAGGCTATGTCCATAAATATATTGACATAACCTTTTCCATAAGACCTGGACTTGATCTGCCCATGCACCAAACCCATCAGAAGCAGTTTAGTCATGGACCTCTCTTTTACTGTTGTTAGCACTGTGGTATGTTGCTGCATGGCTTTAAGGTTTACAACAGACCTACATGACACTGGCAAAGAACTGGGGTTGTGTGAGCTTATTCAACAGCCCACTGTGATGTATTTACTATCTCTGAACCTGTTTAGATTTCCTTTGGATGGGAGCCCTTTGAGTGGGAGACACACTTGGAAAAGATACTGATTAGAAACTTGCTAAACAGCCTAACAGATGACAAATGTCTCCAGCACTGAAAACTAGAGGTGAAAAAGACCATTTGCATCTTGTTTACCTCTTCCTACCTAAGCTTGGCTGTGACTCTATCCTCATATATTTTCATGTACTTTACTCTGATAGGCTTTAAATTACTCAAGTGATAAGGTCTATACACCATGCAATAAGCTCTACTGTAATTGCAGTGTTTTTTAAATGAGCATTTATATTCTAGATAGACTGATAATAAGACTATTAGTGATGTAGCTGAGGGGGTAGAGCACTACTCACTTTTCATTAGGATGGCCTTTAGTCAGATGAGCTGTAATTCTCATTAGCAAAAGCAACAGAATGCTGTACACAAGGTACTTAAACACTACCGTTAAAGAAAGCATCTATCCAAATGCTCCTGAAGTGTACATCAAAAGATGCTCCTGTTACCGTGGCTAATTTCTAGCAAAGGCTGGACTGATTGCTGAAGAATTGCACCTCACCTTGAAAATCATCTGCATAAAAAGCCAAGCTTCAGGGGACCAGCAGAAAAGATTTCATCAATCAGTTCTTTACTGTGAGGGTGGTGAGGCACTGGAATGGGTTGTCCAGGGAAGTTGTGAATGCTCCATCCCTGGCGGTGTTCAAGGCCAGGCTGGACATAGCCTTGCATGACATGGTTTAGTGTGGGGTGTCCCTGCCCATGGCAGGGGGTTGGAACTGGATGATCTTAAGGTCCTTTCCAACCCTAACTATTCTATGATTCTATGATTAAAAATAGGAATAAGTTCTATCCAAGTATTTTCTTCTCTGTGCTAAGGATATTTCAGTAATAGTCACATTTCAGGCATCCGGGTTTTCACAGAAAGTTGCTGTTCTTTGATGAGAATCACAGAAATGACTTTAACATCATTCAGGCGGAGAAAAGTTCTCTTTTCTGATATCTGGCTCTAACTCTGGTCACCAAGTGCTGCAGGCTAATGCCACCCATGAATTAGCAGTTATATCTGAGGGGGAATCAACCCAAACCAACGTGAATCCAGGTTATCCCACGTCTTCTGGCAAGCCACATATAATATTCAGCCCATACTATTGAAAGTGCTCTTCTAACTTTCTAATTTCAGGTATTTGACACTCAGCCTGAACTCACACCGGTGAATTCTTTGCATCACTTTCCAACCTGCACCACTGTGTCTGTTATCCGAGTTACTGTCACTACCTCTGTGAGCAGCACCAGGACCCATATGGCTGGATTTACTGCTTGACAGAACTGAATAAGCAGCACAATGCCCACAAAATCACTCTTTCTCAGAATGATCCTGATGATTCCCATACACGTTGTAGCCAGTCCAACCGACCCAGACCTCCCTCCCATTAAGCAGTTCTCCCATCACTGAATATACTGTGCACGTACTTGAGCCTTTTTCCGTGGCAGACCTCTGGGCTGATCCCTGTGCAGCCTAACCCCTAGAATACATCTTGTGTGCTTCCTGAATGTTTCATGAATCCCACATTCAATCTGCAGGCTTTGATGGACCCTGGGGAGCTGACATATTTACCCTTCCACATCAGCACCACCGTTATCTTTCCTAAAGGAGGTACAGGAGCACCTTTGTTTTCCAAAATAGGTGTGGGCAAAGGAGAGACCATGGTCCTCACCAGTCACTCAGCTGCCACATCATCATTCTCCCCAAGTGCATTCCTTATGCCATTTATTAGCATTGCTAATACCCAGCACCTCATTTTTATGCTGCTAGCAGCGGTTGTGAAAGCCATACTGAACTTTCTAATCCATTTATCTATTAATTTATTATCTAATTAAGGCTCACAATGACAGTGCTATTTGTTTAAAAATGCCCTCCAACTAAGGCAATACAAAACACACATGCATTCAAATCAATTAAAGTGGTACTTGCTAATGTGTTCCTTAATCAGTTGGTAACTGTTCCACCAGCGTTTAAAGGAAGGCAGGATTCATTTTAACTTCATCATAATCGTGTGACCTACTTGCATGGTGCCAAACTGATACAAATGGATGTTACTGTCATGTCATAAGGGCACGGAATAGTGCCAGCCATGAATTTTGCAAGAGCCATCCTAGGAATAAAGCTTTAAAGGGCCTTAGAACGTTAGTTTGAATGCACTCACTGAAAGGCAAGCAGGCAAAACAGAGATTTCTGAAGAGTGTACTGAAGTTTACATCATTCTTCATGCTGTATCATTGTGTGATTTTCTCTCCCATGAGCTGTGTCTTTTGCACAACAGCAGCAGAGACTAGTGCCACATAGAATCATAGAATAGTTTGGGTTGGAAAGGACCTTAAGACATGCCTCATGCTTCATGTTCATTACAGAGAAATAAATACACCAGTCTTCCTATGTTGCTTAAACAAAGCCTGACCTCATTCCTCAGCTACTGAGCTGTATCAGAGCCTTTCCACCATGGCATCCTGCTTAATACCTTAATGCCATTTGTTTCGGCCACCGACTCCAAAAACAGTCATCCCTCTTGTTTGGATGCAGGATGTGCAGGCACTGCACATCCCAACCAGAAGCAGAGGTTACACTGTGATCTCCCCTCCCAGTGCTGTGAGAGATCAAATCTGATGTGAACTGCTTACTGTGGCAGAGGTTTTCTGGGGCACAGCTGGAAGAGCTCTGCTTCCTCACCTCCCTCCCTGCCCCCAGAGCTTGCAGTAGTAGCAGCACAGATTATCACGCTGGAGAGACTTGCTCCATTTGGTTATTTAGAAACATTATAAGAGCATCTTTCAAAGCCCACGGTAATGCACACTGACACCAAGGTCTGAAACGCAGATCCCCATGGAATTCAGTCTGGAAATGCATGGAGGGACCTTCATTCAAACACAAGATTTGTGTTTGAATGTGATTAAGGACAACAAGTGCTGGTTTTCCCCTCCTGCATGAAGCATCACTTTTCCTTCTGTTGCTTATTTATAGTACTGTATAGGATATTTCTAAGATGAGGAAAGGCAGAAAAAGCCAGATTGAAGCTCCATATAGCTGTAGTTCCTTCAACTAAGAATGGCTAAATAACATTTCTCAAGCAATTTACTTCTTGAAAAATGTGGTTTCTCTTCTCTTTTTAATACTAAACAAGTATCCATATGAAAAAGAATGTGATAAACAGGACATTTCTACTCACTGCAAGCCAACGTTTTAAAGCTTCAGAGACTGAAAGGACACAGCCATGTCTGGGATGGAAATCACTCGCTTTGCCTGAATCCTTGCCTACAAGGATGCTGGAGAGAGACTCTTCAGCAGGGACTGTAGTGACAGGACAAGGGGTGGTGGGTTCAAAGCTAAACAGGGGAAGTTCAGGTTGGATATAAGGAAGAAGTCCTTTACTGTGAGAGTAGTGAGGCACTGGAATGGGTTGCCCAAGGAGGTTGTGGATGCTCCATCCCTGGCCGTGTTCAAGGCCAGGATGGACAGAGCCTTGGGAGACTTGGTCTAGTGTGAGGCATCCCTGCCCATGGCAGGGGGTTGGAACTGGATGATCTTAAGGTCCTTTCCAACCTGAACCGTTCTGTGAGTCTATGATACTACTTTTACTTAAGCCTTATAAAAAGGGAAGCAATAAACCTGAAGAAACTTCCTTTCCTTTGCAAGGCAAAACAAGAGAGTGGGGGAGAGCTCTCAGGATCTGATCTTGCTCCTTCTGAACTTCAGAGGAGACTGTGAGCTTCAAACCCTGGCTGCCTCCCAGTGCAAGTGTCAGCCCAGAGGCTTGCAAGCTGGTTTTCAAGCGACAGCCAAGCCACCTGAAGGGTTGCTCTGCTTTATCAGTTCAGTGGGGATTTGTTTGATCAGGTTTACTGGATGATGTCTCCTGGAGTGACAGCTGTGGGTCTGAGTAGCAGCTGTGTGTTCAATAAAGCACGTCCCACTCCCAGAGCTTATTTCTTTCCTTTTGTGCTTTATTTACCTTGGCTGACATTATGACACTCAATTAGTCTTAATATTGGAAATGTTTTCTGGATTAGAGATTCCTGTTTAATAAAGCCTGGGAGGAAGTGTGAGGTCTGATTAGTGATGCCTGATTCAAAGGAAAATAAACTCCCACAAACAGCCTACTGGCAGCTAACCCCCAATCCTGAATAATGCTGCAGTGGGAGAGGAAAACACCACTGCAAAGGGTTGGGATACAGCCTCTCAAATACCCTCGGTGACCAGGATGAACAGTGGCCATATAAGAAATCTCCTACTCATGTGGGTAACTGCTGGCAGCTTGAAGGTAAAGCTGCACTGCCTGGTTTTGGTAGCATGTAGCCAAGCCATGGCTGAGCTCTCCATGGCTCCTCTTTCTGCATCATGGTTCCCTGTCTCTGTTGGCTGAACTGCTCACTGCATTGCTGAGATAGGTAAGCTCAAAATCAGGCAGAAAATAATCATTTAACTATTATCATGTCCCTTAGGATCTTTTCTACTGAAGGGAACTTGGGAGCAGCAGTGCTGCCCTCAGCAGGGAGATCTCTGCTAAAGCTCCTCAGCAGAGGAAGAGGAGGAATTGCTGCTGGCCTGGTGGGCAAGGGCTTGGCAGCAGCACCATGAGCAGGGAGGACAGGACGAGGTGTAAGGAGAGCAGTTCCTGAAGAGGATGGTGGCTGGACATTTGAAGGGATGGATGGAGAAGAGGCTGGGGTAAATGATGATGGAGAGCTCCTGCTAGAAAGGTCAGGGTCTCCCCAGGAAAGGAGGGATCTTTATGATCTCAGGCACCAGGACCTGAGCATTTCTGGGAACTCAGAAGTGGACCTTGTGGGTGCTACAACTCTGTCATGCCATGGAACAGTCAAAGGTATTGTCCTGTCTGGTTGCCAGTCACAGCTAAAAACAAACACAGGTCTATACTAGACTTAACCATTGGTGAATGAAAGCCAGAGAACACAACAGTATCCTGCAACCTGAAAGGGAGACCATGGCCAGGCCCATGGCTCTGCATGCAGGTTTGGTGTCAGTAAAGCACACAGGTTTGCTCTGGAGGACAGCCTCAGGGATGACATATGTCAATCATAGAATCCCAGATTGGATTGTCTTGGAAGGGACCTTAAAGCTCACCCAGTTCCAGCCCTCTGCCACGGGCAGGGACACCTTCCACTAGAGCAGCTTGCTCCAAGCCCCTGTGGCCAACCTGGCCTTGAACACTGCCAGGGATGGGGCAGCCACAGCTTCTCTGGGCACCCTGTGCCAGCGCCTCAGCACCCTCACAGTAAAGAACTTCTTCCTTCTATCCAAGCTGAACTTCCCCTGTTTCAGTTTGAACCCATCACCCCTTGTCCTATCACTACAGTCCCTGACGAAGAGTCCCTCTCCAGCTCTCCAGCAGTAGCAGAGTGCAAACTTACTTGGGGAGGAGGAATTATGGAGGGTCACATTCTGCTCTCCAATATCGTAAAATAAACCAACTTTACACCACCGTTTAAATGTAATAATAATCATATATTAGTAGTTTAATTAATTTAATAATACACTGGGGAAAGGGTTGGTTGAAGACTTGCAAATAAATAATTGCAGTGGCACATCCTGCCTGTATTATGATCATTCTAAACATCCATCAATACACAATACCACATCTATTGATACACAGTTACCACTATATCAATATCTTCCTATATCAATATATAGGGTGAGGGAAGTGTGAGAGAATCCCTTTCTAATATTGCTGTGGGGTAACTGCTGACAAAGAAATCACTGACACTGAGTTTCTATACTTTAGATAATTCCAGGAATGTGCTATAAGGAAAGTAATGATCTCCTGTTGTTCAGTTTTCAATTTTCAATTAAATTTATAGCACAAGTGCTGCTGTGCTCTAGAGAAGCTGACATAAAACCAGGTTATTATGGGAAGTCCCTACAAAACGTGCGGTTGGTATTGCTAATTCTGGTTTAAAACAACTATCTCCCTGCACAATTATATTTCAATAGGCAAAAGGTTATCTCCATTGTAAAGATACAGAATGGGGAAAACACTCAAACTGTTGCAATGTTATCACTGGAATTGATCCTTCAGCTTGACTGTGTTCTCAGTTACATCAGACCAAATGTATTAAATATCAGTCAGGAATAGGTATTACTGAGAAGTTTTTAGATCTCAAGAATAGAAGGGGTTTTTCACCTACATTATGCTCAGTTTAGGAAAATAAACTAGAAACCAAATAAAAAGAGGTGAGAGAGAGCAGGAAAAATCTCCATGCTATGACCCAGAGCCCAGGATTTCTATTTGCTATAATTACTACTGGTATTGTTATTGAGTATCATCCTCAGTGCACCAAAACCCTTTTACTGTGAATTTGTGCAAGTCACCAGTCACCTATGATTCACTCACCTCATCTATAAAGGGGAAATAAATGTCCTTCCCACAGCTGGGTCTTGTAAAGACACATTTGCAGGATTGGAACAAACACTATAAACTGGTTTCTGATTCAGGGATTTATAAACTGTAATGAAAAAAGGCTGAGTAATCACCAACAATCATATCACAGAATGGTTTGGGTTGGAAGGGAAATTAAAGATCATCCAGTTCCAACCCCTTTACTTTGGGGGGTGGAATATCTTATCTATATATTTTATATTCTAAATTATATATGATATACTATATACTGTATACTATATGCTGTACACTGCATACTATATACTATGTACTGTACATTGTATACTGTATACTGTGTACTATATGCTATGTACTAGATACTACATAATGAATAGATAATATATGTAAAAGTGTTATATGTTATATATATAAACTATGTTACATTATAAAGCTGATGTCTTATCTGAGATTCCCTTTGCGATCCTCCTAGTTGTGAGAAAGTGACAAATCATTTTCCCTGTGTTTCTGATAGTCCAAATGAGCATGGCTCTTTGTAAGAGTCACTTCTTTAACAGGCTCTTAAGCTTCCATTATGTCTTGCTCTGCTGAAATACTTTTGCTGCAGAACCAGACATCAAAGGCATAATGTAGCTCCGGACACTGGGGCTGCTTCACCAACTGCTGCTCTTAGGTTGTCTGTAACAGAGCAACATATTGGTTTCTTTTTATGAGATCCTGTAAAAGGAAAGCTGGTACTTAGGAAAAATGAGATGCTGCGAGGAATATATTGTCTGGATTAAGTTCACCTCCAATACTTATAACGTCAAGGAATCTCTACCAAGTTTCAGTATAAACACATTGTGTTTGTCTGGGGCAAATCCATCCCCCTTCATCCATGCAGTTTTCCAGAAGTTTTCTTATCTCTTGATGCCCAGACTGTGCTCACTTCTTTACAACAAAATAAAGACATTTGTTGGTTCTGACCCATTTCACTGCAAAAATACCTGCTGATGGGCAACATTCTTCTGAAACGTGGTACCCTCTGCCTTGTTAACAAGCAATCCCTAAAGCAATGTTCACCCAACTGCTTTGATTGCCCTTGTGTCAAGGAACAGAGCACAGGACTCAGTTTTTGCTTGGTTTAGACTCAGAGGCAAAGCTAAAACCTGCTCACATCCTTTTTGTGAGGATTCGGTCAAATAAGCATCTCCCTGAGATGGAAGGGAAATGGATTGATAAGTAGCTCATCTCACAGCCCACTAATACTGCAGATGGTCACTGACCAGCTGTACAAGACGGGGACTTGGAAGTGACCAAGACATGCATTTTCTTGGAGCAGAGAATCAATAGCATGGGAAAAAAGGAAAACAAACAAGGAAAACAAGGCAGGCAGGAAAACAAGGCAGGCAGGCAGAAAGAGAAAGAGAGAAAGCGAGAAAGAAAAGAAAGGAAGAAAGGAAAGAAAGGGAAGAAAGGAAGGAAGAAAGGAAGAAAGAAAGGAAGCAAGAAAGCAAGAAGAAAGCAGGAAAGCAAGAAAGCTAGCTGATATGACAAGTTATGAGAGATTATTAGGAAGTAGCTCTGTACTTTGACAATTAATCTCAGTTATTAAGTTTTGGTCCATGCACCCAGTGTTTAGTTTTTGGTTTGGGTACATGTTTAGAGGGTGGAGGGAGGGAGAAGATTATGGAATCTTCAACCCAGAATCAGAAAAAGTGTTAATGGGAAAGATTACTGGCATATAATCCTTAACAAATGGCATAAAAGCATTAAATACCTGCATTGCTACTACGCCTGCCTGCAGAGATATGTCACTGCCAGAAATGTAGTTGCTCTTTCCATGGCCTCTGTAGCAGCAAGAAAAATTCAGACTGAAGCTGTTATTCTGTAAAGTCTCCTTGCAAATCCATCGGATTTTGCTCACAGGACCATAAAAATTGCCATGCTGGGTCAGATCAATGGTCCATATAATCCAGTATTCTTTCTCTGACAGTGACTAATACTATATGTTTTGGTACATCACAGGAAAATGTGAGAAACCTTTCCTGACCAATTACGGAACAACCTTCCCATAGAGAAAGGCTCATCCTTACCTCCGGCACAAAATAGAGTTTATTTGCTTGAAGCCTGAAGGATTTCTATTAACTCCTGTCTAACCTGGCCTTGGTTATATTCACTCTTCATATAAATACCTGTTCCTCCTTCAAATCTGATTAAGTTTCAGCTTAATGATATCGTGTTGCAGTGAATTTTACAGGTTCAATTGTCTTTAGAAATATATGCCCTCTATCACTCCTAAACTTACTGCCCTTCAGTTGAGCTGGATGGTTCTTGTTTTGATTTTATGAGTGGGAGTAAATAAGACTGCCAATTTACCTTCTCTGCAGTACTCAGGATGTAATATACTTCCACAAAACACCTTTTTATTCACCTTCTCTTTAAACTAACTGTTCCTGCTCTTGCCTTTGCAGTCTTCCTAACATATTCCGTGCTGTGGGAGACTTCTACCACCCTGAAACCCTTCTATTTCTTTCAATAGATAATGAGTTATTTATTTAGATCTGGTTTATTCTTTGCTGTGTTATTTAAAACTTTGGCACTGAAAATCTGCATTTCTGATTCAAAATGCCCTCAACCAGTCACCGTATTCCTACCAAGCTCCTGCCACTGCCACCGTGCACTAGTGTGCTATTTGTGGGATTATACTTACAATCCAGTTTCAGTATTCAAGCAGTGCACTCATATTCCTAAATGCCATTCTGCACTGAGCACAGGGGCTCCCTGAACTGTTGTTCATAGCAGCCAACCATTTCTCCCCTGAAATCCCCCAGAATCTATCAATGTGCTTGACCCTCCAACCTCTGCATTTCCCCCGTGGTTCAGTTGTTCCCTGCACTGGAGATAGCTCTGGATTTCCTCCTTAGCACCTCTAACCCTGTCACTGCTCTTGTGTCACCTTCTCTCTTCACTGCTTTTCCATGTCAGTAAAAGCATATTAAATCCAGTCCATTCATACTCCTTTTCCTTAGTATCACGTCAGGGACTTTTTATCTAAGTCCACATTAAATACAATTCCCTTTTTTGCTAAGTTCAAAATAGACTGGAAAAGACTAACAGAGTGGAAAAACGTGTTTACATCTGTCCCATCCTGTACATGGGGCTTATCTGTACTATTTAGAGCACTTCTTAACATCATTTCCCATTCTAGCAAACCGAATAAGGCTCATTGATCCACCATTCCGAGATCCCAGTCTCTCTTTTAAAGAAGCAAACAGAAGATGTTCAGCCCTCCAGTCCCCTAAGCTCAAGTAAGAAGGTTCCCTTTCCGTGACCAGCATCAGCTGTTTTTCCAATAGCAGTCAGACATAGAGCATCTCTCTGTTAGGAAAGTCATCCAGTGCACTTGATTTTAGCTATCTAGTCTCAGCAGCAAGACACAGTCTGTAATAGTAAGAACAGAAATACTGTAGAACCTTTAGAGTGTGAGTTGTTCTGCGGGGCTCTTGTTCTGGTGGCATAAATCACCCTCTAGAGATGCTGATCTCTTTCTGCTGAATACCAGGACTGCCTAGAGGACCAATGTAATGACTCAGTTCTGCCTGACTAAAGTTGCCTGAGATGGATCCTCCTCTAAGTGACCTGAGAATCTTTAATGTAATACCTTTTTTATAGTCTGATATTCAGATTCAACTTTGATGCTACGTTTTAAATGTGTGAGGGACTGAAGGGCTCAGAAGACTGACAATAGTCTATGGAAGCTGTTAAGAAATGAAACTCTTACTGGTTGACCAAGTGATGGAACAGATTGCCCAGAGAGTTTGTGAAGTCTTCATCCTTGGAGTTATTCAAAAGCCACCTGGTCATGGTCCTGGGTAGCCAGCTCTGGGGGCTTGGACCAGATGATCTACAAAGGCCCCTTCCAACCTCAACCACTCTATGAGTTTGAATTAAACTATCTGTGATGGCACATTACATTGGTTTGTAGACTACTTTGTCAATCCCATAGTAGGAAGGACGAAGAACCTGCCAGTTTAACTCCATATCTCAGAGCCTAGTTGGCAGGGGTTGTTTGAGTCCTGAGATCTGCATTCATCCTCTCAGAAACACTGCCCAGCTTGCTACAGAAGGACAAAGGTTTTAAAAGTACCATGTTCTACTGTATGCAGTATATAGTCAGAGAGAGAGATTTACTCCAGGAAAGCATTTAGGACCCATTCTGTTTAAAGAACAAGTGTTGAACAATGGTGGTCTTTGCTATATATAAATGCATATGACGGCTAAATATCCTCATACCAGCTGTATAAATCTATATAAAGATTTTAAAGGCATTTGCTTTTGTTTCTCTATAAAAAAAAAGTTTAAAACTTAGTAAGGTGTTTCATTGACTGCGAATGTTAAGTCCCAGCAGTTAGAAACGTGGTGAGGAAATTGTGTTATGCGATGGGATGAGAAAAACCCCAAGCTGTATCTCTCAGGAGAAATCAATGTGCTGTGTCTTCTAATGTCATAAAAAATACCTCCCAGCAAGATGTATTCAGAGTAGTATTAGCAGAAAAGTGAGCTTCTAATGGCCTTTATTGATTAAGGCAGAAGCAGCAGACGATTCTGAGGATACCACTATTGTACAAAACAACTGGAAGTACCTTCACCTTACTGTACTCTGAGCAGATTTAGTGAGGATGCCCCAAACTCAACATCCACAGAACTGCCACTGGGGTAACCATAGCCCCATGCTTCAGTGAGAAACTGATTTACCGAGCTTGAAAAGAGCTTCCCTGTAACCTTCTCTGAGATACTCCTCCCTCCTTTGTCCCCAAATCCAGCTTTTTTCCAAGGACAAACCCTCCTTTGTCCTTCTGAGGAACAGCTGAGGGGCCTGGGAGGTTCAGCCTGGAGAAAAGGCTCAGGGGGTCCTGATGGCTCCCTACAAGTGCCTGACAGGAGGATGGAGCCAGGAGGGGCTGGGCTCTGCTCCCAAGGAACAAGGGATGGGACAAGAGGAAACGGCCTCAAGCTGCACCAGGGCAGGTTTAGATGGAGCTGAGGAACAATTCCTGCCCCAGAGGGTGCTCAGGCATTGGAACAGGCTGCCCAGGGCAGGGCTGCAGTCACCGGCCCTGCAAGTGTTCACACCCCATGGAGACGAGGCCTCAGTGCCATGGGGCTGTGGTGGTCTTGGCATTGCTGAGGAATGGTTGGACTGGTTGAGCTGAAAGGGCTTTTCCAACCTGGTTGATTCTGTGATTCTCAAAGACTTCCTTAACCATCCTGTTCCCCTCGTTAGCATCCATCAGAAGTTTGTATGGGGGAATAAGGGCAAGAGTCCCTCTGAGGGACAGCAGCCCTAATGAATTATGCCATTCATAAAGAAAAAGTGGCTGCTTTGGGGAATGAATCGCCAGTGACTGCAGGACTCTCTCTAGGAGAGGACACAAAGTCAAATGTAGCTGAGTTATGGAGGCTTAAGAGTGTGGCAACAGCTGAGCTGCTGTGACTCAGAAGGGTGTTGTGGGGGGGACAGTGTCATATGATGCATTGGCTGATCATAGAATCACAGAATGGTTTGGGTTGGAAAGGACCTTAAGATCATCCAGTTCCACACCCCCAGCCATGGGCAGGGACACCTCACGCTAGACCATGTCACCCAAGGCTTTGTCCAGCCAGGCCTTGAACACTGCCAGGGATGGAGCATTTACCACTTCTCTGGGCACCCTGTACCAGCGCCTCACCACCGTCACAGGGAAGAACTTCTTCCTTATATCCAGTGTAAACTTCCCCTGTTTAAGTTTTAACCCGTTACCCCTTGTCCTATCACTACAGTCCCTAATGAAGAGTCCCTCTCCAGCATCCTTGTAGACTCCTTCAGACACTGGAAGCTGCTCTGAGGTCTCCATGCAGCTTCTCTTCTCCAGTCTGAACAGCCCCACCTTTCTCAGCCTGTCTCAGTACAGGAAGTATGATGCTGAGAGGGACAGAAATGCACTCAGGGCATCTGCCTCCCTGGTAAGCCTGTGCCTGTCTAGAGGCATGCTCCTAATTGTGAGATAGAAAACGTTGCTTTGCAATTCCTTCCTTATGTGAAAATCCTTTGTTTTGCAGGGAGTGAGCAAAGATAACAGTGCCCCAGCTGCACGATGCAAACTCATCCAGCTCTACCCATTCGCCGAGAGTTGACTGAGTGCCCACGTCCTCCAGAATATCTCATGATGGGCACAGACTGTGTCGGTGGCCTCTTGACTTGCTGCTGAGCTGCATTATTGAGATGAGAGCTGCTGAGAGCCATAGCCAACAGCATTAAGGGTCCTGCAGTGCATCTGAACACTGGCCACACAGTGCTGCAAATGGGCGAGGATGGACATTTTGGATAAAGGCCAGATCACCGTCAGTTCCAGCCAAGGAAACCAGTTTGTGACTATCCCTTTGGTGAGTGCACATTTATTTGGTGCAAGATTAATAAACCTAAAGTAAACAGACAAACAGACAGGCTCTGGAGCAGTGTGAGGAGGTGGCAATAAAAAGGGATGATAAAGAGCATGAAAACATAATCTGCAGCCAGCCATAGAAATTCCCTACTCCCCAGGGGCTGTTTTACAGAACTGGTTCTCTCTCGCAAACTGTAAATAATGAAGGCAGGGTCTGTAGCAGGGTGCAGAAGCAGCGTTAGGAGCTGATTGGAAAGAGGAAGGTGCTAAGCACTGCATGGAAGCGGAGAGCATCGCTGTTCCTCTGCTGCTCAAAGCACTGGAATCACCCCAAGCGATTGAGCCCTTGCCAAGTAATTCACCACTCTGTGAACAAGACCCTGCTTCTTGTTTGTGTTTGCTGATCTGATGCAGTTCCTAGTGCTTAGTGGTTTAACAGAACTCTTCAGGAGACACTCTATTTATCACTGATAAATCGCTGATGAAATCTAAGGTTCAGTTATAAACGGAGAGCTCAGCCACAGCTGTATGAAAGGCTTTCCTCTGGCTTAGAAATACACCAGTGAAGATACTCGATACGATAACCCTGCACAACCTCTGCACTGCTCAGTGTTTCTTTCAGGCTTTTGCTTTTAAGGCATAATTATTGTTTCTGGATAATGATTGAAAAGATCTGTAGGTTCATCCCATGCAAGACCAGCATCACCCCGTCCTCAACCAACTCTCTGCTCCTTTACACACAGAGTGAAGCAGCTGAACTCAGCAAAGAGCTTCTCTGTTCTAATAAGTTTTGTGTTTTCAACACTGCTGGTGCCATCACCTCCCTTGCATAAAGCACATCAGTGGCTGGATGCTTGGAGAAGTGGCTGTCTTAGTATGTTTCAGGGGTCCTTTCTGTCTTCTTCAAGCAGTGCCCTGAAAGCAGTGAATTCACACCCTTTTCTGTACAAAACCTTGGCAAGTCCCCTCATCTTACTGCACAGTGTGCTTCAGGTACAGGGGTGGGGATGATTTCCTCTCCTTGCAGGTGTGGGTTGAGGATAAAGCCCATGAAAAACTTGGAAACATTCCTAAGACTTCCCCATCTGCCTTTGAACCAGGACCTCCACCTATTTTCTTATCAGCTGCTCAAGTAACAGATGTTATAAACAACTGCTTTGCAAGCTCTTTTTTGAGCTGCACTAGACACGTAACTAGAACGTGGAAACAGCCTAGTGTGGAGAAGACCACACTGCAAATCTTCTAGGTGATTTTCAAGGGTTTTTGGGTTTCCAACCCAAACCATTCTATGATTCCATGATTCTTCCTTTGTGTATATCCATTATTTCCCAATAATAGATACAGTGTTGATGCTCGCTCTGGATCGTGACCTCCACTACACTGATACAATGCAGCAACTCCATTGACTTTCTCATCTGTGTTGCCCATAAAGGTGCTGCAGTACAAAATGCTTTCTGCTCTGCATTCTGCTTTCATTTCCATGCATTTCTTGCCCGATACCAGAGTGGAAGTAACACCAGCATAGTTCAGCCTTCACCTCTTCTTGGCATGATTTATGTACCTCATACAGCAGCTCTAGGACATATTATTCTCATGTATACTATGCTCCAGCATATTTTCTTCTCAAACTAACTTGATACCTCTAAACAGAAGCAACACTTGAGCAGAGACATGAAACAGAAGTTGAAACAGTGGGAAAAAAGTGATTGGGCACTGCTGCATTGAAAGGAAATCCCACATTAAGCCCATTTCCACTGTGATCCCTGTGAAGGGTACAGGCTCTACATCAGTGGGACACAAGGAGTTCTGTCGACATCAGTATACATGGTATTTGATTAAGAAATGCAAATGTATGGATGTTATTTATGGCTTGTGTAGGGGTGCTGGGGATCTGGGTGGACTGAAGGTTGGTGTGAAATGTGACACGAACCTGAATCTCACCTTCTCTAGTCAGCTACGTGCTAAAAATTGAAGATACATCATGGTTTGTCTAAGCTCTTTAACACTTAACAGTCTGGCTGTTCTTATAGGAAAGGGCATTTAATTGCAATGAGTAGTTTAGGAGTATTTTAATTCCAGTTAATAGCTTAGGGTCATTTTAGTTGCAATTAGTGGTCTAGGGGTATTTCAGTTGCGATGTAGTGGGGAGCACTACCTCTACAATACAGTTTCATCAGTGTGGCATTACTTGAACAACAGGCCACAATTCTGATTGAGGTAAATCTGCTCCTAAACAAATAAAGCTAACTGACAACAGGGTACTCCTAAAGAAAGAAACAAAAACCCAAGGAAGAGAGCTACCTGCTAAGCTAACTTACTGTGCTTAATAGAGGAAAAAGAAGGTAGACAGGGAATATGGAGTATTTCAATTGGGTAAACACTGGAGAGGGCAAAACAACTGAGCTAAAAGAGTTTTTTGGCACCGGAGGAAATTAGTGTAAAGTGGTATGAATAATTCGGAGGCTGAAAATGAAATGAATGTTTCTAAGCATCTGAAGAATGAAGCAACCGTTTCCAGTAAAAGCCATGGGAGCAAGGGTCTGATTTGGCTTCAAGGCAGAGTTTATTGCTGGCTATAAAGTGAGTCTGGCTTTGGTGAACCAGGAGGTACCTTTGGGTCTCAGGAATGACAGGGCATGGCTCCCAAAGATTTGGGAGTTTCCTTGTTGCACTGTCAATATAAAGAATATAGTCAAAGAGGGGGAAAAACAAAGAAGGAAAAGATGCAGGGAAGGATGGAGGGGAGGAAAGAGAAGAGAGAGAGAGCAACAGAGATAAGGGGGGGGGGGGGAGAAGAAAAGAGAAAGAAGGAAATAGAAGAAGAGAGAAAAAGAAGGAAGGAAGGGAGGAAGGGAGGAGGGAGGAAGGAAGGAAGGTGGAAGGAAGGAGGAAGGAAGGAAGGAGAAAAAAGAAAAGAAAGAATGAAAGAGAAAGAAAGAGAAAGAAAGAAGAAAGAGAGTAAAGAGAAAGAGAAAAAAAAAGAGAGAAAAAAAAGAGAAAGAAAGAAAAAGAAAGACAAAGAAAGAAAGAGAAATAAAGAAAAAGAAAGAGAAAAAAAAAGAGAAAGAGAAAGAAAGAAAAAAGAAAAAGAAAGAAAGAAAAAAAAAAGGAAAAGAAAAGAAAAGAAAAGAAAAGAAAAGAAAAGAAAAGAAAAGAGAAAAGAAAAGAAAAAAAGAAAGAAAGAAAAAAAAGAAAAGAAAAGAAAAAAAAAGAAAAAAAAAAAAAAGAAAAGAAAAAAAGAAAAGAAAAGAAAAGAAAAGAAAAGAAAGAAAAGGAAAAGAAAAAAAGAAAGAAAAGAAAAGAAAAGAAAAGAAAAGAAAAAAGAAAAGAAGAAAAGAAAAAAAAGAAAAGAAAAGAAAAGAAAAGAAAAGAAAAGAAAAGAAAAGAGAGAAAAGGAGAGAGAAGTGTAATAACCTTTTAAACCAAAACCAGCTACACCTAAAGCCCAGATGATTTCAGAGAAGCTGATTTACTTAAGCTTTCTAACGTTTCACATAATCAATTGCATCTCACCATTGCCCGACTATTGTTTAACATACAAGCGCAATATAGTTCCAGACCTTGCTTGGGGCAGGTAATGATGGTGTGTTTGTGTGGGATGGAGCAGTAATTCATTTCAGACACGGAGGTAATTCATTGCAGACACTCTTTAAGAGACTGGGGGGAGAAAATAAAATGACAGATGATTTTACAATAGTTCAGGATTATTTTTTTTTAACTGCTGACCCTGGAACTGGTAATAGCAGGAAATGGGAAGATTAGCATAAAGAATGGTCATTGATACTTGGGGTCTGATAGCCATTTCTGCTGAGCCCCTCTACTTACTTTGAAAGGAATGAAGCATTAAACGTAGGCAGGGCTTGCTTTCTTGCACATATATGGTATTACAGCTCTTATGGAAAGTGTAAAATGGGTGAACAGGAGTTATGCCAAAAGGTTTCACAGGAATAACTCTGAACGCACATAAAACACGACAGAGAATTAGATCTTTTCTGTTCTAAATTGAGTAAGACTTCTCAGAAACCTATAGAAAAGCCATCATTTTCCATTAGATTTATTTTTCCATGGGAGAAGAAAGGGTGGAATTTGTTTACTGTCTGCTTAGTAGCAGAAAGTGGTTGTGTGCAGTAAATGAAAAGAGCAGCTATTGATATCCAGACAAATAGTCTAAATATTACTGCAGAAAAGAGGTTTTTCTAGGGAGGTCAGAGGTGGAAGTTAAGGGAGGGTACAGGGAATCCACCCTAAATGTGGTAAGAACCAATATGACCCTTTAAGATGGGCCCTCAGAGCTTGTTTGCTTTATGGATAAGTGACCTTTAAAGAGTATTGTAGGGATCATGGTTTAGTAAGTGAGGTTCAGCTCTGCAGTGCAAAAGTTCCACCAGAATTACTCTGAATTAAAGGTGAACAGAGGTGGATTAGAGCCATTCACACCCCATCTGCTCAATTCAGCCACCAGATCTACCTCCCACCTCAAAAAGACTGGAACCCTTGTGCAGCTTAACCTTGAGCCTGGCTCCATCCTGACACTCCCCCTTTATATATTTATAGACACTTTAAGGTCACCCCTATCATCACTCTGAATCACTGGACAGTTTTAATGATGCAACAGGTAATCTACTGCCCTTTTACATAGCTTTGCAGGTTAAATATACTTGAAAGATGTCCTTAATAAGCTTGTATTCATTCCCTTCTTCTAACCGCTGGAACCTGGTGTGAAAAATGCCCAAGGAAGGATGGATGTGCCCTAATTTGGGGGAAATATCATCAATGGATGACACAGTCTGGATAAGTGTTAACAGTTGAGCTGAATCAAGCAGTTAACAAAATTGATGGATTAATAACAACAATAGACAACTACTTGTGTGACTTTGGATCCTCAATGCTCTGAGTTCCTAAAGGAGCCAAGCTGAGGAGACACTCTGGAAGGAAATGGGAACTGGTGAAGATGGCCATTTTTCTTTTCCTGATAGCAATCTAGGAAACCCGTGCAGCATTCCCACCATAACGTGGAAAATAAAGCAGTCAGATGTCATACTGCTGTCTTAATTGTGGTAATCATGCATTGGTTCCAGACACAAAGAAGGATGCTGCTGGTCCTTCATTAAAGGAAGACTGAGTTTTATGAGACATAAAATGAGGAAACACAGTAATGTGAAGACTTCTAGGGTTTAATCGTGACTGACATGGAAGGTGAAGGTGTTCAGCCTGGACCAGGCTTTTTGTCAGGGAATAGTGGTGATGACAACACACTTTGAACTGAGGATTCACCGCAGCATCCCTAGATGTGATGAATATGAGCTAGCTAGGACACCACTTAGGAAGGGACCATGCATGCAGCATGACAGATCTCCCAAGACACATGGCAAAACATGTGTGCAGAGGAAATTTCTCCCTTTTCTCATACACTGTTCACTTTAAAGCCTGTTTCTGCGAACACTTGCTGCTTGACTTGCTTCCTGACACCACGAGGAGTCCCATTTAATTAACCTGGCAGCCTATGGTGGTGAAAATAGGCTGGGGCTTGTAAGTGTGGAGATTGACAGGCTCTGCAAGCTGCTGGGGTTTGCTCAGCTACAGACCTTATTGTTCCTCTATTATTTTGATCATACAATTCCAGCTTGTACATCCAGTGGCTGGCTGCGGCTGCAACGGTAGTTGAGGATGGGGAAAGGAGGGGGAATGGGACTGTTTGACATGGAGCATCAGCCGTTCGCTCCCCCACGTCTGTGTTGTATTGGGTATTGAATTGCCTCTGGCTAATCACAAGCCTTCTGAACATTTTCCTCTGAGAAAACAGATGATCAAATGCAAGAAAGCCTACTCATTAAAACAAGTACTGGGAAGGTTTTGTTCTGTTCAGACCCATCCCTGTGTTTGAGTACCTAGAGAACCAAGTGCTCTTAGCTCAATAGCATCTGTTTACCATCAGCTTTGTCTGAAGCTTCTCTTCTTTTGTGTTTTTTTTCCCCAAGTTAATAAAAAAGGAGTTTGAAAACTGGTTCTGATTAAGCAGGTCAAACAGTGAAAACACTCTCTAAGGCCAGAATATTCCTGAAGATCCCACCACAGAGTAAAACAGAGCATGGAAATCACCCGAAGAGTAGCAGATCAAGGCAGACAGAAGTGGCTGACTGGATGCTACTGGGTTTGGAGATGCTGCAAATGGAGGTGCAACATTTATAGAATCATAGAATAGTTAGGGTTGGAAAGGACTTTAAGATCATCCAGTTCCAACCCTCCTGCCATAGGTAGGGACACCTCGCACTAAACCATGTCACCCAAGGGTGCATTAGGGCCTGGGGAGGGCAAATACAAATGACATATTGTTTAGCATACCAGAGTCAGGGTGGCTGCATTAGAAGTTGATTTTCTGCATTGCTTTCTGCCTGCTTGTCTTGTTGGGGCTGCACCATGCTGCTGTCTCCTCAAGTGAATGTGACACTGCTGTTTTAAATGATACTTACAGCAGTCACATCCTCTCGCTAACCTTATCAACAGCTGAGACAGAGTGATGGGCACACAGTCAATTGCTATACACCATTTCCACGAGAGTATTTTCTTTCACACTGTTATTAAGAGAAATTGCCTATTACCAAAGTAGCTCGAAGGAAGGGGGGGGAGAGAAAGGGGAGAAGCGCATTTTCCATCGCAATGCAGTTGGGTTACATTATAATTGGCAGCACAGTGGGTATGGCACTCCCACCAGGTCCCTTAACCTGATTGAGTCTGTTCTTCGTGTGAGATGCTGCTATTTGTGCTGCTTCATGTGACTTTCTCTTTTAGCAGGGCTGTCCTACCATTCCTTGCAGGAGATGGACAGCCAGGGGGAAGAAAGGCAGTTCTTGTCTCCTTTTACTGAAGTTAGTACCACTGCAGTAAACGTGATTCCTTCCTATGTGTTTGTGCACTTTTGTGGGTGCTGCAGGCTGAGACTGTAAATTCTAGCTATAAAAATAAAACATGATGCACAAAGCAGGTGAGACAGAGTGAGCTGTTCTCTTCTGGTATTTGGCTGTTTGGGTGGGTGTCCATGTTCAACAAGCTTGTCAGAGATGTGGGAAGCTTGCAGCTCCTACTGTGGGGTACAGGGGCAGTGTCCAGTGGTTTTGATGCTTGGAATCATGAGCAAAACTATATCTGTTTCACCCCACTGCGATTGGGGTGTCTTTCTGTTAGCCTCGAGGGAGGGATGTCTGTATCCCAGTGCCTACTGATGTGGACTAGCCCATAGCTGGTTCCTTATTCGTTGGGGACAGAGAAGACCTGAAGCCTTACGTAGTTCACCAAGAGCCTACCCACACTTTGCACCTCCTTGGCATGCCTGCCACATTGCCAGCTTGGTCTTGTCATGATTTTCAATGAATCCCAGACTGGTTTGGGTTGGAAGGGACCTTAAAGCTCATCCAGTTCCAACCCCCTGCCACAGGCAGGGACAGCTTCCACTAAAGCAGCTTGCTCCAAGCCCCTGTGTTCAACCTGGCCTTGAACACTGTCACGGATGGGGCAGCCACAGCTTCTCTGGGCACCCTGTGCCAGCGCCTCAGCACCCTCATTTTACAGAATCCCTTCCTGGAATTTTATCCATCTTTGGGTGTTTTACTCCAAACGGCCTCCTGTGTGCACTCTAGGCAGACCCTGCAGGGAAGCATTCCTCAGACCAGCCCCATGAGCCATTTTTAGAGACAAGAAAGTTTGGCTCCCATCAAATCCCCAGGTTGCCCCTTTTACATTAAGTAGCCTGGAATTGCTTCTTTCTCCAGCATGAAGAAAGTAGCTTTCAAAGAAATACATGAAATAAAAGCTTCTTTCTCAGTATCTAATATAGTGCGGGTTCCTTCACTGAGTTTGTCTGCGAGGAGCCTGAGGTCCCAGAATCTTTATCAGCATCTGACCACAGCCAGAATGTGGAAATGCTGTGGATAAAGTGAAACACGGCTTTGAGAAATCATCAGATGCCTGGGCCAAGTTTTACAGGGAAACCTAATTCTCAGATTTAAGTATAAAAACTGAGTTTAATCCATTGCTGGCACAGATTCAAACCCAGGGTAACACTTTCTACATTGCCGTACCTCCAACACACACACAGATTATTCCTCTTTATAAGTGCTGTGTATTTGAGAGTTATTGGGAGCTACAGAAAAATGCGGAGGTTTATCTGCCACAAAAATGCCCTCAGCATTTCTGGGCAGCTTTGGGGATTTTTAAAGGAATTTTTTCCAAAAGTTAGTGTTGCTACTTAGGAACTGATTTTCATTTGTATCCGTAGAGAAATACAGAGCCACCAGGAAGGATTTGTATTGAAATGCATAATGCTAGATCTATAGATACATAGCAGCCTTCCAGTATCTGAAAGGGGCCTACAAGGATGCTGGAGAGTGATTCTTCATTAGGGACTGTAATGGTAGGACAAGGGGTGATGGGTTCAAACTGAAACAGGGGAAGTTGAGGTTAGATCTGAGGAGGAAGTTCTTTACTGTGAGGGTGGTGAGGCACTGGAATGGGTTGCCCGAGGAAGTTGTGAATGCTCCATCCCTGGCTGTGTTCAAGGCCAGGTTGGACAGAGCCTTGAGTTTGGGTGCACACATGAAAGGGCACACTTTTGTTACAAGTATCTGATGGGAAAAGGTATATATTGACTAAAATCAAGTGGAAGTTTGGCTCAGTGGCTAAGGTTACCCATGCCCAATTCTCCTCCATGTCACATCCTCTGAATCCCAATTCCTCTTTTCCATGGTATTTCACACATGGAATTGACAGTTTCTCAGCATTGGTGAAGCCAGACTGAGCGGTATCATTATCTTGTTCTTACACACCAGGCCCCAGTCCTGCTTCCTACAAGATAATATCTACTGATGCCGGAGGCTCAGAGCAGGACCCAGCATGGGGCTGCTGTGCTTCTGCTGTGCAATTCTTGCTGCCAGGCCATCACAACACACATTTACGGCTAAATTTAGATATGAAATTGTACCTTGACATATGCATGAAAACCTTTCTGTTAAGTCTTGAAGCTCACTGCTCGGATCATGTTCTATTAAAAAAGTTAAGTCTCGCAGACAAGGTATTTACTTGATCACTGACAGTTTGCATTAGCAGTTCAGGCAGCATAGGTAGCTTATAAACTGAAAGAATTGTAAAGCCTTGAAGAAGAGACAACCCAGCTGCCAAACACAGAGCCAGACTCCTGATGTTTTGTTTCTCCTGATCAGAAAATGTGCTTTTATATTTGATTCTGACTTGGTTTGAGAACAACCAAGAGAAGCAAATTGCAAGCATGTGCTGGATGGTTTGATAAACTGCTGTACTCATAGAATCCTAGAATCACAGCACATTTTGGGTTGGAAGGGACCTTACAGCTCATCCAGTTTCAACCCCTGCCCCGGGCAGGGACACCTTCCACTAGAGCAGCTTGCTCCAAGCCCCTGTGTCCAACCTGGACTTGAACATTGCCAGGGATGGGGCAGCCACAGCTTCTCTGGGCACCCTGTGCCAGCGCCTCAGCACCCTCACAATAAAGAATGTCTTCCTTGTATCCAATCTAAATTGTCTTATCACTACAAGCCATTGTAAAAAGTCCCTCTCCACCTCTCCAGACTTCTTGGTGTTTGAATGGCTTCAACAGATCTCATCAGTTTGCTGCATGACATTTTACTCAACCCAAGGATGCTGAGATTGTTCTTAGAGTTTCAGGGAACTTTTCTCTCCATTACTTGTTTGTTTTGCCTTGGAAAAGACACTGCTTTTCCCATGCTTTCAAAGCAAAATATATTGATCACATCCGTGTGATTCCTGACCCAGACTGTGGCGCACAGGCTGAACCCAAGTGGCTGCTAACGATGAGCTGTGCATTAAGCCAGACCATAAAAACAAAACAACAAAACCCCCACCAGAACCCCCACTCTACAACAGAGACTCTTCGAGGCTCACGCTGACTTTGCCATTTAATTTGCCACTGGATAATTAGAGCCTCCTACGACGATTTTCACTTTGCAGAGAGGGAGATGGAGACCCTTCAGGACTCCCTTAGGAGCTGTTTTCTTGCCAGCATGGGGTGCAAGGGCTGGCAATTGACCACAGCAGATGCAAAGAGCACTTCTACCCACGGGTATAGCTGTGTTTATGCCTTTGATTTTTCCATGTGAGATAAGCTTATTTGTTAGCACGTTAGAAAAATACATCACACAGGTTTGAAATGGTTGGAGAAGGGATTGTTTGTGATGTTTGTGGCCATCCGAGATTTCATACCCATTGCAGTGAAGGCTCATTTTTTAACCATGGACTCCTGTAAGCCTTGAATTTAGCCCTTTACTTTGTGGGCTCATGACATCTCTATGGAATGAAAACAAGTGTATTTTCCTGTATTGTGACAAGTTACAAAGATTGTTCTTGGCTCTTTACTCTGGTGAGTGGCAGGTTTAATTTCAAACAAAATCCTATTTCTGAGTTACACTGAAGGACACACATAGACCTGAACACCTTGATACAAATATAGAGATAGATCAGAGCAATGCCACCAGCTGCTATGCCTCTGTGTATAGAAATAACTCTTTACAATAAGGGTTAATTTTTTCTGAACCTATTTTTTGTTGGACACAAGCAAGTGATGGCTAAAGAGAAATCTGTGCATGCAGTAGACTGAACTACCCCTGCTTGTGGTTATTTTAATCCCCTTGATGAGATTTCTTTCCAATCCTATTCAATATATTACACATATATTATATGTAATACAATATATTACATCAAATATCACATTCCCTTCTTATTTAATGAGCTGGCTAACATTGTTATTGTTAGAGAAAGTCCTTACATTGTGTGAGTCCTCCAGATCTCTTCTGTGGTACTTTATTTTGGACTAGGTTTTCCTGTATGTATCCCCATTTTATGCCAGCAATTACAGTAGAAAATATGAATTTCATAATCCAACTTCACGTACGTATAGAATCATAGAATCACAGAATGGTTTGGGTTGGAAAAGACTTTAAGATCATCCAGTTCCAACCCCCTGCCGTGGGCAGGGACGCCTCATGCTAGGGGGTTGGAACTGGATGAGCTTTAAGGTCCCTTCCAACACAAACCATTCTGTGATTCTGTGGTCCAAAACTGGCTTTAGCTCATGCTTTTAAGCTAGAGAAGCAAACTTTCTCCTTTCCTCTCCCATCTAATGGTCCAATATTAAAAGGATTAATTTCTCCACTTTTGCCAGGTACCTTATAACTAACACCATGTTGATATTTACCAGCTGTAACACAGAAGAGTAATTTCTGGCAGCTAATGCTTCTCTGCTATATGTCCCTGTCACTCTCCTCCTGCTCCAGGCAACCTTGTATGCATGAGATGACAGTGCTGTAAAGTCCATAGTCCTGAAAATCTTAATCTAGGCAATGATGCCTTAAAACTTTGGCACTTCTTTCAGATGCCTGACTTTGTAGGAGTTTTTTGTTGGTTATCAGGAGAAAGACAGAAAATACACGCTTGGCAAGCTCAAAAATCACAAGGTAAAAAGGAAGAGGCAATCTGTATTGTCATTATGTTTGAGTCCCATGATTATAAAGTGAGTTTCATGACTTTTGAAAGGACATTCAAGGTCTCTGAGTTTTGGTCTTTGGCAATGAAGGCAACAGTCATTTTAATCACTTGTTTGTGAAATAAGAGCAAGTTTCCCACCAGAATTTTCAACGTGTGGGTGGCAAAATTTCCTCTCTTTGAGGAGTTACGAGCTTCTAAGTTACTTCCAATCTATGCAATAGGCAAGAAAGTAAATCCAGTAATGCCTGTCGCTGTGTTCAGTGCTCCCATCCTCTCCCCTTGCAGTGCATAATTTAACATAAAGCTCCATCTACTACACAATGTAATCTGGCATGACAGGAAAGTGAACTGTAGGATGGCAGTTATATAGTAAAGGCTGAAAGAAGTATGTTTTTTACCCCCTGCAGGGTTCATGATACCATTTTTACTCTTCTGAGATGCTTGAAGTTCTCTTCTATAGAATGAGGCTGCAGTTTGTCTTCCCTAAGAGTGAAGGGGTGCGTTCCCCATGATGCCTTATGTGCCATGTGGTGTGGAGGGAGAAAAATGACCCCGGTAGTTCTCAGCTCCCTCTGGTCAGCTGGCAGTGACTCTTGGAAACAAAGCACAGATCAGAAATGATGCAATGTGCTTTTTCCTTAGAGTGGCCAAATCATTTTGCAAAGACATAGGAGCCGGTTTTCCAACGGCACAAACTGTTCTTGTTTTACTAGAAGTGTAGCTACAGAGACCAGCATCAGGTGAGGACTTGGCCCCTTGTCCTACTAATCTTGGTTATGGGTCTCACTTTCCTCCCCCTTCCATCCTGACATGGGAATTTCACCATTTCTTTGAGTTAAAATTCTCTGATACATAGTGAGTGCTCAGACTACTCTCTCACAGGATTTGGGAAGTGCCACCTCTAACAGGGGATGATGACCTAAGTGATCATTTCTTGCTCTTCCCCCACTTTTCATAGCATCATATATCATAGAACAGTTTGGGTTGGAAGGGACTTTAAAGCTCATCCAGTTCCAACCCCCTGCCATGTGCAGGGACAATTTCCATTAGAGGAGGTTGCTCCAAGCCCATCCAACCTGGCCAAATTTGTTGACAGAGCAGATTTCTATTTAAAGCAAACCAGAATGGAAACATCTGCTTGATCTGGAACCTGTAGCAACAAAGAGAAAGCCATGGGCTAACAGTGCTGATACCGATCTGTGAACTCCTGAGTGCACAATTCCCTGTTAAGTGTGCAAAAGGATGCCCACAATGATGAGCTCTGAGTTTTGGCTGTCGAGGATGCAAAGGCCACTAGGATGGAAGGGAGAAGGAGGGAAAAAGCAATGTGAAACCCTCTATAAGGAGGTGGCTCAGAATCCCAGGGCAGAATGGAAACTGGTTGGATACAATCTCCTTGTGATTTTCCTGGGCTCAGGAGGAGGTGGATGTATTTTATGCCACTGTGTCGCAGCATCTCCAACTGGCTGTGACCTTTTAACAGTGAGCTGTTCTCAACTATATATATATATATGTATACATATATACATGAGCATTGATCTACAGATTCTGAGGTAATTTGGGAAGTGCAATAAATATACCTAAGTGGAATATAAATTAATTCTTCTGACTCAGAAAAGTTAGTAACATATGGTTTGGAAATGACTGCACACCGTTAAGAAAAGTAAGTTCTCTGCTCCAGCCCTCCCACTTATCTTGCATGTAGAATTAGGGAAGAAGGTGTTGTAAGCCAAGGACCTTGAACTGGTCCTCTGAGGTCAATGCAAAACCTCCTCTTAATGTTCATAAAGGAGTCAAATATTATGGAGTTCAATATATACTCAAACCAAGACATGTATTTGATTTGTTTCTGCACTTGGTAGCATCACCAGGGTGCTTGGGCTCAGCTCGTCTGATGTTGGCACCTATTAAAATACACACTTTAAAGGAAGGTGCTTGAATGGTTTTATAAACAACACGCCGGGCTGGCATCATTGAAATGTGATATGTGAACAAGGAAAGTACACAAAGCCCCGGAGTAGCTAGGATCAAATCACAGACAGCGTATTGTCTCTGTTTTCAAGTGTTCTGAAAGGGGCAAACCAACCAGGATGCTGGGCTAAGACTTTGATCCTATTTGTAACAGTGCTATGCTTTTAAGTCTCTTCTCTTTTCTGAGTGGCAAACCACTCATGAGTTAAGAAAACACCACAGTGCAGTCCAGCATGAGAAAAAAACCACAAACCCACACACCCCACAAGAAGATATAAATAATTCCCTGCTGCAGAGAAAGGCTGCAGCGTTACAGGGTAAAGTTGATGAGAGAATTCAGTGGTCGCCTTTATAAATGCGGGCATGAAGGTTTTATCCGGTAGTAACAGTGGTGCTAACAAGAGCAAGTGCCTCTTGGGTGTGTTTCATGAGGCTAGGGAAGACTGTAAAAGGCCCTGCAGAGGCCTGCAATGCTTTATTTAGAAGTCCCAGAATACAGCCCAGAAAATCTGGACTCTTGGAATAAAGATACGTTAGATTAGAAGAGCTCCCAAGTCCCATACGAGACAAAGGGAACACATTCCAGCAGTGTTCTTCCAAGGTATTGCAAGGACCTTGAAAGGCTGATGAGTAAAGAAAGCAAATGCAGTGAAAGGCCAGTGGTGGCTCTTTCACCATCATGTTATACTGAAAGGGAAGAAAAAAGCTGTAATGCAGAAGGGTCTCTGAGAACTCATCCCCATGGGATTGGCTGAGTTTTGTCTGGATAACTGAGCTTATGCAGCATCTCCTGCAGCAGGCAAGTGCCAGCACTCCAGCTTTGCAAACCAGGTAGGAAACCAAGGCACAGTGCTCCTAAAAGGCTTCAGTGAGGGACGACTGAGAAGTTAATGGCAGAATCAGGAACAAAATTCCCTTGTCCTGAGTTTTCATCACAAGACCCTATCCTATTTTCTTTCCTCTCACACAGACAAGGGTAGATACCACATTTTTATAAGGCATTTAGTCACATCGATGGCTAAAAACACAGAAAAACCCACCCCAAAAACAACAGCAAGGCTAAGGTGAGCCTTACGGATCTGAAACACTGTATGGCTCGGATTGATCTTCCCAGCTCCAGACATACCGTGAGCTGAAGTATCAGAAAAAGGACAGCATAACTTATTGTCACAACGTTTTAAATGAAGTGTGAGGTGTCCCTGCCCATGGCAGGGGGTTGGAACTGGGTGATCTTAAGGTCCTTGCCAACCCAAACCATTCTATGATTTGATGTGGGCATTTTTGGAAAGACACCTCTGTAGCACAAAACATTGAGCACTTCTCTGCCAGCTCAACAATGTACTGAATGCAACTCTTCTAATCAGAAGATCATGGCTAATAGACTTGATAAAGAGGAATAAAAGAATCTCACTATTTATTTGTTTGCTTAATGATGCTTTCTCTGAAGGCTGGATTTTGCAGCTAGAGAGCAAACTCTCTGGGCTATGGATTGCCCTTTCTAACTGTGTGGAGCACACTCTGCACAGCAGGATCCTGGTAATTGCTTGAGGGCTTGAGGTGTTACTGAAGTAAAAGCCATCACTGAAGTGCCAAGCACAACAATTAACATTTGAATTATTTACACACTACAGGTGGTCTATCCATATGTATCTGTCCATACGCTTATACCCTGCTTGGTATGAAAGACTTAAATGTAGCTCTTTGGAAGTGGAAATTCTGCAGCCATGGAATAGGTTTGCACATGAGCTGAAATGGTGATTCACATTTGAAATGGAATTAGCGCTCGAGGAAATGAGGTATTGGCATTTAGGGTCACCTCGGCACTGTTAAAGCAGAAAATGATACACCATCACCCTCTATCCCACAGGCTGAAAGCCTTGATCCAGCATCCCTGTATCCAGCCTCTGGTTTCTGAGTGAGAAGATAAAGCTGCAAAAGAGCAAAGGGGGGAACGGAAGGAATGTCCAGCAAATTCACAGCCAAGGTGGTGTGTTGCCATTTTCAACCCCCTAGCAAACAAAATGTAGTGCAGCAAGAAAAAAAACTAATTGCTGTTGAGGGTAATTGTGCAATGAAAAGCATTCAGCTGGTTCCACTTCAAGGGCTGTTAATCTGGGGGAGCAGGACAAGAAGTGTTTTCACCCTAATTGATAGATATTGCAATCTTTTGAGTATTGAAAGTATAGAGAGAAGCAAGGTCTATATGTCTGTGTTTGCAACACACGTCCATCATCCATCTGGGGTTTTGCCAGGCACCAATCACCATAGTAACCCCACAAATCCCTTAACGCTCTCTTGAAACCATCCGGATCTGCAGGAAAACCAATGAGCACAACCATTGCTTCCCAGCTCAGCTCATAGCGCCCTGCCTCATTAACCATCAGGTAATGACCAACCCGTAACTGCTTCCCCCCTTAAGGATATGGAGGTTGTTTCAAGCAGCTAAATACAGTGCTTGGAAACAACAACCCCACTGAAATGGCCTGTTAATGAATGATTTATTAGAGTGGTGGCAGCAGCTTTCCCTAGGATCATTTCTTAATTAACAACCATTAACTAGTTGATGTCTGTGTGAAAAAAGAAAGGGAAAAAAGGATCTAAATGCGTTGCTTATGGGGTGTGTTTTGTTTGCTTGCTTGTTTCTCCTAAGGTTTTAGAATCACAGAAGCATAGAATGGTTTGTGATGGAAGGGACCTTGAAAGCTCATCTAGTTCAACCCCCAACAATGAGCAGGGACAACTTCAACTAGACCAGGCTGCTCAGAACCACAGCCAGCCTGGCTTTGAATGTCTCCATCCGTCTCCTCCTGGTCAACCTGTACCAGTGTTTTACCACCCTCGTTGGTCTGTTGATGTTCCCATTCTGCTTCCATACTGGAGCCGTCCTGACCCCGATCTGTCTCAACTACATGAGAAGTGATCTATGTTGTTTGTTTTCTTTACCCATGTTTTCATCCATGTCTCTGACAGAGCAGGAAATCACAGGTGGATTTCTAATAGAGAGACAGGACCCAGACTTTATCCAGGGGGTTTTGTCCATTAAGCAGCATTGGTGCTTAAGTTGCCACTGAATAAAGAGGAGGAGAGAAGAAAATAGTGGGAAAGATTCTCCACTATCTCAGGTTCAAGGCCTGGACCACCCCAGCAAGAGCTGGAAATGTAAATGAGGTTGTAGAAGGGGTTAAATATTCCCTGCAGAGATGAATCCAGCTTCAAACAGGAGCATCTTGTTAAAGACAAGTCTCTGTAAGAAGGTATCTGATTCAGCATTTAGATACCTTATGGGATAATTGCGATGACAGGCTTGGATGCTTAATGTAAGGTTCCAAAATCTGAGTATGCAGCATTAATAACCCGTGTTTGGAGCAGCTGAGAAAGGCTTTGAAGCACAGAAAAATTGGTGCTAGGTGAGGAGTTACTACATGTCAGCTGCTGCCCAGGAATCTCCTGAAATCAATGCAACCCAGTTTAAAACTGAGATATCATCAGAAACCTTATGTAGGCAGTTGTGAAACAAGAACAAACTACACTGAATTTACTCAGAGATGGGAAAGGGTGCAGGAATTAAATGGTTGCTTTGCCAGATTTCCATGAAAACACTGTTGGCATGAGAATCCTGTTCCACCAAGCATCTCCTGCCAGCTTGCCATCTGGCTGTGTTATCCCTGTCAAATATGCAATCATAGGTATTTTTGACGAGACTGATACATGTTTGTTTGTTTCTGATGGTGCCTGCAGGTGTCAGACCCACCAAGCTGAGAGGGGGAAGAGGGGTGGTCTTTGCATTGCCAAGGTTGAACATCCTGTTTCACAGCTCCTCTTCTTCCAGAGGTCCTTCCTCTTACATGGAATATGATGGACCCACCAAGTTCATTCCTAGAGGAAATCATAAGCTGATACACTATGCCATAAGGCATAAACCTTTGCTGAGGTCCAGTGGGAGCTCTGGAGGCATCTTTCTAGGGTTGCCTCTGATGTGATTGGAGCCCCAGTGACTGCAGCCTAATTTGAAGGGAGAGAGGATGCAGCTGTCTGGACAGTGCTGCAGAAAGCCAGGGGTGCCCTGATTGACTATAGACCAGCACACTTCATTCTAGGCATAAAAAAAAAAAGCCTAAACATATGCCTAAGTATAAATAGCCCAGACATCTGCACGATACCTGCTTACTTGTGTATCTGCTTATCCATCCCTATCAATATTGACCTGCTCTCTTCACCCACTCCTCCCCACCACAAATCCCACTCAGGAAAACTGAAGAGTGGGCACGGTTATTGTGTGGGCACAGATTTAAGACTAGAGGGTCTAGTTTGCTGCCAGTATGCAACCATTTGCGTTCCATCCCATGGAATGCTCTCATCTGCTGCTGTCTTTGGATTTGACCTGGAGAGCCATTCCTTGCCCAAGTTCCCTTCTCCTGCCCTAACCAAACCAGCCCTGCCAAAAGCCCTCAACCAGTGGTTTGCAACACACCAACAACAAAATACAACTGTGATGGGGGGAGAAAGGAGAAATCTTGCAAGTTTGGAAGAGAAGAGCAGCAACGGAAGTGTGAACCCAGTCTGCTCTTAATGGGAGGGGAAGAAAACTTGATTGCCTCCCACATCTACAAATGAAATGGGAATGCAAAATGATGGGAAAAGCAGCCTTTGTGTGGTTGCTGGGACAGCCACGAGCTTGTCCTGAAGGCATGGAATTGCCACTTAACTTTGCCTTGGGTTTTGTCGTCAAACACCAAAGCCCGTTGCTCCATACTCCATGGCATCCCTTCTGCCATGGTTTCCTAACAGGGCCTGCTTCACATGCCCATCACCTTGCCTCTTGCTTCACCATGTGAAAACCAGGTTATTTATTTTCTCCTCTCTGAATTGCATTTTGGACTTTTATTCTTTTAGCTCTGAAAGTTACTGATCAAAGGAGCCACAGCAGAGAAAGATCCCTGTGCAGGGGCCACTAACAGCCACATCAATTTGCATGGCTGAGCATATTTCAAAGCACTTTGCTCTTGTTTGTATGTGGCACCTTGTGCCAACCCTGGAGAGATGTGCAGAGAGAGACTTGCTGCAAAAGGGGAAATCTAAGAGTTGCTTTTGCTTCACTCCTTTTCCTGTTGTCCCATGGGTTGTGTCAGGTAGGAGCAGCTCTACAGCCCCTCACCCACACCATATGCAGCTTTAGTGCTTTGAAATGTGGATGCAAATGATTTTTCCAGGGTCATGTTGTGACATAGGGGCAAAGCAAGGAAGTAATTGAGAATTCCCGATACATCTTTCATGACCTAGGTGGAAAAAAATCCCCTCACTGCCTGGGAAAGGGCAAAAGGGGAGCTGAATTCCTCTTTATACCTAAGGGAGAAGGAAAGATCATAGAATCATAGCATCACAAAACAGTTAGGGTTGGAAAGGAATTTAAGATCACCCCGTTCCAGCCTCTTGCCATGGGCTGGGATGCCTCATGTTAGTTCATGCTGCCCAAGGCTCCAGCATGGCCTTGAATACTGCCAGGGATGGAGCATTCACCACTTCTTTGGGCAATGTGTTCCAGGACCTCACCACCCACACTATAAAGAACTTCTTCCTTATATCTATACTGCACATGACAGGGTTGTTGAACCATGGGAACAGGGGGTCTGAAACTAGAAACACAGATGCAGCCCTCTGTATGCAGGGAAAGATGTTGGAGCTGGGAGAGCAATGCAGGATTCCCCTACCTAAAGGGCAGCAGGGTTTAGTGTAGGCTGGGGAACCTGGAATCTGTGAGGGAGGTTGTATGTGTGTGCACATGGGTTTTTGAGGTGACTCAGCCCTGCAGCATCAGCAGAGGGCTGGGAACAGCATGATTCTCTGCTCGTCTTCAGACACAGCCTAAGTCTGCTCAGCAGAAAACACTGATCTTGCTGTAACTGGCATTTTTTGACTTAAAATAATGCTTCTCCCCTTTTTATTTGGTCTTTGGGGGGTGAAACCAACTTCATTTCTTGCCTGGACCCAGCACAAGTGCAAAATGCCTTGCAAACTTATCAGTTTACATATGCTAATAGGATGAATTCTCAATATGCTCCAGATGAGGTGAGCTTTGTAATACCAAAAAAAATTCCATTTTCAAGGACATTGTAAAATCACTTCCCCTGTAATAATGAGAAAAGGCCGTAAATAAATTCTACTTCCCCATTCTTATCTGTCACTTTGCATAGAGTTAAGCAAATGCAAGGTATCTGAAGCACAGCATTTACTAACTGTGAAAAACCAGTATAGACCTGAACCTAATTTCTGCTTCCTTCATCACCCTCACAAGCGTATGTGGATGTGGGGTTTTCTTGGCCACGTCAAATAACTTAGAAAATGCAATTCTTCATAGTTTTGGAAGTGCCTTCAACTTTTCAAAGCCTCTGATGTTAACTTCACAGCGAGTGCTTGCAACAAGCCTCAGCTTCCTCTGGCACTGATGAGATAATGACCAATTTAAGCAAAATGAATGAGAAAATTAAAATTAACAGTCCAGAAAACTCTGAATGATGAGGGAAGAGCCTCTGATGAGTTAGAAACATTCAGGCTTTTTTGAAGGATTATGGAGTATTTGCCCATGAGTATGTATGTGTATAAAAATTCATAGCTTTCTTCATAATAACCATTATCACTCGATAATCTTGGGACTATACAGACCCTATGCCATGTATTGGCAATAATTTCCTTTCTCTTTACAGTTGCACACTGGAATTACATTCATGCAGACACAGGGAAATTATTTACTTTGACTGAATGAATCCAACAATCTTCCATAGAAGTAAATGGTTTTCATTTCTTGTCATATTCTGACTCATGTTGGAGTCTGAGCAGGTTGAAGACAGGGCCATTGAATCTATGACTAAATGCTCTGAAAGAACCTCTTTAAAGAGGCATAAGAGTGTCTAAGAGACAAATCATTATCTATTAAAATGCAGCTGCTTCTGGAGTTGGAGACCATGTCTAGAAGAGAGAGTGCTTGAGATTAGGATAAAAAGCCAAGAACAATAAATGCTCAGTGGAAAAGAAATGAAGAAACACTGAAACAACATAGGGCAATTGTCATCTACATTCTCACTTACTGCGTCTATTGTCGCCTGAACTTTACTGGAGGACACAAGAAATATCCATCATTTTTGTTCCTGAGTTGTATCTAGGAATGTCAGATGAAGAGGATCACAGAATGTGCATATAATAAGCCTAGTTTACAGCTCCCCTATCAACTTAATAACAGGATGAACTGGGATGCCATCCAAGGCTCAAATACTCCTTGCAATTAAGCAGAGTTACCAGCTCCTAGAGGCGATGCCATGGCTTGAAAGCTGTTGTGGGGCTGTTAAAATAGATTTCTGACTCTAAAAAACTCTCAAACCCCCAAAACATAGAAAAAAAAAGGGAAAAAGGTGATTATCAGGCAGCCTTAGCAGATGTTTGTGAAAGCGTTCAGTTGCAGTCCCAGCCCTCAGATGGGGTTTGCCAACAATTGCTCAGAGGTTTAAGAATGCAGACTGAATCTGGACTAAGTCACAGTTACCTATGACTATGGAGGCAAATCATTCAAACGTGGTGTTTTCGTCTTATTTCAACAAAAGGTAGTTTAGCCTCATGGAAGCTGGATGAATACAAACCTGCTACATGCTTTTTCCCTCCTCACCACCCCAGGTCTGTGAAACAGGTCTGAATTTATGAATCTTTTCTGTTCTTCCCTGTAATCTGCACTCCTCAGTCCAGATCCTCAGCTAATTTGCCAAAGCACAAAGTACCCCAAAAGCCATTGACTTAAAAAAGGCTCAGACTTTATTCTCTGGTTCTTTGCAGCATGAGAAACCATTTTTATATTGGTGCAACGTGAGTTAAAATTGTGCTAAAACACTCCTATATCAGACTGAACCTGATTTTCACTAATATACAGCTAGTTAAAGCACACGGCAATGAAAAGCCTATATGAGTCTTTTAGGTTCCAGCTGGTAGCACCAGAAGAATCCTTCAGAAGTGAGGCTGCTTCCTATTCAATATTAACTTTACACATGGGAAGCCTGATCATGTGCCATTAAAGTCAATAGGATTTTTATCATTGACTGTAACGAGCAAACCATCAAAGTATATGTGTTCTTCTCTCCCCTCCACCCTGCTTCTGAGTTTCCCATAATCTTTCTTCAAATGACTTCTCTCTGATTTTCTGTCCTTTCTTTCCCCTTAAGTTTTCTGCCATCAATGCCCCACATGGAAAACCCACAGGTTGAATAGGAACTGCTGCAATGCTGTGATTTACAACTGCAGCTGAAAGATCCTTTGCACGTTTCCAGGCAGAACTGGGTAGATTGTGGAGCTCTCAGCAGAGCGCCTTTGGAAGCTTGGTTTCCATTCAAATCAAATTGAAATGGGGCATGAACATGAGTGAAGGAGGAGCAATCAAACCCAATAGAACACAGCTGGAGAGGCCAGCTTGGCAAAATGCTGAATATCCTACGCTCTTGATGATTAAATGAGCCATAAAGTCTTTTGGCATCTTCTAACATTATGCTCTGATGTCCTGATCTTGCAGAGGACTTCAGCTATGCCTAATTTTAATCTCTTGCTTATATCCCGATGAGATCAACAGGGTTTTGCTCCAGATTCATGCTATCTCATTAGAGGCACTTAACTGAAGCAGGGAAGAGAGGAGCAGTGGTCCTCATCTTCACTGGATAAGGGACAGACAGCTCCAGGAGGTCTTCTATGTTTTGCATTAGAACTGTTGAAATGCTTTACATGGTGTGAATACTTATGAAAAACGATGATGATAAAGGACAAACCCAGATGATCTCAAACAACATCTCAGAACTTTCCTTCCTCTACTATTGTACAAGCATCAGATCCCAAAGTGCGTACAGACACCACTATGCCATGCACTCAGCACAGATAAAACACTGCAATATCAGATAGCTATATACAAAGAGATGGCATAATTCTAACATGAACCTGGTAAAAACTGTTTACAATCAAGGAAAATCAATGTTTTGGCACAGAAACAGAAAACTAGGAAACCAAGCATGCATGCAGCTTCATTTTCTTGCAGGCTGTTCTTATCAGTGGAATGAAATGATCTAATTAGTTTATGGACAGGGTTTGTCCCTGAAGATCACAGCCTGGACTCGGGCCGGGGGGGGGGAGCCCATCTGAAAGCAGCTCATGTTTTTCGTATGCTAAGTGTGTTCTGATATCTTTGAGATGAGTTATGCAAAGTAAAAATAATACTTAACGAAGTCTGATATCCACCCAAAACCTGGCTATGGTGGAGGAAATGAGGACAATCGGTTCCAAAGACTCTAAAAACAGTTTGCAGAGGGACTTGTATGGATGAAAAAGTAGCTAGACCCCTAAAGCTCTTATTTTTTTGGTATCCGGCTAACGATAAGACATACCTCTTTTTGGATGTGTATTCTTGGGAAGACCCAACAACTCAGTTCTGCACTTATAAATGACCTCCATGTGCTCAAAAAGGGCAGCCAGAGGCCACATTTTTCTCGTTGTGTTGGAAAAAGCAGAGTTTGAACATGAGAACCCAACAGAAGGGGTGGAATTGTCTCTGGCTGCTTCTACCCCTTGCTCTCTTTTGTATTTCTCAATAGAGTTATCTTTATCACTCAATTAATGTGTCTAAATCTTCATTTCCTTATCTGTTCTCAACAGTGCTTCCCAAACAGTTCCAGGAACTGGAGAGGACAACTGGACCATTGTGTCACATCCTCTCTTAGCCTTGAAGGAAAAGGCAACAGAATAATTTCCAAAGTGAAGTAAGAACATCAGATTTGGTTTTTTTTTTCTTTCTTGAGATTTTCTTTTTGATTGTTCTAACTGGAACCTGACAATTGTTGTGGTGCAGTTCCTGGGCCATCATAATTCATGATGATGAATCAGTTCTCATTCTGATTTTGGCTTTCCAGGGTGATTTCTAAAGATGCTCTTTGCACTTGTGCATATCCCTCTTTTGTGCTTGCTTTCTACTGTCTTGTTCTGCCTGCACTCTGACAGATCAGGGTTGCAAAGGGGAAATTGGTATTTGTAGGGTATGGAGGGCACGGGATTGCATTAAATAGATTCAGGTTGCAGGGACAAATCTGGCATTATGGAAATCACTGGAAGTGGGATGAACCTTCACTAAATTCTCCAAGAACTGAAATTAAAGACGTTTGTGCTGTCCCTGATAAAATTAAGCAGCTAATCTCTGACCTGTAGATGACATGAACTTGCCTAGCCTGTTATCACTCGTGCTAGCATTTTACATAGTCAGAGTTCAACAAAATGCATTCCATGTTTTCTAGCCACTCATATTTTGTATTTATAATGGCTTTTTTCATCCTAGCTTTCAAAGCCTTGACAAACACTGGCATTTTTAGCTTCACATCAATTCTTTGGGCATTATTAGACCAAATTTAACACTGAATAAAAGGAAATGCTGAACTCCAGAGCATCTAGTAAGTCAGCTTCACAGCTTGGATGAGACAGCAGGAGTCCTGACTACTAGGCTGTTATTCTAACCACTAAACCATCTTCACTTCTTTTGCCTTATGTCTTTTGGGAATCATCCATCAAACAACTTCCCTGCATTTCCTTTTATTGCTTCCCAGGTAATGTTATTGCTTTGAAAGTAACTAATTGTTGGTTGGGCTCTGCTCAGATGCAATTAAAAGGATATTCCACCCCCCCTCTTAAAATGCAGAGCATATCTGAGATTCCTAATCATCTGAGTTTTATAACTCTGTTTTATTACTTTCCAAATATACAATGTTCATAAAAAAGGTAATTGGGTCTTTACAATAATGCCATTTCCTAATGTTCACCAATGAGGGAAAATTATCATCATGGAGCAGAATATTATGTTTTAATTGTTTTGCTCTCTTATCCCATGTCAAAAGTTTTGAGGGCAAACATTAGGTATAAATACTAAGCCACCACTACCAAACAAAATGTTTGGGATGATGACAATGATGCAGGGAGCATCAGTGATGAAGGGAGGAAGATAAAAATATAGAGACTGGGTAGCTTGAAATAATAGAGAAGGAATATGAAATAGTAAGTGTACAGATTTAAGTCTTATTAGGAAGGAAAACCGAGATCCATGCTTTTGCTTCAGTTCTTTAAACTACCTAGTGCATAGCAAGCAGTTCTGCCTAATGGAAGCACCTTAAAATCCTTCACTTTGTTCAGTCCTAGAGTAAGTTGTAAGCAGCTTTTACAACCAGCAAACACAAGGAGAAACACACTGGAGCAGGGGTGTTAGGTTGGGGTCCAGTAGTCAAAAGGTGTAAGAAGCAGAACATCAACGTGTTTACTGAAAGAAAAATATGACCATTTTTGGTGTCAGGCTTCAGGCTGAATTGCTTTTATTTTCAAAGCTGGAAGTAAGATTGAGCCTTTAAGGACCCAAACTGAGGCCATTTTTAGATATAGAAAGCCCTAATGAAGCCCCTGTTGCAGTTCCCCATGTGCGAGGTGGGGACAATAACCTCTTTCTCTGGCAAGCTCTGTAATTCCTTTAGGATAAGAATTGCTCCTTAACATGGAATGAGCAGCTTTTTGCCCAGCAGGGCTCTGACTTCTCATTGAATGGCTTGAATTTGCGGTGAGGCAAAAATACATAAACCCAAAATATAACAGCACTTGCATAGATGAATTTCAAGCCGCTTCTGAGTTTCCCTTGTTCCTGTATTCCCGTGTTGAATGCAGAGACATCCTTTCTGTCTGGCAGTGCTTGCAATTAAAAAAGCCCTCTGCTCTCCTGCATGGGAAGAAAGCCTTCAGGTACGGCTTGTGTTTGATCCGTACCCACCGCCGTGCCTCGAAGCCCTGTGAACCTGGCAGTGTGTTAAACCAGGGGCTGCCGGTGTGAAGAAGTGACCTGTTTGACACAGGCATGTTATACGGGACACCGCAGGCGCTGGATGACACAGAAATGAAAGAGGAACGTGGGATTAAGAGGGATGTTCAAGGTCAGCAACTCTCATCCCTGAAATGTAAGAGACATTGTCCCACACAAGCCTGCTCACAACGGTCTTAAATCTACTTATTTTCCTGTCTAATCTGACTGGAAAGAATTCCAGAACCCGTTCTCTAAACAGTTACAAAATTTCTCCTTTCCTGTCTACATTTATTTTTGGCCTATTTGTAGTCATCTGTTCTTGTGCCAACATCATCTTTTAGCTTAAAGACCTCTGCTCCCTCCCTGGTGTTTACCTGGCTCATGTATTTAGAGTCTGCAATCATATCCTTCCCCAGTCCTCGCTGTGATAGATGAAACCCAGATAGGCTTTGCAGTAACCCCAGGCTCCCCTGTGCCACAGCCATCCAAATTGCCATTTTTTTTGCAATGGTTTCAGTTTAAACTCTATTTTCTTGAACACATTCCTCAGAATATGGGTGGAGGGAAGAAAAAGGGGATAGAGTCAGTATTGCCATGAAGGAAATGAATGTCCATAAGGAAGAAGATATATGTGAAGTGGAACAAGAAGGGGCTAAATCAAGAGGAGAGCCCCCTGATGCCAAACCCACTACCTTTAAACACTTGTTCATGGCATACCTTCCTCATAGCAAAGGGTTATTAAGGTTTGAGACTCTTGGATCTCAAAAGCAGCCTTTCACCCTGTGATCTTCTAAGTCTCATCCAATTTGCTTATGAAATGAAAATCTAGCAGGAAGTGTTTGATGGCTGTGCATATTAATCTGTGCTAAAACAAGAGCTTTCATTATCATCTTCAGTGCTTGCTTTTCCCTTTTGCCACTGAGGTAGTGTGAAGGTTACAGTTAAGGTCAACCTCAGCCCATGTTTATTGGTTTATTCCCAGATTTTGAGTTATTGATATTGAGCTTGTCCAGGAAATCAGTGCAGTGCAGTGTAAGGCTAATTGATAGCCTGCTGCTCCTTTTGCATATTAAAAAGATAACCTTATAGAGTGCAATAAGGGCTTAAGGGAGGCCTTCAATGTCTTTCTACTACCCAGTCAAAGCTTCACAGACTCTCAGGCAGCTGGTTTCATTTATTTCTACACTGTCTTTTCCCTAAAGCTGTCTTTAATGGTCAAAGCAGGTTTCATTCTTTTCCCTTCTCATTTCTCCAGAATATGAAACAAATGCCCACCACACAGATATTCCCCTGCTTGGATTTGTTCCATGCATATTGCTAGACTGTATTCCAGCTTGCTGGGTCCCAAATATAGACCCAGCATCATGGCTTCATGGAATCAGCAGGGCTGTGAGCTCTGGCTGAATGCTGCTTCCCCTGACTATTGGTGATCTCCCTTACTTGCCCTTTGCTTAAGGTTCACCTCAGCCCAGTATATAATGGACTCCTAGAATGGTTTGGGTTGGAAAGAACCTTAAGATCATACAGTTCCAGCCCCCCTGCCATGGGAAGAGATGCATCACACTAGACCATGTTGCCCAAGGCTCTGTCCAACCAGGCCTGTTAGCGATGGAGCATTTATCATTTCCTTGGGCAACCTGTTTCAGTGCCTCAGCACCCTCACAGTAAAGAACTTCTTCCTTTTATCCCACCTGAACTTCCCCCATTTCAATTTAAACCCATTTTCCCCTGCCCTTTTTCAGAACACCCACAAATTCACCAAGACTTTGCTTTTTATACTCTTACCTGCCCGCATTGCCTCCTGCGCGTGTTTGGCTGCTGTGCGGCTCCCCTCCCTTCCCTGCCCTAATGTTGTTATAGGATATTGCTGTTTGCTGAGAAATGAAAGATGATATTTAAAAGGTTGCTAGTACCAGGTTGACTGCTGTTGAATTTCAGAGTCCCTGGTACAAATACTGAATTCTATTACTTTCATGGTAACGGCCTCCCCAAAGGATTCTCCTCTTGCCTCATATGCTCAGTCCCTGGTCAGTTCATATCGGATTGTTCATCTGTTAGATGTAATAATAGCATCGTGCTGCAGCTCTACAGTGCCTTTCATTTGATGTGTTTTACAGAGCCTGGGCAGCTGTTGTGGAGAAGCAGGTGGGAAGCTGAGTGCTGAGGCTCTTTCTAAAGTAATTTTGGTTGACATATATTTAGTGAACCCATCCTGCTTGAAGGATAAAGAGGTACCGGGTGTATTAGATATGTGTATATATACACACAGCTAAGTAAAATGACAGCGCTGGCACCCTTCTTCATCACCCCCCCTTCAGTTCCCAAAGTGCACCCACCATACTGATGCTTCAGGACCTGATTTTGGTAGTCTTGTGAGGACTACATATGATTCTATGACTCTGTGACTGAGTGCATCTATCTAGACACAACTGGGGAATTTGGCTGTGGTTGTTGTTTAAATGTACTTTCAGTGAACCAAGACCAATGAGAAGAAGGATCCTGTTTGCTCAGAAATAAGTCACGAGTGTGATGATTACAATGGCCATGTTACTGGAAATGTAGAAGAAGGCAACTGAAGCAAACAGGGGTGATCACATTTATCTACAAAAGAGATGTGCTTTTGGAAGGTAGAAAGTTATCTCAGAGAAGCATCCAGAGGCTCTGGATGTATCTGCTTTGCTTAGCACAGCGGAACTTGGGACAACTCTGAGTACTGGACTAACATACACATATGTGATATAGCACAGTGCCCTCCCAGAATGCTATCTGAGATCTTCAAAGTAAAACTAACTGATCATGGAATCATAAAATAATGGAATCATGGAATGGTTTGGGTTGGAAGGGACCTTACAGCTCATCTAGTTCCAACTCCTGCCATGGGCAGGGACACCTTCCACTAGAGCAGCTTGCTCCAAGCCCCTGTGTCCAACCTGGCCTTGAACACTGCCAGGGATGGGGCAGCCACAGCTTCTCTGGGCACCCTGTGCCAGCGCCTCAGCACCCTCATGGTAAATAATTTGTTCCCTATGTCCAACTTCAATGCCCTACAGTTTAAGTTTGAACCCCGTGCAATAGTTGTGACTCTTACTCTGTTGCTCTGGTCCTACCAGCATCCTCTCATGGGCACTGGGTGCTGCAGTTCTCAGTAGCCCAAGACCAAAGGCACAAACACATCTTCAGTTTTTTCAAACCCCAAAAGGCAAGTTGTTGTACTAAAAGGCAAATCCTGAGGCCTGAAGAGCTAGAAAGGGAATTCATATGAAATTGTGGTAGCTGTAACTTAACTACACTGGGAGGAGGGTTGGCTGAAGTTGTACCACCACAGTCCCTGCTATAAATGCAGTGGTCTCCAATGAAATGGTCTAATGAAGTGATTTCCCCTTCCCATACAGAAAAAGGCTATTTTTGACTAGTTTGTGATCCATCAGTAGGGAGTGATTCTTGGAGAGCCATTGCCTGTTCTGATTTCACAGTAATGCAGGTGCGAGTGGCTGAGATGTGCTGGCCAGAGGGAAGGAGCAATAGAAAGTGAGAACGGTGGTGACCTTGTCACACACTGAATGGCAAATTCGTGCTTTCTAAATATAGCCTCTTGCCTTTCCCACAACACCAACCCGCACTGCAGCTTCAGGTGTGCCTGTACATCTCCTCTCAGTCACACACAGGCCCACTTGATTCAAACACAATGCAATAAATCTGAAGTGACCTGCTCAGAAGTATATACAGGATGAAACTCAGACCAGTGTTACATGCTGACTGCTAACACTGAGCATTGTATTGTGCCTCTCAGATAATACGTGTCCTACAACACCTTCCCGAAACCCTTAGTACCCTGAAAAGGGCACGACTTTTATCATGTCTTAAAGAATTTATGATGAACCTCAATTTTATGGCAGTGCTAAACACCAAGAGATTTGCCCCCAGTAATCCTAAAGCCACACAGGTAAGATGACCATAGAACCATAGAATGGTTTGGGTTGGAAAGGACCTTAAAACCATCTAGTTCCAATCCTCCTGCCATGGGCAGGGATGCCTCACACTAGACCATGGCAGCACTGGCACCAGGATTCAAGGGTTATTTTACAGTAGGGCTGCTCTTACTCCAGCTTCACTACTCCCAGCTGAAACACAGCTCTTCAGTGAAGACAGATGCTTAGAGCTTAAGACCCTTCTGTTGTATATGTGGGGGTGACCAGCGTGACTATACATTCACAGAAACAGATGGAACAGTTTATACTACAGTACTCATGAATATTTGGTTTGTATTTGAATGAAAGACTAACAGATGCAATGTGCTGTTTTATTTTTTAGGAAATATATGATTAGATACGGTTAATTTGCAGAGGGTAATGAGCTACATGCCCTTATTAAAAAGTCATATATTTATATACATGTCTAGCAGAAACATCTTTCTCTTATAAAAGGAAGTTCTCTGTTAAAAACAGAAAAGCTGACCTCTTTGGGTTTGTCTGTGGTTTACCTGCTCCTTCTTTTCAGCCACTGCACTCTGATGCGTAAGAAACCCAGACAGGGGAATGCTGAAGGCTGAATTGCAACACTCCAGAAATGTGCTCTCTGCAGCTGGTTTGATGCTTTTCTCTTATGTGTGCATATATATATATATATATAGATGGTTTTATTTGGGTTTGAGAACATCTCCAGGAAAATTGCATTTTATTCTCACCATGTTGACAAGGTCTTCGGCATCTGAAACTTGACTGGCCTTGGTATTTCAGTCCTCATATAATGAGACATTAGGTGAAGTATTACTAGGTGACACCTTCTTTAAGGCTGTCACTTACTTGAGCCTCAAGCAACTAACATGATGCTTTTGTTTTCATTAACAGCTACTTCAGAGTACTTTTTGTATGTGACAGAGAGCTCATATATGCATTACTTTACCCCTGAATTTAATAAATTAGATTCACCAACAAAACCCATAAACCTTTCTTTTCAGTCTCATACATTCATTGGGCTGACCATGTTAGATGTGTACACCATCACTTCTTCAGTGTTTCAGAGGGCTAGAGTCAGTAACATCAGATCAATTCCTATTCACTAAGGATCTCACTAGCACTTTGGGTAGACTTAGGGAACTGGGTATGACAGCCCTGGGCTCTAGCCCCACTCTTGCCAATGACAGAGCATGCAACACCAAGCAGACATAATTAAGATGGGTGGAAATACATCGCAGCAACCACTTCTTCTTGCATCTGCCCATGCACACACACACCTGAACATTGCCTCTTTGCAGCAGTTTCATGAGGTTTTACTTCTCTTAACTTTAAGCAGCAGGTAATTGCTACTCTAGGATGTGGATGCCTGTAGCATTAAGCATGGTATTCAGTTGGTTCAGTACCAGCTATAGGTTACTGATAAGAAAGACACCTTGGCACAAAACACTTGAGTCAGCCTTCCCATTAAAGCACTGTGAGGTTTTTAACATCCACGCAGAGCAGATGAAATCAAAGTCTCCTTCAAAGCAGTGACTGACAGTGCCACGGAACTGTGTTTTCCCGTCCTGGTGGGATGAAAACCCACACGGACTCTGCTGAGGAGTTCAGTCCAGTGGAAGTATGAGTCCCCCCGACACTTCACGTCTGCTCCAGGAACAGCCTTTGTGCCAATTCATTGAGCAGAGGGAACCTGGCCTTTATTGTGGGGTGCATTATCCGACTGGCTCTATCTCAAATAAATCACACCATCCCACACCGCCATCTCCTTCAACCTACTTTTAGGGTAAAAACTCCATCAGCCAAGCTTACAGGCACTGAATTTGTGCAATGGATAGCTTGCTAGGGAAAAAAAACCAACACAAAATGTACAAGAATTGGCATTTATATGAGAGATAGCTTCCTTTGTAGGACTGGCAAAGGAGGAAGGACTGTGATAAACATCATTACTAGCAAGTAATTTTCCCCCTTCTGATGCAGCTCTGCGATGAGTTTGTTATCTGGCTGAATTAAAGATCTCTTCAAGATGTTTCTAGTCCCCAAGAAAGGGAGAGACTAAGAGAGACTTCCCAATAATAATAAAGGGGGGAAAGTCAGGAGGGAGAAGATGTCTCTCTTGTTCCTCTAACACTTGACAAAGCACTTTCCCCCCCTGTTCCCAGCACTACTCTCCTAAGCAGTTTGGAAGGGAAATGAGTTTGCTTGCAGATATTTTTTGTTCTCTAGCTAGAGAAACAAACGCATTCACTGAATATAGCTCTGCCAAGAAAATAAGAACATGGGCAGGACTTTGAATGGAGTCACTGATGGGAATGAAGGAGAGGAACAGTTTGCTATCTGAATTGCTCATCAGGAAGAAATGAAGGTGAAGAAAGGGAGGGAGGAAATAGAGTTGTTTGAGTAAGGATACTGAATGCAAAATCTGAGTGGAAGAAAGAGTGAATGATGAGAAGAAGCTGGATGGGTCTGAGTCATGCAACAGATTTTGTTCTTCCCTGAAGCTGTGTTAAACAGACACTACAACAAACCACCTTGGAAGCCTTTCATGCCATAGGAAAATGACCCTGGGCAAGGTCATGCCTTCAACAGATGGCTAAAGCCAAGCTGTTCTGTTGTTCCCTCTCCTGCCCAAGTGGCTTGAGATCTCAGTGGTTTCAAGTGGCACCTCTGAGGTTTTGTGGCACGTCATGAAGAGAATTACTTGCCTGTTTCCTAACTCCCTGCAGGGCTGCATAGGGCCTTGGCAAATCCTAATTCCTGGTCTTCCCATACCAGCTTCCCTAACACAGGGCTATTTTCTTAATACTGCCTGCTAATGACCTCCTGAATTCCATGTAATTCCTAACAGTCTTAAAAATAATAAGAGCCAAAGTCACTAACCAGTTTTCAGACAGCATTTTTGCAAGTGGTAGGTATGTCTGCATACCTCACAACACACGCACAGTAAAGAATATGTTCATTTTTAAGTTGTTTTTTTTCCCATCCTATTCTGGAATCTTAGGCTTATCTGGACTTGGAAATGTACCAGTGTAATTATTCCTGGAAAATTGTTTGGAAATACTCATTTCAAAGTAACTCTCTACATGGAATCAGAATGATCAGATATTTGTGCCAAAAGAAAGGGTGCTGAAGTAATCATTTCATAAGAGCCCTATCAGTAAATTTCCAATTGGAGAGCAGCTCGTATGCACAGGAAGGAAGTAAACCCTATTGTCTCCCTCCTTCCTTACAGCCCTTGTTTTACAGCCGAATAAGCAAGAATGAGGCTGTAGATCTATGTCGTCTTCTTCTTAGAATCCAAAAGGCTTTACAGAGCCTTTTGGATGAGTTTCAACACCCTGTTCAAGTCCAAGGAGGAAATAAGCTCTTCCAGAAATCCACCAATCTTCCTTTTTTCTTCTTTGAGTCTGGCTGTAGCTCAAGGGAACCTTATGGACCATCTGTCCCCCCTATCCTCTCAACCCCCACACGCCACCATTGATAAGACATCAATCTGTGAAGCAGCTCTGGGAGAGATTCTTTTAGTAGTTTCTCCAGGAAGGCATCTGAGTGATTCCTCTGCAGAATCTATCTGCTCTCTGTGTCTGCTGAGGAAAGGAGGTATTGACCTCTCCCCATCTCAGCTATGGTCTGGACATTCTTCTCTTGAAGGACGCAAATGTATTTGCAAAGGCTTTAGACAAAGGCAAGAATGAATTAAACAAACCCAATTCAGGGAGGACAGTGATAAACAGGGCATGGCTCATGAGAGTGTTCAAGGTTTGGAAAGCATTACTTACAGTGAGACACTCCAGAAGAAAAGAAGTAAAAGAAGGTTAAGGACTCAGTTCGTCACTGTCTATGGGCACATGAATCTGTTGGGGTACTGCTCAGGGGCAATAATAGATGCTAGGTGTCTTTGGGAACACTTCCTGAATATCTTCTCTTACCCTTTGTGCTCATGTGGGACCAAACCATAACCTGATGCTGAGAATACAAACCTCCATACCATTGACTGAGATAAAAAAAATTGGGGGCTGCATTTGCTTCAGAGGCCAGACCGTGGCTCTTCCTAAAAGTATCCAAAAAAACAGGCTTCTGTTCTGAGGTGGTAAAACATCTCCCTGGGAAAAAACACTAATCCCTTCTCAAATACACCTTTGGAAACTGATCTTTTCCGTAGTCATGCTGCTTACAGAGAGAAATTAGTCTCAACTCTTCTATATCACAGCTGCTTTCACCCAGTTGTCCTGTTCCTTTTGTTTGTCTTCCAGCAAGACATCCGGGCCTGAGTTGAAAGACACCAAGAGATGCTGCTGAGAGGCTTCTTACCCCGACCCCATGACACTTTACAGAGCCAAGACCTCCAGGCTGTCATCCTGCTGCATACAATAGCTTTCCACTGCCATACAGCTGTAGATCATTGCATCTGCCTGCGCTCTACTGTGCCTGTTTAGGCCCTGTCCTTACAGCTTTTTATTTGTATTGCTTCACTACTCTATCTAGTTTTAGTTTCCATGCACATTATCAACCGTGATTTTAAGTTTTCCATTGGATAACTACTAAATGTTGAGAAGTATCATACTGAGTTCTAATACCTAAAGCCCAGATACCTCCCCTTTGGCTCCAGAAACTCTATCCAACAATTAATGTAGCAATATGTTTCTTTTCCACCCTTTCCCCTCTTTCTTTGGTCAAAACATTGCTAATTTTTGATCAAATAAGAATCTGGTTCATCCATTTATGCTAGAGGGGTAGGACTGTCCACTACTGTTTCACCAGTGCTCTGCTTCAGTTCATGCAAATCCCAAGGTCTAACAGGAGCAGGAAGAGGGGTCATAACCCCAAATCCATATGGGAGCCAGCCTATTTGCTACCAGCTCACATGAAAGAAGATACCCCTCCACAGACAGGCATGACCCCCACCAAAGGGAGTTATGAAAATATCCCATTCAGCCTTAGTAGGAGCCATGGAGTTTTTGTGAGTTGATCTCTGCTTTCTGCTTTCTCCATTCACAGCCCCAAAAGAAGGAAAACAACCAAAGAAGGAAAACTTGCCATGATTTGAGATCAGAGAGCATACCAGCAGAAGGGGTCCTATGCAGATAGAATGGCAAGGACTATCCACAGGGGAGACCACACTTGATGGACAATCAACAGCCAAACATATGCAGGTAGGGCTGAGGGACACTGTGATTTCAGAGGGGACAAGGAGAATAGTTTGTCCAGCTGCTGTGTATCACATATTATATGGTTTAGACATATAATTTACAAACATATACATCTATATTCTGTTTGCATAAAGGTCTATGGCAACCTTTATCTAGATGCTTGAGCTAATGCCATGCAGAACTCAGCACCTTGTAAATATGCAAGTAACCCTCTCCTTATCAACCACACTGCTAACATGCTGAAAGACAGACACCTGATTTGCCTAAAAAGACCTGTTTTCTCTACAGCTCCATCAGGAGGCATTCCTCCAAGCCCTTTCCCTGTTCTTGTTTGTAGACTGATCCCATGCCAAGTTTTCTACTCTCCTGACACCAGGGGAAGTGTCTGCAATGCCCAAGGTCATCCCCTTCCTTTTCCTGAGAAGTGGCCCAAGATTAACACTCCTTCAGACTTCTACAAACACAGCACTCATTTCGTGGCAGTCCCCCAACATAGCATGGGTCGTATCATCAGTCTGGGAAGCAGGCTTCTTTAGGGAAAGCTGAAGGATGCATCAAGCAAACCACACATGCACTGCATTTACCCATCATGTCACCAAGAGGGAGCACATATTAAGTGATGAGGAGGAGTAGAACCAGCTACAGGTAAAGTTTGCTTTGTTGAGCATTAATAAAACTAATGGGGTATGTTTATGTAGCACCTTTCATTCCAAATGATCAAGTGCCTTGCTAGCCTTAATCATTTCACCCATCACTGAACTGCAGACACCTCTGGGGCGGAACATTAACAGCTGCTCGGTAGAGCACAGCAGCAAAACAGAGCAATTTAATGGAGGAGAAACACCTCGTCCAGCTGCATGTGCAAAGGGAATTTTGTTAAGTGGAATGTAATTATCCAAAGCTGTGGTACCTAAGAGAGAGGGGGACATTTCCCTTCATGCTCTAATATGGGGCGACGGCTGCTTTTCCAGCCTCCAGGTTCCTGGGGAATCAGCATCACAGCCTGGCTCTGGGGTTGCATTTGAATCTCAATTTAATTTCCATCCTAAGGCTCCCAAAAGGAAAAGCATCTTGGAGATATTTTGTGGGATTCCAGATTCCCACTCTTTCAGCTGAGGATTAACAATGGCCTATTTCAAACATGTAAACCAACTAGAATGAAATGAAGGACGCGTCTACAGACAGAGGCTTGGTCCATTCATGCTCCTTATGTTATATGAGAGGGGTAAATCATTGTCCCTAAGCTGTTCATGGCAGGGTGGCTTGAGCTAAAACATAATAATGGCTTAAACCAGCAAACAGAGAGCCTTGATTTAAATAATCAGTTTTAATCTTGTTTTGCATGTGTGCTTTTCAGTTATTTTCTTCTAAAACTGGTTGATTCTCACTGATTGGTATAATTTGCTGCTTTATGCTAAATCAAAGAATATCCTATATCTATACATATTTATTTCGGCAATTATATAGTTTAGCATGCATTTATTCAGATTCCTACTTTTTACATTTTTTATGAAGAGAAAATGGTGAACAACAGATTTCTTATTCAGCACATGATTGCTGGAATTTTTTGGAGGGAGAGGGGTTGTTTTTCATTTATTTGGAATTCACAAGAAGCTGCATTTAAATGGAAACTGGAATTCAGTCATAATTTTACACACACCCCCCGAACTGAGTGTAATAAAAGTACTTGAACCTGCTGGAGATAGGAGAAGAAAGTAAGTCTTGCACGGAAAATGAGCTGGTGTTAGCAAAGGCAGTGATAGCTGTCATTGGGGAACAGGAACAGGGGTGCATTTCTAAGAGAGTTCGGCAGTGATTCTTCCTGGCTGCCAATGCTGGCTTAAATAGCTCCTAGGGTATTATTGTTATTCCACCCTCAGCCACTGGCCCTCACTTGACCCAAATCAAGAAGATCTTCTATTGGGTGGGATTTCTGCTACTCTGCCATGGGACAAGCTGTTTTCTGTGGGACAGCAGTGGTCGCATGGGATCTGTGAAATCAGAGCTCTGTGTGCTGACACCCTGTCATGAAGAAAGGATTTAAATCACAGAATCCCAGGCTGGTTCAGGTTGGAAGGGACCTTAAAGCTCATCCAGTTCCAACCCCTGCCACAGGCAGGGACACCTTCCGCTAGAGCAACTTGCTCCAAGCCCTTGTGTCCAACCTGGCCTTGAACACTGCCAGGGATGGGGCAGCCACAGCTTCTCTGGGCACCCTGTGCCAGTGCTTCAGCACCCTCACAGGGAAGAGCTTCTGCCTAAGAGCTCAGCTCAGCCTACCCTTTTTCAGTTTATTAGGTCTTTTCTCTGGTTTTGTTTATGCAGATCTTCCTCTCTCCTCCTTTTCAACTCTGCACATGCTCATTGAGCTACTTGAATAACTTGATGAGAAAAACGTCTCCCTTCCCACCTGCAAAAGACGCAATTGCTTTCAGAATATCATCTGGCACTTCCACAGACCGGCTCCAGGTTCTTGCTCATAACCTGCAGCCAATTGTTACTTTGACTTTCTTTAAGACTTTGACATAGCTCCTTGTAAATGATCTAAATACTACTTAAAAGTCTCTAACAGATTATTCTGATTTTAAGCCTTTGTCGAGGCTGCCATAAATTCCCATTTTGTTTAAACCACTTCTCCATTAAAAGAAGACATGTATTTAACTTAAACAATAAAGTTAACACTTCTATCTATCTCCCCCACTACAAAGCGACCGAACCAGGGCAGAAATCAAAGCACGTGTCTCTGAATGCAACAGAAAGCTGTCATTTTGATGAAGCAGTTCGCTTCTGAGTTTGCCACCACTGAAGCTGGCTCTGGAAGCCCTGTAGCACTTCAGGGGGTCATTAAATACAGCAGCGAGAAGAGGGCTGTGCTCAGCATGAAAAGGTCTTGCCTACAGAGAGAGCTGCAGGAAGGGAAAACAGCCACTTGCCTGGGTGCTGCAGCGGGAGAAAGACACATTTCAGTGCCTTTCACACTGTGTTCAGCAAGTGCCCTGGGTGCCTGTGACCATCAGAGGACCCAGGAAGCTCTTGTGATCTCCAGGAGAGGTTTTTGTACAATGGCTTATGCTGTATTGTTTGACGCTCACCATCTAGCAGCCCTGGCAGCAACAGCAACAACAGGAAGCCGGTCTTTTTCAGCCCCCAATATATTCAGTGCCTGTTTGAGGGGCTGCCGAAGCCAGTATTTTAAACACTTCAGCGCTGAAAATTCACTTAAATATATTACTGGGTTGAACTGGTCTAGAGCTGCTTTGTCTGTTTATATTTGATGAGAAAATATTTGGGTTCACAACTTAAAAGGGGATAGAGAAATAAATAGAAATAACATCCTCATTTGTACAAAGGGAACTGAGATAAAGAAAGAGAAATGAAGTGAGACAGCCAAGGTTAAGCACTGTCTGTAGGAGAGCCATGGATTAAATGCCTTGAGCTGCAGTCCAGTGCCCACCCAAAATCAGCCCTTCTGAGTCCCGTAACATGCCTGCTCCCTAAATATCTTTGTATAACTTAGTTACTTGCGGCAAAGACTTCTTATTGAATGATTTTGATCGAAAAATTTAAGCTTGTAAAATGTTTAATCTATGTGAACACCAGATAGGAATTATTGTTTCCTCTTTATCTACATATAAAGAGCCTAGAATGAAAGTTTTTAGGGGCAGTTCAAAGCAGCACTGAAAACTTTGCAGAATTAGGGCAGAGCTGCATTTTCAATCACTGCCCTCAACTGAATAAAATGGCATTTTTGCTAAAAGTTAATCAAAAGCCTCTGAGAAATAAAGCAATGAGATTTTAATGAACAAAATTCTCATGGCAGAAACTGTGCTTTCCTTTATTTGGAGCTCAGCATGCACCTCTGGGCATGGGGAGGAAAACTAACATGCTTTTTTGCTCTCCCTTTGTTCTTGCTTATGGGTGGAGACACATCTTCACTGAAAAAGAAAAGCCAGAGGCCTCAAGGGGCATTGGAGACCAGACCAGATGTGAACTGAGTCTGGATGTAGAAGTGGATGTGGTGGTCCAAATGGGAATTCAGAAATACAGATGTGTATCTGGAAATGCCAGACTGTGAAGCAAGCCTGGTGCACCTTTTCCTTGTGTAGGAAATAATGCTGTGCCTCTTTGAAAGGCTGGGATGGTGTAATAATACGCCCTGCCCATTGTGTGTTGGTGTAACCCCTCTGCAAATCCAGGATGAATCAGAAAAAGGAGAAAAGGCAAAGGGAAGATAAGCTTTGGATCCCTGGGCTTAACCTTCAAGCTTAACTCTGCGAGGCTGGGGTTCTTTGACCACAGTGATTGATATCAGATCGTTTTGAGCCTTTAGCCATCACCCTTTCATTGTCTGAATTTATTGTCCCCTCTAAATCCTTTGCTCTTCTGTGTGATGTTTCTCCTGAACCTATCCCAGGAGGGCTCCAAATGACCATCAAGCTGCAGGTCCATCCTGACCCAAGCACTGATGTCCACGCCAGCTCTGATGGCCCTCAGTGGCCTGGCCATAATCCTCACTCCATGGCATTAGCCATTCCCCATTGGCAATGACACACAAATCCCACCCCAAAACCAGGCTGGAAGTCAAGTATTGCTATCAAAAGAGCAATAGGTCTTACACTGCTGAACCTAGCTGTATTCCCCTTAGGGTGTTTAACACGGAAAGAAGTTATTTATGTTACTCGGAAATAGTATAAAAAATGCACAGATTTACTTCCAGAACACTTGGGAGCTCACCAGCAATATTAATAAATGCAATTACTTTCCTTTAACAGAAATCTCCATGACAAGACAGTTTATGGAGGAGAAGGAAAGGACAAAAATTAACAGCATCATTGAAAAGACCAGCAAATTCTTACCTGTTAATGTCGCTTCTACATGCCCTCTCCCCCCATATCCAGGCTATTAATGAGTTTCTAGAGTTTGGGCATTTTTCCCTTGCTTAATGATTTCACCATTATCACAATAATAATAATGTGAAACCTACACACTAACCTATATTGAACTGCAGTTCATTACAGCAGAATAGCATTGTGAAGGGTTTTAATGTCAGCATCCTTTCAGACACAGATTACAGTAATACAGAAAATACATTCTCTATGGGACCTACCATATGGGAATAAAAATAATAAAAGAAGAAAATGGAAAGGCTTCTTTTTCTTTAGAAGCAAAGAGGCCAGTGTTGAGATACATTAGCCCTAGAAATCAGTGGGAATTCTTTCAATGGGGAACAAAATGAAGATACTGATCACTAACACATCAACTGAAATACTAAATTTGGATTAATCCCATGTAACTTCACCTCCAAAATTGGGAGCACAGATGCCACTAGCTCCTTTTAGGTCCCTGGGGTGAACTAGATGCTACCAAAGGGATGATCAGCTCTCAAGAGGGTTGAATCCTGCATGACAGACAGCGGCATCTTCATCTGAAGGGCTATTTTACAGCCAGTGGCTGAATGTGGAGGCAGATTAAGAGTCTGTTGCCCCAACCCTATCAATTTGGTGAAGAAGGGAGGTGGTTCCTCACCTTTTCACTTTCAAGATGTGTCTCAGGGCTAATATCTAAAAAGGACAAAGAATATAAGAGGACAGAATATATGAGGAATCCATCATCAAGAATGTCAGTGGTTAGAAAGCAGGATCACAAGTAAGGAAGATATAACAGCCTTCAAGGGAGCCATTTTTCAGAGGAGAATGTAGCATTTGGGATGGTCATGTACCTCAAGTCTCCTTTTTAGGACTAATATTCTTCATAGGAATATTAGTATCTTTACGGTCGGAGAGCCTGAAGGCACATTCCTTCCCCTGACCTTCACATTTCAAGTGATCACCAAGTCTCTGAACACCTCTATAAGGTGGTTTCAGTCGACTGCAATATCCCAGGTACTGTTAAAATGGAGAATTTCTTGCAAATCCTATCTGGAAAGGAACAGTGTAAGAGTTTTGAGGAGCTCAAACAAGAAAAGGGAATAGTGAAAATTCCCTTCTGGATCTGCTACTCGTCTTTGTAGTTCTTCACTAACTTCTGCAGCTGATGATGGATCTTTAGTGGTATAGGGTTCTGGCTAATTTTTACTTCAAGCTGAAACATCTTGTTAATATTAAGGTTACAACTGATAGGAGGCAAGTGAAAGATGACAGCCAGCAGATGCCTGATCTTGACCAGGTAATTCCAATTTATTTTTGTCTTCCCCTACTCAAAAGGCATCAGGGAAACTGAATAAAGTAGAACTCACAGCACATTCCTTTTGCTTTTAATTTATTGTGAAGAATGTGTGTTTTGGGAAAAAAAACCTCTCCTTTCTGAATTCTCCAGAGCCTGATTATCACATTTTTACCTACATGGATTGCAGAAGAAGCATGTCTGAAGCACATTTACTGGAAGTACTTTATAAGGCACTATTTAATTCAAAGGGATAAAAAAATAGATGATGCTGCTGCAACCACGGTAATAATATTAACAAAGGAATGTATGAAGCCTGAAAGGAAATTACTCATCAAAACATGGTAATAAAAAGTCACCATGGATTATCAGCTGGGATATGAACAACTCATTTGTAATGCTAAGATTACACAGTAATTCTGACACTGCTAATTGCACTGATAGATTGGATTGTATTTTGGGCTAGTGATTTGGGTCAGCGTGATCTGGACAACAGGAAGTGGGATGTAAAGAAAACTGAGTAAAAATCCTTCCTATGCAGAGGGTCAGAGCTATTTAGGCAAACCTTGCAAGGCCCTTGGTAGCAAGTGTAGGCAACGTTAGGAGATGAGCTCTCAACAACTGAAGGAAAGAAGAGAAATACACTGAAATCATTACTGTTTGCCTAGAGCTCCCCTCGCTATTGTAAAACAGCTCTGAGGAGGAAATATTTGGAAGAAGGTGATGAAACTCTGGACCATATGGCTTGATCATTGAGCCCGCTTTCAGATTTCATAAGAAGTCAAAATGGCTGCAAGAAATCAATCTGCAAACAGCATGTTGTGGTGTAGTTAACCAAGAGTACTGGGATTTACATCACTCTGGCGTGCTGACTGCTTAGCAAAAGCAGTTACCACCGTACACCTAGGAGCTGATCACCACCATACACTTAGTACATGATCTAACACTGCTGATGGCAACAGGAGAATTCAAAGGCTTCAATGAGGTCTGTATCAGACACCACTGAATGGGTTTCACTCAGATTTTTAACTACCCAAGAGAAATAATATGATACAATTTCTTTGGTGTTCCTTGTTTGAAACACTTGTCTTTCATTATTTCCTGCTCTAATGTACCCCTGTGTTTCCAAATATCTTCTCTAAGCATTCAATTCTACCAAGTCCTAATTTCCTATGCAGTTTCTTAAGCACTCGTTCCAGCAGCAGTAAATGGCTTAAGCAGTGTGGAAGCAGAAAGTGTGGCACTTACTGCAAGAAATGCTCTTTAAATCATGTATTATGCCAATTAAAATGGCTCAGGGTTGGTTCTGTGATGGTAGAGCCGGCAGAGCTATCCTGGTTGCCAGTGTACTTCAGCTTTACAAAAGCCTATGAGGCAGTTTATTTGATGCAAAAGTTAACCACAACGTATCCACTGCCTTTCTGGTCAGGTTGGTAAGGCTTGGAGAATGGTTTGTATATCGGGCTGGTTGTTTGCTTAACAGTTCTAAAACTCATTTAAATGCATCCCTGAACAGTAGTGACTAAAAGAAGAATTATTCCTCTCTGTAGGATGTGGGTCCAGCAAAGTAAAATGAATTGGTGCTCTTAATCTTGTCACCAGTGAGTAAGTGTCTGTACTGCTATAGTCACCATACCACTTTTGGCACTGACTGGTGATTTCAGAGGTGAAGCCAAAGACAAATGAACCTTGAGATTGAACTGCTCTTCCGAAACAGAGGTGACCAACAAACGCGTGGTGGGAGTGTTGGGGCTGATTGTATCTGCATCCACTTCATCGTTAAATGGGAGATTTGAGTCCAGCAGAGCCATTCTCACCCTTTCTGCACACATGAAATGCATGCAGAATTGTTTGCAGGGTATTTCCTACATTGAATGGTGAAGATGGAAAGAAGCAGCACAGCACAATTTGACAGCAAGGGTCCTGTAGCCTGAACCAGGGTGGTTAGAACACGAATTTTAGCTCATGTCTACTAATGTCTCAGTCCACTAGATAAGAAAATGCCCACACTTCAGCAACACTTCTGCTGCAAGAATTTCTTTATACAATACATTACAATTGAGCATCTCCAGCTCGGTTGAACTGTCTTGAGCCATCTGATGTTATTCATCCTGCCTGTGAGATCCTTCTGGCCGCTTGATACTGCCCACATTCTTCCCAAGAAGAGATGATGACAGAGAGAAACATCAGCTCCACTCTGCACATGTACACAGCATAAATCACTGCTGACTTGTCCTCCTAATGAAGAAAACTGCTCTCCCTCTCTCCTGCTCTTTCTCATATTTAACCAACTATGTGCCTTAGTGGACATTAATACTAAGCCCAGATTAAAACTAAAGTGAATCCTTAGTTTGCCATAGCTATTTAGGAATAGGTGAAAGTTAAACAAGGTTATTATCACATTGAATGTAGGGAAAAAAGAAGTTGGTTGGTTGGTTGTTTTCTTTGTGGGAAGGGATTCTGTATGGGAATATCTACATTTCCTGCCAATCTTTCATGTTTGGATCTATGTGGGGACTGCCAGCATGATTCATAACAGTTTGGGTGAGTCTGGTGTAAGATCTCCCTTACAGACCTAAAGGAAATATTCATAGGTGCTTAAACATAAACACTGTCCACCTTTACATCAGTACAAGAGCATGAGGTGCTCAAAGCCCAGTCTGACCAGTTCTGCATGGCCCTGAAGTCAAAGAAAGCACAGCAATGCTGCAAACTATGGAAACTGGGGAAAGAGGGAGGCTTGTACAGCTGACAGAGACAGCATTCAATATGGACCATTCTCAGCAGCTATTTGTCTAGTTTACACTTACAAACTTTTAGCACTGGAGTTCCTCTGACTGTTTCCTCCAGTGCCTAACTACCTACGAACTGCTTACAAGGAGAGGAGGATCTAGGTGGCTTTGTTCAGCTGATAAAAGAGGTTGCTAAAGGGAGACCTCACTGCTGTCTTTTAACTCTTTCAGGTATGGTGATATGCAGGAGGTGGAGTCAGAATGTCCTCCGAGATCCTCAGGGAGTGGATGACAGTTGTGGCAGTGGAAATTCTGACTGCCTATTAGGAAAATAGCTGTTCTCAACAAGCGTGGTCAGCACCAGAACCAGGACATAGAGGTGGTGGCCTCTCCATCCTGGGAGATACGGTGTAACTGAACAAGGTCCTGAGCAACCTTATCTGACCTCAGTTATCCCTGCTGTAAGCAGGAGACTGGACCAGAGACCTCAGCTATGCCTTCCAACATAAATTATTCTGTGGTCCTGTTTTTTTGCAGTACTTCTACTTCATATCTTTATGAGTATTTTGCTTTTAGTTTGTGACTGAACTGTTGCAAAGTAACTCAGTTTCTGGAAGACTATTACCTTGTTCTCCTTCATTGTGCTCTTCTCTATATTAAGCAGTTGCTGGCTCAGTACAATGCCTCTTCAGGGTTGCTTAAGGTAATGCCAGTTAACTCCAGGCTCAGATCCAAATGACCACCCACTTCAGGAACTTCTTTTCCTTCAATCAGTCTTACTGAGAAACAGTATGATCTAGTGTAAGAAAGAGGTTCTCCGAATACCATTGCTACTCTTCCAGGAACCAAACTCCTCCCTGTGTGTGGGTCCAAACTGCTAATGGGAGTTCACACTATCAGCTTAACTTAGATGGTCATATTGCAGGATAACCTCTTTGAAGTGACTGCTATATTGGCAGCAGAGAGTGATTGTATGATCCCCAGACAAGGTGCAGTAACTTGAGTTGTTCCCTCTGTCCCCTTATTCTGCAAAGAGACCATCCAGGTTGAGCAAAAAGCACTGCCCAATGGAGGAGAAACCATTGGGGCTGTTTGGGTGTGCAGGATCTGAGCTCAGGGCAATGCCAGAGTTATAACTAAAGCTAACTCTTCAGTGAAAACAAATTCTTAACCTAGTAAGAGTATTCAACCTCCTGGAAGGCCTGGGAATAGTTTAGATAAAGTAGCGCATGGCTTTTCATACCAGCTGCCTATACAGGTGATTTATGGACTGTAATATGCCATGGAACCAGAGCAATCATTGGGTTCCTTAAAGACAGAGGGGTGGACTGTGGTTGCACTTACTGAGCAGTGTATCTGTTCCTTCAAGGCATCACTACTCCTGAAATAAAAGCAAACCTGCTTTTTGAGGGAGCCAGACCTCTCATTTTCTAAGAACAATAAATGTCTTGGTAGAATCGTGCTTTGACAGCTTTGGATTTACAAACATCAGAAGTAAATTCTGATTATTTATTTTGGATAAATAATGAAGAGCATAAAAATTGCTGACGTTAACCTTCATTGGAAAAGTTGGTTTAATGGGCCCCATAAAATCTTCTATTGATGGCAGGTTCATAAAGCTCCATATTGACTTCAGCTAAAGGCTATAACTTCTATCAATACTGTCAACAATTAATATTGACTAATAAAAGTATCCTGTAAACTGAGTCATAGCATTATGTTACTTTATGCTGCCATTAGCAAAACTTCATGTCTTCTTGAAAACATTTCTCCTATAAATCTGGGATTTCTCAGAATAGCCTGTGTAATAGCTATAGCGGAGAGCCCAGTGTAACTGCTTACGTGCAGAGGGAGGAAACACAGGGCAACCTTTGTGTTTGCTAAACCAAGCTTCTGAGAGGATCTCAGGCTTCATTTGCTCCATCAGCAGGTTTCAGGATGGGAGAGGTTGATGTGAAAAGGTTTCTCACACCTTTATCTGTGCCAAATTATAAACCAAAAATGTCCACATTTTGTTTGCATTTACAACTTTTCCGTATTCCTTCTTCTCTTCCCCCCCATGGACCGTTGTTTCGATACATTTATACCACTGTTTCAACTGCAATCCCTATATTGGAATGATGTCTTTTCAGCTCTGGGCAGCTTTTCCTGACCTGAACCTGGCTGATGTCCCTGACATCTACCCAGGGATGTTTGAGCACCAGATGGAGATCCCAAACAACATAGTTTGAATCATATTTTCCCTCAAGTTCCACCTCCTCTTTTATTGTCAATATAAACAATACAACTACATACTGGACATCACCATTCCAGATTATACTTACGCTACACAGACTGCATTTTTTAGTATGATTTAGCCTTTCTCATTCCAAACACTCAACATCTAAGACTGCAAATGCCTTGGGCCCAAAGAAACTCCTGCTACATTTGTAAAGCACTTAAAAACCCTTCACATATGTTCTCCATCTTTCTGTCTTCCCTTTTCTAATTGCTATGAAACGGTGGTTCAACTGATGGTTAGAGTGTCATTGAATTTAAGGGAAGAGGAATTGAAGGTTGACTCAATCCTGACAGGAGTACCGCTGCCTCTGTTTTTACTTTCAGTAAAGCCTTTCAAGGCTTGTGCTGTTGCTAATGTGTTGTTGCTAACGTAATTTCATTTGTAAGTGATATGTAGGTACAAAGTTACATTTGCACGTGTAGAGATAGCATTACGGAAAACAGAGATAAAGACTCCAGCAGCTAAAGTAATTCTTCCCTCTTAAGAAAAATGCTTTTCTTAGTTGGCATGGAAAGAAAAATGTATGGGATAGGATCACAGCTGCTCATACACCACCATGGACAGCACAAGAGAGAGCTTCGGATACAAGCGAATGGGATGGATGTGCAAGGTGTTTGTATTTGATTGGTTTTATAGTGATTTCTTGGGAATGTGCAAAACTCTATTTGACCATGATGATCCCTTTGGGTTTTTATCCAGCCACAAGGCTTGCAAGAAAAACAATATCATCTTGGCAATGTCTGTCTGTTCAAATGGGGGCAACCCTGGAAGACCCTACCCAAAGTAAAAAAATACTGTAAAGATAATTTAAAAAGACTCTTCTGTACATCCTTTAAACAGCAAGGCCGTTTGTCTTTGAACTTTGCCTAATATATCATTATCTCTGAGCAGAAACTTATTAAGCTTCTACTGTAATTTTGTTGGGAGTTAAACATAAAATCATGTGGGTGGTGTATGTCTCACCATGTCACGGCTTCCCAAGGAAAAGTTATCATCATTTGTCACTGTAATACTGTGGCAAAAAGCATAAAGAGAACAAGCAACACAGTCATTTCACATCAGCTTTCTGCGCTGAGCTCCAGCTCCCAATGACTTGTACGCAGTGGCTATATTAAGAAGCAGGCTGTGCCATAATTGAATTAAAGGTGCAAAGGCATATAGGGCTGTGTGAACTCCCAGGTCAAGCTGCAATTGAATCAAAACCCTCTCTCCTCTCCTACACTGCTTAGCAGAACTGCTGACCCAAAGGTTCGCAGACCTACGAAACGCAGGCAGGAGTCCCCACAGCTGGAGACACAAAGTTAGAGAGATAAAAAATCTGTGACCTTCAGCTTTTATTTCACACGAAGAAAGAGGCTTCTAAAAATATTTCACCATCGTTTCCCTTCAGAGAGCAGTCAGTTGATTTGCATAAATGAAATGGCTCCTGTCAAGGAACCAGCAAGGAAAAGAAGGAAATTATCTGCCCCAAAAATCTGTAGCAAAGATAAGAGCAGCATCGGCCAGAGGAGGGGAGATTTAAATGCTATTTTGTCTGAAAGGTCGCTACAAAAAGCAGGGAGAGCATTACAGCCACTTAATGATCTCTGTCGCTGTGATAAATAAGCAGGATCTTATCCAGCAGTTTATTAACAAACACTCCATAGGACAGTACAAAAGGCCACGACATGGGGCTATTAGAAGAGTGTTTTCACTGAGTCTGATTAATAAAACCCAACATGAAACCTAAGGAAGATTAAAGTGGAGTGGTAAGAAGAGGCATTCCCGGTAGAGCCTGAGGCTGACATCGCATGTGCTGTCACCACCTACCAGTTTCAGTGTTTTCATGCTCCGTGTCAGTGAGGGTGAGGTTGGAGTTGGCCCGGCTGGACAAGCAGGAGCTGCGTCCGGACTTGGTGTTGCGTCCCCAGAGCCTCACAGGGTGCTCTGGTGACATGACCACGTCTGCCTCCGTGTCGGCATCCGAGCCGGTGCTGATGGAGTAGCCACAGTGCGGCAGCCCAATATCAGTCCGGTACAAAGTCCCGTGTGTGGGTGTCACATCTTCAAGACCCAGCTCTCGCAATGAGAAGTTGGCTCCTGCAAGGAAACACAGCAACCTGGTTACTCTTGAATAGGGGATGGGTTCATGTCACCCAAGTCAAGGGCAGAATCATTCAATCTCTGTCTTCAAGTGGGGCACAGTATTTCCTGTGTCCTATATAACATAGAATCACAGAATGGTTGGGGTTGGAAAGGACCTTAAAGCTCCACAGGCAGGTACATCTTCCACTAGACCAGGTCCCTCAAAGCCTCACCCAACCTGGCCTTGAATAAATCATACCAAAGATTGAACAATATCGTACCAAAGATTCCCCTCTTTTGTGGTCTTGCTTAGTGCAAGACCAAGTGACCGTGCCAAGACCAAAAATCAGCTGGATTCCTGCTTCTGGAACCTGACAAAAACACAGAGCATGTTCAATGAAATCATCAAATTCGAAAGCAAAGACAAACGGAGGAGTGGTGGAATTATTTATGAGAGGCAAAAAGTAATCTTCACAGGAGAGAAGCAAAATGAGGCATGCAGTGATCAAAAGTCCTACCATACACTTGGCAACTTTACTGCAATAGGAAATTCGAGTGAATTCTGCTCATTGAAACCCCTGAAATTACATACTGGGGATTTAAATTTCCTTTGGCAATCTCACTTTCCCCTTGCTGACCACTCACACCTTGACTCAGTTTAGCTATTCATTCTGACAGTCACAGCAGAGGTTATTTGGCTGTGAATACATGTAATTGCTGACTAAAAATACAACCTGAAGAATGACTCTTGAGTGAGTTCATGCCTAGTTACCTGCAGAACTTCAGAATCAGAGCAAATCAACGTGAAAAAGGCTTGAATCATTATCACACTTTGGAAAGTTGCACAATGGGGAGAGCAATGAGCAGCTCCACTTTAAGCCACATTTATTTATTAATTCCTGCTTTTGTTTTTCAGCCCTGAATGTCTTTAAAAGAGTTTGGTCACCCCTGAACGCCTTTAGTGGCTCTGTGCATTTATACGGCACAACGCACCCATGATCCCGTTACACTATGCCTTGATGGGATGGATTAAGGAACTGAGCAGTGTTTGCAGCATAGACATGCTTCAAGGGGACAAAGCCAAATGAGATCTCCAGCAAGGTTTGGGCCCAAACCTACGTTTGACCACTGAAGTTCATGTCTACTCATTATTGACATCTGTTCGTCAGGTCTGGACCTCGAGGTTGTATCCAAAACGGAGTTATGATTCTCTCCGTTCCCAAAACCACACAATCATGTGGCTCTCCTCACATTTCCTTTTGCTGATGTTGAATATCACACAGTGCAAAATGTGTATCCAATAGAAACAGTTGGATTTATACTTTTCCAGAGTCTGGTTTAGCACTTGAGGAAACACCCTGGCTTTTTCCTGAGCCCTGCTGTGTGATGAAGGTCTGCATTATAGCACACATGCATTGAATGACCAGCTGGCCCAAAGTAGATGCTATTTTACTACACTTTTTCTTTTAGTTGACTTTGCAGCTCATAGCGAACAAGGAGAAGGTGTTTGAATGCAAGATGAATAATGGAGCTACGTTTCCATGTAAAGCTCAGAGAAAGAACTGTTTGCCATCAGGAAGAAATAAGCAATGCTCAGCTGGTTCCAGATCTACAGCTGATAATACTCAAACCATATAAAGCTTTCGTGAACTTCACACCTTTTTAATTGACTGAACAAAACTAAAGCTTTCACACAGAATGGGCAGATAAGGTTGCTTAGGGCTCACACCTCCATCAAACCCCAGGGCCTGGCTTGGGAAGCACAATGCAAGCTTGTGGCAAATTAATCCATTTAACTTGATTGCAGAGTGGTCTGAGAGAGTGTCCTCTGCCACTCCATGGCATGAGGTAGCAAATGAACTTAACCTAAGTTATTAACTCAAGGAAGCAGTATCTCCCCAGAGACCTCATTCCTCAGCCCCAGTTTTGACTTTTGTGCAAGGCCAGGATAGTTTTTCAACCATCCTCCATGCAGTACTGTAAAAGGTCATCTTCTGGTTTTGCTTGTGTGCTTGAGTCACCGATGGCGAGTTCCACCTTCCCGTGAAACAAGCCACATCATCAGACACGTCAATGTGCAGCATGACTGATGCTCACCAGTTACAGCAGCTCATAAATTATGAAAAATGACTGCTACAATTAACTGAAAATCAAATTTATTTGCAATAAACAGCAGGAGGTGCATCGATTTTCATATTCTATGCCCACTGTTGCCTTTTAAGCTGGAAGAACTTAAGTCAATAAAAGGAAGATAATAAATATCTGAGACTTTTTAATTCAGATCTGGTCTATTTTTTCCTGTGCTGACTTGCACGTTTGCTGGCACTCTCACTTGAGCTAAAACCATTTAAATGCTGACTTGTTTATTTACTGAATTTATTTGGTCAATTTGAAATGTTTCCCCCTCTTCTGCCTCCCAAACCAATGCAGGAGAGAAATTCACTTTGCCTTGCTGATGTCAAGCAGGCTAATGAGGTTTTGTTTCAGGTGGCATGAGGCCAAGTAGCACCACAAACTGAGGTGCATTCATGGCTTTCTGTCAGTGGAAAATGTGGCACAGAAAGTCTGCTAAAGCTCTTCAGGCCAGTTTTGAGGGTAAACTGGGAGAAAACTATAAATTGAAGACTATGTGGGTGATAAATCAGAAGCAGAACTGGTGCCCTGACATGGCTAATCATAATCTCCTCTCAGTTAATTTCAGCCATTTAGATCAGTGGTTTTTACTATTTCTTAGTACCCTACACAATTTTCCTAGGGAAATATGAACTTGTTTACGGCAAATTTATACTCCCTGTCAACAGACTGGCTTAATCTTATTTATCTTTTGTGGGCTTTGGAGGAGAAGTCTGTGGACCTGCATGGCTCATAGACCTTCAGGTTGAAAACCGCTGACCTATACTAATTCACATCTATCCTGCACAGTGAATATATTGTATGAAGTGATCAAACTCAATGACCTAAAAGGTTTCCTTTTCTTTATAACTTTGTAGATTCCTTAGTGAGGATAAAGTGTTTCAGAGTTGCTAAGAGGAAAACTCCTTTTATGATGCCAAAGTATTACTTACAACACATATTGGCCCTTTTGTTTATTACTGCTTGTTGCAGTTATCCTGAAACACAAACACCAAAGCCATGTGCACAAAGATACTGCTGCAAGTCATTTTGCTTGTGCGTGCCTTCGAGATGAGTCTTGCACCAAAACCACAAGTGCATGGTGTTTGAAGAGTGAAATTAAGCAGCCCCCAAGTTAAACGAGTGCAGTCATATGCATTCCTTTTGGACAATCAGCTTCTCCAAGCTGCATGGAGAAGCCTGGGTCAGCTATTTTATGTTCATTGTCTGGAATGCTGCCTACTTGATTTGACTCACTTTGCCACTTTGTGCTTTTTTTGATAGACTTCTAAAAATAATTTATGTGAAGCTCTGCTTGGTTTCTGAACTAAGACACTTGTGTCTCTACAGGAAAATGAAGATGAGACTATAGCATGGGCCAGAAATCTGCCTCACGTAGGCAACAGCAGCAGTGAAAATATAACTGCATTGACATCAGGGTAGCAATAAAAAGGAGCCTATCTGTAATCTCTTTTAGGACTGTGGAGCCCATGCTGACCCTTGAACCTCTACATCTTCATAGCTATTGTGACCCAGATTCACTAAATGGACTCCTGTAAGTCATAGAAATGCTTGTTTCCCACTCTTCTAAAACTGAAGCATGTTCCCATCTCAAATTGACGGCCTGCAGGCCATGTACAATGGTGGTTCTTTCCATCTGCATCTTCCTTCTTCCATGTTTCTTAGGTTTTGCTGTAGCACAGATGATGGACAGTGTGGACTGGCACTCTTCCCTTCATTGCCTTCTGCCTTGGCATCCTTGCTGACTTCCTCCATGACATAGTGAAATGATCTCCTGAGCAGGCATGTATGTGCAATATATGAAGATGTTTCTTTGCTCTCTCCTTATCTCTTGCTTTTGGGATCAGAGTCCTTCAAAGGTAGCCTCCCACCCAACCCCAGATTAACTCATGCTCTTGCAGCAGCATCTGCTAAAATGGACTCACCTGCTCGGCAGAATTCATCAGCCTCCTGGTGAACCATGTCTTTGACTCTGTTGCTGTAGGTCAACCTGGAGTCTTGATCATAAGCCTTCAGAGTCTCACTGGAGCTGTAGGACTTCTGTGGGACCTTGCTGTCCTCGCTTTCGGCTGAAGAGCTGGTGTAGCGGCGCTCCGTGTCACGGCGCCGAGTCAGAGATCGATACGGCTTCCTTTCTTTTACATCCATGGCACCCTGGTCTGAGTATTCAACATTAAAATAATGACGTCTGTGTGGTGGGCAGATTGGAATAACCTGGAAGAGACAAGAAAAGAAATAGAATCATAGAATCATGGAGTATGGGTTGGAAGGCAGTTTCAAAGGTCATCTCGTCCAACCCCCCTGCATTGAACAGAACATCTTCAACTAGATCAGGTTGCCCAGAACCACTTCCAGCCTTAAGGATCTTTAGGCACCGGAAGGCTAATGTGCCTACTTAGAATAGAATAGTTAGGGTTGGAAAGGACCTTAAGATTGTCCAGTTCCAACCCCCCTGCCATGGGCAGGGACACCTCGCACTAGACCGTCTCACCCAAGGCTTCATCCAACCTGGCCTTGAACACTGCCAGGGACGGAGCGCTCACAGCCTTCCTGGGCAACCCATTCCAGTGCCTCACCACCCTAACAGGAAAGAATTTCTTCCTTATATCCAATTTAAACATCCTTTCACTGAACAAAAGAGATGTAACTTAATGGACTGCAGGAAAACCCTCCTTAGAACAATTGCCAGTGAAAAGAAAGTCTCAATTATGTGTGACTCATTTAACGGTTGCCACAGCTAGCAGGACACATACAAGTGGCAACCCGCATCTGTCTGAACTGGGCACGCACTTGGGGATTTGAAACTGATTGTGATTTTCCTTGTCTTCTTTCCGCAGGAAGTGATTCAGACACCTCCAGGAGTCACGTATTTGTTCCATCAGTCACCTAATCTCTGGGAAATCAGGATGTGCTGAAATGTCTCCATTTGGGCAGCCAGAGAATGTTGGAAAAATGCTGTCTTCTGGTTTTAAAAGTGACAGATAGATTGCGAGGTCAAAATGAATGAATGAAAGAATGGGGCAGTGTAAGAAGGCAAAAGGGAAGGGAGACAAAGAAAAGAATGAAGGGGTGAGATATGAACGGAAATCATATGATAATGTCTTCTTATTCAGAGGGTTCATCTTTACTAAGCTAGAAATATATTAGAACTTAAGCAGAGTTGAGAAAGTATAAATAAATGGTAGTGCTCTGCTTCATGTAACAGCATGAGATGGGATTTAAGCCTGTTGGAAAACCAAAGTATATCTATGCACCAGTATGCAAACAGACATATTTGCAGACAGAGCAAATATAGAAAATATCAGAAATAAAACATATATTCAAAGTCTTTTTGTCAAAATTATTAAGAAATTGTCTTTTCCCTTTATTATATGCAGCAGAAACGAAGAAAAAGTCAGTCACTTGCAGCAAGATGGTAAAATATGTTTTTGACTATCATCTAAACTGGTTTATACTGGTAAAACCCACAAACCAAACATTGAAATCTGCAATTACAGGGTGAGTTTCTCAGGAACTGTGTCCTTCTGACCACTAAATGACAGAAACTGAGACTCTAAATGCCATACCATGGTATTGTTATTTATTGCCAGTACTTAAAATCAGAGATCAGAAAACACCTATCAGTTCTTGGTTGTTTTCATAGCAAATACGTATGGAAATGTGTTGGCAAGGACTGAATTGCATTGTGTTGGCATTTCTCTCTTGAAAGGCTGAATCCTGAACTCACTAATAAAATCTTGCTGCTCTATGGTTCTTTAGATCCCAGCCTCAGATGCTGTGCCCTGGGTTTGTGTTGCAGCAAAACACAGCTATGGTGCAGTAGTCGAGGATGGATGCGCTGTGAGCTCTGCAGGTGGGTTTAGAGGGATGTGGTGTAACAGCATTTGTGGCTGTCAAAACTGTGAGCCTGATGGAAGACTCTTTGCACAGTTTCTGGTAACCTACAAATCATAATACTAATGCAGAAGCTTGAAAACAGTGTTTTATTACTAATTCCTCATTTGTTCTCTGGCACAGGCATAACTAAGCAAATTCTTGAGCTGAAGAAAGACTATAGGAGAGAGCAAGAGCTGCTGCATGTCTGTGGATACACCTGCATCTGGTTAAAGAAAAAGGGGGTCCCACTCCTATTTTGGCAGGCACTTTGCTAAGACAGGTTTTGCCCCTTTAACTTCCCAAATGAACTTTGCAATGACAGAATCCCAGTTCCAAAGACTTTTACAGTTTCTGTGGCACTCTTCCCGGAAATTAAGACGCTACCTAAAAAAAAATCCACTTAATGCTCTCCCAGTCTATTCCAGTGATGGCAGCAGACCAAGTTCACACTTTCTATTTGTCAGCAAAAGGCATAGAAACTACTGAACACAAATGGAAGAGGAAAGTGGGGGGGAAAAGGTTGGAGCGTCTTATAATTGAGCTATGTTTAAGTTATCCACAGAGATTTGAGTACCACTTTGATTTTAAACACATGTTTAAACCCACCAAACTCACTGACTTCAATCCATTCATGTAAGTTCAATACCAATGGGATTACTCACCGGCCAAAATTTACATGCGTTAAATATTTTGCAGAGGTAAGGCCTGAGAGGTGCAAAAACTAAAGGCTGAATGTGGAAGCAGTAGTGAAGGAAGTGGTTTTATGCTAAGCAGCAGTAGTAGTGTGCAAGAGATCTGCCGAATATTGGTAGCTATTTTGCTGTATTGAATCAAACATATTGGCAATTTCACACTGGAGAGAGAGAAAAGGAACAGAGCATCTGATTGCTTTTCAGTGCACTGTCTTCCTCCCTTAAACCAAAATCAAAGCTTTTTTTGGCTTGAAAAACTGTGACTTTTTTTTTTACAACTGTTATTGAATTGGTTTGTCTCCTTTATACCTTCTCTGTTTGTGTGAAACCCTCAAAAGGAGCAGGTTTGTTAGACCTTTTAATAAAACACCTTAAAATAGGCTCCTTCACAATGGCGTTGTAGTAAGACCTGTTATAATGAACACTGAAATTGTGGTTTATTGTCACGGGGAATGGAGATAGCAAAATGTGAGTGAGAAGTGGTTACTATATAAGAAAGAAATAGGGAAAGGTGGCTTCAATCTGCTCACGAGTATTGCAACTCCTACCAAGGGCCAGTCATTTAAAACCCCTCTACTGGGAGGGGCACACAAGCCAAGAAAACCTTTCTGCACAGTTAGAGCCACAGGGTACAAACAGGGTCTGTAATTACCATTAGTAACCTTGCAACATAGGAAATGGCCAAAAAACCCATCAGGAAATTGACTGAATTCCCACCAGATGAAGGTTTTTCTTTTTGTAAAGAAAGGTGCTGAAAATCTGAAATTCCTCCTACAGTTCATCAAAAATAGCCCTGTAAATTTGCACCATTCACATCCACATTCCTCTATAGCAGTGCTTCAATTCCCAAGTCATTCGTGTCTTTGTAAGTTTAACTCTCCTTAGCCCTTTTCTTTCTCTGTCTCTTGCCACTTGGCTTGACTTTTCAACAAGAAAGGTCACCCCAAAACACATCATGAAGCATTTTTTTTATTGTTCTTTTTTATTTAAAGAAGGAACCATTGCATTCAACTGACTTAAGTAAGTTTCCAGCACCTCTCCATGGACGTGCAGTTCTTGTCATTTCATTTTTATGGCCCAATTCCCAGATGGTTTCGATACCTCGCCTTCAATAGAGTTTTGTTGTCAGGGAATTTGCCTCACAGTGTTTCTGTGATAGATTATTATTCTTCTATCTGCTACTCCTTGTGTCTTGATTTCACTTCTGCTACAATTTCACCCGTGCCATCAACACCTCACGTTTTTCCTGAGTTCTCTGGCACACAGTGAATACAAAGAATCACACTCGTCTCAGTTACATACTCAACCACCGGCTTCTTTCCGCCTCTAGCTCGTGATTGCTCCTCATAATTTTAAAAGCTTCCATAAACTTGCTGTATATAAAAAACCAAAGCTTCTAATATTGTCCTTTCCATCGCCTCACTCCTCCCTCCAAAAAAGCACAGAAGCCTTCTGGGCTGAAAACTTAAGACTCAAATGCAGTTGATTTTAGGCTCTTTAATGTGTTTTGTATAGATATAACATGATCTCAGTCTCTAGGCAATGCAGAGGATTATTGCCCTATAGCTGGAAGTGTTCAAGAGCAGGTTGGACAGGGCTTTGGGAAACATGGTCTACTGGAAGATGTCCCTGCCCGTGGCAGGGGTTCGAACTGGATGAGCTTTAAGGTCCCTTCCAACCCAGACTGTTTTGTGATCATGCTCTGAACCATTTCTATTTAGGGCGAACTTTCTTGTCCTACAATACAGTGTTTCTGGCTCGGTTTGATTCTTTCATCATACTGCTGTCTGCATAACATATAAAATTTCACCTTATTTTTTTACTCCAGGCCAGTTAATGGCAATAGCCATTCTTACTTCTGTCAGCCCTCTGAGTGTATGATCCCAGCTGGACCACAAGCTGGTTTGGAGTATGATCCACAACAGAAGGATCCTCCAGGCTTTATTTATTCAACTCAGGAAAATTCCACTGACTCCACAAAGTGTTCTTCACACGCTAAAGCCTGTAAAATCAGACTCCTTAACATAGTTATATTTTTAAGAGGTGATGGACTCTACTTGCATCCTTGCATATATGTCAAGAAGCGGAACAAAGAAATGAGATTTCTAGTTCTGGTGCAGCAGTGCAGTAAACACAACGCTTATTTGCAGCTCTTTTTATGTTGCTTTTGCTTTGGTTGGCTCCCAAATAATCCTTTTTTATTATGTTTTATCCTTTCTGTCTATCCTCCTCATTCTCGGTTCTGTTGCTTTTTTGTTGCTCTTTGGAGCTTTGATTAACCACACCAGCTTTGTGGTGCAGAATCACACTCAATGAATGGCAAGGGGAGTGATTTATTTTCTGAGTCACTGCTCAAAAGACAAACTTCCATCAATCAAAAAGCAGACAAGAGAGTATGACACCACAAAGAGATATGCTAGGAGGTGCTTACAGCAAAAGGGACAGGTGGTCTTTGATAGCTGACTTACATTGCAGGTCGCTAATCACAGAGATTAGCAGCAAGGTGATAGACAGTGCCTGTTCTGGAAGGCAGCATGTCACATCATCCAATTTTCTGTCAAAATGTGAGGGTTTAAATGGTAGAGATAGCTTTATGTGTTTCCTATATAGTTATGGCAATAGGATGATGAGAAACCTGGAAGAGTGAAATACATTGTCTGCATGCCCATGTGAATCCTTGGTGGGTTGATTCAGTTCACCTTTGCGCAGGAATAAGCTATGCGACTTCCCACAGTCATCTGTTTTCCTCCACAAAACTGCCTATGCAAAAATGGCATCGTCTTACTTGGCAGGGCCTGCTTTTTGTCTTCTTAAAGTAGATCTTCTCATTCCACTGCTTAAGGCAATTTTTACCCCCCTTATTTTATATTGCTGCTGCCCTTTGTAGAATGACTACAGCCACGGAATACTGAGCAGCAAGCTGGATTTTATTTTCCCTCCTTTGAGCTCCACAAATCAAATCATTAACTAAGACCTAATGCTGGTAAGTAGTGAGCAAGTATCCTTTTCTTCACTTTATAGAGGAAAAGCTGAGGCGTGGGAAGTCAAAGTGACTTGCTTAAGGTGGTACAAGAAGAAAACAACACAACTGAGGGCAGACTCCTGATCTCCCAAGCTCAGTCTGCTCCTGAGCCCTAGTTTTGTTGAGAATCAAGTCACATAAGCGCAGCAGAATACTTAATTTAAGAATTCTTGGCCAATGCATGTCTGAAATCTTTGTGTGAGAGGAGTCATATGAACCTCAGGTATTATTAACAAGATGCTCTTTCATGTTTGGATAGTGCCCTTCCGTCAGAAAGACTGTGGAGCATGTACAATTGCAATTGTGTCTGACCAGTGAAGTCCCATGGTGAATGATGAAAACCCCACTCAAACTCAAAAGAAAAGAGAGTTTTTTGCCATGTATACATTAATCTTCTCCAAAACATCACTGGATATTGAGGTCAGACCAGAAATGTTATTTCAGAAATTAGCTCCAACTCAGGACCCAAAGCAGCAGCTGAAGATGTCGTGAGTTCAGATGCTTAAATGACTTTGTGGCTCTGGCTATCACTTGACATTTAACATCTTATTTGAAATAACCCAGCCCACTGTGACAGTCCCACCACACTTTCATAAGGATGCAAATGCCTGCTTCAAGGCTTCATATTCTGGTTTCATGACACAAAATGCTGAACCTGAGAAATCTTATTTGGTCATTTCTCTTTGTCCAGAAAAATCTGTGCTATTGCCTGGCATTCCACACCTGGTCTAAAGCACAAAGCCAGCAGAAATGTAGCGTTGAATCTTCTGATATATTCAGCAAATATTTAAGCATGTACTTAGGGGTGATTCAAACCAAATTTGTATTGCCAGGTGATCAGAGGCTGCGATGATGTGATCTTAGCAAATACCCGACCACGGCTTAAACAGTGTGATGTTATTTACCAGGTTTCTGGGAGATTCTTCTATAACATAAAAGACTGCTCTGTTCTTTATTAAACTTTAAGCTTCAGATTTATAACAGAGGTTCAAATCCCAGGAGGTCTTTCTAGGAAATAAATTAAGCTGTAGGTATAACATCCTCTCACATTTTTGGCAAAGGCTTTGGAAAGAAGCAGGCACAAGAGAGAAGAATGAAGAGTCGAGTTAACACTGTTTGGCTTCAACCCAGTGCTTAAAGAAACTAACAAAAACTGCCTTTTCTGATCTGAACCACTAAGCCTTTCTTTCTACTGGTAAGAGACTTGCTAAGAAATTGGTGACGTCCTGGCCAAAAGATGTGGTTTTGTGACCTTTCCGTGAATAAATCTAAAACTGCAATACAATGAGGCTGGAGGCCCAGGAAAGCTTGAAACAGTAGTTGAGATTTGAAGGATGGTGGGAAAACATGAAGAGGGCTGGAATGCAATTATCTCTGGTTTGCAAACCCCTAAGTCTTTCCTCATGGGCTGCAGCCTTCAGCCTATGTTAGGGGAAGATTTGGGGGCCAGAAGTTTAAGAAGCTTGCAAATAGTTTTTGACTGGTATAAGCAGTTTGCAGCTGCAGTCGTCAGAACCCTCCAGTGCCTTCCCCAAAATGGAAATTGCTTTGGGAACAATCTAGTCTTTATATTAAAATACTCTTTATGAGTCTATCAGCCATTTTTGGACGAAGTGGGTTTTCTTCAAACCTCAGTTTAATAGATAATGCATAAGGGTATTTAAATAATAAATGCCAGGAGAGCCAGCCTGACAATGTAGACTGATTTAGGTTCAGCCTGCAAATTGTTCCTGACTCGCTATGTCAGACTCAAAGTTTAGGTGTGTGGTGTGCCAGACTTCCATAAGCTGTGCAAAACCAGCTTGTGTATCGACGAGTCCCAGGGTGAGAGAGACCTGCATGGCATCACATGCAGGCAGTCACTGAATGAATCCCACTAAAGCATTCCCATTCTTCCTCCATCACATGCCATCTGCTAATTTGTGCTGCTTCCTGGAATATGGGAGACTAATATTTAAGCCCTTAATCTGAATTTTATAAGATGAAGTCTTGAATGTGTCTCAGAGGTATCTAGGTGAAAGCCCTAAGCTTCCTAAGTCTGTCTGGGGGACTCTTTACTTTTCCCTCCAAAACCCAAAATCAGAGTCTGTTTTCTATCTGAAAAACAACAAAATGTCTTTGATCTTCTCTAGTCATCTCCTAGACAATAAGAAAAGGCTGGTACAGGGCTCACTCAGGGTGGTAAGCTTTGTACCCACTCTTGGGTAAGCTCTCTAGCTAATTCTTAGTGGTCTTCTGTGGCCTACACGCAACCTTTATAATAAAAGGGTGGCCCATATGAAAACGTAGCAAGAATCCCCAGACAAATCCCATGCACACCTTGTGCCATTCAACCTCTTTATCCCACCATTTGGCGAGGGAATTCCCACACTTAGGTACACTCGTCTGTCCCTGCTTCTTTGCCAAGTAAACTGAACAAGGAACCTACATCTTTTTGTTATCCCTGTACTCAGTGCAGTCATAAACAATGTTTGCATTTCTATGAGCTTCTAGGAACTATAGGAAGAAACAATGGCTTTTCTCTGCATATGGGTGTACAAAGCAGAACTAGCAATCATGGTAAGGATTCAGATCAACTGAACTCATTTTTACCCAGGAAAACTTTATGCAGGCTTGTGCATTAACTGCTCAAATAGCTGACTATCCTCAACAACTTCATGCCTGTTGTCTATATCTAGTTGACCATCCTATGAAGTGCTCCTGAAATCATGCAAAGCAGAATGATTATACTGCTCAAGGACCATCAAGCTCTATATCCTGTCTCCCAGTGGTGAGTGCTTTGGAAAAGAAGAAGGGGAGAGTAGTTGGGAACAGTGATTTAAGGAATAAGGTTGGTTGTTGCCCCCAGTACACTTCCAGAAGTTCAGCAAATTTCTTAGCAAGACCATTGGATTTGACAGGCCTTCATGGTCCTGTCCTATGAGACTTTGTCTAACCCCATTTGACTCTTAAATGCTTTTGGCCTTTGTCAAATCCTGTGAGTAGTCCCCCAGTGTGATTATGTGTTGTGTGAAAAAGCACACAGCCCTTGCCATAAGATCAAGGCTTTGAACTCGTACCCACTCTCAGATGTACCTTATTCATCACTATTATACATTATTTCTGATCTTATGGGAGAGAAACAAATGTAGGCTGGGATTCTTTTAGGAGAGAAGGCATGTCTGCCTTTTCTCCCTGCAGTCAGCACTGCAGGCTCTAATCCTGCCTGCAAACACATTGATGCTACCAGGAGTGACTGTGTTTGCTGCAGGAAAGCTAAGAAAGAGAAAACTGTTGGTAGATAAAGTTTAAAGCATAAACCTTGTCATGTGTCTGTATCCCTCAGTAAAATCATCACGTTGGTGTGCACCTTGGATGTGAAATACAGTTCAGTGCACATCTGTTCTCTACCCTTTGAATGCAACTCAGTGTCTGCGCTGCTCACAGGGTGGCAGCTTGAATTGAAGGAGATTTGTAATGGGTTTTGGGGTTTTTGTTTGGCTTGGCTGTGAAAGTAATAGAATAAGAGTTCATGCTTGCATTGGCTTTTGCTACTGCAATCGAACGTCAGAGGATGCCTTAGGCTCAACTGAGTTTGGAGGAATAGACTCAAATGCGTGCTCAAAAAGCATTGCTAGGAAGAGATTCATTTTGTATGTGCCTATTTATTAACACCATTTATACAGACAATCTGCAGAACAATATGATGGGAAACTTCCTGCACCAAAGGGAAGCTCTTGCCTAATCAGGTACGACAAACAGCATAGGGAAATGTATTGCCATCACTCTTCTGCAGGCAAAGGCACATGTCCTGTCCAGATTACAGGACCCAAGCGAGTAACACCCCAAAATCCTGCAGGATTAGTCACAGATAACCTGTCCTTGTCTTACTACAGTATCATGTGTAAAATTGCCCCTGCTCTTGTCACAGATGCTGTGGTACCGGGCAATCTGTCCTCACTTTGCTTCAGCAGGGAAAGAAGCCAGCCTGTTTTCTTGTTCTGATAAAATCCCCCAAAGAGTAAAACTTTAAACTCAGTTTATTAAAATATGAATTATCTGTAGAAAGGCTGCAAAGTCCCATGAATTGATTTCTGATTGTCTGTGGACTTATTTTAGGACTTCTCTGTGAGATAATCAGAGTGCATTGAGAGATGCTAGCGATTGATTAATCAGTATAACCCCTACTGTGTCCAATGCTTAACTTTCAATTACACATCAAGCTTATGCAGTAGGCAGTGTATTTTTCTTAGGTAAAATGCTATGGGGAGAAAATAGAGATAAAAATAGTAAATTAGAAATAGAAAATAATCACTATTTCATTTTTTTCTTAAACAAAGGGCTCCCTCATTGCAATAACAAGGAAGGGTATCACCTCTAAGAACATTCTAAGCAGATGCAATCCCTCTTATGAAGAAAACTCTATCCGACATCCCCACAAATCCACTGTCTGCTTGACACAAGCTATACTCTGTCAAGAGGACTTACATCTGGTTGCAGCTCGGCACTGACGTGTACAGGGTATGAACTTCCAAAATAGACTTTGATGAACTCTTCCAGATGTACAAATGCTGCAGGGCTGCAAGATGATAGGGCAAGGGGCAACGGGTTCAAGCTTAAACAGAGGAGATTTAGGTTACCTATAGGGAACAAATTCTTCCCTGTGAGGGTGCTGAGGCGCTGGCACAGGGTGCCCAGAGGAGCTGTGGCTGCCCCATCCCTGGCAGTGCTCAAGGCCAGGTTGAACACAGGGGCTTGGAGAAAGCTGCTCTAGTGGAAGGTGTCCCTGGCAACAGAAACATTCTATGATTTTATGTATTAAGAGAGGATGGCTTAATAAGTTAATGGCAAGTGGTACTGTAGCTCAGGTAAAAACATAAACCACTGCATTTATACTCTCCTTGCAAAATTCTGCTTTCCTACTTGCTCAAAACATCAGAATAACAGCAGGGTTTATTTTTATTTACTTCTGGCCTTTTTACCACCATGGTAAAAACTCAGAAGGTAAAATTGAGATTCTGATTTTATGTTTCAATTGTAAATCTACATGGCAGGGTGAGCAGGCCGCCCGTATACATACAATTTTTTTCACCTAAATTTGGATCTAAGTCTTGCAAACATCTACAGCCAGTCGCACTTGATTCCTTCTACAATCAGTGAAGAAACAAAGGCATTTCTAGGGCAAGATTCATTAAAAACTATTTCAGACGTCTATTACAGACATAGGTAGAATGTTACCTGCAAATAACTCTTTCTCTATTGACTCCAAGGGGACCCTGGGTTGAGAGCACAGACAGACAGACAGGGAGGTGACCTGAACAAGGTCACACAGGAAGTCAATGGCCAAGACTGCACAAACCCCAGCTCCTGTTTGCACTTCAGAAGCCTGTTACTGGAGTTTTTGGATTCTGTACCAGTATTCATGAAAGCCTTTCACATTTTCAGTAGACAAAATGCTAGGTAAGAGATTAAGTGATTTATCTAAATCCAAACTGGAAACTAAATTATAGAGTATTAGTATTAAGACCACTTATTTAGTGACCAAGTGATAAGTCATTCAGTTTTCGACAGGAAAATGTCTTGTATTTGACTTTTTTTGTGGCAAAACAGAATTACTTATTAAGTAATTCTTGCAATGAAGGGAAAGTTTATGTGTCATTTAATGAAACAAGTGGAAAGGCTCGCTGTTCTGCTGAAGGAGAGCTTCCTGCCATGCCCAGGAATCCAGCCTGAGGAATATGCAGCAAAAAGACCTTGTGGGGAGAAAAGGGAAAGGGCAGGCCAGGAGGCAATTGAATGGCTCTTCTTAGCCATACCTTTAATGACTACTTAGACCAAAGATTAGAAGTAATTGAACTAGCTCTCAGTCAACAAAAGATGCAAATAGATCGTAAAGCAGAGTAGGATTACATTAATTTACACTAAAGCAAGAGTAATTAGTCAGTGTTTGTGCAGTGCTTGGAAAGCAGAAAATGCTGTATAAATGTTAATTATTACTATTTGTTTCAAATAGGTGCAATAAACACAGTCTTTTATATGTCTTAGGAGGGAAAAGACAACAATGGAAAACTCAGTAATGGGGCTCCAGCATTTAACTGAGACATAGCAAAGCACATTGGGAAAGACACACAGGTCTTATTCAGTTGCTATCTTTGAAGAGTGAACGTTTCATTTAAAGTCATAAGATGACTTTCTATCTCTGGAAAGCCTGTTTTATGGAAAATGAAAACCAACAATCCCTCACCCAAAACACCAGGGCTAGATGCTTATCATAAGGCCTCTCCTTCTGCAGTGTACTGTGTGTATTTCTGACCTTGCACAAGGTTAAAAGACAAGAGAATTTAAGAGATGGAGGCCATGGGTTTAAGTAGCGTGTTAATCATCTTCGTTTGGACCATGCAATCCTTCCTGAGATGAAGAGATAGCAATGTCTTCAGCACAAAAGCGAGAGTCTGGGAAACAGCACTGGTTTCCCTTATGCTTAGCTGTGCCACTAATTTATTGTGTGATCCTGGACAAAGCATTTAACCTTTTGGGCCCATTTTATGAAAAACAGATATAACCGTTCTCAGCTGTTTCACAGCCAAGGAAAAGGGTCCTGTTTGATGCTTTTAAACATGTCATTTCAATGAATAATCTAGGGGATATGTATCGCTATTAAGAAGATGACCAAGGGAGTCTAGGAGTCTAACAAGAAACTTATTAGGTGAGATCATAAAGTTTCGGGATGGATTCTGGGCCATGACATGCTAATGATTTGCAAAGATTATTAAGCTCGTCAGAATCATGGACATAAAAGAAGTAAAATGCTTATCTGCTTTTTTGCAGTAAGTTCTTGACCCAATTTCCTTCCTACCTTGGCAAACACTTGCAGGGAAGAATGATAAATAGCAGAGGTCCGACCACTTTGTATGGTTTAGAAATCACAAAGGATAATTCAATTAAAAAAGCAATTTAAATGAGAGAAATATTTTGCCAGGATATGAGCTAACAGGAACCTATATTTAGTGCTCGTGACTTTCAAAGCAGTGCACAAATGTTAATTTATTAGATAACAATTATATCTGTAAAGAAGGAAGTGGTACAGATGGAGACAGAGGAGACGGCAACATCCCCTCAGCCATGAGCTCCTGAAGCCCAATGTTTCATTGTACATATCATTGCCCAAGTGAAGCCGGATCAATGCTTAACATCTGTTGGATGCAGAAATCAGCAGGCAATCCAATTGCCAAGAATCCTTTAAACATAAGTTTGGTTTTAGCAAAGTTCAGGCTCCTGGGCTTGTAAATGTCAACCTCGGTGGAGGGATGGTTCCACGTTTCAACGTTTCTGGTGACAAACCCAGCTTGAGATGTTCCCTCCTGCCAGGGCTCAGCCACCCTGCTGCTCTCTGCCTCCCTGGGGATACTGATGCAGCTGTTTGTAAAAGCACACCATAAGTAGATCAGTGAAATGGTCTGGAAATGAAAAGGAAAAAAGAGCCCTTATCTGCCAAATCCTTACCTTCTTATTGTGTAAATCTACCCCAACTTTAATAGGGCTAGGTCAAAATCAATCTGGTTATGCAGTGGGCTTTCACAAGTATATAGGGATGCTGGGGAGGGACTCTTCATTAGGGACTGTAGTGACAGGACAAGGGGTAACAAGTTCAAACTGAAACCGGGGAAGTTTAGATTGGATATAATGAAGAAGTTCTTTCCTGTGAGGGTGGTGAGGCACTGGAATGGGCTGCCCAGGGAGGTTGTGAATGCTCCATCCCTGGTGGTGTTCAAGGCCAGGTTAGACAGAGCCTTGTGTGCCATGGTTTAGTGTGAGGTGTCCCTGCCCATGGCAGGGGGGTTGGAACTGGATGATCTTAAGGTCCTTTCTAACCCAAACTATTCTATGATTCTATGATTCTAAGTAGTTGCACTGGCTCAGGCAAGAGGGCAATACACTGGGATGGGAAGGAAAACAGATTAGGAAACATTCTTCCATCTAAACTGGAAGATGGATCTATATCCAGTTTAGGTCATGGCATGCAATATCACATCTGATCTGAAAAATCTGTGTTTCTAACCAGTTTTCAAGCAGTAGAACATGGGGTTTCTGATAACCCTTCTAATACACCTTTTCCAGCTCTGGCCCCTACCACTCAGGATCAGACGCACATTTTATGACTCTGAGAGATAATATCGCTCCATTTCTGCCAAGAGATCTGCTGCTCATGGAAGCTGCCTTGCTGAAACCCCTCTGCTTCATGTCCACACCTCATCCATTTCTCCTTGCTTAGAGACCGAAGTTTCCCTGTTTTAATTGGAATTTCTGTTAACACTTGATTGTCTCTGCCGTGGTTTTACCTCTCTTGAAAACTGAAGACAAATTGAAAACTGTTGAAACAGTCCAATGCAGTCAGCATTTTCTTCCTCTTTCTCTTCCCTTTTGTTTCTGTAGCAATTTTTGGTATCCCATATAGGAGAAATGGATGTAAAGCAAAACCAAAGACAGATTTGCTCTTCCCTGCCTCTGAAGGTTCTGCTTTGTAAATCATGTTTTAAGATACTTTATATTTTAAGATATTCAACAAAGCTGTTCAACAAAACACCTTTCTGCCCCTGTATTTCTGACCGCTGATGAGTGAATTTGTTGTGTCATCTCCTGACTGGCATTGGGTTTTACACCAGCAATAGCTTTTGTGAACTGTGCATCTGATCCAGAGCCCATTAAATTACATGGAAGTATTTTCCATTCATTTCACTTGGGGAGTAAAATGGGGCTTTATAAGCTCAGCTCCCTGCAAAAAACCTTTTAACTTTCACATATATGGTATGGGCTGCACTGCATCATATTTCAGCCTTCAAAAGTGTCAGTGCCAGGGATGAAAGGGTATAAAATTAAGCAATTGGAGTCTTTTGGAAATCTTCTTCCCAGAGTGAACTAAAATGAGCCTATGAAGAACCACAGAAGAAAGAACATGGTCACAGATGTAGTCTGTGACCTTTGGAACCTCTGGTTTGCAAGGATTCCTCCCCAAGGACCTGCAAGGGGGCCTGGGTTTGATGAAGAAGGTATTATTTCCAAAGTTAGGCTCCTTTCTAGCATTACGAGGACTGTGTCTGCTATAATTCAGGCATGTTTGAAGTTTCATTCCATAATTACATGTAGCTGGGGCCTGGGGCAGCCTGGTGCTCAAGCTGTCACTAAACGCATTCAATGCCATGTGGGGTCATTAGGTTTACAAACAGGTTGAACCTAAACACTGGGGCCTGTGCATTTAAGCTGATTCCTTGGGTAGGTAAAGAGGTATTTGTGTTTTCACCTAGCTTGAGTGATACCAGCACCTGCCACTTGCTCTGAACAGAGCAGTTAACCCTTAACTCTGTCAACTGCCATTGATGGAAAGCAAAGCAGATGAATTAATGGCTCCCCTGAGAGGAGCGAACGAGAAGACTCATGTAAACAAACACCTCACAAAATACAACTGTATTAATGGGAATGGAAATGACAGAGAAAACACCTCTCCTCATCCTTGATAAGGCACAGCAGGCTGGAGGCAAACAGCCACAGTGATGCTAAAGGTGGGGAACATACGCCAGCCACTTCGCAGCTCATGCAGTGGCAATTAGTGCATCCCCAAAGCAGATGAAAGTCTTTTGGTCCTGCTAATGGCTGGGATGACTTTGCAGCTCTCTTGAAGCCTACAGATGTGTAAATACAACACTTGCCCCTCTTTTTGGGCACACATGCTGGCAGATGCGCCCTACATGCAGTAATTAAAAAAGAAAGGAGGTGGAATATGTGATCCTTTTAAAAACCTGGTTTGCTCTTAGGGAAATACAGAGGCTGATCCATGCTCCTTGGCTTCTTCCCTCATCTGAGGGTGGGTTCAGTATCTTCAGCTGCTCGGTCCCAGATGTACTGGGGATGTGATGCTGGGACATTAACTGAAAAGAATTTGATTATTTCTTCTGTAAAGGGATATTATAGAGACACTTAAATATCCTGGTGATGGCAGTTTTATAAAGAGCCAAATCTATAGGTCAGTCATAGAATCATAGAATAGTTAGGGCTGGAAAGGACCTTAAGATCATCCAGTTCCAACCTCCTGCCATGGGCAGGGACACCTCACACTAAACCATGTCACCCAGGTCTTCATCCAACCTGACCTTGAACACCACCAGGGATGGAGCGTTCACAACCTCCCTGGGCAACCCATTTCAGCGCCTCATCGTTTGGGCGCTAGTCTGGACATGGATCTAATTAACAGACATTTTTCCACTCCCCATCTCTATGGTTTTCCTCTCTCAAATCTCCTTTTCCCTTTCTCCCTCTGATGGGAAACTCTGAATTTTACTTGCTTTTCCTATGACTGCTTTCAAACGGCCCTGGGCACACAGAGTTTGTGCACCTCACAGCCTTCCAAGGCAGGGAAATGCTTGCCTGGACACAAAATGAAAGCAAAGACCTTTGCCTATCTCACCCTGCCTGCTTATTTTTACCCACGTGTGTCTTCTTCCTTGAGATGATATCAGCATCTGTGGGACTCTCATCTGGTATAAAATGAGTGCAGAATTGGAAATCAATCAAATGCATCCAATGTGGTTCACTGCCTTATGGTGCGTTGGGGAAGCAGGATCCACTGCTGGCCAAAACTAGTCTGAGGGAGGATTTATGAGAGACAATAATGCTGTGTTTAGGGTAAAGGCAGGTCCCACATCCCTGTCACCCTGCTGTCCTGCTCAGGACTGCACCATAACTCCCATCTGCTCTGCATCCCCAGATGCTGCAACATCTGGATGGGGAGGTTGTGAAGATTTCAGCCAGATTGGAGGCTCTTAAGCGTGGTTTTGCCTCCCTTGCACCTCAGCTCATCCAGAAATGTGGAGGAGAAGCCTGTAGCTGGGCTTTCTCAGCTGAGCAGAGCTCGTGTTAGGCCAAAATTGTAATTCAGGGAAGGATCTGTGTAAGGAGGGACGAGTACAGCATCAAAGCAAGGAGCTGTAAATGGGAATCTTATTCACATGTGTTTTACCTCCTACCCTGGCATTGTTCAGTGCCTGTGCATTGGCTTGGACTGAAGCCAATGAGTCAAACAACATTCTCTGTGTAATTATATGCTTAATGGAAACAAGCAGAGGTCTCCATGGCCTAGATTTGGAGATGATTGCTTCTTAAGTAGTTGCCTCTGAGGATAAGGGGTGGGGGGAACATGCAGAAGCCAAGGGGGTGACGTGTTGTTGGAAAGGCACCAATCGTGGTGGGAAAACATGGTCTAGGGGCTCTGCTCTGCTCCCCAGCCAACTCTAATGGCAATCAGCAGTTGCTTTGGCACCTCTTTGGATGGTAAATAAAAAGCAAGAAGTTGCAGCAAAAGGTCATCTTGCCCTGTTGAGAACCTGCCATCCTGAGCTCTGAAAGCAGGTGGTCACATTGGTGCCAAAAGCAGTGACCTGGAGTGCAACGGGGCTGACCTGGCTGGACCTGTGGTGACAAGGGGTATTTCCACATAACCTTTTCTTCTACAGGTTAATGGTCCCATAAGGGCAGGAGCAATAAATAAATGAATGTGCCTACCATGGAGCCTCATTACTGTAAAGCCCAGCATTACAACCCAGTTTATTTACCCTATATAAGCTGGGTTGGCATGAGGATGGCAGGTGTGAGCATCCTTCCACCTTCCCTTCCACTATCTCTGATGCAGCAACAGCAGGAGAGGAGGCAGAACGCTGGGCTTGGTAATGGTTTAAACCCCTGATTTAATGCTGCTGTGCAAAGCTACTCTCGATAGAAGGGCTCTGCACAAATGTTTGGGGAAGGGGTGTTAGGATCACAGACAGACACCACTGAGATCCTGGCCCAAGGCAAACATGCCTGTAGCTCTCTTGCTTCATGCTTTTCAGCTCAAATTAGCTGATCCATATCAAAGTGGGCAGCTATTTTCATGGGGGAAGGAGCAGAGAAGGTGCATACCACATATCTGACTCCAGGATTTTGGGAACAAGGTAAATGTGAAGGGGAAAGGGCAGAGGCAATGGTCAGGACCCCAGTATTGGGTTCAGGCTCAGGGCAATGTTTTCTCCTATAGGACTACAGAGGTAAAAACACTCCAGGAGAGTACTTGAGCAGTATTAACTGTGTCAATATTAGTTGCTACTCTCTCTGCATCCCTTCCTTAGCTAACAGATCCCACCCCTTTCCTGCCCTGTGTTTGCATTTTATAAACCAGTACAAGAACTACAGCAGCTTTCCAGTTGGCCCAGGGTTTATATAGGCTAAGGATGAAATCAAAGCATTTCACTAAGATAAGAAATGGCCTTGGTAATTTGTAAGTTTGGAAACATGTATTTAAACTTTCTTCATTAAAGCAAGCAAACAAACATGCAAACAAGCAAACAGCAACAAAAGCTGTAAATGCCTCTGATGGTTACATTTATTGCTAAACAGGAATACTAATAATGTATTGGTCCTCAACCAGATTTTACACCAGTCTAATCTGGGAACGGCTCAACTAAAATCAGAGACACAAAAGAGATATCTACACTAGTAAACTGAATATTTTATTACAGTAAATAACAGTCTGGGACTGTTCCCTGGTACTGAGGCCAACTGGCATGGAGAACCCTTCATCTATATAATAAATCTTCCTAGCATCCAAAACAGGGTGACTGGAGTCTTCTACATTTTGGGTCTGCTCTCTGGCCCATGCTAATGCCTAAGCCCTGCTTAGAAATTGTTTGGCCCAGGTGAAAACATTGCCAGGAACCTCTATTAACTGTTGTTTAGCTGTTATTTATCAATATAAATCGTAACTCCCTGGTATTGTTTCATCTACTACCATAAAGAGAGCCAAACCCACAGCTGGCCAAGCTGTAAGGAAATAGGTACCTCCATATTCACAGTAGTTTTCAGACTGTTTTGTAAAAGAAAATGTGCTTCTTATTTTGATTGCAAATTAATTACACAAGCCATGAAATCAGTGTGATATCCTGCTCTTTAACCCATGCTAGCAGTGCATTGCATTGCAGTGCAGTGCATTGCAGAGACCTAGGTGATGGTAGGCTCACAGGCTTGAACGGAACAATAACTGGGACCTTGGATTTGGTTTTTAAGGAAATCCCTGCTCCTTCCCTTTCCTCCCAAGGTTTTTGAGCAATGTAGTTTTTCTCAGCATTGAATTTAATGTTCTTTCTTCCTCCTCTTTCTTTTAAGAGTAAAAAGAACAAATGAAATGAAATGGATGTTTCATTAGAAGTCCATTGATAGAGCAGATATCATTTAGAGCAGGTTGTCTAGGAGTGAAGGAGCATGAGCCAGAGAAGATATATTGCCAAGTTGTCCCCCCAGTCCCTAATCTCTGGTTTCAAGCTATTACATGGAGCCCTACAAATCAGCAAACAATAGGAACAATAACGAAAGGGCGTTTAAGAAAGAAAGATGTCATTTGGGGGGGATTACGGAACGCGAATGCTGTCTCTCCCAGCTCTTGGCAAAGAATGAATTGGAACCGCGTTGTCGCCAAATCAAATATTCCTAAAGCACCCCTAGGGATTGTTTTGCAATTCTGTTAATATTTTAAAAGCATCCCTTGATCTCACCCATGCCTGCCTGCAGCTATGATTTCATTACGTGCTGAAACAGATGTCTTTTCTCTCTCCCTTCTCCCCTCTTTCTCCTCAAGTTTTCACCTTAGTACGGTGCATTATGAACAACTGATGCCGAGGCCCATGAGCACATGGGATCCACCAGGAGACAGAACACTTTAATGCTGCCATGCTTGCAGGACTGGCCTTTTCACCAACACCAGCCCGCCATCAGTGTAAGAAAGGCCTTGGAAGAGAAACAAGATAAAAACGTAACCAAAGAAACAGAAACTTTCCCTCAGAGCCACAGGCAGTGCAGTGCCATGATTGTTCAAAGCAGCTTGGTGGCCTGATTCTGAAATCCCATCTGCAAGCAGAATTCCCAGCATATATTGCCTGTACATTACCCATAACTCTCTTTTTTGAGTGAAAGCTGAATGAAAGCCAATGGACAAATGAAGGCCTGGGTTCTTTGTACACTTTGCTATGAAAAAACACTTAGCAGAGACCTAACAGGATCAAGGCTATCTACCTCAGCAGTATTTATGCTGCTGTTTATCTTCTGCATGGCTGACATAAAGGTGGGGTCTCCCTGAAGGTCAGGGCTGTGATTTTGCTTGACATCCGTAAAGTGCCATCCATCAAGTGAATAAATCATGAACCACAAGATGATAGAAAGTATGGCCAAAGCAGGTCAAATGCTCTGGCCCTGGCCAAAGAACAGGCAGCTGAACAGCGCTATTCCTAGCAATGACCCATGCTCCTACCTATCCGTCACCATAAAAAAGGATTTGCTTGTTCTCTGGCTAAGCTCTTTCTATTTAGGAGTTTCTATTTGTTTCCATCAATTCTGTGGTTCTCAGAAGCAGGTATCACACCAAGGTGAACAGAAAGCTAGAATGATTAGAGGACTGTGCACTCATTAGTAATAGAAGTTTCCATGTCAAACCCTGTTATGAATAAAAATGATTTCCCCATAAAAAAAGCCTATGAAATGACCACAGATGGTGTGTTGGAAAGCAGAGCCCCAGTTACAGCTGGGGAAGCAGAGGCAAAGAGGAAGAAAACCAAGGGACAAACCAATGTGGTGAATCACTCGATGCCTCAGCTGGCAGCAGAACCAGGAACTGAACAGAGATGTTCTGTTTCCTGGTCCAGATCTAGTGTAAGTCTTGCAGTCAGGCCAGTCTCAACTCTGAGATGTTTATGCTCTTCTGCCACTGCGGGGGAAACATTATCTGCTGGAGAGCACATTTTCATCCCAAACTTGTAAGCTTAACAAGTCCCCTTGCCACATGGCTTGGCTTCTTTCCTGCCTAGTTCAGTGTATTCAAATATGCAGATGCTTCAATGAACTCAGGAATGGATATTTCAGTGGTGACTTCACATATTCCTTCTGAATTTGGCTATTAAGCCATTTTCTTTCTTTAACTGTCTTTTAAATAGAACAGAGCTGGATTGTTGGACATTTTATCTGTATCACTTGTAAGGCCTCATTTAATATGTAGACTGCAGGCAGCAACTGTCAGACATATGTTTCACCTCTCTAGAAAGACACCAGTTTGACAGCAAAGGGCTGGGCAACTCCCTAAGTAGAAAGCAGCCTGATTCACAGAGGGAAATAACTGCTGCGAGTTCAGATCTGATAAGCTCTGAAGACCAATCTTGCCTCTGAGAGGCACCTGCATACACTAGGTTGTGGGGATCCTGCACGTGTGGTTACGTTCTACAGTTCTCTTATGGAGGATGCTGTGGTCCAAGAACAATGCCTAAAGGCCCTGCCTGCAGGACTCGAATCTCAGCAGGAAACATTTTCATATCATTTAAGGAGAGAAGTCTATGCAAAGGGAGGTTGCTCATCTGGCAGGCATGGAGAAATGAGAAGGCAACAGTAATAACCAGGGGAAGCTAAAGGGAAACCTTCAATAAATGTGGGCTCTTTACAGCAACCACGGAGTTACCTTCTCTAATCAAGAGAATCAGCCTCCAGAACAACAAAAGGAGCAAACAGGACTTGAAGGTATGGAGAAGCTTAAAAAAATAGTGTGCTCCAGTATCTGATATGTAAACAGGATTAAATTCAACGCTGGAGCTGTAAGAGGGCATAAAGATTGCCCAAATGAAGGAACAGACTGGCATGGTGGGAGAAACACAGAGCTATGGATCAGGAGCGCTTGTGTCTTTAAGGTTCAAGCAGCTTGAGGCTGGCAAGCCCTAACAACCACTTGCGAGCTGCCTGATAAATGGGTCAGATGTGTTCTGTCACGCTTGGCTGGGGATGCTGGCCACGAAACAGAGAGGGGGATTTGTGTGGAGTAGAAGGTCCATGTAGCCCATGCTGTTTATGTCATTGCCCTGTGAGTCATTGCTGGAGATAAGAAATAGGACCTTGAAGAAGAGCCTGGAAGACTGTGCAGTGGAGATAATCAGTCTATGCCTGCTGCAATGTGATGCTCTTCAAGCTTCCCTTGCATTGTGACCTGAGCTGCTGAAATGCATGTCAAAGAGTGACAACATGGTACTAGCGTAATGATCTTCTTAATTATATCAGAAATACTGCAGATGCTTTCTTATTGCCTTAAAACAATCGCAGCAATGAAAGGTAGCTTTGTTCTGTTTGCTGAAGGTTGGGAGGAAGATGCACATATTCCAGAATTTATTTTGGGAGTAGAAGAAACACGTTAAGGAGACTGTCTAATGGCATATTAGAAACTCTGAGGTAAGGGGAAGTTGCCTTAATGCCTGTCGCCTTGTCCCGGATCAGTAAATGTTGACCTGGTCCAGCTCAATTAAGCAATCCCAGTGCAGGACATGTAAATCCAGACCCGATTATTAATAGAATTAAAATGGTTTCACTTTGTCTCTATAGCTCAATACCTGCAAACAGCTGCCTGAAATTCTCCTTTTACCTTCCACACCTGTAAAACAGGAGGTAATCTTAAAAGCAGACAAAGACAAGGACTGCTTATTCCTGTATACGTGCTCCCCAGTGCAGAACACAGGCCATGGTTATTCTTTTTCTCCATGAATTGTTCCCTGCCTTTCTCTCTCCCAAAGACAGCTGCAATACCAAAGACAACATCTCCACACTTCCCTCACTGTTGCTTGTTGATGGGTATGATTTCTGTGATGAGAAATGTGAGCATTAATCCCTTCAGGCTACACCAAGGTCTCTTGGCTCTTAGCAGATGTCCCAGCTGGTCCAAAACTCCCCAGCATTTTCAGACTAAACTGTGATGGGGTTTGTTCCCTGTATTTCATTCCAACATCAGAGCCAAGCTATAGGACACCAGCAATTGTAACAGTGGTGGTGTTGCTTCCTACACTTGATGTGAGGTATTCCTGGGAAAGCAGATGGGGAAGGCAGAGTGTGCCCTTCTATTCAATTGTTAGACCTGGTGGCATCACTCTATGGTTTCATCACTACCTCCTACAGCAGTGAAGTGTGTGTCTCTACATGACTCTGCTACGAGCAGGCTTAGAGTGTGACATGTATCCTTAGGTGCTTGCCAAAAGTATATCAGTATGCTGAAGAGAGTGTGTGCAGAGGAAAGCTTAAAGGGAGCAGATAAGAAAACCTGTTCTATTAAACACCATGCAATAAGTGGCAAGCAATAGAGACAAAGGGGTTAATACTGAAGAAATCTGAAGGATTGAAGCATCAAGGCAGAAAAGGAATGGATATCAGTGCTAATAATTAATTCAGAAGAAGAAAATTTCATTAAGAAGAAGGAAATTTCTGATTCATATAATGAAATATTTTCCTAATGATTAGATCAAGGAAGTAGAATAAAATAATAATAATTTAAAAAATCAAACTTCTGAAACTAGACTTCCCAAAGCACTATAGATACAGGCTGTTGCGGATAAATGAGCAGCCCCATGTTGGATTGGGAATAGAATAGCTTGGGAAATTCTTTTCCACTTAAGTTTATTATACTGTATAGTTCACAATCTGGACCAATGATTGCAAAAGCCTGTCTGGGTTTCTCAGTACCCTAAACCAGGCAGCTTGGGTCTGCTCCCAACCACTTTGCCACCACCCTGTATTGTCAGGGAAAAAGAAAGCAAGCTGTTTCCATTTAATGGTGATCCATGCCCGTATCACAACGCTGTGGTACCCTCCACACAATCAGAACACAGTTCACTGACCCAAAGAAAACCTGAACTCAGTGCCTGGGTGTCAGAAGATCGATTCTCTGTAAGGAAAACCTCTGGAGCTGCAGACGTGCTGTACGAGCCTCCTCCCCTCCTCAAACATCTGCTTGTTATTTGTATGGAGTGTGGGCTAGATTCCTTACTCAATGGCAATTCCCAGCAGTTTGTAATGGGCCCTAAATAATCCTTAACTTATCACAACAGCTGCTGGAAGGCGGCCCAGGAGGGCGGTTGAGATGATAGTTTGACTGAAGGCAGGAGATGCTTCTCATAGCAGCTTTGACGGAGAGGAGGATCAGAGCCACCAAGTAACATCACTAAGCTCCGAAATATCCCAGTGTTCTTGTCTTTGTGAGGCATACCCATTGGAGATCTGGAAGCTGTCAGCTTGTTCCAGCTTTGTAGTACCCTCAGGGAGGAAACAAACACTCTGCTGACTATGAAGATGTGCAGCTACAACTGCAGTAATCCAATAGGAACAGTGAATCAGAAAGAACAGACCTACCACTACAGACAGGACACCAGAATGGAGAGACTTATAATTGGCAGATGTGCACTGCTTAGCATCAGTGAAGACAAGGAAACTTCACATTCGTGAGCATTAATGTGGACTTCATCTGATCTACAGTATGTCTGCGCCTTAAACTTCCTCTAGAGCACAGATGGGTGTTAATCCCCTTTTCATGTTATACCCCTCTCTGGCAATGAATACACTTGTCAATTAAAATATGTTCTTTGAAGTTATTTCAAGCTTTCCAGAGTAAAGAACTGTTAAGTCTCAATATGACCCACAATTAATTAGGAAGGGACAAATTTGATCTCGTTTATGGGAGTGTAAATGTGTTGTAACTCTATTCCCAGCCTAGCAAGAGAAGCCATTTACTCTTGGTTGTTAATTTTTGTTAATAACCTTTGGCCAGGAAAAGGTTTACCCTTCAGCTGGTGCTCTGTGGACTCCATCTTCCTGTGGATTTCAGTGTTGCATAGCTACAAATAGTTTCTTTTAAATGAACTCACCCTCGAGATAAGTTATCCGGATGACACAACATGGAATCTGCTGGCATATTTACAAAAGGAATGAAAATCTATCCTGTTTACTCTCTGTCTTTTGAAGTGTTTAATCTCTAGACATCTCTGACCTCACCTGCACTAAACATTTTTGGTGGGAGATGGACACAGAGTTGAAAATCCCATGTCCTTATATTCTGATTTGTGCTTGTATTACATATGCCATGCCACCAATTAGCTGTTTATATCATGTATTTTGTTGTTCATATCAATTGTTCGTATCTGGTATCTATTTGCTGTATGTTGTTATTTAAAATGATCATGACTGTACGTGGTGTCTCTTGGAGAAGAGCGTGACATTGAAAGTGGTTCTTCAACTGCATGACAGGTCTCACAGTGGACTGGTGACAGTCACAAAGTGCAGTTCAGCATCAGATGGATCAGCCTCTGCCACATGAGTTGAAGATACAATTCCTCAGATACAAGCCAGCAACTGGAAAGATTCATGATCGTTTCCAGTTAAGTAGTGATGGCAACCAGATCCTCCACACTTGGCTACGGATGGAGTTCGCATGTGGAAAGTCTAAATGTGGCATGGAAATTTTGCATGAGCAATTAAAGACACCTCTTGACAAGCTTGCTAGCGTGTCACTGAGAAGACCTGGAGATCATCCCAAGGCCAGGTTGGATGGGGCTTGGAGCAACCTGGTCTAGCGGAAGGTATCCCTGACCATGGCAGGGAGTTGGAACTAGATGAGCTTTAAGGTCCCTTCCACCCCAAACAATGCTGTGATTCTACTATCATTTGAAGAAAAGGGTGTAAGAGATTGTCCTCTAAACTGGTAAAAAAGGGAGAACAAAGTTCAGTCTGATGTTCAAACTAGTTTCATTACATATTTGAGACGTCTCCAGTCGTTGGAAAAGCTGGGAAGGTGCTGGGAGAACAGGGAGGAGAGCAAAGGTGTGCAGCTGGTGTTGGCAAACACAAATGGAAAGCCGTTGCCTACCATTCCCATCTGATAGAGTTTTACATCATTGTACAAAAGAAAATAAGCACAGCAGAGGGAAAGCAGTAAAAAAGAGTTGATAGTATTTTACAGTAGAAGTTCAATAGTACAGCACTGCTCTTTCAACAATATAGAAAGAAAAACAGTAAGAAATCACCAGCTGAGTGTTTGGACATATTCCTTGACTATTTCATTAATCCACCTTCATTTATTTTTAGCTTGATAGTGTGATCCACAGCAGTTGATTAAACTGTAGAGAGCAGTAATTTATTCAGCTAATGCGAAGTAAATGAAAGACAAGCACATGTTACATGAGTCTTGCAAAACTTGATATAATAATCCCAAACTCTGTGTGCCTTCTTCAAAACATTAATGAAGTATCATCACACTTCCATATTGAACTACCACCAGGTATTATTGTCAAGACAAGGAAATGAAAAGGATTAGATCAGTGATCTCCTTAGGAATATATCTGGAAAACAAAGTGTCAAGAACCCTTGTTCACCTTTGTATTAATCCTGGTTTTATGCAATTACATTTTGTCGCTTTAAGAAGGCTGTGAACATAAATGATTTCATTTGGCATTCCTGTTGCTTTCATCACTGCGTTTTAGTGCAATGAAACTGTAAGTTAAAAAACCTCAAACATGTACAAGAAAATGAAAACCAATAAAACTCTTTTGCTATCTACTTCTCTGAGTGACACTCTTGAATATTTTAATGATATTTACTGATGTGGAGTTCATTCCACCAGTGTAAATGCAGGCAGGATCAGGCCCCCTGTTAGAGGATGTTTGTGTGTATTAGTTTTTAAGTGGAAGCTGGTGGAAGAAAAAAAATCAGTCCATTGGGTGACTTCAGATTTATTTCCAATGGGCCTCAACACTTCAAAGTGCTTCTAAAATCATATTAACTGAAACTCAAGTAGAACCCTGTTGAGTACACTTGTGCTGCGGCAGCTACAATTGCAAGGCTTGAAGAACTGTGTTTCACAGACATACATACACAGCCTTGATGTTTCTAGTGCCCATGTAACGTTCTCCCTCTGTCTCCCTGCATGGTTTCCTTCTCTTCACCCATTTTTCTTATTGTATTTTGTTTTATTACGAGGGAGAGGGGAGGGCAAGCACAGCAGGTGACTCTTAGAGCTGCAACGTGAAGACACAAATCTCAGAGGTGGTCAAGGCTCAAAGCCTTGCTGGGAAGCCTGTGTCTTTTGGCTTCTGCTCTCTATTATTTCTTGATGAGCACTCATCAATATTGCCTCTGAGAAAAGAAAAGAAGAAGGAGAAAGGGGAAATGAGGCTCTGATCTTTATGTTGTCTGGTGGGCTAGCTCACTAAATGGCATCTTACATGGCAAGTCCCGTTATTAGAGATGCAATAACTTCTTTGTGGTATTTCTTTAAAGGAGCAATACACTATCAACATCAGTTTTCTGTAATGTAACAACCGCACTTCTGAAACCCAAGATCTGCTCTTTGGACCTTCTTAAAGCCTGTTTTTATTCTTCCCCTGCCATCAGCTCTTCCTAACAAAGGCCCTATTTAAATCCTTTCCCTGACTCAGTATGTGTTTTTATATATTCTTTCATTACCTAGCTTAACTTGCCTTGAGAAAGGGTTTCAAGGATGGGCACCCAGGTATAGGTGGGTATTGCACTCTACCACTGCCCTGATGTTTGACCTTGTGCAAATCAATAGAGGATGGATACTGTTAAAAAGCTGTATTTGCCAATATTTAATAGTGCATGCTATATAAATATCACTCTAACTGCTGCTCGCTGACAGGGGAATAGTCTGTTTAAACTATATCCAAGTAGCAATAATGAAGTGGACAAAAACTTCCTCAAGTTTGAAGAACAATACAAAACCAAAATAGGGGGGGGGGAGAAAAAAGGTAGGGAAACAATCCAGAGAGATCAGGGTCAGACATGAGTCTCAGAAAGTTGCAGCAGAGGTTAAACAGGTCCATTTCAATGAAGGGCAACCTCCAAAAGTTTGGAAAACTGTATGTCAGGCCATAAATTTGTATTTGGAAATATGATAAGTGAGAGACTTCAAATATCAAACTACCATGCAGATTACTAAACCACAGGCAGCAAAGTGAAGAGCTAGAATGCACTGTGCTCAGGAACTGTGTGTGGGTTTTTAGCAGAGCAAATTCCCAAGATGTGAGACTGCAAAACACTGTAGCAGCTGGATCTTCACTGAAGGAGAAGCCTAAAATTGGCTGAGACATCATCATCATTTGTGAGATGCTGAGGCTCTCTCCAGTTCCCATCCATCTGAGACGCTGTTTCCCTGGCCACAGGATGAGATCTGAGCACCGGCCTTAGTGAACCCCCGATTCCCAAAGCAAAAAGAAAAGCAGGGGAAATGGTGAACTATGAAGTAGATGGAAAACAAATTCACTTAGAAACCCCAGGCACAGATCTGATCACTCCTTTGGAGGAAAGACAGCATCCTGGCAAAACAAACTCTGCAGGGTTTGCGAAGCTTTTGTTCTGTTACGTACAAGTTAATTGTTGGTTTTGCCTCTAACTTGCATTTCTGAGTCACTTGTTTTTAATTAGGCCTCTAATTGCCACATTTTCTGGGATCTTGCTATTGTGTCCCTGAAAACACCATCTCTGTTCAACATTTACTTTCTACTGTTCTTACCCTGAAGAAAAAGCTGTGCTGTGGATGTATCCAACTCCACCTCTTTCTGCCTTGAGTAGGGGAACTGACTGTTGAGTGTGAACTGAGCACAACCCATTCTGTCTCCTTTTGGGATTATATATCATCCTTTCTAAAGGTATCTCTTGGCCAGATCCCAGTCTCCTAGGGTCCGATATACCAATCAGTGCAGACATTTACAGCAATCTTGAATCACAGAAAGGTATGGAAAAGCAGAGGATTTATTTGACAAAAGAGCCAGGTGCATTGGAGCTAATTCCCTACTAGTACACTATTATAGTCATGGCTTCTGGCAGGGATAGGCAGTTTTCATTCCCCTTGGGAGATAAGTGGAAGCTTTACCATCAAATGCTGCAAAAACAAGGCAATGAACGCACCAAAGATGCACACTTTGGAAGCAATCCTGCCTCCTTTCCTACTATCCTGCAGCAGCTCAGAGCTGCACATCGTCCCCTGGAGAATGACTGCCCATTGCTAGCACCCTGTGCAATCTTATCACAACATCCCAGCCCTGAATGCTGCGGACCATTCTGATCCAAACGCAGCCTCGGGTTGCTAACAGGACAAAAAGCAGCTCTGAAAGGGGAAAACCCAACATAAAAAGCTATGCTGGAGGAAAACAGAATTTGTGATCTGGTCTCTTCTGTGTATGGATGTAGGCTGGCTTGGATTTGCACACCGGCAAAACCAACAGCAACAGATAGGTCAGGGGAGCGAACATGCTGTAAGGGAGCACAAAAATAGGTGCACTGTTTTCCTCTGGCAGCACTTTGCAGCCACATCACTGTAGAGTACATGATCCTGTGGAGCACAAAGCAGTAGAGATTTGGGTCCCAGGAGCCCAGGGCTGGGAGAGGACCTTTATCTGGTCTGTAGATAGATGGATGAAACACAGCATGGAAGAATAGAAAACACAGCAAAGCACAAGAACAAACTTAGCTGTGCTTAGACAAAGGGCTTGTGGTTGCTTCCTTCTCACCTTCTCTCTCATGGCTGCATGGCAAGCAAAAACAGTCGTGGCTATAAATAGAGCCAACAAGGAAGGAGGACATATCCTGCATCATTCATGAACATGAGTCTCAGACATTCTGCCAGAGCATAACTTAAACATTTACTTACATCAAAGTGGAGCACGATCAAAAACTGCAGGCTTCCCTCAAGGCTTTCATTCAAAAGAGAAATAGAAAGAGAACTGCACTGTACTTCTGTTACTAGATGCATTGTATAAATGAAAATTAGTGTAAACAGTCTGGAGATAACTAAATATTAAATGCACACAATTTATATAGCTTGAAGGAAAACAGTAATTGGTTAAGCTCATGAGAGAGCTAAAACTCCATATTCTATTGTTTCTTTAACAAACACAAAAAGAACTGGGTAAAAAGGAGCTACAGCTAGGTCATCATTATCACCCTGAATACCAGAAGGGACTGCCTTCATGTCTAGACCCCTACAGTCACAGGCAATTATACCAAATGCTAAGACCCACCTAAATTAAGGCACTTGGGTTGATGTATCTGTCTTTCCGCCAGGGATCAGCATAACCCACATCAGATGCAGCAACCCCACCCTGAAGATGCCTGATTTGGCAGGAAGGCTCCTAATGCAAACACCGAGTTACTCAGCAACAAAGCCAAGCCCTTGCCCGCACCACATCCACTCGCACACACCAAGCACAGGTCGTAAGTCACTCCTCCAGACAGTGTAACAATGCAAAGGCCTTTAGTACCTATAACCACAAGAGGTAAAATCTACACTGGGCCACAAATAAAAACCAGGGCAGACTAAGGGCATGGCCAGTGTTGTAAATCCCCTGTAAGGGTGGGAAATATCTTGTGCAAATGCCTCAATGGACCACCATCCCTCTCAGAAAAGCTTTGTCATCCCTGCTAATATCGCCCAAGGAGAATTCTTTCCCAATCCCTAATCTGGAAGACTCAGCATCCCGGCACATCAGCCTGCATTGCTAAAGCTGCAATCTCCAGTCAATCAGTTAATGCAGTTAATGAGAGATGCACCGCAAACTTAAGGAGAGCCCAGAGGACTTCCTTTTCTCCCTGGGGTGCTCCTGTCTACAGCCTTGCACAGTTTTCATGTCGGAATGCAAACCTCTTCCTATTTATCTTATGTGTTCTTCAAGGCAAGATATAAGTTTGTACAGTGCTGAGCATGTCCAGGCTTTGGTGCAACTCTAATGCATATCTACTAGGTTTTTAGCAAAAATCCCCACTGACTCCAGCAGGAACTTGAAGCAGAACAATAATTTCATCATGAAATAGGCAGCTGAAGTCAGACTTAGACAGGTTTTAAATGTTTATAATTAGAGGAGCTTTTGGGTATGATGGGTGAAGATATGGGTAGATCTCTGATTCCTGAGTCAGCTCTCTACCTTTCTGATACAAACTGAGTTGTGTGCAGCTCCTTGGATGTGTGATTTTTGTTCTTTTCCAGATGAGGATTAAAGTCTCACTAAAATTGTCTGTTTTTTTTGTGAACTTTAAAGAACCATAAGTATCCTTCTATTAAAAATAGTTTTCCCTATGTTTGGCAAAAAATTCCCATCTCTAGCCATTCCTTTTTTACTTGTAAACCTTCTCACCTCCAAGCTATGGCAGGTCAACAACAGTCAACAATCTCTCTCGGTCAGTGTAATACATAAAAGAACAACAGAACTTATGGCTATAAGTCTAGCCAAAAATACCAGCTTCTTCAAAGGCACAGCATTCAGCCTTATTGTAAATGATTCTTGCTGATGGTCAGTGTAGTCTTGTTTGCATTGCACTATCAGGTCACTGTGCAACCAGACACTCATCACGTATTTGCAAATCCCTGATGGAATTTGCCACTGCTCCCCATTTAAATGGCTCGGTCTATCAGGTCATAAGGACCAGAATTTGCCCTGATGGCAAAAATGGAAAGGAATGCACTTAATATGCTAGTATAATACAATATAGGCCAGAAAATAACAAATACTATGATTATCTCTACATTGTGTATGAGACCTAGAGAAATTAATTAGGTTGTCTTCAAAGTAACAAGTAAAGCTTATTACTTCAAATACCTTCCTCTACTTGATTTTCCCCTTTAAATCTGTATTTTACACCTACCTATAGAGAGAGAAACATTATTTTTAATATTAAAGCAATTATCCAGTAAACTCCAGCTGGTCCTACTCAACAATAAAACTAAACCAGAACAGAAATTGCTTGCATGTGTTAAATTGGAATACATCTGCTCATATTTTGGTGTTACAGTAGCTTTCTCAGGGTTTCTAAGCTCCAGCATTGTTGTTACCCGGCAAAAATAGAATAATCTAGTTCAACAATTTAAGAATATTGAGGGTTCTCTTGCCTTTTAAAGAATGTCTCCTCATGAACCTATAGCTCCATATAAATACATACAAGTAGCAGGGATGAAAAGGTGTCTGCCCAATGGAAACGGAGGTCTAAATTTAGAGTGAGTTAGTATTGGAATTGAAGGTTGGACAATAGGAAAAAAGATGGGAATTGTGCAGGGAAATAGAAGTTAAAGGAATGGACAAGGAAGCTGCAAAGTTGTGCAGTTTTGAAGGTGTGGATAACAAGACAACTGAAACCATGAGGAGGACTTCCCTATCTTCCAGTAAGAGCAGTTTAAAAAGAGCAACAAGTATTTATGTGAAACCTATTCTGCAAAGCTAGAAGAGATATGATGAAATAACAGGAGTGACAAAGAAATCCAAGATTCAATCGAGTCAAGACTCCAAGGATTATCCGAATAAACTCTATTTATCACTGACAGCTGAAGTAGCAGTTGAAAGTGATTATGGTGATACTGCCTTCTTCCCTTGCCTGTCTCCCTGCTGACAGTTACACATAGCTCTGGTCCAGCCAGGGCAATTCATGTTATAATCAATGAGATTTGGCACCATGTAGGGTTTTTTAACTCCTGCTCATCTGAGCAATTCTCCACTGTGAATGGGAATAGAATCTTTGCCCCTCTGGGATAGAATAGATGAAACAGTGCATGTCCCACGATGGTGCTAGCCATGAGTGATGCGCATACAAGGAAGCAACACCAGAAGTTACTATTCGGCTTTAAAAAATACTTTCTCTTATCCCCAAAAAGTAAAGTCCCAAATAAGCTACCACACTCCAAATTTCAGATATCTTTAAATGACAAGCACCTGCAGATAGACTTGGTCTTTCTTTCTGACTAAAAACCCACCGGGACAAGGATTCCCCAGGATACCTGCTTCAGATGCCAACTCTGCATGCAGACTGTGCAATATTCAAGACAGTTCTGTGTCCCCCTTTGGAAGAAGATGTGTTCTTCAGCTGCAATAACTGCCCAGTTTCCTGCTCCACAGCCAGGCTGAGCATTGAGGATGGACAGAGAGTAACCAACAGTTTCCAAGCTGACAGAGTAAACCAGATTCAGGAGACCTCACCAATGTTCTTATCATTTGGAGTTGATTTCTTGGCCAGTGTAGTAAAGATTCAGAGCACAAGAGCAAACAGGGAGTGTGACCTCAGGAAAGTCCTGGAGTATCATTACTTTTCACTTTGCATTACCCTTGTTCAGAAGCAAAAGCATCAAGGCAAGAACGATGTTCATTTAAAGCACACTGGAAGTCATTAAATGTCATTTCATGGAAGGGGAGGAAGACTGCACCAAAGTCAACCTCACCAACCAAACAACTTCCTATGTTTGAGGAATTTTGCTTTCAGTCCTATCTTCTCCAGTGAATCTCTGCCTGAAGTTTAATCATGCCCTCTCACAATTACTCATTCTGTATCAGTAACACTCGAAGAGTTGGGCCATGTTTGTTCAAACCTATAGCTTTATTTATGTTTTCTTATCTCATCTGGCTGAAAGAACATTGAACTCCACAAAAAGCGAGCCAATCCCATATTTTCTGTGCCATATAATTATTATTCCACATTCAATTGTCTTTCCTTATTACAGATGTATTTTACAACGTGTATAATTAGATACAAATAAAAATCCAATTGGATCAATACCAAAAACATATTTTCCAGTTAATTGTACCAATAATTCTCCTTTGCTTTCTCTACCTATGTCAGTGGGTACCTGAAAAAAACAACTAATGCAATTTTTGCTGCGGGACTAAATTGACTTCCAAAGCTGGAGAGTTTTCAGTGAAAATGTGATTTTAGGAATGACTGAATAAATTATCCATTGTTATTTAAAAATTAAGCTTCCTCATATGAAGCTTAACCAAGCCCTGCCTATAACTGCTTGCTTCTAAAAGAACATGATGATCGTAGAAAGGTGCTGATAAATCACAGCCTGTTTTCTTTTCCATCGCGATGCCGTTACTCACCCATATTTATAACATGCCACTGACTGAAGTGTGCATGTTTATGGGCTCTCTGGAAAAGTCTGATAAGGGCAGTGATTGGTGGTGGGCTACACTCCAAACGTCTGCTGCTCCAACTTCCTTTCCCCACCGATGCTGGAGCAGAGCGTTCTGCATCCTTCAGCAGCTCATTTGCTGCGCTCTCCTTGAGCGGCGTGGCAGCGGGTGCCAAAGGAATGCAAAGTCATGCTCCTGTGCGCTGCCCTTCGGCTTCTTTATTTGCTTTGCACTCTTCTACCTGAATGCATAAGAAAAGGCTCTTTTAAAGGCCTTTCCCTCCCTGCCTGCTCATAGCAGGAGCCTGCTGCGTGGCAGTGCTACTCTAATTTAAGCTGGTGGGAGGGTGTACTCGATGGTTGCACCAGGTGCTGGGTTGCAGGGGTCTCCTCATTGCCACGTTCTGAAAAGCTTCATTATTCCTTCCCCTTCCTCCAGTGCTCACTCCCCCTGCCTTTGGCATGGTGATGCTTTAATTGCAGCCCAGGCTTAACTCAAATTCATCCTGAAAGCATTTTTAGCCTGTTCCAGAGCTGCTTTTCAGTTATGAGGGCTGGATGGTAGCTTCAGTGGCACATGTATATATATCTCCAGCTTAGCAAAACAGTAAGAAAAGGTTTCGTTGTACTTTCAAAGCTTTGCTATTAAACTTCAGCTTCTGCCAGTGCCACAGGAATTTTTCCAGAGTATGATATAGCCTAAATAGCTTTTCCACTGATGGCTAATATGGAGGGGAAATAATTGTCGGGGATTCAGTCATTATAACTTCAGCATCAGGATATTGTGTTGGGTCTGCAACAGAAAACCAGCCCAAAACTTAGGTCAGTGCTGCCAAAGTTTGGAAAGCTGGACCGAGAGCTGAAACAAAAGCCATGCTGGTATTCTGCTCTGCTGATAATGTCCTTCCATCAGTTGCGTGGCCCTGAAACAACCTCATCAGACGGTCGTTTGTCAAAACCAAACTTAGAGCCATCTACCATATGTAATTTACAGCCGTGGCTTGACAACATACTGCAGTTATCCCCAGCAGACAAAACTGTTTACATTTTATACACATAATTGGGTCTGGTTCAGTAACATTTTTCATTGGTGTGTCTGCCAAAATTATTAAGCTATTAGTACACGCTGAATGGGTGCCAAGCCAAATATTTGCCAATAAAAATGGCCTTATCTGTATAAATGCCAAAAAGGTTTGTGTTTTTTGGTGTGCATGGGTATTTTTAAGACTCTACTCCATATAGATATACGGATATGTAAATGTTTAACAAAGCTATGACTTGACATTGATGTAGAGTATTAGATCAAGATAACCCAGCATTTGGATGCGGTTCATTGGATGGGGTTCATGTCTCGTCTGCCACATTTTCTGCTGTGGCTGTAGAGGAGATATGCAGTGTCCCGTGGTAAAGCCCATGGAGAAATCTTCCTAAGTCACTTCCTAGCAAGGTGTGGAGGACTAAGCACCATGTCCATACAGAACTTGTATTCAACTTGTATTGAGGGAGAGGGATCCTTAAGCTGGCATCCAGCCCCAGCATGCAACACTCAGCCCACCCTTTGAACACAATCCTGCAACACTACTCAGTTCATGTCATCATAGCCACTCTGGCACCCATCCTTCTGTGTCAGTCCCCAAAATGGGTGTTTAAATTCACATCCCATCTTCACTACCTACATGGAATTACAGAAGCTCAGCAAGTTGGATTTATATGAGGTTTTTTTTTTAACATGGAGCTTTTGCAATCTTAACGTGTGTTGCTTTCGTGACTGGTCACAGGGATCAACAGAAAAAGAGCAATTTTGTTACTGGGAGTTAAGACTTCTTCTTCAGTACTATCTGCAGCTTCAACACCGATACAGGGAAATGCTTCCCCCAAAGCACTTACCCACACTGCATCGCAGCTTCCCAACTGAAGAGGAGGTGTGCTGTGTTATTTAAAAATGCTTCTTTTTAAATCTTGGGGAGAGGAAAATAGTTCGTAAGTGGCAACTCTTCAGGAAAATTCTCTCCCACCTCCTCAGGAAATAGGCTGCTTGCTGTCATATTCTCAGCATTTCTTGTTCAGAGCATCAAAATGTGGGTTCCTCAAACCCTTCAATTCCTCAAGTGTTCACCTTCCCCATACCCCATCCATGGGAAGCAAGCAATGACCTGAACTCCCACAAGCCTAAATAGGAGTCAACGTGGCTTAAATTTATGAGGAACAGGGCTGATTATTAGTAGTGAGGATAAAGAGCAATGCTAAGATAAAGAGCAAAGGCAGAAGCTTTACTCTTTAATGTAATTGGACATCAAACATGGACACTTGTATTTATTTTGGTTAGAAGATACATAATCAACAGAAGAAAGGTAGACTGCAGAGCCCACAAATCTATGTGACACAGTGATAACACCAGACCTCAATGAAGAGGGTGCACATTTTCCACCCCTATTAAAACGTCTGCAATACAGCTATCTAAATGGTTTTTACAGGTGCAATTCATCTTATCCTAATGTACACATATAAAATACATCAGCTATAGAGCTGTGCAGAATTCTCTTTCCCTTCATGGACTGTAGATGAAGTCCAGGGTGGCTATAGCCAAAATGTTGTATTGGGTCTGGCTGAGATGGAGTTAAGTTTTCCCCTAGCAGCTGTGCTTTATATTGGTAGCTAAAAAGGTGCTGATAGCACACCAATGACCTGGCTCCACAGCATCAAGGCTGCCTCTCCAACATCCCCCCTCACCAGTAGACTGGAAGTGGGAAAGGTCTTGGGAGGGGACACAGCCAGGACCCCAACTGACCAAAGGGATATTTCATACCATATGACATGGTCTCAGCAATAAAAGCTAAGGGAAAAGATGAGGTGGGGTGGGATGTTTGTCACTTGTGTTTGTCTTCCAGAGCAACCACTACACACACAATTGTGTGAAATACAAGACTTTAATTCCTCTGTGTTTTTAAAGAGCACACTGAGGAAAGCACAAGTTCCATAACATCACATTATGGCATTTTTCCTGCTTTTTCTTTTAGTTTTTAATCTACTTTTTAAGACAATTTACACTGAGTTGCATCAGTTCTCCTCTCTTTGGATGATATCCCCTTAAAGCCATCAGGCATGAAAGGATAACAAGTCAGCTTTGATCTCACCTTCTCTGTGTTTGAAATACGGCCTTTATCTTAATGTCCTCAAGTTGTTTCTCCTGCTATGATTAATACACCCATTAGCCATCACTTACTTAAAGGTTTTTTTTCTCAATCAATCAATGTGCAACACTCATCAAGAAGCCTTGAGGTAAAATTTAAGTTATTTTTCCATATGGTAACCAAGAGGCAGCATTGCTGCAGCACTGGCTGTGCATCTGTACAGTGTAAGGTGTGTAGCTGCACAGTAAGTAGCTTACACAAAGTGCAAGACTGCCTTGGGGAATGCAAAGAACAGTTGGACTCAATGAACTTAAGGGTCTTTTCTAACCTAGTTGATTCTGTGCTTCTATGAAGACACCATGGCATTGTTGCATTGCCTTTGGGCAATGTAGGGTTCAGCTTCATCTCACCTTCATCGGGCTGATGCGTCTAGGTGAGAAGATGGTTTGACCTGGATTTTCCTGCATTCCCTTTAATTGGTGCAGACAGAATGGAAGCTCCTGAGGATGGTTTCCTCATTAAGACCCATGCATTTCCTATGGAGCTGTTGGAGGAAAGGGGATTCATCCCATGAGACAGATGCCCCTTGCTAGTTTTGTAGACTCTCCTTGTGTACAGAAATCAGACAGGAAGTTATGCTCCTGTGCTCAATTTAGCCACCCTGTTTTAAATGTTCACTGAAGGTGAGAAGAACTGGCCGTTAAAAACGTCTTTTTCTTTCTGAAATTTATAAGAGGCACTGAAGGGTTTTTAGGTGAGATGAATACTGCCTCAAATAGGATTAAGTGGGTGATTCCAAGCTGTAACTCTTCTATTCATTATTTTACTGTATTGTGAAAGTGTAAATTCCTTTCTTTCTCTAATCAGAAAAAGGGTTATTAAAATCCTATGAAAAAAGGAATGGTTATAAAAATTCCATGAAACAAAGAACATGGGGCAGTTTTGCTGGAAGGGACTGCCCTGGCATTGCTCTCCTATGCATTACATCACTACTCCTTCTCTTGCTCAGTTCCCAAGGGCTATGCAGCTGCTCTGAGAAAGAAGACACCACCCTCCATGCAAGGGATGGCAATCCCTTATCACTTCCACCTTTCCACCCCAACAGCTGCTGACCATGAAGGGAGCAACCCTCGGAAAGGAGCTGCCTTTATTTTATCGTAGCTTTTTTAACATCAGTAAGGGATAAAGCCCTCCACCTGCCATTGCACGGCTGAGTTTCTAATCTCTGGTGCCAGCACAGCTGCTGGCAGCCCACCCTCAAGCAAGGGAAAGTGGAGTCAGGCACACATGGGGCAGGATGGCTGCACTGATGTGATGTGACACACACATGTCCCCACAGCACCGGTAGGGATACCCCCAGTTGTTAAGTGCTGAGCAGAATTCCTTACTTCACCCATGGCAGCAGCTCTGGACTGTATTCAGCGTGCTGGAAACTGGAGTCAAAGTTATTTCACTTGGTTTTCCTATGGGAATACATGGTCAGGAGATTTTAGTTTTATTTTTAATGATCAGCCATAAGGAGGTGGCAACTAATCCCTAGGGATAACTCCACATGTCACTGCTGGCTCCAGCTATTGATAAAAGACTGATAAAAGAAACAGAATATGACCCTGCTCCACAGGCTCTGGAGCCAGTGATAATCTGATAATGAGTGCTACTTGTTCAGTGCTTTTCCATGTGTTTTCCTTGATTTAGGGTCCAGGCCCTAAATACCAATTTGTCCCCATTATCAGCAAAACTGTTTGCAAGGCCTTTTGGAAACCAAGCAAGCAAACCCTTCCAGACCCCTCTTGCAGTTCTGGTTTTCCTGGCCGGAGCTCATTTGTCTGCAGCCCATTCAGGTGACAAGCCCGAGAGAAAAGTCACCTTCAGCTTCAGCACAAAGCCAGGCACTAAATGGACTCAGAAGGTGCTGCACATCCACCACGTTTTGATGATTACCAGGGGCCAATACACTCCTGACAATTAAGCCTGAAATATTGTGACAGCCACCACTGGAGATTGAGCAAGGGGTGGCGGGAGCTGAATGCCTGAGTATCAGAAGTGAAGGTAAAGAGCCAGAACTGTGGGGGCTGCCAGTGGTTGGATCATTTTACAGTTGAAAGCAGGGAGATAGGTGCTTAACTGCAGACACCAGCTGGAAAATGACTTCAGTTTTCTTATCTGTAGAACAGGTCTAATTCTATTTGCCTTCCTCCAGGAGAGCACGATGCGTTTGGTTTGCTAATGCCTTTGGGTGCTTCAGGCTCCTGAAGCCTCAGTGCTCAAGGGCTGTGAGTACAGGTCCACCCTGCCATATACATATATGCATCCGATCCATACAAGAAGATAATGCCAGGTTAGAGGGGAAAAGCAAGTTTCCTGAATTAGGTGTAGTGGAGATCAAAAGAATTTCATAGGATCATAGAATAGTTTGGGTTGGAAAGGATCTTAAGATCATCCAGGTCCAACCCTCTGCCATGGGCAGGGACATCTTACCCTAGACCATGTCAACCAAGGCTTCTCAAATGCCCAAGAGCATTTCAAATGAGGCATCAAACCACTGCATTTGGTTTGGTTATGAAAATCCCAAGGAAACTTTAACGGGAATTAAAGTATTGAAGCTATCTCTTGACTTAATTATAAATTTGTTCATTATTTATGCAATATTCTGGCCTACATACAGCTTTCATTTGTGCATGTGGTTCTTCACTTAAAAGCGTGATTTTCTTCGGGGTGTGTTATAGAGCTCTCCCAACATAGGTCCATTTTAATAACGGGTGCAACCACACATGTCAAGATATTGGGATGGTCTCAGGATCATCTAACACATCTGTTTGTAAAGAACTCTCAGGCTGGTTGAACAGTCATGGATAAAGATAGATGTTTCAGGTTCTAGGATATGCTCCATGAAGCCAAATGTAGCTCAGAAAAACATAAACCTAGCCACCAATGGGTGTACTGGTTTTGTCTGGGATAGAGTTAAGTCTTTCCGTAGTTGCTGGTATGGTGCTATGCTTGTCTACCCAAGTAACCATTATGTGAGTGGTTGTGTATGGGTTAGCTGCCTACTATGGCTAAACTATGTCAATGGGATAACCTTGAAAATGCCATGCTTCAAAATAACTGTAATTTCAATCTTTAAAAACCATAAGGACACCAAACCTTGTCTTACGGTCAGGAACATAGTCACTGGGACAGTGGAGGGATTTATAACCCATGACACTTGTTATCTGATGTCCTTACCTGTGTCGGCGTGCGAACATGTTCCCATTATTGCTTACTAAGAGATGCCTTCCTTTGGGTTCTTATTATATGTATATACACACACGTATCTGCTGAGAGGAAGGGGAACTTCCAAAGTTCTGAGTATCATAGAGTGCTTTAGGTTGAAGGGAACCTTTGGAGGCTATCTAGCTCACAGCAGGACCAAGTCTGAAGTTGGATCTAATTGGGGAGTTAGATCAAGTTTTTAATATCTCCAAGGATGGAGTTTCCTTCTATGCCAGTATCTGACTAAACTCATTGTGAAAATTATTTTCCTAATCTCTAAACGAAATTATCCCGCTGCAGCATGGACCTGAATGAATGTTGGGATTCCTCTAGGACATTGTGAGAGTGCAAGTCTCCTCTTCAGACCACACTCCCCACTTGCAAAGTAGAAATAACATTTCTTAACAGATGCATTTTTCTGTCCTTTCCATCCGTATAGAAGAAAACTGGGGATGGAAAGTTCAGCATTTAGTGCAAACAGTCTCTGGCATAATTCACACTAACAAATAATTCCACACTGAAAATGCTAAGTGATCATGGTGGCGAGAAATCTATAATGGAAGCATGTTTTAGATGGTTTTGCTTCCATTAAATTTGGCTACTGGAAACCCTCAGAAACTTAACAGTACATTCAAATCCACCAGGACAAAACTCATCTTGAGTTTTGAGAGAAGGTTTTAGGTATATTTTTAGTACAACCTAGTTTCCACATCAGATAAAAGCCCCTCAGAAATCACTTATGTCTCCACACTGAAATAACTTCCAAATGCCACACACGAAGCTCTCCACCATCATTAACTGGTGTGCAGTGTTGATTTTCACGCTGCAAAATTGAATGAAAACAGGAGTTTATCAGTGAGATGCTGAAATAGCCTTGAATATAGGGAAGTGAATGAGTATAATTGCTGATGGGTTCTTTTTATTATCAAGAAGTCTGATTATAGCTTTGTAGACTTAAATTATGGCAAATCTAGGACAAGATCAATTTAGTATCTAGGCAAATATTTATATGAGGCTGGAGATTGGCATATATTGATCTGTTTATAAGAAGCATAATTCTGTCTGCACAATGCATTGGCATTGAACAATTCCCTTTCCACTATGCTCTTCCTCAACAGCGAGGAGCTGCAAGTCATGAAGAAAGTCAAATCCCAGCCGAATAGAGCTGTGAAGCCAAGCCAGTGGTGAAGGACCACCCTTTAGATGGAGGCTGATTCATGCCAGGGTATGTATTGTAGATAAATTAATAACCAGCTCATGTAGTAAGTTCAAAATCCTGTTTGAAGGGAAAGAAAGCATTCAGAATGTCTATAAGAGCCCAATTTGTCAGGTTGGCAGTTGGCCATGGGTAACATCACCCAGGGCTGAGCATCAGCCGCCCCATCCCGCGTCTCCCAGCATTCATGAGAGGTCGCCTTGATACAAAGTAGAAAAGCGTTTCTAACTTGTGGGATGAAGAAGGATCCTTGTGAAATGATGACCCTTCCCAACAAAGGCTGCTTTTGTCGGAGGGAAAGGCGGGTGTGGGGGCAGGGAAGAGAAGAGGCCGGATTACCTTTTGTTGCGTTTGACAGTTGAAAAGGCCCTGGTGAATAATTACCCTTAAAACTAACAAACAAGGAGAAAGCAAAAAAAAAAGGCAGAAAAAAAGAGAAGAAAACCCCCCCTTGACCCCTCCCCCCTGCACAATAGGTCCCTTTGACATAAACCCAAAATAAAAATAACTTGTAGCAGGAAAAATAATAACTTAATTTGACTTTCCTTTCTGCTTTTGGCAAGTGCGCGCACACACAGACACAGAGATATAATTGGAAGGCTCCCAGTGTCACATTCATCTTAAACTTTCCGAGGCTGGTTCCATTAGGCAGCAAATCTTCTGCAATAAAGAATCATGGGGAGCTACAGCAGCAAAAAGCACACCCTTGCTTGAAGGCCTCATTGTTTTAGGCACAAAAGAATAATTCCTGGTGAGCAGAAGTTGTCATCTGTTTTGCATACCCCTTATTCTGCTCTTAATTGGCATTATGTGGAAACTTATCTAGAAGGCCATGGGAACCAAAAGGCATCCCTTGCCTACTCCTGCTTTGAACAAGCAGAACCCAATTAAAGTACAATTATCTCTCTTTTGCTATTAGCATCCTCATCTAACAGACGCTGAGAAGCGTTATTAGTCTGGGAGCTGCTACCTTTTCTTATGAAAATTCTTGTAAAGGTCATAAATAAATTAAAGGAGGCACAAGTGGTGCAGGCTTTGGTGAGCCAAAGCGCAGTGTTTTTCTAAAGCATTTGATCTGGGTCTGTGGATGGTTTTCTAAACACATTTCTGTTCACCAGGGAGTAACTGACCTAAGATTCAAAATGCACTCGTGGAGTTTGGATGCAAGCCTAGAAAAATCAATGAGATGGCCAAAGGAGAGCAAAAAAAGACACAGGTGTCTTCCCAGAAAGCCCAAGCTGTCTCAGAAAGCCAGGATCTTGACAGTTCCACCACGGCTCCTCTGGCATGACTATGGGAAAACAGCACAAGGAAATGGAAAGATCCCGTTTCAAATTAGGGCCCAGGGTCAACTCCCATATCTGTATCCTGCTGCTGAATATTGCAAAGCAAAGACATGGGTTCCTGCAGCCCCTATATCCATACGGACCTTCAGCAATCCAAGATGGCCATGACTTGGAGAAGGTTCCAATTACATCCCTGTGGCAGTGTTCAAGGCCAGGTTGGATGGAGTCTTGGGTGGCATGATTTAGAGGGATTGGAACTGGATGATCTTAAGGTCCTTTCCAACCCTGACTATTCTATGATTCTGTAATTCTACATCACCCTTGGGTTTGTATTGCTGGGGGGGAGGGATTTGACACAACCTTTGAGGTGTCCTTGGAGAATGAACATCCACTGCTCATCCCAGTTACATATGTGCCTGGCTTTTACAGACTTCAAAGATAGCTCTGCATACTTTCCGTATCAGAAGCTATCCCCAAGTTAGCAAACATTTGCACTACCACTCATCCTGTCTCATCAGCAGCTACTAAGAATATGCATGTGTCAGGAAACGTCACACATTTTATCGCTTCAGCAAGTCACGCCATCACAAAGCAGCACATGTCCCAGTCGGATCCCTCAGTATTCCCCCTGGATGTAACTATAGGTTTTAAAAAATAAAGCAAGGAAACAAAGTCCTTTTTAATTTTCCTTTTGGATATTCTACTGCTTTCTTTTCAAGATGTGTCAGGTCCAGCTAACATATTTCAGTGAAGAAGTATCCAATCTGCCAATGCAGAAATCAGAATAGCCCTCTTAGAGGTGCTCCAGAGGTACCTGTCTGCTGCCCCACAGTATTGTCAGCAGTCTATTCAGTCATTTTGTATTGTCAGTTGAGTTCATTTCCAAAGTTCATTCCAGTTAGAATCATGGAATGGTTTGTGTTGGAAGGAACTTTATGATCATCTAGGGAACACCAGAACTGCACACAGTACTCCAAGTGGGATCTCACAAGAGCAGAGGGGCAGGATCACCACCTTCAACCTGCCTGTCATGCTCCTTTGTTATAGACTAGAACATGACTGGCAAAATAGTTCACAGAATAATGCCTGCTAGGATGGTTTTCAGGATGCCATCAGCTCTTTGACCTCCCACAGCTGATCTCCTGCTTTCTTCCCTGGCAAGCTCAATGCTACAGCTACATAATTCTGCCCAAACAGAAAACAATGCCATTGAATATGTGCTATTGCTGTTGTCATTGCACGCATGCTTTGTGCTTTTACCACTGTTGGCCAGTGCAGTGGGAGGGAGAAAGACACTGTCCTCTGTCCAAGAGCCTCCTGGAACAGAGGAAGCTGCTGCAGACTCTCTAAACAAGCAGGACAGTTGCAAACAAGGAAAGCAATCCCACTTGTACACCTCTCAATGGATTTGTTCTATGATTTTTTGGAGTTTTTGATAGTGGAGTGTGCTTGCTATGCTTAAAGAGATCAGAAGAGGTTCAAACAAGGGGGAACAGCATGGAGATGATGCCAAATGCATTTAAGTGTAAAGACACAAGATTTCCTCTGTGCCCCCCATCATGTAAGACCCAGAGACTGCTCTGAGAGCGGTGGAGTAGAATGAGCAAATCCCTTACTCCCAGCACAAAGATGAAACCTGGAGGGAGACAGCTGCAGTGGAAAGGATCGAAACGAATGTCAAGCAGTTGATGAGATTTTGGTTCAGATTTTGATGAGATTTATTGCTGCAAATGTTTTCCCTGGCAAATGTCACACCATTAAAATGCAAAAAAATACCCCCAATAGAATTAAGAAAATGAAGTGAAACTCAGAAACTCTGTCCAGATAAGTGACAGATTCAGATTCAGTCCTCAGGCTCTCAGGGTCATGGATGGCCTCCTCTGTAAGCAAGCGTGCAGGAGAAGTGCTAAAGAGTCCTTTCACCTCATCAAGGCCACCGCCTGTGGCTGCAGAGCACACATCGAGAGCCAGGACATTCTGCCAGCATCCTTCATGGTGTGGCTGGCTCCATCTGGGAATACCACATGGAGCACATCCTGCAGCTGAGCACTGCCCAGCACAGCTGCAGCATTTTTTACACATGGTCTAATATGCGTGAATTAAGATCCTGTATAAAATAAGCAAGATATTCTGCATCTGCCTGTTGAAGAAGCATCTTAGGGAGGCCCTCCTGTTCTGTCCTTGATGGGACTGCCAGAAGAAGACTCCTTAGTGCCTTGTAATTACATTTAGGAGTGCCAGTTCCTTAGCACAGTGAAAATGGAGGATTCCAGGTGAATTGTGCCTTGAACAGGGCAGCAACTCTGCATGAGTCTAGCCAAGCTATATCTTATTTTCCCAAAAGGACTGAATGCTCTGTAGATCGAATGCATGCCTTAGGCATGCATCCGCACCTTCTATTTAGCAATCTCTAGAGAAAACAAATTGTTTCCATCATGCAGGGATAAAGAAACCTCCTCGAGCCAGATGTCCAGCTCAGACAAACACTTCTCACCCTTTGGATGCTCTGTTCCTGCGCTGCTGTTCTCATAGGCACCTGTATTTTTTGCTTCAGATTTGGCAGACCCTTGCGAAGGCTGCAAGGTACTGTTACCTGTTTCTAATGAGCTGAGTGGTAACTCAGAGGTGCTGAACTCTGTATTAAAATCTAATGTACTTCTCTTTCCCAACAAGGCCACATTAGGTTAATATACTGCTAATAGCAAGTGTTCAGGATAAGACTTTCAGCTGAATCAGGCTGTCCTTTCCTGCTAACAGGTTAAGCGTGATAAAATGTTTGCTTCTTTGCCTAAACCAGATAAGAGCCATGTCCACTTGGCATCCAGAGCAGAAAAGCAAACTAGACTTCATTTAGCAACACAGGGAGAAAGGTGACTGCTTCAAAGGCACATAAACCTCACCACGTTTATGATTGCCCATTATTATCACTGGTAACACTACGCTGTTATTACAGAACAGAGTCAGGGGAAGGATTTCACCTGTTGAAGCATAGTTTAAATTGCCTTCCTTATTTAAGCTTGTCCTTCATGTTAGGATTTAATAGGAGTCCTCACAGGAGCTAAACACATGCTGAACAGTTTTGCAGCAGCGGTACTCAAGGGTGCTTTCTTGTACCAGGTGAAGACAGATCCTATAACTCACTTTCATTTGTTTTTCCATACTTCTGTGTTTTGGGTTATCCTGTTGCATGAGAGATGAATGCCCTTACTCACCTTCCTGCTTGTTTTGCCTTGTGATATGCCCAGTGAGAAAGCACACAAAAACCCAAATGTCCCCAGCAGCAGAATCAAGGATAGAGTCATAGTTGAAAAATTAGCACCGAAATTAGATGAAAAAGCTCTGCTTTTTTCATGTAGAAACATTTAATGCTTTCTTAAGGAACAGAAACCAATGCTTAAGCGTCCCAAAGTGAATTTCACTCCTTCTCTCCACCATCCTCCCCACCCTCTCAGTCAAAAAATAGAGTCTGTATATTAAAACAATTCTACTTTGGGACAGCCAGAGCTTTTGAAAGCTTTACCATTAGCACATACAAGCCAAAGTAAACTGGGATGCAAACCCCTGGATGCAGAGCTCCATATCAGCTCTCCATACCATGGCTGTGGGTGACCAACCAGGGTTTGCACAGTCTATAAGGGTGACACATGCTGCTCAATTAGAGCTGCAAAACGGGGAGTGTCAAGGAGTTTTGGCTGCATTACAGTGGGGTTCAGACTTGCTTCTGACAGTACTACAGTGCTAATAGGAGCTACATATCTGCTGCAAGGGGGAAAAGGTATGCAGCGGTGGAGAGGGAGCAGAGGATGTAGCAGCTGCCACTGCAGCATCTGTACTGTCCGGTGTCACTGTCTGTGGCTGTAGGACTTCTGATGTACCGGTTGCATTGGCCCTGTAGAAATCATAGCATATTAGGAAAAATCCTTCACTGAAATGATGGTCAGGCACTGGAACAGGTTGCCCAGGGCAGTGTTGGAATCAACATCCCCGAAGCGTTCACAGCCCGTGCAGATGAGACCCTTTGTGACATAGTTTAGTGAGGTACTTGGCAGTCCTGGGGTAATGGTTGGACTTGATGATCTTAAAGGTCTTTTCCAACCTAGATGATTCTATGATTCTATGGTACTGGCTGCATTGGCCCCATGTGTGGCTCTGTTAGATCTGTATACAATATATGTTATGAGGTCCTGCAGAGATCCATAAGGAAACCTTGAAAGAAACTCAAGACCCTGAAAGCAGCAAAACTGTGTTAGAACATCCAGAGGAGGTGAGTGGTATGTGTACAAGGTGTTGCACTGTGCAGGCTGTGGGCTAAGCCTATGTCATTAACACTCTCCAAATAGCACGTGCTTTTCAGAAGGAAGATGCTATGGTATTTTTGTGCATTATTAAACCTACAAGGAGATAAGCAATAAGTATCCCTAAGGGGAGATTTCTCCGAGATACTCCACATCTGCAGCTAAAGGCGTTTCCACTGCTATGAAGTTACCTCTTCTTTCCAAACAGAGTAATGATGGGATCTTTGTTATGACACTGCTGTTGTGTATCAGTTCTTTGGAGGGTGTGAGATCACATCTCCTGCATGTCACAACAGGAGGAACAAAACCTAGGCTGAAAATAGCTTTCTGCAGCAAAGCAAAAGAAAAACAGAGTCTGATGTGTCCAAGAAATGCAGCTGCAATTTACTCATAAACGGGGGGGGGGGGAAATGATTGACTGACAATGTACAAACAGTTCCCATATTAGACTTCTGATTTCATACTGGTTTCTACGCCCACCCTTCCATGCACCCCACAGCCAAGTTGCTAATTACATCCTTCCTATTGTTTTGCCAATTCCTCCTCTGGCAGACAATGGGAAGGGAGAGGATTATGGAGACTGATGCACTTGACAGCAGAAATAAATAAGCAAATGAATACGTAAATAAATAAATAAATAATGCCTCCGCTAGTCGCAAAGACGAGCCTATTTCATCCTTCCTCCAGTATCTTGAGCCAAACTTGAAGGGTTATCTAGGAAAAAACCATGGTGATCTGGTGCCTCAGAGAAATAAGTATCAATTAATTCTTAATTAACATGGCATGACAGATTGATTTGAATAAAAAGAACCTTTTAAATGAATGTCTTTCTATGTTGCGGGTTGAAACAAGATGCCTTGTGGGATAATGAGCAGCTCCCTGTTATAATATACCATCTCTAGCACTGTAGCACCTGGAGGCTTTAAGTGTATCACTAGCCCAACATGTTTGATGCTGTATAAATATGCAGTTGGTAAAGATGCTTATCTTGGATTTGTAGTGCAAACAAGAAGATATGCTATGGAGATCCTGTGACAGGTCAATCAAGTCTAAGAAAACAGGGAACTTAAGGAAACCTGAAAAGAGTAGCAGTTTCTAATTAGCTGGAAAAAGGGATTTTGTACAACACCTCATCCCCAAACTTACCTATCTAAAGTGTTTGTAAATGTCTCAAAATAATTAGGAGCTGCCTTATTGGGTTTAACAGGAAAATAGGTAGGAAAAGGGTGCACAGGTTGCATCAGAATGGCATGAAAGCCAACAAAAGCAGCCAGTGTTTTCAAGGTGAGGAAACTAATGCCAGCCAGCTAAGGCTATCTTTCCTCACCTGAGTAAAAATGGTCTGATCAGCAATGAACCACAGTTTCCACTGAGAGCTGCAAGTGAGCAGCAACTCTGAAGATCAGCCTGTTTCCAGATCAGCACTGGCTGCTCCAAAGCAAAGATGCTGGCTAAAAAGCACCCTGAGAAATACTTTACCTGCCCTGAGGCATTTTGTTCCTTTTAAGGAGACAGTAAAATTACAGCCTCTACTGTTTGTACTGTTCATATTCACTTTCATTGCCTTTTGCAAACTTGATCCAGCAGTTTAACACAGTGTACTTGGGAGGCGGCTACAATGGACCCCTTGAGATGGAGACATTGATTGCCACACGTGGCTGACTCCACTGCCCAGTTATACATAACTGAGTTAAAAATCTGTGTTTCCATAGGAAATCATAGAATCACAGAAGGGTTTGGGTTGGATAGGACCTTAAGATCATCCAGTTCCAACCTCCCTGCCATGGGCAAGGATACCTTACACTAGGCCATGTCACCCAAGGCTCTGTCCAACCTGGCCTCGAACACTTCCAGGGATGAAGCATTTATCAATTAACTAATTAATTAATTAATTGATTTGGGGTCTGTTATTGACTGTCTGATCCTTTGTCACTAATCAGACCAGCTAGCAGCAAAAAGGCCACTAAATGCATTGAAGTTAAGCAAAACTGAGTAGCAATCTTCTTTTCAAACAAAACTTCTCCAGGTTATGTTGACAAGTAAGAATTCACCTTCAATAAAAAGCCATCTAGATGTGCCCTGTGAACTTATCCATCTCTTAGTAAAGAGAGCTTGTCATGTTCAGTTCAGCAATTTGGGGAGTTTCATTTTAGAGATTTCCTCTCCTTTTCCTCACGCCGCTCAGTTTGCTGTGGGCTGTCACCTCATTATACTCTTACCACTTCCCATGAAAAGCTGACTTTGAAAACACTTCTTTTCCTGACTATTTTTCACCTCCTTCTTTTTTTTTTTTCCTTTGATGCACAGTTTTTATCCTGCAGTGAGATCTTTCTCAGGGATCAACTTTATGGATCCTGGCTACAGGCACAACACTTCAGCTCACACCATCCCTAATACTTCCAAGCAGCCAAACCCCAACACACTGTATATTTCATTGGAGTAGGCTAAATATGCATATATGTGTATATATATACACACATATATATAAAACATATATGTATATATAAGTATATATATCATATATATATAATATATATGTGTGTATACATATAGGAGACAGGGTCTGAGTAACCAATGGATTGATACTGATGATTGCTATTATGGAAAGAAGCTATTTAACTCCTTATAGCAGCAAGTGGTTTCTACCCAGAGAGTAAGGAACAAACTCCTGGACATAACCTTGCTTTGGGAACTGCCCCTTACTCTTTATGTGAGTATCTGTACAGCCCTGGTGATTAAAACACTGGTGTTCACTACTTCCATCCTATCTTGCAAGTCAACATGATTCTGCTTCAATTTCATTTAAATATCACTTTATGTTCAAGGCTATGAGTTTTAGAATTCACTTGACCATGCTCATCGTTTTAGTATTAACAGGCATTTCATTCTCTCCATCATTCATGTCAAAACTTTCCAGGTTGAGGTGAACATTTCCTACTTCTTTACACGAGCCTGTAGGTGCCCCAGCTCTCCTCTGTAGTGCTAGGTGCTGTATGTGCTAGCCCTCACCTGTAGTGCTAGGTGTATGCACACCTTCAGGTGAAAAGCTCTTAAAATCAGAATAACGAAGGTAAGTATCAAAGAGATAACTTTGAACCCATGTTACAGATGAGAAATGAGGGCTTTAAATGAGGACATTAATTCCTGAAATCATCCCATCTAGCTTTGGACAACAGTTATGCATAATTCAGACATCTAGTTGCCCTAGACAGTAGTCTACAAGTAAAAAGAGAGCAAGAGAGAGACAGACTTCTCTGTGAGCAATTCATGTGCTTTATGGACTAAATCTTATAGAGAGATCCAGTGTTCTCTCACTGCCTGTACAGGAAGACTGGATTAGTCAACACTTCATTTAGGTCTCAGAATCCATTATCAAAATATCCACACATCCAGCAATTTCCTCACCCATTGAAGTTTCCTGGGGAAAAGTCTGACTGCATCATATTTCCCTGCTGCTAATTCATGCTCTACTTCAGTTCTGCCTATTTCCCATTTAAAATCCACCCTTGTTTTCTAGCCTAAATGTAGTTTCTGATAACTTTGTACCATTTTGACTCTGTCCTTGGGGGCTCCCTGGTCTCTTGCTGTCTCTATCTCTTTCTATGTACAGGATCTTACCAGTCTCATTCAGGTGGAAACTGTCTAACATTAGATTTGGAGTAGTCAGAATGGATTTATGAAGAAGAAATCATGCTTGACCATCTGACTAGCCTCTGGCTGGACATTGTGCTGCTGAGGCCAGTCACTGGTGATGTACCTGAGGGGTTGATACTAGGTCCAGTAGTATTAAGCCTCTCATTAATGGGGCTTGGATGAGGCAGAGTGCACCTTGAGCAAATATCCAGATGATACAACACTAGAAGAAGTCGCTGATACACCAGAAGGTTTCACTGCTGCTCAGAGGGACATGGACAGGCTGGAGAAACGAGCCCACAGAAACCTCCTTGCGTTCAACAAAGGAAAACACCAAATCCTGTCCCTGGAATGGAATAAACTCAGGCACCACTTCAGGCTGGGGACAACCGTCTGAAAAGCAGCTTGGCAAAGAAGGACCCGATAAGGCTCCTGGTAGACATCAAGAGCCAGCAGTGGGCTCTTGAGGTGAAAAAGCTCAACAGTGTCCTGGGCTATATTGGCAGAGCATTGACAGCAAGTTGAGGGAGAGGATGCTCAACCCTCAGTGGGACGCATCAGGGAGCTGGGTCCCTTTCTGGGCTCCCTAGTACAAAAGAGACATGGACATACTGAACCAAGATGCATGGAGGGCTATGATGCTCTTTAAAGGACTGGAGTATCTTAATAGGAGAAGAAGATGAGAGAGCTGGGAGTTTTATTAATGTACATAAAACCTGATGGACAGGGTCATGAAGATGGAGACAGATGTTTCTCGTGGACTTGGCAATCCTGGGGTAACAGTTGGACTCGATCTTTTCCAACCTAGCCGATTCTATGATGCTATGATTCAGTGGTGCAGAGCAATAGGACAAAAGGATATGGGCACAATCCAAAATATGTGGAATTCCATCTGAACATTAGTAAAACCTTATTTGTACTGAGGGTGGTCAAACATTGGAACAAGTCACTCAGAGTGGAGTCCCACCCGTTGAGCTGCTAAAACTTCAGCTGGACGCAGCAGTCTCAACATAGCTTTCTGTTCATCTGAGGAGTGCCAGCCATAATCTCCAAGCAGCAAGCAGCCTTCCTTCTCTGTCACTGTGGATAATGCCACCATCCTGCCATATGCCCAGAACCTTCTTATCAGCTTCAACTCATACTTCTCTCTCAGATGCCACTTCCCAGTTACACCCAAGCCTTGCAGAGCAATTCTGTATAACACAATTCAGGTAACACCTTTCTTGTCTGTTTACCCATCTAGGTAAATCTCTTCTCTCAGGCTTTATCAGGCTGTATCTCAGGCTTTTATTGAACATCTTAATTACTGCAGAATCACTTTCATTTTTCATAGATGTAAATTTGTCCTGATGATATTCCCTGGACACAAAGGCCATTTTTCCAGATATAGCCTTGATTCCCCTTCCCCATTCATATCAAAACTAGGCCGTCTGCATCCAATCAAGCCACACAACCATTTTCCACAGTCCATGTGCTGGACTTTTAAATGAGTGCTTTTGTATTTTCTTCCATGCTGTTCCCCATAAATATCTACAAAATAACCTTGTTATTCTCTTCCTTTCTCTGCAGTAACAACTAGAAAGCAGGGACAAGGGCCAGGTTGCAGATGCTCTATTAGCATTGCCCGTCATATCGACTAGCACTTTCTTATTACATCCGTGGGTCTCCATCTGTCTGTCACTATCCATGGCTTCTTGATTTGTACTTAGATGTAAGTCATTTCATGCAGAGAATGTCTATGTTTCTAGAGTGCCTGGCACAGTAAAAAGGAGTCCTTGACTGGCACTGTAATGCAAATCGTCATTGTCAGATAACAGATTAATAATAGATGTGTTCTAAAGAAATCACTGAAATTCCAATTAGAAATACGTGCACAAGAAATATTACAACTGCCATAATTTGATTTTAAACAACAAAATATCATTAATACATCCCAGATACTGGAATTAGTACTTACTTTTTGTAGCAACAGTCTTAGAAAGATCTAGGAATAATCCATCAAATACTTCTTGTAGGATACAGTTTTAACCTGGACATGCGTTATTCTCAGTCTACCTGCAAAAAGACAGAGACACACACACACAAATTAAATCAGTGTTTTCTTTAGTGATTTGTAACTTATTTGGTATCCAAAATGGATTAAAAGCACCTGCTAACAGGTAGACAAGGCACATAAACCAGTCATCTATGCACATGTTTTTCGAGTGTAATATTGCATCAGCATTGTATACTCAGGGTGTACTTAGCCATCCTATGGAAATAAATGTATGTGTTATATACAGAGTAAGGCTTTATGTACAGCACATAGAATTAAATGCCTGCCCTTAGTTAACTATGCAAACATCCATCCCTTTGCCAAAAGAGTAATTTATCAGTTCCTCAGCTGTAGTTTCAAAGGTTTCCGCTTAACGTGGTAGTTCTTCCTTTCCTGTTGTGTGACTTTGCAGTCCTCAGAAGGTGAAAGGATTATTTTATTTATATGATTATCCCAAATATTTCCTTCCTTAAATCCTTCACCTTTATCAGAGTGAAATGACTGGGATCTTACACAGATGCTTCTCGTTGTTTCTACTCACATCAGTAAAATCTGTCTTTTCCGAGTTGCTTGTGGTATTGAAGAGCCCCAGTTTAAAAGCAAAGATGCATCTGTGACAAACTTGTCACAAGCAGGAGGTTCAAAGAAAGTATAGCACAGCATCGGGGCTCCTCTTCTCTTACACCTCTTATTAGTCTATTAACCTCAAGTTCCCTCTCTTAGGTCCTTTCTGTGTTTCAGGAAGACAAAGTGCGATAGGGACTGGGGAGGTGGAGAAGAGACCACAGCAACTGCATGTGTGTAGTTTCACTGAAAGCCACATTTATCAGGGCCAGCAGCTTTCCCAGGCTACCCATTTTGCTTGATATTCATCTATTTTACATGCACTCTGGTGCACAAGGTCTTGCAGAATTGGAATAAAATAAGGAATGTGAATGAAGTGAACACAGTATTATAGAGGTGGGCTTCCATGTCCTTCCTTGGCAACCTGTTTCTGCATATATGGTCTGAAACTCCATTGACCTTTTAATCTTGCCAGTTGTAAATGAATTTTGAATCCAAGCTGTCCACTGGAAAGGTGCAAAGGTCACCTTTAAATAGCTTCTCTGCTACATTGCCCTTTACTCCATGGTCCACATCCTCTGGCTTCCTCCCATTAATTCTGCTTCTTGAACAACTCTGCTTTCACTGATTGTGTCCTCATACAGATTATTTCTTCCCCACGTGTTTTTCGGAGCTGCATCTCATTTTGGCATTTCCTGCTTAAGGTTTCTAATCTCTCTATCATCTTCACTGATTTATGCAGTGCCTCCCAATTTGGATCATCTGTGATTTTAATTAACATGTACTCTTCCTGTCTTTTGGCTAATGAATGAAGATGTTTAAAGAAGACTGGACTCAAGACTGCTCCCTGATGTTCCCCCAGCTAGAAAACTCATGCGATTCAACACATTTCCATTTATTATCTCACTTTGCTAATGGCCCTGTGGATGGTTTTTAATCAACATCACAGGGTCCTTATCTAAGCCAATCTGAATTAATTTTGTGAGTATCCTCCCTCGCTGGTGTGCACTTCAACAAGAGGGAAAACAAAAGAACAAGAGGCCATTGCTCACCAAAAGGCTTTTCTGGGAGATTTGAAAATGAGGAGGAGGTGAGAATAAATGGTTCATTCTCCTCTCTCAGGACTCTGGTACACTCATGGTCCCCCACTGCCATAATATCTATACTTCTCTTAATTTTTAATGTATGTATTTTTAAACTACTTGTCAAGGTAGGGAAATGCTATTATTTCCACTTTTATGAATAAACTCCAGCACAGAGAGAATAAGGAGGTGGCCAGCTCTGCACTTTTAGCAGTCATGGTTACAAATTGAGAGATTATGGTTGTTTTTGCATTTTCACCTCTGCGGATGCCTGCCTGTGTATCTCTGGGATGACTGAGCAAATGCACCATCAAAGTGATTTAATTTCATCTTTAAAACACAAAATAAATTAATAAATAATGAAATCCATGCTTATGTCAGTATGCACATATCTATATCATGAAGACAGGCTGAGAAAGTTGGAGCTGTTCAGGGTGGAGAAAAGAAGCTGTATGAAGACCTCAGAGCAGCTTCCAGTGTCTGAAGGGGGCTATAAGGATGCTGGAGAGGGACTCTTCATTAGGGACTGTAGTGACAGGACAAGGGGTGATGGGTTCAAGCTTGAACAGGGGAAGTTTAGGCTGGATATAAGGCAGAACTTCTTTACTGTGAGGGTGGTGAGGCCGTGGACCAGGTTGCCCAGAGAAGTGGTAAATGCCCCAATCCCTGGCAGCGTTCAAGGCCATGTTGGACAGAGCCTTGAGTGACATGGTCTAGTGTGAGGTGTCCCATTCTATGATTCTATGATTCTATGATTCTATGACCTGAATACCATTTTGAAAGACTGAGAGAAACTAGATGCAAAATGATGCCAAAACCAGTGAGCATCAGGCACCCAGAGCCCATAAGTGCTTAATCCAGATCACAGGATATAGATTAAGACATAGAATGATATCCGCTGTAGATCTGCAAGTTATTTGGACACTTCTTCTCTCTCAGTTGGGTGTTGAGATATTTCTGAAGACCTGGACCAAAATGCTTTCCATACTTTACAGGAAGTTTGCACTGGGTTTGAACCCAGATCTGCCAAGCTTAAAATGTGCTCCCCACCTAAGGACGTCTCTCCTTTCCTAATAAGGATAATAATGTCATGTGATGGACATTTAAGCTCCAGTCAGTTTTATGACTACATTCTTTTGTTCCCCAGAAAACAGGATCTCACCCTGTCCACATGCACAACTCCCTCCACTGTCACCTCCCAATAAACAGTTTTAATGTGGCATTCACATTCCTTTTGGATGAAAATAAAAGGCCCCTTTCTGCTACAGGGCAAAGGATTAGGAAAGGCGTTTGCAGTATGGACTTAACTTTATGGGGGTTATTTGTTTTCTGACATATTAACTGATGTTTCTGAATCAGCTCTGAAGTATCCTAAAAACTTCAAGTTATGTGTTTTTTTTTTAATAAATTCCAGCAAGATTAAGAAAAAAAAAGAGACAATTATGCCCTTTTCCCTCCCACCCCCCTCAAAATCAAAACTCATGGGGGAAAAAAAAAGAAGGAAGGAAAACGAAGGAAAAGGACCAAATTTTTCCAGGAGCACCAGCAGCCATAAAGAAACTAATCATGAGCTAACAAATGATCTAAGGGAGCACAGAGGGAGGTAAAAGCATGAAGAAGACAATTAGGAAAACATTTGCAGGAGCAAACTTTATAAATACTCATTATAGTTTTTAAGCACATGTCCAAATGAATAGGTGTTCTTGCTTCTGCCTTTTCCACTAATGCATTTAGTGCAAAAAAGACACAGAGGACTAAATGTTTGTCACCAATATCCTCCTCATGTGAGGAAATAATTACACAGGTTTTTTCTCTCTACAGTTTTAAACACAGCCAGGTTGGAAATGAATTGCCTTCGACTTGCTAAAAATAAGCATAAGAAACTTAATCTGAGTCCACCGCTGGTGCAATTTATACCATACACAACTTCAGTGAGGTGTAATTAGCAGTGCATTGCAGTAATTTATTATTGGTTTAAACAGCCTGAACAATCAGGACCTTCCAGCAAAATGGGAATATAGGAAGCTATGTGCCAGACATATTATTCTGGTTTATATTAATTCAGTTATTTTACCTTCGGTGCACATTCATCTATCCATACAATGCGAATGCTCCATTGAGAAGGATGCTGAATATTGAACCTTTGGCTCAATATGAAGTATGAACTCTGAAGCATAGCTGCAATAATACTTCCATTTGCATTATGATGATTAACATTCCTCTGAATAGGAAGCATCCAGTAATATTAATTGCAGAAAGAGTGAGATTCCAATTGTCATAAATCACTGTGCAGTGTAAAGCAAGCTCTCCAAAAACCTTATAGAAAAAATAGGTTTTGTGTGGGTTTTAGAGTTAATTTCAACCTCATTTTCACCAGGCTTTCCCATTTGTGTCTGTTGACAAGACAGTAATTATGCTTTTCTCTTGATTAACACATACTTTTCAGTAAGGTCCCAAGCAGTTTTCACATGAAAGGCTGAATTCAACAGACCATGGTTTTTCTCATTACAGACTTAGCATTCACCCGTAGTTAATTTATCTCACAGATACTTCCTGTCTCATAGGAAGAAGGGTGGCCTTGAAGCTAATGCTCTTGATTTGATCAGAAGTTTTCTCCACAGCAGTTGAAATGAATGCCTTTTCAATATGATGATTATTGAATTCATTTAAAGAGTGAAAATAGAGGGGTAATGGTCTAATGGTATACAGTTTCTGTCCTTAAAGCTAAGGGAGATTTCACCTTACTCAAAACAATACCATCTCTAAATCTATACACACTTATCAAATCTTTATCTATATATTTATATCTTTGTATCAAGTCAACATTTCCCCCTTCATTACCATTTCTTTCCTCAACACTGAGCAAAATTGGCAATATTCATTGATGAATCAAAGCGAGCAACTTTGACATTTGGTACATCAGCTTTCATTCGTAACAGGCATACGATGCGGTGATTTATTTTGATGTATCACATTGTACCCTAAAGAGCAAACAAAAATAAAAATGCTTTCATTATAAGTGTTGTAAAAATCAGGGATCTGTATCAGGGACCACACACAAGGAGAGAATGATTTTTTGCCACCTGTGCTCTTTAATCCAGACTTTTGATGGTTGGATTGTTTTGGGGGTTGCTTGCTTGGGGGCTTTTTGGATATGTTATTTCCAAATGTATCATATATTCAAAAAGCAACTGAGGGGTCTAAGCAGTGTTCAGCCCTGGAAATAGCAGAGTTTTTCCTGGTAGCATGCTGCTTTAGGCCATCCCTGATTAACTCACAGTAGGTGAGATGCCCCTAAATTACTGCGGTACCAATTGAATTCCTAATGACAGTGTCCACTTTGCAACAACACCCCCCCTGAGATGGCAGTAATTAGTGCCATGCTCAACAGCACAAGAAATGGTCATAGATGACCTTGCTGCTGCTGGGAGGCTGAGGGAAGGAAGCAGATCGTAGACATGTTCTCACCAAAGATGTTAAGACTAACTATGCATTTCTGGCCAGGAATACTGTATTCCCCATCTCTGTGCCTGATCTGAGGATGCTGCAAAGAAGTTAGACATGTTCTGTAGTCCACTTCATCCCCAAATAATGCTTTTAGCAGACATTTACCATTAAGTCAAAGTTTAAGTCTTGCTGGTGTCAGCAGAGCTTCAATCTGCGCCTGAAGTCAAGTTCCTTCAGGGTGCCACAGCCAAATGGGGAGAGTCTGATGAGTTTGAGACACTCATGACCAGGATTAAATAAATAGATACATACATAAACTGGTCACTGCTGTATGCTTCTCTCCATCTCTTTCTCCATTATCACCCTCTGCTGCAAGCAATGACTGGGGGTTTGCTGTCTAACACAGCAGCTAAGCAGGGTGAGGTGGGAAGCGGAGACAGCACATGTGGAAATGAGATGAAAATAATCCTCCCAAAAGAAGCCATGCTCACGGGATAACCTGTCATTATTTTGCTCCCCCATGGAGAACAGAAAGACATGGCTGATGTATTCAGAGATCATAGGCGTGTTCCAAAAGGCAGCAAATGAATGCAGAACAGAGTCTGCATTGGGTTCAGCAAAGTCAAAGGACATTTTTTCTCTAAAGCAGCACATTCCTTTGCAAGGACTGAAGCCCAACCACCACCACCTTTCTACAGCTACCTGAAAGGAGGTTGTAAAGAGATGAGGTCAGTCTCTTCTCCCAAGGAACAAGTGACAGGACAAGAGGAAATGGCCTCAAGCTGCACCAGGGGAGGTTTAGGTTGGATATTAAGAATTTTTTTGCCCCAAAAGGTTTGTCAAGCACTGGACCAGGCTGCCCAGGGCAGTGGTGGAGTCACCATCTCTGGAGCTATCGGGAAGACATGTAGATGTGGCAATTAGGGACATGGTTTAGTGCTGGACTTGGCAGTGCTGGGTTGACAGTTGGACTTAAAGGTTTTTTCCAACTTAAATGATTCTTTTATTCTATGAACATGCTCGACCTGCACGTCGTCTCTTTTGATACCAACTTGACACCCCATGTAGAAACATTTATTGGCTTCAGCCTAATGTTTCATTGCCATATATGCTGACAATTAGTCATCAGAAAAAAAATTATCATCATGATCTTCATCCACACAATGAGCCCTTGGTGGGGAATACATGTGGAAGATGGAGTTTAGAAAGGTAGGAGGAGATCCTTCATAACCAAACTGTAACAGCTTACGAGATTTGCAAGGAAGGCCATCATCCCCAGACACTGATTCAGCAGGGAAAGAGTTAAAGCTTATTATCCATCCTTTTTCTGGGTAAAAAGGAAATAAGGGTAGACCATTAGAGGGAGGATGGAGAGTGCATCACTCTGGGGGAGGAACTACAGTAGCACTTAAGCCTGGAGAGCTACTCTTTCCCTAAGCACCTCTTTCTGCTCACACATCAAGTCAATTTTGAATCTCCTCAGCCAGGACAGCTCCCATCGAGTGTTTTGCACATCCTAATTGGTTCCAATTGTGTCCTAGGGGCTATTTCACAGCATTTTGCCTCTGCTGTTATGTGGGTTTTTTAAGAAGGGTGAGGCTGGGTTTTAAGCAGTTTATAGAATGGGAAAAAAGCTGCACAGTGGAGGCTTCTCAGAATTAAGATAATTTTCTCAGTGTGTAACAATTTCAGTTGAAAAAATGGATTTCTGGGAAACGGCAGCACAAGTGAAGGATGGGGAATGTGTCCTGTTGAGCTCCAGCAGAATTATATTTTAAAGTTCATCAAAGAATTACTGCCCTGTGCCTTTTGTGGACCAAGCTCTTCTTCCTCCCTTGCTACCAGATCACCAGGTATGCTTTGTTCAAGAAGTCGACTTCAACATTCTACTCTTAATTCTGCCATATCTAAGTCTCATTTGCTTATATATGTTTTGGTCATCACAGATTTAACCCAGCTAACTTTATATGTCTACATACTAATTATTAAGGATCTATCAATCTAGACTCACTTAGATGTCTAGTTTTTAGTTGCATAAATCAACAGTTAATGAGTCTCACCCCAAGTTGTTTTCTCACTGCAAATGAGTACCTTTCCTTCCAGCCAGTAATTGTAATGTTGCCTTGATAAAGGCTAAGCAGCATTTCAGTAATGACTCTGTTCAAAACATCGTTACAGTTGACCACAGTAATAAACCTCTTAATAACTTGTTTTACCAAGCCAGGAGAACTCAACAGAATATCCAGTTTTGGCCAACTGGAACAAAGAAACAGGGCACCTTCATCAGCCTGAAGTGCAGTGACCTCCTTTGAGTCGCTTCTTCTGTGGGAATTCAGTTCACTGAACTTAGATTTCACATGGGCTGGGCAATTGTACCAAAACACAACAGCTTCTCTCTCACAGTTAAAGTTGCTCCTATACTTGCAGGGTTTAAAATTAATACCCATCTGATCAGGTCTTGCAAAGCAGTTTAGAAAGCATATGTAAAACCTTTCTTTGGATCTTACCATTAAATTTGTTTTAAAATGCTCATAATCCATATCATTAAATTCAAAGCATTAAAATATGACTTTGTGCAACACCTCCAAAATAAATATTTTCCTGGACTACTGTGACAGAAAGAAAAGAAAATGTCTTTTTTTGGCTTCTGGATCATTTTTTCAGCTACTCCTTTTTCAGTAGGAAACTGGTTTTTCTGTTGGGTTCATTTCATAAGTAAAAACATTTCTTCTGGCTTCTTCGAACTGTATATTAAAAATGTCCTTGTAGAAGAAAGGATTTCTGTATTGCCTACAAAAGCATCACAGTGTGTATCCCAGTTCACAAGAGATACATCTATAATTGTTGCTCAATTGTTGTCCCTCTAACGGCTTCAGGTCTTTCAGCACAGGCTTGACCAACAATAAAACATAATCTCACCATCAATACGCTTTCCGTTAATGCTGTTAAATGGAAGCAGCAATCTTTCCCTTTATCCGGTGCTGATCTATAATCCAAACCCCCTTCAAATGCTTTGCAAGGAAGGGTAATTGCTGCCCCTATTTTTTTTTTGCCAGTGGATAGGTAAACTGACATTGAGAAGTTTACAGGAGCACAAGTGTTGAGCTCAAGGATGGAAACCTTGACCCTAATAAAGGCTCTCAGTTGCGGACTGAGCTATGTGGAGTCCTCATTTCTTGTAGGCTATAAACACTCCTGACTATCACCTTATACATGCTATCTGGTCATTCTGTAGATTATTTGTACAGCTGAACTTTGGCATAATTTTGTTTGAAAATGATGAGGAAAATTGCAACTTCCTTGCAGTGTTTTTATCCCATTTGCCACAGATAACACACAAAATCACCAATGAGACATTTGTGTTTTCTTAGAGCAGAAAAAGCATAAGAAATGCCAGGCACCAATGATTAACAAGATTTACAAAGCAAAAGCTCCTAGTATAACCATTGGAACAAATTAATGGTACATGAAATAGGTATTAAATAATCTTTTAACATCTTTTTAAAAGCTGTTTTGTTCAGAAATTAAAACATAATGTAGCTGCTGGAGTGGATCAACAGGTAGATTGGGTTAGATAGTTCTGCACTGCTTGAAGGCACATTGTGCCTGAAACGTGCTGCTGAACCCACTCCTTAGTTTGTAATTGATTTACTGGTGTAAATCAACTGGTTGTTGCATTAGTAAGCCCAGTACTACGTGAACAGAGGGCAAGGACATTGTTCCTGAAGCTCAGTGCTTCTGGGTTGGGAGGATGCGCTCCTCACCATTGTCCCCTTGCTTTCTGGGGGTCTAATGCTGCTGGGGAGGTGTTGAGAAAGGAGTGAAGTTATTGTGGACCATGTAGGGACATCACATGTGCCTCTGCTGCAGCTTTTCTCCTCCAGCTCCCAGCTCCAGATCCCAATGGGATCACACCCTAACACATGACCAGTCCAAAGAGGTCATGGATAGTAGTGGTTCCCCTGGGACTAACCAAGGGTGCTTCTGACCTTGAGAGATGCCACCACAACCTGAGGCATATTCTGGGCTGGGAGGTCTGACACAATACTAAAGAAAGAGCTGCACCTTTCCAAACCAGCAACGAGAGGCTGTGTTGGATGTCCTAGCACATCCCAGATGGACCAAATCTTTGCCCCATCAGAGAACACATTCATAACTGTATCTTTTCTTTGCATCCCATCCCACTCTACGTCTACCCCATTGCTGCATGCTTAGTAGCCTGTCCTGCTGGCTATAATGCTGAGGCAAATGTAGGCATGCTGAGATGCCCTCTCTGGAAACCAGGGAAGAATTTGCCTCCTGCATTTAGGTGGCATATTGACATTTGAATGGCTTTAACGAGGGTTCCCACTGCAAAGGAGCAATCAAGGGTAGAGCTATGAAAAGGTTTCCATTTATGATGACAGGAGAGGTCTGTGGCCTCTGAATGCCCTTCTGTGCCTTCATTCCTTGTCCTGAAAGCCCTGGGTGAATAATTCAGATACTTCTGGAAAGTTCCAGGAATGAGGTGGTATTAAAAAAGTCAACGCATACACTTTAGTTATGTGGCTGGACATGCACATACAAATACATCTACATGTATCTACATAAACATGTATATACACAAGTAGTGAAATTTGCTATTATCAAAAGAACTACAAATACCAAGTGAGAGCTGCACAGCTGGAGACAGATTGACATATTGTACTGTGCTGTAATGACTCAGCACAGGAGTATTTAATTTCCTCCCGGAGGCAAAACGTCTCTCCTTCTCCACTGGAAGGAACGGGGTGGCTGAGCAGCCTTTGCTTTTCAGCGATTGCATACTACGATACAAAGGGTTATAATTTAATGAGGAAGATGCTGTGGATCAGAATTGCAGCATTTTTCTTGATTTCCCTTAGAATAAGAGCAAAACAGGGCATTCAGGTATTAGCTATGCAGAATAACCCAAACCTCTGCACATTCACACCCAAATGAAAAGATCCCATTCTCTGCCAGAAACAACTTCTGTGTCATGGGAAAAGCCCCATCATAAACCTTTGTTTTAGACCTTTCTACTCGGTCCCTTAATAAAATGAGAACACACCCTCTGCGGAGTGCTGGGACTGCAAGAAGGAACCTGTTTAATGAGATGCCTCAACAGCCTCTCCACCAGACGTGTCACAAGTATCTCTACAGCTGTGATTGTACCAGGAATAGTTCACTGGATCACTTTCTATAACCAGCCTCATTATCCTCCAACCCCTGCCCAGTTCATAATTTCTATAAAAATAACATTTCAATGTTCATAGAAAATCTGGAATTCTCTGATGGCAACAGCCACCCTCTCCAGGGTACCCCCTCAGGACAACACAATGAGCATTAAGGTTCGAATCTGAGATACTCTTCCTCATTTCATTATTTAATACACCTCACGGAGGGCTTGAAGCTAATGCTATCACCTTGAGCAGACTGATTGCATCTTTCCCTGCACAACAGAAGTTGAATAAAAGCAGAGGGCCCTCATGCATCCCCCTTGCCCACGCTGCATCTCTGCTCCCAGCCTTTCTGTCCCTCCTGACAATGCTGTGTACAGTGCACTGGCATTTTCCTGCCTATCACTAGATCTCCATCATTCTGTGAATGGGAATGACATTCCTTCACAGACCTACTTTTGTAAAGCAAACCTATATCCATAGGAGCAATTAACCCCCTGCTGTGAGTTTAGACACGCCAGCTCTACTGCAGCTGCTCTCTGTTGCCGGCACTAAATTTTCCTCAGTAGTGGATCAACGTGTTTAAACACTTTGATCTTCTTTATCTCAGCAAAAAGATTTGAAAGCCTCCTGGATGAACAAGTTTTCTTGCGGGTACAACTCCATCTCACCCACCATTTCAACACTGACCTCAAACTTTTGTGCTTTATTTACTGGAGAGGCATCGTCTTTTGAAATGGCTTCTCACATCCTCTCAGAAAGACTTTCCCCCTCCTCAACGCTGAGCTTAAGTAACGGTACTTCAAACAGCAGATAAGAGGCACAAAGGGGACTCAGTCTTATACACAGCAATTCAGAATCATCTCAATCTCCGTCACGCACTTTCTGATTTTTCTGATTTTCTTTTTAATCTCCCGCAGCACAGTGTGCACCAAGCACAGCTGAGAACTTGCTATTTAAGCTGCCTGATTACTGTTACACTGTGAAAGCTTAACTAAGGTTTAGAATACATGAGCACAAATAAACTGAAGCAACGGAACACGCATCTTGGATGTGGGTACGGTTAGGGAGATGATGGGAGATAAGAGCTGGTGTCACCATCCTCTTGCTGATGCGTTGAGGCTTACCTCTCAAGGAGTGACAACTATGAGTGATGTGAAACTGATGAGTAGGAAAAAGCATGGGGTGACTGTCAGGCTTATTCCTTCAACCACTGCAGGATTACTGGTGTTTGTACTTTAATTCTCTGCCCCTTTGCACACTGTGGGGTTGGAACAGTGCGGGAATGGGGCATCCAACTCATATTAATGAAATTACTTCTCTGAGATTTGGCCTGTTTTACCCCAAACTGACCTAATTTACTGTTGTGTAAAATGTTACCTCCTGTGATAAAGGCAAGAGAGTTACACTGCTCAATAGAGCAGATGGGGGGGGGAATATGAAGGAGAGATCTTATTGTGGCCTTTCACTTCTCAAAGAAGGTTTATAAGGAAGATGGGGACAGACCTTTTAGCAGGGCTTGTAGCAATAAGACAAAGAGTAATGGTTTTAAACTGAAAGAGGGGAGATTCAGTATAGCTATAAAGAAGAAATGTTTTAGGATGAGGGTAGCGAGACATTGGCACAGGGTGCCCCGAGAAGCTGTGGCTGCCCCATCCCTGGCAGTGTTCAAGGCCAGGTTGGACACAGGGGCTTGGTGCAAGCTGCTCTAGTGGAAGGTGTCCCTGCCCATGGCAGGGGGTTGGAACTGGATGAGCTTTAAGGTCCCTTCCAACCCAAACCATTCTGTAATTCTGTGATCCTATATTGAAACTAGAGAGTTTGACATTACAACTTTCTGGATGTTAGGAGCAAATTAATAGGGCTGGACTCTTATCAAAATACTCAGAAATGCAGGCAAGGCATTTTCCCTCACCCCAGTACTTGGTGCTGGCAGTGCTGCAGAGCTCAGGAATAAACAGCACCATTAGAGAGGGTTTTTGCACCAAGGTTTGCTCACGAGGTGTGATTTTAATACCACAAGCAATCAGAAGAGTTGATGGAGAGACAGATAACTGAGTCAATACTCAGGTGAAGGTTATTTCTGCTGCGGTTTGAGTGCTCCCACCCTGCACCGGCTGGTTTTATTACGCAGGTGGATGGAATGCGCTCTGCTCCATTTCCAAGGGAGCCACACAAGCCCGACGTAAATCAGTCAGCAAGTACCTTGAACCGCACATATTAGGAATGCAAGTGAGAGGAATTCCAACATGAAGCGTGTTTAGACAAAGAAGCAATTATGGCATGAGAGAAAAGGAGTGCAAAAACTTCAGCTGGAACCAGGGATGGAGCACGGTAGCTCAGGGAGGTGGAAAGTCTGATTCTGTATTTATACAGCCTTGTAAATGGGGTGACTTTAATCTCCTGAATATGACATAGCAATATCTATTGGAAGTGAATATCACAGACTGGTTCCCAGAAAGGATTTTGGAGACTGGTCTTCTAATATTCATACAGTTCAGAGAGCTGGATTCTGGTCTCATTTACAAAGGGTCTGCCCAGGTGTGCTTTTATGGATGTCAATGGAGTTACACAGTGCAATGCAGAATTGAGTAAAATAGTAGCTAAATATCTTGTACTTTCATTGCAGAAGAAGGAGGAGAGAACAAAGTGGTTCATATCACTGCATGCTGCAAGTTTGACCATAAAACCCCATTCCCAGTGGCTCAGCACCTGTTTAGATAAATGGCTTACTTGAAATCCACAATACAGTAGAGCTTGCACATTTATCCATATGGCACTAACATGAACTGCCAGCTGTGGCCAGTCGTCCAATATGTTCTCTCTCCATCTATGACATATGAAACCATATGGAATCATCTATCCATTAGGAAGAGATCATTTTCAGACAGGAAGGCTTCCTGACACAATTATTAGCTGTGGCGTTCTTGACCAGGAACAGGCTGAAATAGGCAGGAAACAAAAAGGGGCTTATGTTGTCTTAAGAGGTCATGTGAAGAATTTTCTGTTCTTAAATCATCTTTCAAGCTGGTCCTTTTTGCCAAAAGAGAGTGCCTTTTATCTCTCAGCTTCATGTCATTCCACTGCATGGGTTGCTGCTCTGTCAACCCATCCCTGTGATGAGTGATTATGGTGCATGAGGGCTATTGCTCTCCCCTGAGTTCGGGTTTGATTTGGGCCAGCAGACAGGTACGTGACTTGCCGGGAACAATCTGGTTTAGGAGCAACTGCTGCAAATGCTATTCACAAGCAAGTGGTCCCAGAACTGGGACTCAACTGTATTTCCTTCCTAAGTGATGTTCTCTTTGCACATGCTGTTGGTTTCACGCTGAACCACAGCTAAACACTGTATATCAGCATAAAATCAAAGGAAAACAGTGACAAACCAGAGCCATTGGCTGAATTTAATAATATCTTTATTGAGACAGAAAATCCTATTAAGGCAGTTCGCCTGCTCTCCATCTGGAATAACTCAATTACTCTTGATTTGCACCAATGCAAATGAGATGAGAATCTGCCCCCAGAACACTTGCTAGCTATGCTCATTGACATGATCAGAAGTACAGTGTTGCCTATAATCAGCCCTGGTTTACCTCTAATGGATATAAGCAGAGACAAGGGCCTCAGGCATTTCAAGCTCTGTAGTGAACAGCCCGTCCCTGTGTGCCAGTAGAGTATGCAGATGATGTGCCGAGAATCTGGGAAGCTTCTTTTGGAAATTGTGTGACCCAAAATGAGTTTAAAATCCAGACCTTTCTTAAAAGTAGCACTCAGGTATTGGACCTCTCCCCCCACATGCATTGTACCTCTCCTAAACTTAAATGAGGGAGACTTAGGATGGATAGAAGGAAGAAGCTCTTCCCTGTGAGGGTGCTGAGGCGCTGGCACAGGGTGCCCAGAGAAGCTGTGACCGCCCCATCCCTGGCAGTGTTCAAGGCCAGGTTGGATGGGTCTTGGAACAACCTGCTCTAGAGGAAGGTGTTCCTGCCCATGGCAGGGGGCTGGAAGTGGGTGAGCTTTAAGGTCCCTTCCAACACAACCCATTCAGTAGCTCAAAAGACAGTTGCCCAAAGTGCAGACTTTGTAATCACTTGCTATCTCCTGCTTAACACAACAATGTCCCATCTCCAGTCCTTTTTTTTCCCCTTTTTATAGGAGCTGGTCACTACTGGAAGGATCTAGTTAACAAGTTTTGTGCTGCCTTGCTGTCATATCGTATTCTGGAAAAGAGAGATTGATGACTGCTTGCAGTCCACCACAGCCCACAGTTAGGGCAGTAAATGGGAAGCCAGGAAAAAAGACAAAATATGTTTCTTTAAAAAGTAAACTTCACAACAGTAGGAGGGTCTCTGCAACTGTCCAACTGTTTGAGTATTTTCTATACCCAAATAGTGGCATTCACACAGTATTTCCTTTCTTGTCAGCTGCGCTGGTTTCTATAGTCATAGACCTAGAAGTGCCCACTGTTCACTGTGATGGTTATAGAGCATCAGTGAGAAAACACCAACCAAGGGCCTTTGTAAGCAGACTAGGATTTACTCACACCAGAACAGGGCAATTTAACATGTAGTAAGTTGAGTTTTCAGACAACTTTTTCCTGGCTGGATGGCCCTATGCAGAAGGTGACTAGGACAGACACAGTGAGAATTCATGTACACTTCAGAATATTTTAGGCACCCAATTACATGCAACACAAAACACATGAGGTGGGGAACCTAAATCCTCTGCCTACTTAATGCAGGCATTGCTAGATAAACTAACATTTAGCTAACATTAAAAATCAGACGGCGTGAATAAACCAGTAATTGCCCACTTTGCTGACAAAATCAACAAGGAGGTAATAAGAATCAGTCTTGCCTAGAGAAAGAGCCCTCACTGGGAAGCAGGATACATGGATTTGTTTCCTATCTATATCAAATGACCTCCATATGTTGATCTTTCCAGGGACATCAGCCCATAGTTTTCTACTACTACTTTGCTGGCACTCCAGCTAATAAAGGATGCTGTTGTCCATCTACTAGTCACAAGCGGTTGTACCAGCATTTTTATGCCCATGACCAGGGACATTTCTGCGATGAATCTGACATTGTGATAATCATTCTCCCACTTATGATTTGCCTTTCTTTGGTCCTGTAACTGCTTATACTTCATGTCTTTATCACGCATACCTGACCTATTTTGAAACACCACATGCAATCATCCCGCCACAGGAGCAGTTTAGCTCAATGCCATGCCACACCATACACTGATAGATCCACCCATTGCTTCCCACCTTTAAATCAATAGCAGGAATTTCCTCACTTGTATTTGTACCAGCTACCAAGTCAACATATCACTTTAGCTCTGACATCTCTGCTTTAGCCTACAATCTGGATGAGATAGCTTCCTAAATCTACAGAGTTTATTAAGACTGAAGAGATCATAATCAATCAGGAAGTGATAAAACAAGCTAATCCATAGCTTCAATACATCTATATGTACAGACAGGGGGTTTAAAAGACACATACCCATAAAAATATTTCATATAGCTGTCAAAACTTCGTAAATCTGTGTTTGCAGCTTTCATAATGTATTTGAACAAAACACCCAGAAATTCCTCAAAATTTAGAGGTTGCTGCTCAAACCTGACATTTTGGCTAGGAATTAGTAGGATTATTTGCTTTGTTCAGTCTTTCCCTATGCTTCTTACTGCAAACAAGTGCTATGCCATCAGCGCCAACCTAAAAGAGATTATCCTAAGACCACAGTTGATGGTACCAGAATTTATCTCAAGCACTGTGGATACATGAAGCACTAACAAAGCCCATGTACTGCACAGACTGGCTACTAGTCTTAAGTAATCTGTTCTACAAGTTGCCAGCCCGGTTGTAGGAGCAGCAAGCTCCAGAGCTGCCCATCAGCCCTTCTCAGAGCCACTGCATTGAAATCCTAGAGACAAGGCCATCAGAAGCTGACTGCTTTAGTATTTGTCACACTGAGCCTTGAAGAAAATTAGGCAGGAGTGTTCATTTTCACACTTTCTCAAGTACCTCTTGTCACAAGTTGAAGTGACCTTGCAGAATGTCGCAGAAACTATAACTGTAACAGGACCTGAATTCCTTCTTATTTCTCTTTTAGTTAGTGATTGGGAAGAACACGTCCAAGACACTCTTCAAGGCAAATCAGGCCATAAATGCTGTTTCAGGCTGCAAAACTAAGGTGCAAGGCAGCTACTTTTTGAGAAGCCCCTGGCACATTAACTCCCCAGAGCTGAAGATGAGAAACCAGACCTTTGACAGCTGGGGCCTAATTAGAATTACCCTGGCTTTTCATTAACTTCTGTAGAGCTGCATTGACACTGATAGGGAATTAGAGTGAAGACTAGTTTGTCTCCTCCTGTAGCAGGCAAATGCCAGCCCAGACCCATGGATGAGACACACACCTTGTCCATTCAACAGATTTTTGACTCATTTATGCCTCTGACTCCTTTCCCACTTGTTGCCTACTGAGATGTGATGCTTTCTGGAGCAGGGTCTATTTTATATGTATTTACCTATGGACTGATGTTGCCTGAAACTCTAGCAGCAATAAACTGCCCCAGCTGCATTAAAGTGTAAATACTGTAAATGACAGGAAAACGTTACATCTGCATCATATATTTCCTGTTTGGGAAGGGGAATAAGCTGCAGAAGTAAAAGGCAGGTTTGCTGTAATGCAATACTAGGGCTTGTAACAGTATAGTTATTTCAGTGAGATATTTATATTCTCAGCTGACATACTGCTAAAACCTTCTTCCAGTGCTCACCCAGTCTGTGCTGGAGCAGAATCCCTCACAGTGCTGCTGCAATCCTGACTGGTACCTGTGGATGTTACTGTAATGCAAATAATGAATAATAAGAAGTAATAATTGGACATGAACTGCCTGCACTGTGCTGTCATGGGCAGGCAATACAAATTACTTGCAGAAATTTTTCCTGCTCCCCTCTATTCTGCTCTAGGTGACAAGCTGTATGTTAACTTTTCCTTCACTGCTGGCAATGAAAATGTGCATATGTGGCAGCTAGTAACTCAAGCTTCCCACGGGGACAGTCAATTCTCTGCTCCTTGGTCCTGCGCTTAGTTCCCTCAGTCACTTTTCCCCTATGGATCCAGTAATAGAGCAGGAGAAGACACGCCAGAAAGAGAATGAGAGCAATAATTAACCACAAGGAATGGAGAAACAGGACTGGTTAGAAAGAGCAGGAAACAATGGCATGTCAAACAGCAAAACATCAGCGCTTAATGGCTTAAACAAGGAACATGAAAGCCTTGTTCTTTCTTGTCCAGTGACACAGGAGCCTCTCTATCTACAGAAATATCTCTCCGTTAAAGGATAACATTAAACAATCCAATCTTTAATAAGCCACTGGAAGCCCAGAGGCATAAGACAGACCCCCTTTGTTTATCACAGACCTTACATGCTCAGAGGTCTTCAGATGAATGAGGTGCCAGACAGCAGTCTGGGAAGGCTGGGGGTGTTAACTCAACACCCTCCATCAGCTTCACAGAGCCATCAGAGTCCACCCTGGCTTTCCCACAGTGGCTGAGGATAATGAGGAAATTATTCCAAAACTACAAGAAGTCTAAAACAATCCTGCTTCTATCTGAAAGTCAGGGTTTCTCCCATGTATTTACTATAGGAGTGACATGCTGAGAGAAAATCTTAGCTTTGATGACTTCAACAGAACTCCAAGAGTCACACACTTGCCTAAGTAGGGCTATCTAGTCATGTCTGAGACCTCCTGAGGTATCCCACAGCTTCTTGCCCATCTCATGCAAGCCTTTTGGGATACCTTGCAGTGCCTCATACAGCGCTGAGCACCTATGTTGAGGTACCTGCATTGCTCTTCATCTTGTAATGGGCTACGATTTCACCTTAAGGCTACTTCGTGATGATTTAGAGTTTGCAGAAAGCTTCCTTTTCTTGCTTGATCACAACAGTAGTTAGTCCTCAGAGGACAAAACACTGCAGAGGCAGGATGACAATATGTGACAAGCATTGAGCTTGTTTACCCTCTCTGGCTTGCAGCATGGGGAGCAGATAGAATCACAGAATGGTCAGGGCTGAAAAGGACCTTAAGATCATCCAGTTAAAACCACCCTGCCATGGGCAGGGACGCCTCACACTAAACCATGGCACCCAAGGCTCTGTCCAGCCTGGCCTTGAACACTGCCAGGGATGGAGCATTCACAACTTCAGCAGGCACCCTGTGTCAATGCCTCACCACCCTCACAAGAAAGAACTTCTTCCTTATCTCCAACCTGAACTTCCCCTGTTTCAGTTTGAACCCATCACCCCTTGTCCTATTGCTACAGTCCCTGATGAAGAGTCCCTCCCCAGCATCCTTGTAGATGATGCATTTCAACCCACAACAAGTGTTAGAATTAAAAAACTTAGGTCTGGATGTCAGGTCTTTAAGGTTTTTCTTATTTGTAGGTTGAAGATTCAAAACTATAACCTTCAGTAGGGATTTGCCTAATGCCTCATACAAAGGACGTTGCCTTCTGCTCTAATAGCAGTTCTATACATGCATGACGGTGTTAGCTTCCCCATTTGCACCACTGGGACACCAACTCTGCATTAACTTCATTGCAAACGTTAGATGTAGCTGCAGAGGCAGTTTTAAGACTTGGAACTTTTGAAGATCCATCCAAATCCTTGATTAAGACAAGGAACCCCCTGTTCAGTGTTTCTCTTTCAGCAGCAAACTAACACAGTGGGGGGAAATGAGGCTTCTGTGCTTTGCATGAGATCTGGGCTGGCAGGTTCTGCTCAAGGTTTTCTTCACATCAAGCTCCAAGCACAGGCACCTGGGAGTCCCTTGACTCCCAGACTTGGTCAGACTCATGGCAACTTCCCAAGCACTCCCATATGCTTGTTCTAAGAAAAGAGACACAGCACTATCTTTAAAACTGAAGCAACCCAGAGCTCTGTCCCGTTAGCTCCACTGGACAGATAAGCTCAAAAGCACTTTGGCAAGGAACGTGTATCTGACACCTTTCCCTTCCGTGATGCCTCTCCACGTAGACTCCTAAGCTGAACTGCAGTCTTTGATAGGACACTTAGTAAAGCAGAAGGGGGTTTGGGAAGGTATCTGCCAAAAATTGGCCTGGTTGATAATGCACATTGTGCCCAGAAATCTCCTTTGAGCATCCTCTTCATTAAGCTAGATGATTCCCTATGAGAAGGGTAATCTAAAAAGGTGGTGAGGCACATGCAAATAAGTGAGTGAATCCCTGCACAAAGTGCAGCCCCTCTCTGAAAGGTGCTATGGAGAATGAAATGCACGTGAGCTGTATGAAAATCCCTCATTTGCACCAGGACAAGAGCGTGTAACAGCCTCCTTTGCTCTTCCTCACTCCTCACGCTTGTAGAATAAAGGCTCCCTAAATCTTTAAAGATGCCAGCATGGTGTTTACACCTTGCTACAAAGAGCAGCAGGGTTTTGATCAGGAAAATCTTCTTTGAGGTGAAATAAGCACGTGAAAGGGAGAGAGAAAGCAGGTTGAGTGTAGATGCAATAGAAAGAGATACTGTGATTTTTTTCATGAACTTATGAGTTCATGAAATTATGAGTAATTATGAGTTAATTTATGAGACTTTAAAGAAGAAAATCCCTAGTGTAGGATGAATTAGTCCCTAGTGTAGGATGAACTTACTCAAGTTACCCCTCTTTGCATTTTCCCCTTGTGACAGACCCCTTAGGTGGATTTTCTAGGCACATGGAGCTGGGTGCTTTTTGGCATCATGGGAAGGGAAGGGTTAAAACCAGAGATGCTCCACATTTGCAGTGCTTATCTAAGCCTCTGCATGCACACAAACAAGAGACACTGCTGCCTTTTAGGTTAAGAAAGATAAAATCAGGTCACTTAAGATAGGGAGAAGAAGGAATAAAACAAAACCAGAGCTCAGAAATCGCCACTAAGGGGACATTCCCTACATGTAAGAGTAATGCAAAAGGAGAAGTGATATTCCTGCAGTCAGACTCCACTTCTTGCACCCCCTCTGTTGCCATGAGAATGTCTTTTTATCTCTGCCTTTGTTTCCCCACCTACAAAAAGGGGTCAGTACTCACATAATCACTTTGCAAAGTGCACAGGAAGATTAGGTGCCTGTTATTTGTCATATAAACAGAGCTGTGAAAGCGGGAAGGAGCATTTTTAACAAATAGCTCATTACAATTTGACTTCAGTTTTTCCCAGCAAGGTCAATCAAGGTTTGTTTTTCAGCCAAAAAGAAAGTGCAGACCCTTTAACCATCTCGTCGCTGATGGGTTGTCTTTACCTAAAGTGACTTCCACACAGTACATGCTTTTATAGCACACACTTCTCTTGGCCAGTGATGTACATGAGTCACAGTGGAACAATAACAGATTGATTTGTATTTTAATAATCTGACCTTGTTTTAGCTGGGCAGGCAATGGCAGTCTGCATCCCGTCATGCTGCAGATACAACAGGTTATGGATCCTGGTTAGGCTGCTGTGACTATTGAGTGACTTCACACTTCTACCTCAGAAACAGAGATCCAAATAACTTTAAGCAATTTGGAGTATTTCAATAACATGCAAGTGGATTCAGCTTTGCTCTTTAGCTTTTAACCTGCACAAGCTTGAGTGGTTTTGTGCCCTTTACAGCCAAAGGACCAGGGCAAATTTCTGTTCCAGCATACCCAAAGCTATTTTATTTGTTCTAATCAGATTGACCTGGATTCACTTGGCTTCCTCCAAGCAAAATTCCCTGCACTGCTCAAGACAAAAAAAATAAAACCCTCAACATATCTGCCAGATGCAGTGACCCTCAGCTAAAATAAAATATTTTCATCAGCATATTATGGTATTTCTTCAGCTGATTTGCTTTTGTCTCCTAAAAGCCTGCAGGACACAAAGACAGAACTAACTTTTCTCCCCGTCACAATGCTCAGTGATAACATTAGCTGACCCACTTCAGGGCTGCAATGAGTTATGCTATTAAATGACTGAAGGCAAATTGATTCTTCTGTCTTCTCATGACCTAAGTCTTGATGCATATGAAAAGAAATTACTTCTTTTTATCATTATGAGGGCTTGCCATTTACCAAAGAGTGCTTTCTAGGGAGAAGGAAGCTGCCATATGACCTGTGTAAAGTTGGTAAATAGTAATTTAGGCAATTTACTTTGCTTCCCCTGGACTTGCTCCAGCAAGTCCACATCCTTCTTATGTTGGGGGCCCCAGAGATGAATGCAGTACCCCAGGTGGGGAGCTCAGGCATTAGCTTGAGTTAGTCTTGTCATCAGATCTTACTGGGCTTCAAAGTTAATGATTGCAAATGTGCTGCTTTGAGAAAATGAAGATGTAGTCGAGTAAACCTATCTGTTCCCCCTTGAAGTCTAGAGAGATACTTGTCTGATATGAGATGAAGAGAAAAATGAGGATGAAAGGCAACTGGTTTTGGACTCATTTTAAAGAGGTTTCCTCATTCAGTCATGAAATATTCTGATTATTCACTGCAGGGTTGGTTCAGATCTGGATCCATGAAACGGATGGTCTCCATTCACTGCTGACTTGTAAATGAAGGGTCCACTGCATGCTGGCATTTAGTTAGGCAAAATAGAAGGAAGGGAAGGGCATCAGCTTGGTTAAACTCATTATCAGTCCACTGTTGATATGGTTAATTGATGATGATGACTTTGTTTCTGCGACAGAAGGCAGTTCATGCCAACAGAGGGTTATAATACAGAGAGCAAGATTTCCCAGATCGAAATAGGTAAGTACTTATTTTGAATATCAAGCTGGGCAAAAGGGATGGGGAACTCCATGGGCTGGGAACTCCAACAATCAGGATGGGATTGCACTATGAACTATGTGCTGGGCAGGTATTACATAAAATCATAGAATCACAGAATGGTTTGGGTTGGAAAGGACCTTAAGCTCATCCCATTCCAGCCCCCTACCACAGGCAGGAATAGGTTCTACTAGAGCAGGCTGCTCCAAGCCCTGTCCAATCTGCCTTTGAACACTGCCAGGGATGGAGCATTCACAACTTCCTTGAGCATCCTGTTCCAGCGCCTCAACACCCTCGCAGAAAAGAACTTCTTCCTTATATCTAACCAGAATCTCCCCTGTTTGAGTTATAACCCATTACCCCTTGTCCTTTTGCTGCAGTTGCTGATAAAGAGAATAGTGATCTTGATCATTAAGGACTCACTTATGTTTAAGACATCTTTATGTGTGTTTAAGAGCAGGTACATAAAAAAAGCACCTCCACATTGTGGACAGGTTGCATGCGCACATTTAATTCTATTATGTCTACACTTTCTTCACAATTCCTGTTATATGGCCCATTGACAGGATTTTAAAATTTAATCCCCCAGACCCTTAAATCCAAAAAGTGCTTTCTAAATAACATATTGCCAATACTGATCTGAATTAAGACCATCCTGTAAATGCTGTGCCATGCAATTGATTTGGCTTTGCAGCATTTGGTTTATTTTCCTTTTCTTTTTATTCTTCCCAGATGATATAAACCGATAACTGCCTTTCTTATTTTGGTCCTCAATTGAGGAACAGGAGTAATACCTCTGAGGGAGGAAACGAACACTGTTAAGCAGTTTAAGAACACAATTCTAGCTTTGTGAAAGCAATGCTAGTAACAGTTTACAGTGCTGGAGTGCCTTTCGTTACAGAAGATCCTGAAGATCTTTACAGATTGCGATTGGTGGAGAAGTGTCATACAGCAATCTGACTAACACTGGCAACTCCGTACGAGCACTTAGCAACAAGACAGTGAGGTCTATGGAAAAGGCTCTGTTAAAGTGCACTGAGTGAAATATACCCATCATCCTAAAATTAACTCATTTTTTTAATGCACATGAGATAGATGGAATATCCAGTTTGTTCAATGAAGTGATTTTCATTTCTTCAGCAGATAAAAAATGACTACTCTTTATAAATTTTTGTAATTTGCTAAATTTTGATGATTTGGTCATTTTTCTTCAAAAGCCCAGTTTCAGTTGTGAGCCTTAATTTTCTAATTGACAATCAAATAGAAAACCATCAAGCAAAGCTGGTGATACATGGTCACCAGGTCTATGAGTTGGTCATTCTTATTTCTAAACAAAAAGACTTCAAACTTTCTTTGCAAAGAAACTCATAGAATCACAGAATGGTTTGGGTTGGAAAGTACCTTAAGATCATCCAGTTCCAACCCTTGCCATGGGCAGGGACACCTCACACTAAACCATGTCACCCAAGGCTCTGTCCAACCTGGCCTTGAGCACTGCCAGGGATGGAGCATTCACAACTTCCCTGGGCAACCCATTCCAGTGCCTCAGCACCCTAACAGGAAAGAACTTCCTTTTATCTAAACTGAACTTCCCCTGTTTGAACCCATCACCCCTTGTCCTGTCACTACAGTCCCTAATGGTGAGTCCCTCTCCAGCATCTTTCTAGCCCCTTTCAGATACTGAAAGTCTTAGGTTACAAATTTGCTTAAGATTATTCATAATACAATTGCCCCTAATGTTCAAAAACTCTAAATGAATGGAGGCTTTTTAACCTACACCGTTTTAGTGGGATTTTCCCCTAAGCAATCTTTCATAGGTCTGCTTTAGGTCTGCTTAACACAATATTCCTGCCCTCTATTTTCGGAACATCAGGTGAATCCCAAACTTATTACACATCTGCACGGTGCTTCTTGCTTCAGGACAGGGGGAGCATGTCTGAACAGAGCCTGCGCTCTGCTTCAACACTTCTTGGTATGCACAGGTGGCACATGAGATGTTGATCATTTGTTGCTTTAGTTGTAGAGAAGAGCCAGGCGTGGAGGAAACTGTGACTCAGAGATGAACACTTTGAAGTACTTCTTGGCTTCTTTAAGGCTGCTATAACCGAGCCATGATGCAGAGCCCTTGCTGAGGGCTGTACACTCAGTTGGGTCATGCTTTCACGCTTGGTGGATGCCAGTACAAACCCACTGAGTCAGTGAGTCAACGAGAGGATTCTGACTTGCACTAAGTGTGGCCCAGGCTCTTCCAAGTGAATGCAAGTCTTGTCCCAGGCGTCACATCTTGTTCCAGGACACAGCAAACCTGGTTAACAAAGCTGGTGCAGGGCCTGGAGCACAAGTGTGAGGGGGAACTGCTGACGGACCTGGGGGGTTCAGTGTGGAGAAGAGAAGGCTCAGGGGGGACCTGATCGCTCCCTACAAGTGCCTGACAGGAGGATGGAGCCAGGAGGGGCTGGGCTCTGCTCCCAAGGAACAAGGGATGGGACAAGAGGAAACGGCCTCAAGCTGCACCAGGGCAGGTTTAGATGGAGCTGAGGAACAATTCCTGCCCCAGAGGGTGCTCAGGCATTGGAACAGGCTGCCCAGGGCAGGGCTGCAGTCACCGTCCCTGCAAGGGTTCACACCCCGTGGAGACGAGGCCTCAGTGCCATGGGGCAGTGGTGGTGGCCATTGGGGAACGGTTGGACTTGGTGACCTTAAAGGGCTTTTCCAACCTGGCTGGTTCTGTGATTCTGTGATTCTATCTACACTCTACCAGGAGTCAGGGACTGAGCTCCAACACTGGCTCCCCAGCTGCTGGCACTGTTTGGCTGCTGTTGATCCATAGATGTGTTTTGGACCATTCCTGATGGATGTCCTCAAAGCAAATCAATCACCTGTGGATGTAGTAGCAATGAGGATGTGAGCTTCTTTCCCTTGTTCTCCAAGTTATAGATAAGTCCCTATTTTACGTTTTAACAGCGTAGCACTGCTGTAGAGATCACAGACTAAGCCATGTTCTTCCAAAGGGGCTTTCCCTGAGCATGCATTTCTCAGTGTCATCCTTTCTTCTGATCACATTTATGTTTTCTTTCCCTTTTTTTAATGCATACCCTACAGAAGCTGCACCACTGACCTACTTTTTAAAATGCATCACAGAAACTCCTGGCTCTTTGAATGTTTCACACAGGATTTATATCGCAAAGGTTAGTCCAAGCAGGTAACGGACCAAAGCAAACATTTGCTATAGTGCGTGTGAAATGAAAAAATTAACAATAATACACGGATTGTGTCAGACTTGTGAATAATACAAGCAGTGAGCTGAGTTGTGTCAAAGTGTAAACCAAGCAATTTGTTTTAGCCATGCAAATCTGTAGCTGGCCTGAAGTCTCAATCACAAAGCTTTTCCTGCACTGTTGCAGAGAAGACCTTCCTTTCACTGCAGAGTGATAAAGAGGCACTAAGCCCTGCTCTGTCGTTAGTCACAAGTCATTTTAATGTGGGTCTGTAACATCGTGAAAGATGACCTGCAAAAGGCAAGTGGCAGGCTATAATTCTGTGCCTTGGAAGGTAACACTGGGATCTACTAGCCGATAACTGACTTTCCTGTTATACACTTAGCATCTGTAACACTTTCAGACCTTCAGTGGGTCCTTGCTAGATGCGTGTCTGTTAATCCCTGCAACAGGGACAGAGCAGTAAGATATCCATAGTGCGGAAACACAGAGAAGCTGTGGCTGCCCCATCCCTGGCAGTGTTCAAGACCAGGTTGGACAGGGCTTGGAGCAAGCTGCTCTAGTGGAAGGTGTCCCGCCTGTGGCAGGAGGTTGGAACTGGATGAGCTTAAGATCCCTTCCAACCCAAACCGTTCTATGATTCTATGAAATGACTGTCCCTTCCTGTCTGACAGCAGCAGCAAAAAACATGCAGCTATGAGCCCAATTCCAATCGCCAGTCATTATCATTCTATTACCTGATACAAGCTCTACCTGGCCTCAAAACTGACTGGGATTCTGTTGTAGAAACACAGTATAAGATTTTGTGTCTGCCCTGAAGAATTTATAACCTGATCAGGCAAAAGGCTGGAAAAGTATCTGGGAAATTCCACATTTGTTCCCTGTTTTCACACACCTCCCTAAGCGCTGACAAGTGGCTACTGTCAAAGGCAGATAAGAGGGTAGATGGACCTTTGGTTTGCCTGGTCTGAGTGCTAAGAGCAAAGAGCAAATCCATGCACTTAGGATTCAACTCATTTTGCCAGAGGTGGGTCAACAGCCAAAGAGGGCAGAGCGCTCAGGGGCTGCAACCTGGAGCCCAGCCTGGGAACTGCTGCAGTGCATCCAGATGGGTCTCCTCCTTCTCCCTGGAATCTTGACAACCAAATAAGGCTTTTACGTGCTTTCTTTAAGAAGGGTTTTCCAGTCTGTGGCAGGAGCATAGATCCAGACATCGCCTGGGCTGCTTCCATTGCTGCTCCTACTCTTTTGACATCGCAGAGTGGCTGTGAAAGCCAGGCTGGTTAAAATGGATAAAGAACCGATCCTCATGTACCTACACAGAGCAAGCAGTGATAGGTTCACATACCTGTTCCGGTTACATCCCACTTGTGGAGTTTGATATTTACCTCTGTGTGATGAGACAGCCTTTAAAGCAGCGCTGCTGAAATCAGAGTGTGGACTGCTCCTCTACAGGCACAGGGATTTAAGCAGGGAAGAAGAACCACCGGGGTAGGCTGAGAAGACAAATACAGCTGGGAATGTTTGTACTGCTCCCTGTTAGCCTGGAGGAAGATAGAACCAGTGTAGGAACATAAGCCTGTGGCATTACTCAGTGCAAGAAAAGCATGAACACATAAATCTTTGGGTTTATCCTCCTTTGATGCCTTGATGAGGGGTGTCTCCCACCTGTGATTCCTAGTTTGCGCTGTAATCCTCACCTGCCTTCATCTGTATATTTTGGATGCAGATTTGAAAGTTGTGATGGTATGTGGTTTTCAGTAGAGTTTCCCCAGCCATACCTAGAAGGTAATGTGGCTCTGGTTTATTTTGTAAATGTGATACATCATCCTTTCCTAAAGCAACTAGATGTGGGGCTTTTTGGAGGGCAGAGAGGGAAGGAGCAGACAAAAGAGATGGGAAGGTTTACAAAAATCTGTATTAATAATTCCTAAAATCCACTAGATATATGGATATATTTTCTCATTCCTTTCCTGTATAATGAACTGAGACTGATTTTCATCTCATCACTCATTTGGGATGTCGAATATGTGATGAATCGCAGAGCGTAAGTTTTGTTACTCTTATTTGCTATTACTAAACTGGGTTCCACCAAAGCAAGCTGATGGAGATAAAAAAATGTGTCCAGCCACAGTTTGGGTTGTGAACTAGACCATGAAATTATAAATAATAGTCATGTCTTCAATAAGCCACTGAAAATATGCCTGTAAAATAGTTCACTTTTGGGCCAGAGCTAAACTTGATCATCTGAATGTCATTTAGAAGAGCTGCATGTGAATGCCTGTATGTGAAAAAGAACTGGAAGGTGCCATCACATCTGTCCTCTTGGAATCAGGTACCCTTAAATGCCTGTGAAGAAATTCAGCTATTTGAAATTATGATACCAAACTGAAAAACATCCTTTCACCGTGAATGCAAGAATCAATATTGATCCCCTTTGCCATGTGGTAGCAGATTTCAAGGTCAGGCTCTCACTGGCAATGTGGAGCCAGGATGCAGGCTGCAGTGAAAGCCTTTTATTTCCATTTTTCCTATTAATCTGGAGTATAATCTGTATAAACTATATCTTGGCAATTCCCTTTTTCCCAGTCAACTCACATAGCACAGTCCTGAAACTTATCCACTTTCTCCCTTGATTTTTACCCCCTTTAAAATGTCCCATCTCCATTTATCTGTCTTTCTTCCCAGTCCCTTCTCCTTTAAATTCGGAAATTCCTTCACTTTAAATATGGCTCCTGATAACATTTCTGCCACAACTATCCAAGATTTTGAAATTCAGGTTCAGTCCACCAGTGGGAAAGATTATTTCTCAGTGCTGCAGGCCAAAATAAGGAAAATATACTTGTACCCACAGAATACAGTGCAGAGCCTTATTTGTATTATCTACGGTACATATCTACTTCAACCTTTCCAGCCACCGATGTGTTTTATTATTGTCAAATGGCAAACTAAGTCGTAGTTTCTGAAGAGAGGTTCCTCACAAAGTCAGTAAGAAGAGGAATCACAAAACCTAATTTGGGCTGCCTTATTCTTATAAGACAGAGCTCACTAGGAAAACCAGGAAGTTTCAGGGACTTCCAGATTCTTCTTGTGCTGTTCACTTGTACTCCAAAAGAATAAATTCACATGAACTAACATATTGCATCTATAGAATTCTTTAAAGCAATATATAGAATCATAGAGTAGTTAAGGTTGGAAAGAACATTAAGATCATCCAGTTCCAACCCCCTGCCATGGGAGGAGATGTCTCAGACTATCTTTGATTTAAATGCATTATTTGGGGAGTTTGTAATGAATTGATTATTTACTTAGGAAAAAATAATGTCTTTAGACAGGATGTCACTTGTTGCAATGAAACAGTGACAATTTGTCTGCCTTCACATGTCCTTTGTCTTCTAGAACTACGTGGTCCGAGAAGCTCTGCTCTCTTTAGGGGAACCAAACAGTGGCAATCACTTTGTTCTGCGACATAGGGCTACTGCCTTGTGCTTTTGAAGATGTGGTGGCCTCAATTCAAGCATGTCTGAAGGACATTTCTGGAGGCATGAGTGAAAAAAGCACTTTCTTTCTAACTGAACTTTTTAATGACGCATGGATGTTGAGCAGGCAACAAGACAAAGGAAGGCACTGGACACTGGGTATGTCATTGTGTAATGCATATTGGCATAAATCGATATAAGTACGCATTTACACATAGAAGGGTGTTTATAAACTTTTTATATAATGCTCTCTGTACAGCAGTTGTCTATGTACAGAAATATGCTCAGAAATATGTATTTATATACATATAAATAGAGAATGATTTTATGTTTTTAATCTATGCCATGTTGCCATGATGTAGTTGCAACACCTCAAATCCCTTTTGTCGCTAGCATAAAACCCCAGCATTTAGCTAATGCTAAACTGAATGGCCAAAATCATTTGCCAGGATAAACATATGTCTTCATAAAACAGGTTTGTAGGTACAGCTAAACTAGCAAATCTGTCCCTGCACAGACCATGCTTATGGCCTCAAAGGGAAAACAAGCGCCATGGATGCCTCTAAATTTGTGTCATGTATAAGTGTATTTTCTTTCCCTTCTAGATGAGGAGCCACATGGAAAAAACTCAGTCACAACTTTTGAGAGGTACTTAAGAGGTTGTACATACCCATTCACTTTAATTCCCATTTACTTTAGTAAGAATGCAGATTTCAGCTCTGAAATTCTATCCTGCATTTCCAAAGCACCATGAGTTTTTCATAAAGCAAGGCTTATTCCTTAGGATAACAGTTAAACCCAAGGAGAGGCATTTCAAGACCCTTGGAAATGTGGAAAACAATCTACAGCTAAGAGCTACTACCTTAGGAGGGGCACTTCTTTCTCCTGACCAGGATGGCTTTGACTATCAAGAGAAGATCACTATGAGAATCCTGAATGCTTTTAAGCAACTCTCTCCAGCTGCACAGGAGAGGGCACTTACATGTCATTCATGGTACTCAGTGTCATGTATTGCCCTTGAGTACAGCTCTCGGTGCTCAGGGGCAGGAGGGTTCTCCTGCAATCTACACAGGAGAGCAAGCAAAAATAGAGTGACAAAATACTTTGCTCAAGGTCACTCTTGCAGGTTGAGACTCAAAGTTAGAGTGTTAAACTCCCTGTGCTTGTACCCTAGACAAGAACAGCTTTCAGATTTCACTGAAGTCCCTTGCTAAGCAAGAGAACACAAGAACAGCCTTGTTTCCACTTAAAATCTCAACCTGGCCAATGTGCAGCAGTTAGGTTCAAAGATGCAGCCAAGCTCTGAGCCTTCCCCACTACCTGGCGCATGATTAACAGGTCACCTATGAATGCTTCATCAAACTTTTCTTTAATTCTGAAATGAATTTCAGGTTTGATTTAATTTTCTTAGAACATCCTCATTCTCGACATCATAGAATCACAGAATCATAGAACAGTTAGGCTTATAAAGGACCTTAAGATCATCCAGTTCCAAACCCCCTGCCATGGGCAGGGACACCTCACACTAAACCATGGCACCCAAGGCTCTGTCCAACCTGGACTTGAACACTGCCAGGGATGGAGCATTCACAACCTCCCTGGGCAACCCATTCCAGTGCCTCACCACCCTCACAGGGAAGAACTTCTTCCTTATACCCAATCTAAACTTCTCCTCTTTCAGTTTGAACCCATCACCCCTTGTCCCATCACTACAGTTGCTAATGAAGAGTCCCTCCCCAGCACCCCTATAGGCTCCCTTCAGACACTGGAAGGCTGCTCTGAGGTCTCCACGCAGCTTCTCTTCTCCAGGCTGAACAGACCCAACTTTCTCAGCCTCTCTCCATACAGGAGCTGCTCCAGCCCCTGATCATCCTCGTGGCCTCCTCTGGACTTTTTCCAACAGTTCCATGTCCTTTTTATGTTGAGGACACCAGAACTGCACACAATACTCCAAAACGTATCTAAACATAACCTTGCTGCCAATGAAACCATTAAAAGAAAAGCTGATTAGCTATTTCTTAATTTGTAGCAATGAACCTATTGAAGTTCTCAATGAAGTTTAGTGTTTGTTGCTTTCAGCAGAGCTTATCGCTCATGAGAAACACAACAGGGTGACAAAGCCATAAGGAAGTTAATAGATTTGTCTGGAGTCCCTTATTGTACAACAGCAGAGACAAGGATACCACCTAAAATCTCCTGATCTTCACATCACCAAGGTCTATATAATAACCCACATACCCTCTTGGGATGAGGACCACGCAGGACATGTCCCTTGATGAACAGGGAACAAAGAACTGCGAGTTCTTGTAAGGTCTCTTGCCAGACCCACATAGCCTCAACCTATCTAAGGCAAGCTCTGAGGTCCCTCACTAAGGTATGCAACCCCACTTGGGCTCCCCAGCCAACTCACCCTCTGCCACAAAGCCCTTTCTCTGTTGCTCCCATCCTTCATACAACAGAATTCATTTCCCCGTTTGGTATTTTATTTTGATGTTCCAGGCATAAAAAAGTAAATGGTTCCCTCAAGCCATTTCCTCTCTATGAAACTGTGAAATAGCTTTGCAATTTTGGAGCAGTTTAAAATGCATTGTTATATTGAGAAAGAAGGGGGGGGGGGGAACTTTTTTCTAACTTTGAGTACTGAATGCTATAGGAAAACCAGATTGAAATTCTTCAAATAAGGATTTCATAGCTTCTGCAGTTATCGAGGCGGATGGCTCCCCATTTGCATACTGCCATCTGTATAAAAGAAATGAGACTCCATGGTTTTATTATAATTATATAGCTCAGGTTTTAGTATTAATAAGCCTATTGTTAACATCAGTGCCTTTTGCAAAAACCTCCCCTTTTTCTGTCATACAAACTGAAATTCATTTTTAAGGCACGTACCAAAAAAGTAAATCCTTTCCAAAGGCTCTCCTTGGTTTGTTGCTCAGCGCTGAACTAGTTTGCTGGAGATTAGCACCAAGGACTGGGTTTGATCTTTGGGTTTTTCACTACTCCCTTGCTTGCTGCTCAGGATGCGCGGTGCCTTATTTAACATTCAGGGAAAGGAGATGCATACTTTAAAGATGGTATCAGTGCCATTTTCTGGGGGACTTCAGGCAGCTCCGAGGTGCCTGGGTTGATGTTCTGTGAAAATGGAGCATCCTTCATTGAACCAGGAAAGAAGGTGACTGATAATTAAGGTGAAAATGCTGCTCTCCTGTCTATGCTGCAGAACTCTTATCAGACGTGTGAACTCTTATCAGGCGCCCACTTATCTCTCCTCCTGTGCATCCTGCAATGGAATCCCACACCAAACTCCCACTGAGATCAATGGGAGCTCTATTCCCATTGACGTGAAAGCACAGTAGCTGCTGGAGTCTCCTGAGTGCGGCTCTGCAAGCACAATGTGGTCTTAGGGACATGGTAGACAGATAGGAAATGTAAAAGGAAAAATCAATGGCTTTTGTGGCTGACACAATATATATGTTGTTCATATACAGCAAAGGTGTCATGGCCAGAAGGAGAAGCTAAGGCTTCGGAGAAGGAGAATGCTTCAGCTTCGGATATTCACAGGGATACCTTCTGCTGGAGTGAAAAAAAAGTTTTTCTCCCAGGGTAGAAGACTGTAAAGAAACCTGTGGTTCTGTTTCAGAGACTTTTTGCATGGGAAAAACATAAGCCTAACTTTTTCAAGCAGATAATACAAGGGAGCTTTGTGGAGAAGGTCACAGTCATAAAAGCAGTGGTTTATCTAAGCTAAATCTCTGCATGTCAGTCACTTCAACTTCAGAAATATCAGCAGGTCCTATTTGGCATCTCTGTGGTTGATCTCAATCCATTTCTTATGGGCACAGTGATAGAAGTGGGTCTACAGGGAGAGATTGGAGAAGGACAGATATTTGAGGTATCTGGGGGAGGCAGGCGGAGGCTTTGAACACCACAAGAGGTTTCAGCATCAGGTGGTGTGAAAGGGAGCTGTCAAAAGAGATAAAAGGTGGATGAAGGAGAATGGGAGAGAGATGTTTTACAGCTAAACAACAGGGAAATCTCTGCAGTGGGCAGAAAACACACGTATATAATAGGGCAGGTAAGAGGATACTGTAATCAAGGGAGGAGACACTGAAATATTATGGCAACTTTCCTAAAAGTATCAAGCCCAGAAGAAGCTAATTCTGAGCATATGGTTGAATGAAACTTTGATAATACCCTTTTGTTTGGATTTTACCCTGCGACATCACTTGTAGGCTTCTGGATCCTCTGAATGCTCCATCCCTGGCAGTGTTCCATCCCTGGTTGGACAGCGCCTTGGGTGCCATGGTTTAGTGTGAGGTGTCCCTGCCCGCGGCAGGGGGTTCAAACTGGATGATCTTAAGGTGCTTTCCAACCCAAACCATTCTGCGATTCTATGATTCTATGAATTGCACATAAGCCTTGAAATCAGGCACAAGTTTAGGAAATGTAGGCCTTAACCCTTTTCAGTTGATATAAACCCAGTCTTTAAACCACTGAACCACAGGTATATTTTTGAAGAGCTGTAATGTAGGAGTTATTAGACATGTGACTCTTTTACACTGTTTTTCATGGCAACCACATGACTACAACAATGCCTGATGCTTGAAGATATTACCACTGAGATTTACTCCTCTCCACAAAAACAGTTCTGGCTCATTCTTCACCTACCATGAAAAAGACTTCATGTCTAGATTTATCATCTCTCTGTGTAGATGTCAGCTTGCATTATCCTGACAGAATACAAAAATCTTGAACACATAGCCTCTAGTAAAGAATTCACAGACTCCCAATGTGGGAAGGATTAAGCATCATAATAGCCAAACCAAACAGTTTCCTAGGGGGTTCATATAAAGTCTGTCAAACATGTTCCATAGCTCTGAGAAGAAAACCAAATGCAAATGTAAATCACCTCTAGGAAAAGCAACTTCTTCAAGGTGTCCAAATGCACTAAATCAATGGATTTATTTTCATTTAGGCAGAGTCCACAAGCTTTCACCACCTACAGGACCACGAGATGAGGGAGAGGACTGACTGTGTTTGGCATGTTTGTATCAGAAGCTCCCAAGGCAG